>NW_026850550.1:0-600000 GCF_030913465.1 Colletotrichum navitas | reverse complement strand
ATCCGCTCTTCGTGCCGTGCCTTCTTTTCGGCGTTTAGTTCCGCCATGAGCTGTTGCATCAACTGCTCCTGCTCGGCGACCTTGGAGGCCATGTTTTCCAGCTGGACCCTGAGATGCTGAATTCGCGTATCCGCTTCGTCATGCTCCTCGGCCTGGGCGTCTTTCTCTGTGCGTAGCTCCTGGAGGGCTGCATCCTGTCTTTGGTAGGCGCTTTGAAATCTCGTCAGCAGGCCGATGGCGGTGGCCTCGAGGTTCTTGAAGGCTGCCGGCGAAAAGGCATCCCGGCTGGTCGGGGATGAGGGAGGAAACAGGGCATTCTGAATGTCGAGTGAAAGTAGCTCCTCGTCCTGCGTGGGGTCGACCTGGGGTTGAGTGTTTTTGGAGAACGGCGAACTGAAGAAGGCGAACCGTGACGTGCTTGGCGAAGTGTCCTTGGGTGCCCGACTGCTCAAGACACCCCCTCTTCTGGCGTCTGACGATCTACCGCCACTCTTGCCATCACCTGTGAGAGGCATGTTGACCGATAAGGGACGGCCACTCCCTCGCTCGAGGGATGGCGAAACAGTGACTTGTGGAATGGAACTGTTGCTGTTGTTGTCGAAGGAGGATGAAGGAAAGTTTGGGACCGATTGCTGTCTTTGATGATGAACTGCGCGTGGATGGGGAAAGCTTCGATAGGAGTCAGAAGACGAACTGATATGAGCTGAGCCGGGATGGACAGGCGGCTTGATGTTTAAGGTAGCACCAGGAGGAGCGCACGGAGAGGGAAGATCGTCTTCTGCACCAACGCTCAAGGGTCCGTATGCATGGTATTGGGGCGTCTGAGTCCCGTACATTCCAAGACGCTGCGTGGGTGGGTGTGGGACGGACATTGGGGAGCCGGGTGTGGAGGGAGCGGTGGCAGCGTGACGACTTAGCATGATGGGTTAATGTTTCGAGTGGATCGGCCAATATCTCTTTCTCTGGACTTCCTTGCTGGCCGGCTGGGGGCTCACAGATTTGATGGTAGCGGCCAGCCCAGGGAATGCTGACTAAATGGATCAACTCGGGCCACAAACGGGATCGTCCTTTGAGTAACTAGGACCAACCTGGCCAAATAAGGAGCTTCCGAGGGAACAACGTTGAAATTTGGAACTCGGGTGGATAAATCGTTGACAATTGGAGGGGCGATGGTTCGATTTAGACAAAGGGGACAGACCTCGGGCAAGAGTAGGTAGACGCCGGGACACCCCCTTGCAAGCGAAGCGTTGGACGAACTGGGACAAGTTGCCAGACGATGGAGACTACAAAAGTCGCATGCACCTCGCCGTGGTGCGCTGGCTCGTGGACGAATCCGGCGGCGGTCTGGCCTCGGCAGAGCGCTCGAGTGCGCAAGCAGCTGTCGATCTAGGACAGAGTGACGACAACTTTGCCCTGCTGGGCGTCGGCGGCGCGGCCTAGAGAAAGACGTCGAAGCTGTCAAAGTCGCAGGTGAGTAAATCCATCCGCTTGTGGCTGAGATACAGAGGCTTGCTATCTCGATTCAGAAGCCTAGTCGACGATCCAAAAGGGCCGGGCACAAAAGTGCAGTGTTGTGATGTGAATCGTTGCCTTGGGCAGCGAGTTATGCCGTGGAGGGGATAGAGAGAAAAGCGGGGGTTTCGATGCGATGCGGCTTGATGTTTGATTTCGGTCAAAGGGACGCGAAAGCGGGTGGACCGTGTCAGGAATGGGGGATAGAATGAACGCCAGCTCGTGACAACTTGAGCATAGGTAGTATGAGTATTATGTATGTAGAAAGGTTCCGCAAGTGGGCAGTCTGTCATTTGGAATCCAATAACAAAGAAACTTGCTTTCTCGGATCCGAGCAGCTGTGTGGCTGGATGGAAGTGCTGCAGACATCAAGAAACGGGGACGCCCCCCCCCCCCCCCCCCGGTCTATTGCAGAAATGTGTGTCTGGCTTCCACGAGGTCAGAGGCCACGGGCTGGCTGCAGGGCGTCGACGTTGGCTGCGGACGAGAGCGAATGACGGGAGACAGGGGTAATAAGAAAAATAACAGCAGCTTTGGTTATTTGTAATGGACGCCAAATGGGAGGGGAAGAACCTTACGGTGAGGTCATGTCCCTGATCAAGCAAACAAAACGGAACGATCGCAGGCGACGTCAACATCAACAATTGGAGGTGGCTGGGCATCTCCATCAATCAGTCCCCAGTACTCTGTACTCCGTAAAGGACCCATCAACAGCCCGCTCCCCGGGCCTCGGTACTGGGGGAGACGAACGAACAGCCACTCAGTCCAGTCCACGCATTCGAAGTGTCTCGGTGCAGCCAGTCGTCATTGGACTGCACACGCAGCCTTTTCACAACTGGTCATATCTTACACAAATGGTGTTGTTGTTGTTGTTGTTGTTGTTATGATTGAGGATGATGATGTGTCGTGTCCAGCGCACTGCCCTTTGCATATATTCAGCCTAGGGCCCTAGAGCACGCCCCCATCGGTCTTGGTCCGTGCCATCTCCGTTGAACCCTAGAAACACACCCAAAAGTAGGTACTTGTTTGTGTCTGTGCAAAATAGTCGAGGATTTGCATGTGTTTCTGCCTACGATGAGTGGCACTAATTTAGACAGAAACACCGACGGCAACAAAGATTCAAAGATAATTCTTCCGGCTCTTATCGAGCTGACGATCGACATCCCCCGTGGCCGTTGTTGCTGATTCCCTCCTCCAAAATCATCAACAACATGGGATGAGTCAGATACCGAAGTACACGGGCACGTTCAGCCTCATCATTATACATAGTTAGCCGCCCTACTACAAGGAATGGTCCGGGTCGCTATCTTGGACCTTGAAAGCAACTCTACATGCTCGAAACGCCGACACCCTCTCTCCTCCCCCGTTTGCCGCGCTCAGACATGCGAAGTGCATGCCATGCGGGGCGCCGCCTTCATTCAACGGTTCAAGGAGCACAACCGGCGCTGGACTGGCGCGCCCGGAGGAACGTGGTTCATCTGCTCCCTTTTCCCCAGCCCAATGTCTCGTCTATTCAAAGAAATCATGTAGAATTGGTGTCCGCGTTCGACGCTGCATCTCGGATACAGCATCTCAATCCGCCGCACGTACCATCCGCGATTGTCAGAATCGGTGGCTTGTGGTCATGGAGGCCCTGTCTCCAAACGCTCCGTCGGAGCTTACGTTTGCTATCATCAGAGAGAAGCCGTTGTTTCAATGCAAGATGATCCCCTTTTTTTCTTCCATAAGATATATATATATACATATGTATATATATATATATATATATATATAGTATTTCCAAGTGGGAAGCGGCGTGGACGCTCTCACAAGCAAAATTTGAGCATTGCCTTCCAGACGAACATGCCCGTGGGCAGAGTACAATTAGAATACTCTTGGCATTCGATCTCTTGACACTTGACAGGCGGTTTTGATGTTGACGCTGGCCAGCACCCTGCGGTTGAGACATGGTCTCTTCCTCGTCGTCCGCCATAGCAAATGTTTCAAAGCCCCATTGCAGTAGTTCGCCGTACGCACATGGCTAGATCTCGAAATGCCTCTGACTGGGGAGGGGGGAGCACGCGTGCTTGGCGACATGATATGGGGTCCTCAAAGTGCCCGAAGGCTTTTATTCATGCCGGTCGTGATGATGTACGCCCGTGATGTACTGAGCCCTAAACCTGGCTCGTGGGATAAGCCTACCAAACCGTGCTCAGCCCATTAATGGTATCCCAAACCAACGAAAAACCCGACCTAGCAATGCTCCGGCAGTCTCCACCAAACCCTCCTCCGCAACGACCAACACCCTTTCTCTAGTAGAAAGACTCGACCATGGTGTCCTTGAGCTTGGTGTTGACGTTGTCCGGGCCCAGGCCCTCGCCCAGTCTGAATACACTCTCAATCACGCTGAGCTCCGTTGCCGTCGTGTCGAGGCCGGTGACGGCCATCCAGTCGTTGACGACCATGCCGGAACCAACGACGTTGCTGCCGCGGTTGACACTGCCGGCCACCAGGGGAACCTGCAACAAGCTCGAGAGCTCGTCCTGGTCCTGTATCGATGTCTTGGGGTGCACAAGGCCTCCCTGGTTCGTGAGCGACATGTACGAGCCCACAAGCACGTTGTCGGCAATGGTCTGCCTGAACACCTCGACGCCGAGCACATCGGCAATGATCTCCTCCGTCTCACGCTCCAAGTCCGGGTGGATGAGGGCGATATGGTCGTTGCACACAATGACGTTGCCGAGGGCCGACAGACGCTCTTCTATTCTCTGGATGCGGACTTCGTCTGGCAGGGAGTTGCGGAGATGTTGGAGCTCCTGATCTGATGTCGTGTTCGGGACCAAAAGACCCTTGCGGTTACTAGAGCCTCGCATGTCAGCCTGACTAGTTCACGAGTGCGCCGAAAAGAGATGCACGATCCCATCGCGTATGACTTACCCAGCTGTTAACCGGCCGATGATGCGGACGCCGGCAATGCTGGCCCGGCAAATGGGGATCACGCCTTGCAACTCAGCCTCGAACACACTGTAAAAGTTCTCGCTAGCGCCGGGAGCGACAAGAGCGTAGGAGTTGGTGAGGGTTGCAAAGCAACCAATCCTAATGAAAAGGCACACCAAGGGTCAGCACGTCTGGTCTGGCAGAACATCGTGGTGCAGGTGAAAGAAGCTGCAGCACGATAGCGGGGTCGTTCCGGCGGGGCTTTTTTTTTCTCACTCGTTGGAATTCTCGAATTGCGCGCGCACCGCCATGTTTGTGTTTCTTATGGGAGTGTTGACTGTCTGAATGGTGTTTTTGGAAGGGAGGGTATCGGGGTATACGACGGCAACAGTCGTATGGGATTCTTCGTATGGAAATTCCTGCGCAGGCGTAGGAAAAATTGTCGTCGTTAAGAGTTCTGTCGTCAGAGTGTTGCTGATGGAATTTTTGCGGCGGCGGAAGTCGCAATTAATAAAAAGCGACAATGGAGAGAGACCAAAAGGTGGGGCACCAGAGCTGCCCGCCGCTTCACCTCTTTCCTTCCAAGGTCGTCTGGAGGGGAGGGGAGGGGGCGGCTTCGGGCGGGGCGGGGCACACCGAGCGACCTGTGTGGACCCTGATTCGCCTCAAGCACTGGGGGGGTGAAAAGAGTCAATGAGCTGCTTGCTGTAGTTGTACACTATGGCAGATGAGTCACTCCGCATCATCTTAATCGAGCGAGCAATGGCTGGATTACTATTACTGTGTATGTATGACCAACCAGCCAACCAAAACTACCTTGTCAGAATTCTCGTCGTGCTGCGGATGCATTGCCACTCTGACTCTTTCGCCTGCTCGCATGCCTGATCAATCGTTCCTAGCCCGAGCTAGCCCCAACCAGGTCCAAACCCAGTCATTGTTGGTGCCGAAATCCTGCAGTGGCACCAACCCCCCAGGTTTCTGTTCATGGTGGTTCACGCTTTGAATCACACCATCAGTTCTTGTTATCGTGACCGAGGCCTAAATGTTCCATTACAGAGCCGGCTGTTTGACATTAGGCGCCTGTGCTACGCCTCTACTGCACAGCATTAACCATGCATAGCCCTCGTCTCCTTGTGCTTGGCTACGAATTCGTCCAAGTCGACATGTACCCGCAACCCCTTAGACGACATGGTGTTGAAGACAGATCTGAGTTCAAACTCATCCATGGCATTGATGAGCGTCGTGTACGCCTCGAGAGCAAGATCTTTGGACCATGGGCAATGCCTTAGGCCCCGAAAGAAGACGTCCTTTGCCTTGGCCCTGAGCTGCTTTCTGGCGTAGCTGAATTTGATATAACATCGCCAGATATCCGGGTTGGACCTGCATGCGGGAGTGTCAAGTGCCCGCTCAAAAGCTGCTTGTGTAGAATGCACGTTTCCTTTTTGCAATTCGTATCGGACTGCAAAAATGCGGTTGCTGATGCAGTCATTACCGTTCGTGAAGGCAACCTTGCGAAGAATGTCACGAACAGGGTCATCGATGCCAAACGTAGTCGATGCCCAGGAAAAGAGGCTGAGGAACATTGTGTTGCGGGGGAAAAGCTCGATGAACTGACTAAGCTGTTCCCTCAGATAGACACGACGGAACGGTCTGCTGCACGATTAGCTTTGAAACTCTAGGAGAGGGTTGGACCTGCTCACCCCCGGCTGGCATGGTGATACAGAAGCCTTGCACCAGCTTGCAAAAGTCTCTCGTGTGTTGGAGACTTGGACTGACCTCGGGTACAAAACTCCGAAGACATGGTCCATATCCTTTCCATTGCAGCTGAGATGCTTCCTTGCGCTTCAGACGTTGGTTCGGAACCTTCCTGTGACGTGAGATATACGAGTAGTGCAAGGCATTCGGCTGTGACGATGGCATCATCTAGTTGTCCACTGAATATTTGGCTTTCCAGGCTGGCCAAGAGTGACTGGTGTGCTTTGAGAAGCTGAGAGGGGGTCGCAACCACGGCATCTCTAAGGGCGCCATCCGTTGCCGCACATAAACGCACAATAGCTTGTGCGTTGTTTCCAGCATTGAGGTCCATCCAGGCCCACGTCCTCCATAGCATCAGCCCGTCACTGCTATTCGAGGTCTGCAGTAACGTTGTTAGTGTTTCAACCCACGAGAAGACTGGTTCGATCGGGGGTTCACTCACAGAGATCAGTCCAATAGCTGATGTGACAGCCTGTTGGCCAACTTCCTGTCTTCCGTAGGCAACCTCAGCAAGAGCATATGCATTGTATAATCTCAGGTTGGTAGGATCTTGCTTGATGAACGCTTTGGCGCGCTTCTTTATGTTGCTGGGGTCATTGATAGCTTCGATCGACAACGAATATTCAGCCAGCTCCCCAAGTCCCTTCGAGCTCGCCAACAACCGGAGAGCATTGGCAAGCCAGGCCAGGTCTACTGGCCCATCCAATGTTTTGGATGTGATTGTCCAGCCGGAAAAAAGCGAAAACCAGTCAGAGCCGGCAAAGAGTAGATCAGGCGACGCTGCAAACCGAGATCCGTCTTGTCTGAATCCGGGTGTCTTTTTGGACTCGTCCATGACATCAGGTTCATTGGGCTTCAGGAGGACATCATTCTCAAAGAGACTCATGCTCCCTACGACCAGCATATCGTTCTCCGCTGCTCTCGTCCACTCACTCGTCAGAAACGTCGGGGGCAAGCAGCAAAACAGTAGGAACGCATCGACGAGCTGTTTCCAAATGGTAGGAACGACCCCTGAAGGTATGATGAAGAGCATCTCCTCGATATCAGAAAACATTACAACGCGGTATGGGTCCTCTTCAGGGACATCATCCGTGGCTCGTGCTGGGGTTCTCGCGTTCGTTGCTCGAAGCCGCTCAGTCGCACCCCAGGACTTGTAAACGTCCCGAGACCCTTGTACGGAACTTTCGTCTCTCCATGGCTCTGCAAGATCAACGGCACCGTTTGCCCGGACGTAGTATTCCCAACCGAGAGCACTCTTCTCCCCTATACGCGGGGATTCATCCTCCCAGAAGTCCTTGAAGGAGTCGAGTATCTGTGATGGCGTCCTATCATCGAAGTTTGAGGGTCGTTGTAGGTTCAGTTCAAGGAGTGCTTGCCATGCAGCAATTGCCAACTCGCGGAAGCCAGCACTGTATGCAAATCTCGTAGCCCTAAGGAACACCAATATCATCTGCTCATAGCGTGAGGTGTCTGAACAATTTGTCGAATGGCCCGGATCGGGTGACGCGGAGACCTTGGCTTGCTTGGAAATAGCCCGCAGTCGGTTGATATGCATAGCCTTAATCTCAGTATACTGAAACGTTGACAAGCTTGTGAGTTTGTGGTCGACCCTGGATTTCCACAAGCAAAAACTTGAGTCGTGTTTCTTCGCCACTTCCTCCCAGCGATTGTCAAGCTTCGAGGTCGACCAAACTCTGGAGCCTTCGAGCATTAGGCCGAGCAACAGCCGCTCCTCATCCTCAGGCTTCTTTGCTTGAGCTAATGCAGACTCGAACATTGATATTTTGATCTCCGCGAAGCTGTGAACTTCAGCTTTTGTTACATCTCTATCCAAGCTTTGCCCAGCGTTCAAGAGTACGTCTTGATGCTTGATGAGCTCAAGCCAAGCCTCAATGTCCTCGGGGTGTTCTTTGACTAGGCGTGATAGTTGAACAGAGCGCTGCTTGAAGGGATCATCCATATCAAGATCTATCTCCTCTTGGGAATCGGAGTCAAAGTCGATGTCGCTGTCGGAAAACTCGTGGGCTTTGGCCTTGCCCTCGATGGATCGGTAAGAGGGTCTTTCGTTCCCAGAGGACTCTGAGTCCTCGGCGCGTCGTCGCTTCGTGGAAGTACTCAGTGGAACAAACTCTTCCTCAGCGCCGCGTGATTCGGTTTCGTTGGTTTCATCCCGTAGTCGTATGCGCTTCGGCTTGCCTCGATGAACCTTGGCTTGGAACAGTGCCCTATCTCTCAAGGTCGAGCTGCCTTCTCCAGGCATTCGAATGCTAAAGCGCTCCTGCGGACCATCTCTATGGACGACCAAGTAGCCATCGGAGCCGAGCACACGTCCACGGTATCCACGACGGTATATTGGCACGCGTGAACGATCATTGCCACCGTATCTCCTGATCAAAGGGTCACCCTTTTTATCGAAGAAGAAGTTGCTCTCAGTGGCCTTTTCGTCTAGGGCTCTGGGCATATCTGGCTTCTCGACCAGTGGCTGTTCCTGAATACGGCTGTGACTGCCTTTGCGATGGTGGTGACGGTGCTCCGGGCGATGTTTCGCACGGTCATGGTGATGTCGGGACTCGCGGCGAGGCCGTTTCTCCCTGACATCTTCATCTTCATCATCCTTGCGATTACGCGATTCTGTGATGTTGGGAGGCGTTGGGGTCGCAGTTTTGGGTTTAAATGAAGAGAACTTGGGCACCGTCGACTTTTTCTTCTCAGCCTCGGACATGTTGACTACGCCGGTCTGCACCTCACCGAATCATAGTCACACCCAAACGGAACTCAGTACTTTTGGCTGTTTCCAGCGGCGGACCGATTGCGCGCTATCACTTGGGGTGTAATAGCTTCGGTTCCCGCCTAGATGTCGCTGTGACTTGACGTGGTTTAGGTATGTCGTAAAAAATTGTGGCGCGTGGCGCGTGTCGCGTCCTTGACTGTGGCGGAAACGGGAAGTCGCCAAGCAGTCACCAAGCAGTCACCAAGCAACGACGATTCGAGAACGTGGGCGGGCTTGGTCCTCGCACTGTGAACGGTGTGACAAACACTACCTAGTGTAAATAGACACGTTGCGCCGTCCAAAGAGATTGGGCACGTGTGTGTTACGAAACGAATCCAACGGTGAATTGGGACATCAAACCAGATGCATGTGGGGTGCGTGATGCGGCTGGCTACTGGGGAACCCGACCAGGCCCGAAATGCCGGGTTCGACTTCTGGGGCCGAGGCGCAGACGTCTCTGAGCCAAAACACTGAAAACGAGGCCAAACAAACCCACCCGAAGACAAGTCGGCTGATGTGGGATGAGTGCAACAGTCGGCGACGTGTTTTGGTCTTGAGGGTGAGGCTGTGATGTCTTGATGGACCCACGGTCGTGATAGTTAGCGGTGAATCAACGCTGGGTCGTCTTGAGGGAAACCGACAAAGCCGAGAATTTTCCAGGCCGAGAATCTTCCGAGACGGTGATGCGGAGAAGGCCCGTGTAGCCATACGGACGGGAACATAGATGCGATTGGTTTAGGGTTGCTTGGGATTGACTCGCGACCTTGACGGAGGTGGGATTGGAGACGGAGCGCACTCACGGAATCTTGGCGAAGGAGGCGGTCAACTTAGAGGGTCGCCGCCATAGCGTAATCTCAGGGTCTTCCTGTACAGTACTGTAGATAGGTACCTAGGTATTCGCATGGGATCTGACTGTTTTCACAGGCAATCGCGCTAGCGTCAAATCGCCTAGGATATCAGCCAATTACCGCCACCTGATGTCTCGCAACGGCATCCACCCTTAAGGGTCAGCCGGTGCAAATGATCTCACAGCCAAGCCGTTCTCTCACCTGCTCCGAGTAAACCACCCCCTTCATAATGTTTGTCTGGTGGAGCATGTCCTCGTCTTTACCGCGCGTGCCCCAGTGCATAGCCCGATGGGGGTGGGGAAGATGGTCGTTTGGGAAAGTGGATGGCCGACTAGAACAATCTCGACGCGACTTGTCGCACCTTCCAGACAAGTGAACCCGACCGGTTAGGTATCAGGCCCGCTTGATGCTCTTGATAGCTTCTTCGTCTCTTTTTTCTTCTTTCTTTCCTCACGAGTCTCTTCTTCTCACACTCTATCCCCTCCTCACATTTTCTTGGCCGCTGTGCATACTTACCTACTGTTAGTAACGCCAAGGAACATGTCTCGCCTACGATAGTCAGCCGCCTTACGCTTCGTCGCATCTGACAACAAGCCCTCCTTGCCGTGATCAGCCTCCCGCCTCGCCCAATTTTAGACCTGTGCTCGTGGTTATCTGCGACCTTGGAACTGGTAGGATAGAAGCCAACATTGGTTCACGTGCCAAGCCTCATTATACTTTGATCCGGCCAGCTTATCCTACACCCCCTATTGTGCCCTCCGAAAAGAGGTTCCTTAGCAGACAAACCACTACTACTACCAGGCTCTGCTTTCGACTACGCACAGTGTCATCTTATCTTATATCCCCACGTAGTGCAGCCTTCTTTACTGGTCAGTTTGCGCCAAACTCACATCATCCGGTCGCTGAAAGCTGCTCGAGCCCAGAAATTCAAGATTCGAAACTATCTCTAGAACTCTAACGGTTGAGCCGCCTTCCCAAGCTCTGCCATGGCCGATCATCCCGACGATGACGGTCCTTCGGGGCCACCCTCGCCCTTGAGCACGAGAAGGCCAAGATTCGGATCTCGGAGGGGGTCCGTTGAGGTGCCGGATGAGCGTTCGCCTTTGCTCTTGGGACGGGCAAGGATACGGCGCCACCAATCCGGCACAGAGAGTCCCAAGCATCTTAAACCAGGCCTGTCGAGAAACCACAGCGTCGCCGGTACGTTATCTTAAGCGCCTTCCTGCCCATGGCTGTACCGAGAATCTGCAGAAGCTAACACAATCCCGACCAAGGAAGCATTAGAAGTCTACATCACAGCCGTAATCCGTCTCTCGGTCAACGTCTCTACAATTCCATCGAACATCTCGATCCAATGAGCGAGTCGAAGCGATCAATACAGCCTGATGAGCGTGTGTGGTATGACCAGTTCACGTCTACTGACTGGGTCCATGACAACATCGTCGACGCTCATCGGGTGAAGGCACTGAGGATGCGCAAAGACCTCCGGGGGAGGATAAATGCCGTCTTTGATGCCTCTCAAGGTTGGATCCTGAGTGCTGTGTGCGGGTTCGTCGTTGCCCTCGTCGCATACGTCGTGAACTTGTCCGAAGCCACCGTTTTCGACTACAAGTATGGCTACTGTGCACGCGGGTGGCTTATTAGCGAAAAGGTACGATATCTTGCGCAAGATATTGAGTCTTGCTAACTGGTTCTAGAATTGTTGTCCTAAGCAAGGTACCTGTGCAGATTGGCGGACTTGGTCCGAGGTCTTGCGATTCTGGCCCTTTGGCGATGTCGGGACCGAGTTTACCATTTCCATGACGGGATGTGTAGTCTTTTCCTGTCTCGCCTGTGCCATGACCTTGACAACCAAGACCGTGGTACCCTCGGCTTATCGAATGACAACCTTTGATGAAAATCTCGCGGCGGAAATTGCACCCTACACGGATGAACCTAGAGGTGACGAGACCTCGGCCCCCCCAGAGGTCTTTGAAGCGATTGAAGCCGCCGTGCCACCTCCGATGGTTTACTACTCTGCTGCTGGAAGCGGTGTCGCTGAAGTTCGTGTCATCCTCAGCGGTTTCGTTTTGCACGGCTTCCTGGGTGTAAAGACGCTGGTTGTCAAATCGGCTGCACTCATTCTGAGTGTGGCGTCTGGCCTCAGTCTCGGGAAGGAGGGACCTTACGTCCACATCGCCACCTGTATCGGCAATATCGCCTGTCGACTTTTCGAGAAGTACGACAAGAATGACGCCAAAAGGCGTGAAGTATTGTCAGCCGCTGCCGCTGCGGGAGTGGCCGTCGCCTTTGGTGCTCCATTGGGGGGCGTTCTCTTCGGCCTCGAAGAGGTCTCGTACTTCTTTCCTGCAAAGACGCTCTTCCGCACTTTTTTCTGCTGCATCGTAGCTGCGTTGTCTCTCAAGTTTCTCAACCCCTACGGCACGCACAAAATCGTCATGTTCCAGGTCAAATATGTAGCCGACTGGCACTACTTCGAGCTTGTATTCTACATTGTACTTGGAGTGTTGGGCGGTGCTGCGGGTGCGCTGTTCATCAAAGCATCTAAGCACTGGGCCAAATCGTTCCGGAAGATTGGCGTCATCAAGAAATACCCAATGATGGAGGTCATGCTGGTTGCTATCGCCACCTCCGTGATGGGTTACTGGAACGTACACACCAAACAGCCCGTGGCGAAACTGATGCTCAACCTCGCGGCCCCTTGTGACAACGACTCCGACCGCGAGGACTACGGCCTGTGCCCAACCGCTACGGACGACATTCCGCCTGTTCTCCTCAGCCTCTTCACTGCCTTTCTCATCAAAGGATTCTTGACCATCATCACGTTTGGAATCGTAAGTAATTCGGCCCTGTCGACTTATGAGACTCTAACCTGGCCATAGAAAGTTCCAGCGGGTATCTACGTCCCATCCATGGTGGTTGGTGGCCTCATGGGCAGACTGGTTGGCCATTTCGTCCAGTACACGGTCCTTTTGTATCCGGGATTCGGGTTGTGGGGTGCTTGTGCGTCGAAAGAGGCCGGATCATGCATCCAACCTGGCGTGTATGGTCTTATTGCCGCCGGTTCAACGATGTGCGGCGTGACTCGACTCTCAGTAACCCTTGCTGTTATTCTGTTTGAGCTCACCGGCAGTCTGGACTACGTACTGCCCTTCTCCCTAGCAATTCTGGTGGCAAAGTGGACTGCAGACGCCATTGAACCAAACAGCATCTATGTAAGTGGAAGATGCTTGTCACTCTTGGGGAACGGCACTAATTTCTTACCAGGATCTGTTGACGAACATGAATTCGTACCCGTTCCTCGACAACAAGCACAAGCCCATCTTCACCTCAGACCTGGCCGACATTGTTCCTCGTGTCCGCCGAGAAAGGATCATCGACATCAGCGCCTCTCCTGCAATATCTGCAACCAGCCTTCGCGAGAAGCTCGAGACGCTACACAGAGCGGGAGAGATTGACGGAGGCCTGCCCATTATCCGAGACGGTATCCTCGTCGGCATGATCCCGGCCCCCGATCTAGAATACGCTTTAGACAACCTGGACGATGAAGCCTCGAGCATGTGTCTGATGGCTCCTGTCACAACCATCGAAGACTCCGATGATGAGTCGGAGGTAGACAAGACTGATTTCACCCCGTATATCGATCCGGTAAGTAGCAACGATAGGAATGGTAAGAGGTCACGGCTAATGACATGCAAACAGGCTCCTGTGGCACTGGACATCAGGTCGCCCATGGACCTCGTATATGAGTGCTTTGTCAAGCTCGGTCTGCGCTTTGTGTGCGTCCTGAAAAACGGACGATACGCCGGAATGGTATGTTTGACGAACCAACCTTGGAAAGAAGAGGAGACTGACAGTATGCAGGTGCACAAGAAGAGCTTCGTGAAGTACATGCGGGAGCTCGAGGAGAAGCAAGGTCACTGATTTTCGACCAATATCTTAGGGGGGTGGCTGCTTTGATTGAGCCTTGGCGTAGTTGGAATACTCTTCGCGTTCGATATTCGACATCATGTTAGCATTTTCGTCCCGGGCAAGACTGCTAGAGCAGCAGGAGAGATTGCCTATTTTCCATTTCTTGTTCGATTGCGTCCGCTTCCATTATTTGCGGTTCGGCATACATGGTTATGGCGTTCGTTCGGTTGGCATACCGGGGCGGATGATTCATTGACGCAATTTGCATAGCATTGTAGCTTTGTTTTCTCTTGGATTTCCTTTCGCGGCTGGATCACTGTAGGATACGTAGGGCAGGCCATGTTGTCTTCGCATCTAAGCCGTTTATGTAGCCAGAATGGTACGGCGTTACAGTTAGTACGAAAGCACAACGGCGAGTCGAATACCATGAACCGCAAGGGTGGAAATATGAAATCATTGTGCTCTGTCGTTCTGATGGATGCATCGCGAACTACTGTTTGTTGTGCTTGTGTATCGAAGCAGTTTGCTCGCCGTCGATGCATCACGATGTACGGGTTGCCTTGATTGGTGTTTCTTGCAAAGTCAGCATACCTACTAAAGGCCTGTTCCAACGTGCTGGAAGAAGAGAGCCACGGATTGACTGGCCAAGAGCTCGCGCGGGAAGTCGGTTCAAAGGCGAGTAAGGAGAACAGGAGAAAACAGCAAATGGTCGCGCGTCGGAATCTATCTCGTGAACCCCACTGTCCACTTATAGGTTCCCATGGGGGTGGACGTTGGTGACGGAGCAAGTCTGTAGACCAAAAAGCAGTAGTGTACGACCGGCATCGTTTCCCGGTCCCGGTCTCCGGTCCGTCATCGGCCTTTCAGGGTTCACTAATGATAACACCAATTGGATACTTTGCAGGGCTAGTCCCCGCGGTCGGTGGGGTTTCCCACGAAAGGATATCTCTCCTTATCATTGGAGTCACGCAAGAGACAACTTATCGCTGATGGGGGCGGCTACTGACCGTCTGCATCGTGCCACCGAGGGGTTTCCCGGATCCGATCTGAGATTGCGGTGAGGATTGGGCTCATGGGTCTCGACGACAGGTACATACAGGACTCGGAAGCCGGCACGCCATCCGTACACGACATTTATGTCCGAGCTCTGATAAAGGTGAGGCGTGTTGGGTGACAGGCTGCTCCACCAACAATGGAAGCTGTATCTGTACGTCTGCAAAGGTGAGCCAGTGTCCAGCGGATTCTCAGACACAAGATAGCTTTTCCCGCCCATTTTATTGATTCTCAATCGATCCTCTTTCCAATTGACGCCGTTCATATGCGCTGCGACGACCAGCAATGGACAAGAACAATGCCCTAGGTAAAGGGCGAGGCGGTGGCGGCGTAAACGGCGTAAACCATGACCTCACCTCTAGAACAGCGCGCTGGTGTCCGAGCAGCATGTCGACTGTGTCACTCACTAGTTTTTTGTGTGTGTGAGGTCGGGTCCCCCGGCTTCCCTTGCGGGTCCCCGCATTTTCACACAATTCTGGCACGTAATCTTGGCACGCCTCCCTGTCCATCATTGGAGGGGCAGGAGGGGCAGACCAGACGTAAACTGCTACTACGTACATTAGTCCCGTCTTGAGCAGGTACGGACCCAAGACTTGCTGCACACTGCGGCGCGCACGCCGGCCGGTCTGATCGTTGGGATGTACCGTCGGCTTGACTCAACGCCAGACCGGGGGAGGGGGAGGACCAAAGCTCAAACCAGGTACTAAGCGTGTGCAATGCACGCTACGGTGTGTACTTGAAGCAATGCATTTGGCTAGCTATCGCGCCTCCACCGGGCAACGACATGGTGACGAGGAGATAGATAAGCCGTGGCCACCCGCCATCTATAAACTTGCCCCTCCCCCACGTAGCGACACATACCACGAAACGCCCTTCTTCTCTACATTCCTCCTCTCACTTCTTTTCCTGCAATTGACCGACTGATACCCCCTCTCCTGCTGGTCTATCTTGTACCCTCCGATATCGCACCGCTACTACTGTATCCAGCCCACGATACCCCACCGAGCGAGCGAGCGAGAGAGAGAGAGAGAGAGAGAGACAGTGTGTGAGTGTGAAGGACATCTGTGTTGCCGGGAGCTTGCCTAGCTGAGAGGAGAGCGAGTGGGAGAAAGAGACGCACGTACACACAACCCCACAGAAGCAACAATGGTCTTCACCAGAGCCTCCGCCGCAATGGCGCGCCCTGCCGTCCGGGCGGCCAGGTCTTCGGCCGTCGCCTTCCCGCGCCGGTCGCTCTGCGCCTCCGCTCCGCGCATGGCCGCCGCGAGCCTCTTCCCCGGCGAGCCCTCCGGCCCGTCGGTCAAGACCGAAATCCCGGGTCCGGCCTCCAAGAAGCACACTGAGGACCTGCACAAGGTGTTCGATACGCGGAGCTTGAACATGCTCACGGACTACAAGAAGAGCAAGGGCAACTACATTGTCGACGCCGATGGTAACGTCCTGCTTGACGTGTGAGTGAAGATCCAAAAAGCCGCCTCCCTCCCTCCCTTCCTCTCACAAAAGCACGATGAGGAGAGACACTGACACCCAGACCGCACCTCCAAACAGTTACGCCCAGATCGCCTCCATCCCCCTGGGATACAACAACCCCGTCCTGGCCAAGGTGGCCCAGACCCCCGAGATGGTTAACGCCATAATCAACCGGCCGGCGCTCGGCAACTTCCCGCCCGAGGACTGGGCCGAGACCCTCCGCTCCGGTATCCTCAAGGTGGCGCCCAAGGGGCTCGACCAGGTCTTCACGGCCATGGCCGGCTCTGACGCCAACGAGACAGCCTACAAGGCCGCCTTCATGTGGCGCCGCCAGCAGGAGCGCGGCGGCTACGACGTCGACTTCACCCCCGAGGAGACGTCGTCCGCCATGGACAACAAGTCCCCCGGCGCGTCCGACCTGTCCATCCTCTCCTTCCGCACCGGCTTCCACGGCCGCCTCTTCGGTTCCCTGTCCACCACCCGCTCCAAGCCCATCCACAAGCTCGACATCCCCGCCTTCGACTGGCCCCAGGCCACCTTCCCCCTCCTCAAGTACCCTCTCGAGGAGCACGCCGAGGAGAACGCCGCCGCCGAGCAGGCTGCCCTCGACGAGGTCGAGCACCTCATCAAGACCTACCACGTGCCCCCCGCCGCCGTCATCGTCGAGCCCATCCAGTCCGAAGGCGGCGACAACCACGCCTCTCCCGCCTTCTTCCGCGGCCTCCGCGAGGTCACCAAGCGCCACAACGTCCTCCTCATCGTCGACGAGGTCCAGACCGGCGTCGGCGCCACCGGCCGCTTCTGGGCCCACGACCACTGGGACCTCCCCACGCCCCCCGACATGGTCACCTTCTCCAAGAAGGCCCAGACCGCCGGCTACTACTTTGGCAACCCCGAGCTCCGCCCTAACAAGCCCTACCGCCAGTTCAACACCTGGATGGGCGACCCGGCCCGCGCCATCCTCTTCCGTGCCATCATCGACGAGGTCGACCGCCTCGGCCTCGTCGAGCACACGGCCCGCGTCGGCGACTACCTCTTCTCCAAGCTCGAGGGCCTCGCCGCCAAGTACCCCGGCCAGTTCGACAACCTGCGCGGCAAGGGCCAGGGCACCTTCATCGCCTTCGACAACCCGCGCCGCGACGAGTTCCTCAAGCGCGCCAAGGGCCTCGGCATCAACATCGGCGGCTCCGGCGAGCGCGCCGTCCGCCTTCGGCCCATGCTCATCTTCCAGGAGCACCACGCCGACATTCTGATCGAGGCCCTCGAGAAGATTGCCAAGTCGTGGTAGGTAGAGAGCTGGTGCGGGGAGTTGAAATAAAATAAGAATTGAAGAAGAAAAGGAAAACCCAGAGCCATTCAGGCTTGGGTCTCTTTGTTTCGTTTTCGTCTTGTTTCTGCTGCATCGGTTTTTTTTTCCCGACTTTTCGAAGCATCATTTACGAAGGGGGTTCGCTGTCTGGTTCATGGTCTAGCGTATAGGACTGGTCTCCAAAATCAAAAGGGACAAAGAACGGACTGCGTTCAAAAAATAAAAAATATCATATAATCCCGAATGGTTTCTGCTGCACAAACTAGAGGTGTACGCGAGTTGCAATCTTTCCATTGACATGACAGTCGCCTAAGCGTATTCGTGGTTCTGGTATCGTTGAGTGTATTTGGTATGTCATATAGCCCGACCTACGTACATCTATAGTACGTCTTTGGACGGGCAAAAACAGATTCTAGCCATCCTTAACTTGAACTATGCCCGCTCGATCAAAATTGGTAGGCTTACAGCGCCACGGAATCTAGTATACACTTGCTCGTAGCAGGCATGCGTCGTTTGTTGTACACAGGGAGGTCTGGTCACCCATGTCTTAGGCTCGTTAAGCCACACACGCTCGTGCATTTAACACACACACCCCCCCCGGGTGCGGAGCGGTATATGGTTTTATAGGTGGTAGTTGTAGATAGTTTCTTACCACCTCGTAGCCGGCTCTGTCTTCTATCTCGCCAGCCCCTCCCGTTGTAGATGACTGATGTGTGGGATAGCCTTTTGCTTTTGTGCATCAGGTAGCTGTTCGCCCTCGTTGTAGGGGTCGCGAGGTACCTCGTCAGACGGTCGGCGTGAGGCTTGGCTGGGCGTCGATCCCGCCGAATGCGACTTGGGTTGTTCTTCTGTCAAAAAAGTACTCTAAGCAGCGGTCAGATAGATGTCGAGGTGGTGGGGTGAACACAGACACCTACTGATTGTATTTTTTCGGATAACCTTGGACGGCCGCGCTTCCGCCTTGCTGGCTCATTCTGTCCTTCCGTCGCTGGGCCGGGTGACAGGCTATAAGCGGGGCTTTCTGCCGGCGTCGTCGGGCTTTCTGCCACCAGAGACCGAGGTGCCGGTGCTGGTGCGAGGGGAGTCAGGTGTTGTGGCAGCAAGGGCCGAAGCTGCCTGGCCTTATCTGCTCGCGATGGCCGGCCTCTTTTACGAGGCGGGAGCGATGCTGCCTGTTTCTGGCTAGAACTCGATGATCCGCTGGGACACCCGGTGCTCTCCATGCCGGTGGGCCGTGGTTGTATATTGGCAAGCTGTGGATTATGTGGCTGCGAAGGCGTCGCCAAAACGGAAGGCACAGACATCGACGGATACGGCGCCAAATTTTGCGTGGCAGAGGCCAAAGAGGGCAACTGTGCTGGCGGTTCCATCGTGGGAGCTGCAGCTAAGCGTTTTGAAGGCTGTTGGAGGAGATCGGCCATGGATTTGCGCTTCAGGTCTGGTATCCTTATGGGCCCCTGGAGTATTTGCCCCGTGACGGCCAAGCACTGTTCCATGGTGCGGCCTGACCCTCCAGTGTTAGTATACTAGGGCACCGGGTGGAGGGAATGCTGGAAGCGCAACATACCACTAGGTAACTGCATCTTAAGCCAATCCGGTTCGACATTGTGTGTTTTGAGAAACCCTGCTAGAAGGCCAACATCCAGGTTGCTGGTCTTGATGGCTTCGGCAAGGATGAATCTCTGCGATGGAGCTGCGCATCAGCATGGAAACTTCACAAGCAATTGATGATGGCTGACCTTTTCCTCCTCAGTGAAAGAGTAAGCCATCGTGAGAAGAAGGAGGGCTGAAAGCTATGTGAAGAAGTGTCATGGAGTATTGAAGAGAAACGTGTTTATCCAAAGAGGCAGCAAGGTAGGCATTTGCGATGGAGCTTAGGCAAACGAGTGTCTCGGCGCTGTCAGAAGGTTAACGAGCGGCAGATGTGCCGTTGGAATGGAAGTGAGCCTCGAAGGTACGGTTAAGAGAGCGAGCGAGAGATATTGACGGAGCCGGCGCCGTCAACCGAACAAGCCGTGCAATGCAGTTGAGCTTTCACTCTACCAGGCAGACAAACGCGACGGGAGCAGGCAATGAATGCTCGTCGCAAAGACCGATAACAACAGCACCCAGGAAGTTTCGGTTTGCTACGCCACGAAAAGAACGTCGATGAATGTGCCTTTAAGGCTAACAACTAGTTACGGCGCAGGTGCGTCTAGAGAAGAAAGGCAATCAGGCCGGCGCAAGCGCGCGTTCTTGACTTGAAGTCACCGTAAGCGAGACGTCGTGCCACGACGCCGTCGAGGAGAAGTTGAACAAGGGGCGAGGAGGGGGGTAACACAGCCTAGACAGGCTGTGTAGGAGGAGGTGGTGGAGGCTTCGATTGTTTCGTTTGCTTCTGGGGACATGGACCACTTCGCGACTGACCGCGGGAGGCCCTGCACGGCGCGCACTCGGGGACTTGCTGGCGTGACTGGGGTCGGGGGTGGCAGGCTAGAGGCGTGTTTTGCGCGTGAGTGATAGAGAGACACACCCGGGGGGGGGGACCAAGCAGGTTTGCCGAGTCTTTAATTTCGCGTTAGACCTGTCTAGGAGAGCCTTTCCAGGGTAGTGGTTCAGTCAAGATTTGGGACGGGTGTCCTTGTACGATTACTCGCAGCAAGTACGGAAAGTCGTATGGCTTTTCGAATGTGTCCTGTTTGATTAGAGGCAGGCGACAGGGAAGGCGAATATGGGTTGTCCTAAAATCCGTAGATACGGGAGAGAGGGAGGCGATTCTATCAGTCGAGATTGCCAGTCGGCCTCCCTTGGCGCTAGTTCGAGTTGTGCTGGGCGAAACTTATGAAGGATGTGTATACTGGATAAATAAGTCACAACCCCAACAGCGCCGTTGAACTTATTGGAGTGCTCTGGTTAATGTAGAGTCGCAGCGCCCGAGCGATGGTGGTGGCTGGGAATTGCACGCAGATGGAAAGACCGACAGCGATGACTGACAGTGACGGCGTGCGCGTTGCGGCTCATCAGGGCAGGATATGAAATGGGCAACGACGAGATCGGGAAAACAGGAGGCTGTCTGCGCAGCGAAGTTGAGGGGCGAGATAGATCGGCAAGACCGAATAGGAGCCTGAGCCGTAGCAAGCCTCTCGGGAAGGATGCCAAAAGTCGCCTTCGTCGTCGGCAGGCCTGGCTCTGTGCTCGCTCGCTAACAAACTGATGATGGCACTACGGCACTGCCAATCCGGGCATAAGTCGATGTAAGGCAAGGCAGGGAAGAAGAGGTAGGGACTGTCGGTGTTGGTGGGATGGGATGGGATGGGATGGGTTGGTGGGTGGGATGGAAGGATGCTGTCATAACCTGCTATGCACATCCGAGCCCAGCGATGGGTCAACTACACAACAACAAAATGACGAACATGTGGTGTGGGAGCGACGGAGAAGAGAGTGTACGGTCGGCGCCGTAGTGGTTATCGGTGTCGGCCGTGGCTTTGGGCGTCCATGTCAGAATGCCGCGTCGTTTTTCGAAGCCGCCGCTTTCGCTAGTGCCGTTGCTGGTTGTTGAAGTCCGAGGTTTCTTGCATATTTCTCTCGCCTCGCTCCTCACCCAAGTACGAATAATCTGTGCCCTCTTTGCGGCAAGCGCTCTCCCTCCTTCTCTCGTCTAACCCGGCAGTGGCATTGTCTCACGCGCCTCCCGCGTCTCTTATTCCGTCGTCGGTTTCTTGCTTTTTTTCTCGGCAACCAACCGCATCTCCTGTCCATTTGCAATGCTTATGTCTCACCAGTCCCCAAAAGGGGACGAGAAACCTTTTGGTTGGCTGACGTCCACACCCCGGGCCTCTTCCGTTCGCATCCGAGGTCGAAGATAGGGCCCCGACTCTCGTAACTGTTTTCCTGTTTGACCCTCACTGGAGGTGGCCAACCATCATATCACATATGACTGCATACGCGGGCTGCGTCTCTCTGACTCTGCAATCAATATGTAATCGACAGAGGGGATATCCCTGTCTCCCGCCCGTCCTGCACACACGCTTCTGTGCAGCACGGTCCCTCCGCCACGCTGCCAGTGGCTCCGGAACTGGGCTGAGAAGAGCCATACGCAGCCCGTTTGCGCCGAGTGTAGCGTGCAGCAAATGCAGATGCAGATGCAGTGCTATCCCCCAAGGCAAAGGGTTGCGTCCTGTGGCCAATCCGATGGATCGACATGTTCCGCCTGACTAGTCTTGCCGCCATTCGCAGGATGTCATTGTCGTGGAGCTTGCCGAAAGCATGATGTTCCCTCCCTACCCTTAGACAATGAGAGACGCAATATTATGAATGAGAGAATACCGCTAGGAAATGTCAGCACTAGCCAACAATTATTGTCATGGAGGAATGATTGCAAGGAAGCTCTGGTGGAAACCGAGCGAAAGATGGGCTGGGCTGTGTAGCAACACACACAAGCGCGCGCTCTCTCTCTGTCTCTCTCTCTGCACTCCCCCCCGCTTGCACTTGCATTCGCGCAGTCTGGAAAGTCCAGCCAGCAAACACTTGATTGTCTGAGCTCTTTTGGTGGTGGAGGAGTAGGAGGTGGTGGTGGTGGTGCTTGCTCGTGTTGCCTCCCCCACCAACTTTGGCTGATGCTCCGTCAGCAGGGGTACACCTGTTTCCCACCTCCTTGCGTTTCCCTCCCTCCTGCTGAGTCGGCCGCCGTCCTATTCTATGGTTCAAAACGCGCCTGTTGCGACAGTTTTGGACGCTATTTCAGACAACGACAAAAACAGAAAAGAAAAATGATCGACGTACGACCGAATAAGAATATAAGGGCATTTAAGGGCCCGCGACGAAATCGCGGCCTGTAGTCTTCATTGGCTGCGGCCCAGCGAAACCCAGTCCTCTGGCGACCAGAGCAGGAAACCATTCGATGCCCTCCTCACCAATCATCGATCAAGACCAGCATATGAGCCAGCATGGGGCACGGGTTCGTCACCTTGTCCGCTTATCAGAGGTGAGCGGCCCAAAATGTGACCCGAAGGAGAGAAGAGCGAAGCAATGAGGCTGAAGAACCGGGACCCCATTGTTGCACACTGACGACAGACGGATTCCGGTATTGATCGATCAATAGACCGATGCCATTTTTCAAGGCGACTGCGTTCGTCCACCGCCTCTTTATACTCTTGACACAAGTTGGCCACCTCATCCGGCTTCAGCAACGTCCTTGCTGCACAATGAGCTGGCAGCCTCCCACTGGAAGGGACCCACCCATGTACGACCCGTCCATGCAAATGGCTCTCCGCCATTCCCATATTCCCTGATGCCAGCAGTCGCCGGCGGCAGAGACATCATCTGTCGTAGCTAAAGCGGCCATGTTGCCCCAGTCCGGTACGGCCACTGCATACCGGTCTCTCGATTGGAACGCTTATCAGCTCCCGCGTGGTCGGGTTTGCTGCCGCCTGCGTCATGCTGCTTCAAACCCTTACGCTCTTCAATTCAAGCTGGTTGGTCTCCCGTACTTTCCAGTACGCAGAGGAAACCTAATAACCATCCCGTGTTTCCTAGAAATATCATGCAGATTGATTAGTTAATTAGGTGGGCGCAAAGTGTCGCTAAAGACAGCCGAGAAGCTCAGTGTCTCGATTGCCGGCTATCAACCCTAGGCTGTGCCTACCTTGAGATAAATGACGGTTTGGGCTTGCAGATTCAGCGACATCAGACTGCACCGTTTTACTAGCTGAGCCGATGTTTTGTACAATCAACCACCGTGAACTACCTCTCGCGTACGTCAACAAAGAAGACTGCCTATAGACGGTGCCAGGGAATGCCATTGAACCATACAGGTAACGGCGAAATGCCATTGGAAGCATTCGTCGGTGTTTTCTGTTTCTCCAGGCGAGTTTACTTGTTTTACAATCAAAAAAAGCATGGGGCAATCGGAGATTCTAATGTATTTGTATTTGGTGGAGGCTCCAGTAACATGGGATCTCCAGGTTCAAGACTCTATCGCTGAGGGTATCTCCGTACCCGTGAGCTTTGCGAGGTGGGTCGCCTCTAGCATGTTTATTGGGCGGATCTCCCGCATGCCATTTTTCTGGGGGACGGAAAGCTACGATCGGATTTTGGAAGTCCAGGCCCCAGTCTACGGGATCCGGTAGGTCAGATAATCCGTGGCACTGGCTGGCTGGCTGGCTGGCTGGCTCCGCTGCCATTGAATTTGCGGTTGGCAGCAGCCCCCCTCAACCACCACAGGGAAGTAGCTAATTTTGGCCCAAGCGCGACTGGATGGACTGAGAGTGATTGCTGTGGTAGGAAACTGCTGCTACGAGATAATCCTCCTCCGAGCCTCCCATCTTTGCGACTTCGCCCTGAATTCGCAATTTTTTTCTTTCTTGCTTCTCTTCTTCAGCCCTCCGGCTGTCAGCGCATTCTGATCCAGTGACTGGTACCAGCAAAAGACCGCAATTGCTCAATTGAATTCTGATTTGCTGTGCCCCGTTCTTGCGACAACCTGCAATGCCGGAAGCCTTTGGCTCGGACTACTAACCCGGTTCCAACGCGCCGCCGCCTCTCGCATCTCGCTCCCCCATTTCCTCATTCACCCTCCTATTTTCTTCTTCCTTCTCCACCCAACACCACAGCCACAGATACATGCGCACCGTCTCGCCGACTTGCCAACCTCTCTCGACTGCCATACTCGACTTTCCCTGAGCCTTTGCTCCACCTCAGCACCCCGGACGATACGAACTGCGAGACCGAACCGCATCCCTCGTCTTGCGCACCCGCCCTGTCGAGGGTTTCCGTAGCTACTTGATGGAGGATGAAGCGCTAGCAATGGCGAAGATGGAGGAGGTCAAGATTGAAGAAGGTGGCGTGCCGAACGGTGTCAAGTTGGAACGGGACGCAAGCAAAACTCCGTCGCAGAACAAGAGCAACGAGGGCTCTCGCACCACTAGCCTGTCACCCGGCGAGGACACAACCAACGGCGATGGCATTTCGACGCCAGGAGGCACGCAGCGACCGAAGCTGTCTCGCAAGGCATCGCAAAAGCCCATCAAGCGCGAGGCGCCCCTCTTCCACGACCTGCCCGATGTCACTGAGCAGTCCTGTACCACATTTCAGGTAATACCCGATTGTCTGTACGGATCCAAGCATATGGGTTCGACCGACAATGACGCTCTCGATTGCGATTGCCGTTCTGAGTGGCGTAAGTCTTCCCGCCCTGCCGTTGTACCCTTCCGCGGTATCACTGTGAACCGCCCCGTACTGAAGTCTTGAGTATCTACAGACGATGGGGAAAATCTGTCCTGCGGTGAGGATTCCGATTGCATCAACAGAGCGACCAAGATGGAGTGCGTGGCGGGCGCTGGAAATTGCGGCGATGGCTGCCAAAATCAGAGATTTCAGCGCAAGCAGTATGCCAGTGTTTCAGTTATCAAAACCGAAAAGAAGGGCTTCGGCCTCCGCGCCAACGTCGATTTGCAAGCTAACGACTTTATTTTCGAGTACATTGGCGAGGTCATCAACGAGCCGACTTTCCGACGGCGAATGGTGCAATACGACGACGAGGGTATCAAGCACTTCTACTTCATGTCGCTGACCAAGCACGAGTTCGTCGATGCGACGAAGAAGGGCAATCTGGGGCGCTTCTGCAACCACTCGTGCAATCCCAACTGCTATGTCGACAAATGGGTCGTGGGGGAAAAATTGCGCATGGGCATTTTCTCCTCACGCCTAATCAAGGCCGGTGAGGAGTTGGTTTTCAACTACAATGTTGACCGTTATGGAGCCGACCCCCAGCCTTGCTACTGTGGCGAGCCGAACTGCACTGGATTTATTGGTGGCAAAACCCAGACCGAGCGGGCGACCAAGCTGCCCCTTACCACTGTGGAGGCCCTCGGCATTGACGACGGCGACAGCTGGGATATTGCAGTCGCTAAGAAGCCGCGCAAGAAGAAGCCCGAGGAGGACGACGAGGAGTACGTTAACAGCGTGCAGGCTAGAAGCCTCGACGACGATGGTGCTCGCAAGGTCATGGCGACGCTGATGCAGTGCAAGGAGAAGTGGATTGCAGTCAAGCTGTTGGAGCGCATTCAGCAGTGTCGGGACGAGCGGGTGATCCACTCCGTCATGCGCATGCACGCCTACCAGATCCTCAAGACCACGCTCAACACCTTTATCGACGACCATAACGTCGTCCTCCAGGTTCTCGACATTCTCGACAAATTCCCGCGATTGACGCGAAACAAGATCGAGGGCTCTAAAATCGAGACCACTATCGATGGACTCACGCAATCAGAGCACGAAGAGGTCAGCGCAAAGTCCAAGAGGCTGTTGGACGAGTGGTCCAAGTTGGAGCTCGGTTATCGCATTGGGAAGCGAAAGTTTGACCCCAACGCCCCTGCCACAAACTCCTTTCAAGAGCGACGCAACATGGGCCGCGATGAGGATGTGACCGCCAAATCGACCCCGGATCCCTTGCAGAATGTTGAGATACCCAAGGGTCCCCGAAGCAATGTCCCGCAGCGGAACACCCACTTCTTCAACGGCCCTCCCCGCCAAAGAAGGCATCAGAACTTTAACAACCATAGCGCTTTGCCAGCAGGATGGTTCACGGCGACGGATCAGCGTGGAAACACCTACTTTTATAGCAAGAACGGGGTCACAACCTGGCAACGTCCCACAAAGCCCGCAGACGCACAGAAGTCGACACCAAAGGCGCTGCAGGAGCAGCTGCTGCTCAAGAACATCATCGATCAGGTCACTAAGGAGCAGACCCCGAGGCCTTCGGCCTCGCAGACACCTCAGCGAGCAGAGACGCCCGTGCAGGAGAGCAAGCAAGAAAAGTGGCGCTCTCTTAGTACCGATAAACAAATGAAGATCTATGAGAACACGGTACGTGATGCACATTATGGAGGTATACGGGCAATTGCTGATCTCTAGAGTAGCTTTTCCCTCACGTAAAGTACGTGATCGACAAGTATAGACACAAGCTTCCCAAGGACGATCTCAAGCGGCTGGGCAAGGATGTCTGCAAGAAGCTCGTCTCGTCAGATTACAAAGGCAAACGCGTGCAGGACCCGACAACACCACTCGACCAGAAACAAGCGAGGAAGGTCAAGACCTACGTAAAGGATTTCCTAGACAAGGCCATTGTGAAGTTCAAGCACTTTGAGCAGGAGAAGGCAAAAGCGAGTCCTGTGGGCCAGGCAGATAAGCCGGGAAATGCCAACCGAGCCAGTAATGGTCTTGGGGCGGATACTGACGGTGCTGCCACGCCGGTTGATGCCGCTGACGACGTAATGCTGTCAGATATAGAGGATGCTGGCTCAACGGGAAGTCCCGAGCGAAAGCGCAAACGTGGAGAGGAGGATGCAGCAGAGTCCCTGGACCTAACTCCCTCGGATGAACCATTGGTGAAGCGGCTGCGAGAAGACGATGCGGAGGATGGTGCAACACCGCCTCCTCCCCCGCCACCCCCTCCTGCCGACATGGAATCTACTGTTACTCCTGAGGAGCCAATGACGGAGGAGCAAAGAGCTCTCAGGGAGCAAGAGGAAGCTCTCATGAGAGAGAACGAGGAATCTGAGAGGCTGGAAGAAGAGGCCGAGCTTACCAAGACTAAGGACATTGGAAGCGTGCCTCAGGGAAGGCTCGATGCGCCCCTTAACGATCATAACCGGATTAACGGGGGCGTGATTGTGGCTGGCGATGGAGATCCTGTTGACGAGTCGGTATTCCCGAACACAAGCAACAAGACAACTCGGCAACAAGAGGTCCTTGGCCACTAGCTATGGGCTAGGACAGAGGGGACATGACCAACTAACTGGCTGACACCCATGGTGTTAACGGAGAGAGTGTGGGTGGGTGAGTGGGTGGTGGCTGAGAACAAGTGAGCAAGCAGTCCTCGGCATTGTACGTATAAGCAGGCATATTGCATTTTCTGGAAGGGAACCAACAGGCCCCCCCCTCAAGCACTTGGTTGTTTGTTTTGTCACGATTATAATGTGTATATATCGGTCATGGAAATGGTCATAGCCTAGCGAGGCCGTACCCATTTATTTGCGAAGTTCCTTTTTTTTTTTTTTGCTTTCTGTCTCTTTGATCTGGGCCTAGGCTAGCACGGCAGGCGGCAGGCGGCAGGCAGCATGGGCCCGAGCCTGGGGCACCGAGGTGTGTGTGTTAGGGGGGGGGGATGGATAATGGGACTTGGTGGCATTGCAAAGCATGGGTCTCTTTTATCTTCACGCCTCAAAGAGGGCACGTTGAACAGGCAGGGCACAGGGCAGCAAAAAGGCATTTGTGACAAGAGCATGGACTTCCTCCCCCACTCCATTTTCCATGTCAAGTGATCCCTTTTGAAAGGGAGCACCACGGGGGAGAGACAGACAGACGAGAAAGAGAGAGCAAGCCCACCACTGTATGTGGTCGAATGGCATCAACAGCATTTTTAATGGCATTGCGAAATGGAACAAGGTCGCTTGGTATAAACCTGAGACCCTCAAGGTTCTGGCACAGATGCAATGGAGGCACAGTACTGACGCAAGTTGATCTCTCTATTTGTGTGACCTTTGCAAAGTAGTCGTTGTGAAAGCTGCCCTCCCCATTTTTCGATGTTGTACCCCTATTCCATTGTTATTCTTTTCTGAAAGACCAACCAATTCCGTGACTAACGCCGTGCTACCAAATGCCAGAAGTAGACTGCCTTTGTAGGAAGGGGCAAATCTGATACTAGATGGATGTCTTGTTGTTGCACGTCTGCAAACTCCTGGACCCAATTATGGACCTCTGTTCCCTATTGTCCCCTTCTCTTCGCTTTTCGATATCTCCCAACGTCTATCAGCAGCACCTGAATGCGCTCCCTCACTTTCTTTT
This sequence comes from Colletotrichum navitas, assembly GCF_030913465.1. Classification (NCBI taxonomy): domain Eukaryota; kingdom Fungi; phylum Ascomycota; class Sordariomycetes; order Glomerellales; family Glomerellaceae; genus Colletotrichum; species Colletotrichum navitas. The sequence continues at coordinate 571,631 of NW_026850550.1, read as the reverse complement.
ATATTTATTTAGTCGTCAAAGCCCTCGTCCACCTCGGACTCCTCCTCGCTGCTGCTCTCGTCCCCGCCGCGCTTCCTCTTCTTCTTGCCGGGGACCTCCTCGGGCGCCTCGTCCTTGCGCATGAAGACGTAGCTCCGCGCCGGCCTCTCCTCGCCCTTCCAGGCCGCGCCGCTCGCCTCGCCCGTCTTCTTCTCCCTCACCACGCCCAGAGTCCGGGCGTGCTTGTACCCGGGGTAAGCCTTGGAGTGAAACTTGAAGCTCTGGAGGGACTGCAGCCCCGCGTGGCGGCCGAGGTCCTTGATGTTCCACAGCGTGTACGGGTCCCCCTCAAAGAGAGTGACGACGATGGTGCCGCCGGGGGCGAGGGAGGGGATCGCCGATTTGAAGAACGCGACGAGGAGCTCCTGGTTGTAGCGGACCTGACGGTTGCGGTCGGTAGACTTGCCGCCGACGTGGGGGAAGTTGAAGAGAATGCGCTTGAAGATGCCTTGCTTGGAGGGCGCCGCCATGTGGAAGCCGCGGTGGTTGGGCGCGGACTTGCGGGTGAAGGGCTTCATCGTGCGTGCGTCGACGTTGTAGAGGATCTTGTTATTATTGGCGACGGGGGGTTTGTACTTTTCGTCGTCGTCTTCGTTTAATTCTTCCTTTTCGTCGGCGGCAGGGTCGTCCGCGCCTTCTGCTCCTTCTCCTTCGTCTTCTGCACCGTTGCCTCCGTCCTCTGTGGGTCTCGAATCCGTCGGCGCCGCTGGTTTTGACGGGCTGGCGCCGTTGATCAGCGCAATGTTCTCGGCGGCGTGCGGGTATTTTTCCAGCAGCTCGCGTTCGTTCTTCTCGAGGACTGTGGCCGTCACGTTGCGGCAGCCGTGGTGGGCGGCGAGGCTGGCGGCGAAGCTGAGGTCGCCCTCGCCGATGAGGAGAATGGAGTCTTCGGGCGCGAACGGGATGACGGGCTCCTGGTTCTGGTGGTACTGCTGCTGTTGCTTCTTCTTCTTGGCCTCGCTATCGGCGACGTGCGCACTCTGGCTGGTTTTCTTCTTGCTGTTCTGGGCCGGGCCTCCGGGGCCGTTCCTCTTCTTGCCCGAGTCGACGAAGTGGTTTTTGTGGCTGACGCTGCCGAGCTTGCGCTTTTTGGCCATTGTGGGGTGGGCGGGTGAAGCTTTCGGTGCTTGGAGAGGGTCGAGATCCGGGCCGTCTCCTCGTCGGGGCAGTTCCGATTGGGGTTCCGAGATCAATGTCCGGCAGCAGCACGCGTGGTGGTCGCGGTGCAAGGTGGGATGTGTAGTCGGTGGTTGGTGGTGGTGTTGCTACCCGTGTCGGCGCCGGGGTGTGTGAATACCCCACGGTTGCTTGTTTGTACCTTGACCGAGAACTTTTTTTTTCTGCCGTTCTTCCTTTTGGCTTTGCGACCCTGTCCGCCCGGCGGTGAACTAGCGTGGCGCGAGCGCCCCGGCGGCTCGGGAATTGACGAGATTCAGCCGTGGTCCCCCGTGGCCCGTATGTCCGCGTTGCTTTCTTTGCCCGGTGTGCGTGTGACTGTTACAGTGGTCCAGGTGCTGCGTCACAGCGTGTCTGCCAGCGTCCCCTTTCGCTGGCCCCGTTGGAAACCGACCCCTGGAACGGGAGTGGGATTGGGCGACACCGGGTTATGGAGAACCGCAGGGGGTGGAAGGGGCGGCGGGAAGGTATCTGGTACATGCGGTGCTCTGAGGCGAACGTGGTCCTGTTCAGGGACTCGCCGACTTTGCACCCCGGGCGTGCGGCGTCGGTGGATACTCGGATTTGCAGGGAGGCAGAGAATTTCGGAGCCCATCCAAGAAAACGGTGAGATATCTGAAGGACACGCTGCAGGCTTTGTACCGGGCAGCCAGCCAGACCGCCGCCGTGTGATGGATTGATTCCATTGCTTATTCGGAGCATGTGGTAATGGTGGTGGTTGTTCGTCCCTTCTTTCTTAGCGTTACCGTTAAGCAAGTGGACCGAACTTGGATGAGGCTTGCCTGGCACGCATGTAACCTCGAGCAGCTTCGCATTTAACTAGACGCAAGGGAGATGAGCATGCCAGGAGTCTTGTCGTACAAAATGTGTTGCCGTAGCAGGCTCGCAGGAACTCATTGTCGGAAACCAGCGGACGGCGGTCCATGTCGAGACGGTCGTCTTGCTGAGATCTGCCTATTACCTACGTAATGTGATTCCATTTGCTCATTGAGCAGGGCACATGGCCAGCCACACACGTACAACACCAACATGCATCTAGCTGGGTCCTGGAGGAAGAAGAACTTGGCCCGGCTGGGGCTCGGGATCTGGCTAGAAGAGGCCCACCCGGACGGGTCCAAGACCTGTAAAAGTCGCACCGTCCGACTCGCCCGAACAAGCTGCGTACACTGCTTGAAGAAAAATGTCTGCTTCCGTTATCCAGAAGTTCTACTTGCCGAAGTACGAATGAAACGTCGACAGAATAAAAGGAGCCATGACACAGGATACCGGTGGAGAATAACCACCGTCGTAGGCTGGACGGTCGTGGTAGCACAGCCGATTACTATTATTGCCTGGATCAACGGCCGACGTCTCGAGATGTAACCCCCCGGCCCATCTCAATGCGACAGGCGTGGCAACTTGGCTTGCCGGGTGGCTTTCGTCACGTCAGGGGGCTCAGGGCGGCCACGGGAGACGGGCATCGGGAGTTGGGACAAATCAAGATAACGGTGCTGAACGATGCCTGGACGCTTTAGGAGCTGCCGACTGTACTAGGCACCGAATGATCTTTAGGTGACATCCTACAATCGGAACTCAGGCATCATGCACAGTGCAAAGGTGCAGCATTGCTTCGGCGTCCGCCATACACGTCTTGATCAAACCCAGTCAGTCGATGGCATCAGGGCAGTGGGCAATAAAACATCACTCAGGAACGGTACGAGATACGGGCACCGAAGACTGTGAACCACACACACAAGCAACTCAGGCATGCTCGCGTGTTGGCCTGCCAGGTTGCAAATCCCCATTTGAGGACCTGAGCGGCCCAGCTCGCTGGCGACTGAAGGAGAGGGCTTACACTGAGAGGGTGTGCGCGTGGCAGTACCCTGCCAGATGACAAAACCTACAAGTACTCGGTACTTTCTACCTGCTCTGGTCCGACAGGGGTAGAAGACTATTTCCGGTTGTCGGATTATCCAGCCCTCCGGGCGAATGAAAGCGCGGCAAATCGAGCCTACTCCTACCAGATTGGTGTAAGTGTCTGCAGGACAGTGCTGGGCTGGGCCTTGCCTTCTGCCTCGTTGTAGCAGGGTGGTCACGTCTGCTCCTGCCTCTGCTGTCGCTCCGCCTGGTATTATTTGCTTGCAAAAGGCAGGAAGGGGAAAAAAGCGAAGCAATCTTTTGTTGCACGCCGCAATTCAACACCGCATTCGCGCCACTCGACATTGACAGCCGTCTCTGCGGACGGACCTCATCTTTACCCTGATCCCAATTCTCCTCGCTCAAGCCCGTCTCTCATCGAGAAATCCTGGGCCGTTGCGAGAGACCAGGCGGCTGGCTGCTTTTTCTTAGCCCACACCATTACCGTCCCCGTCCAATCCACACCACACACCTCACTCACCCTCGTCCTGTTCTCCGAACAGCCAACAACGAGCTTCTACAGCCCAAAAGCTTCCGCCTGGCTTGGACCAGTCGCGTTTGATTCCTCCTCTCTTGAGATCGACTGAATAGCACCCGGGCGGCTCGTCACCCAATTCTCTTTTTCCTCAAGCCGCGTACCGAACTCATCTCACGTTTCCCCCGTCTCATTACACCCATACCCGCTCACACTTTTGCCTCCACCCATCTCCGCCCCCCTCTCCTCTTCACGTCTCTTTCATGAACGGTCATCGCCATCATGTCAGACGTTGAGACACCGGAGCAGTCCGCTTCGACTCCAACGCCCCAGCTCACGCCCAAGGCCAAAGGCAAAGGCAGAGGCCGGGGCAGAAAAGCTGCCGCTCCCAAGAAGGAGCCGCCAAAGCCCGCCGCCGCCGCCGGAACAGGTCGACGCGGCCGATTCAAGCAGTTCGCCGACGACAAAGTCCAGGCCAACTATGAACGCCAGCGCGAGCTCAAGGCTACTTATGCGGCTCTCGCCAATGTTGTGAAGCCTGCCCTTCAGGACTTGGCCTCCCGAACCGTCAAGAAACTCACCAGGAATGAGGCATACCACATGCTGGTGCCGGAGTTTGCGGTTGTCAGCGAACACGTCGACTTGCGCCTCGATAGACAACTCGCCCTCTCGGAGAACAAGCTGGCGATTGTTGCCAAGATGACCTTCAAGGCCAAGCAAATCCAGCTTGACGCTGTGCGCGACATCTACAAGGTACGTGAGACCCCGACTGACACGTCGTGTTTTTCTCGCTCCACTGGTCATCCGCTGACTGGCGGTGATCCGCGGCATTAGAACGGATTTGAAGACCTTGAAAACGAGTTCCTGGACGCGCAACTTCATCGCCTCGACATTCTGGAATACCTCCATGATCACGGCTTGCCCGTTGATGTAAGTTTTCTTTTTTCTTTCTTTTTTCCGTTCTTCTCCTATATCTCGCTTATTCACACTGGCCTCAGCTCGTCGACGGCGGCTGGAATTACAAGCAAATTTCCGACAAGGAAGCCAGCGAATTTGGCATTTACGAAGTCTATGTCGATGGCAAACTTGTTCCCTACCCTCAACTCGTCGAGGGAACTGAAGCCAATGCCCTCAGACAGGCTGCTTGGGCCGAGCCTCAACCGGCCAAGGACAGTCTTGCACCACCCACCTCAACCGCTGCTGCAACGCGGACCAAGCGCAAAGCAAAGGACCAACCAGATGGTCAGCCTGCTTCCAAGAGATCTGCCGGTGATGTCGCGCCTGTTCGTCACATCGCGGGTATTATGTCGGCTCAACAGGCTCCAATTGAGGACGAGTCAAACGAGAGTACGCCAGTTCCAGAGGGCCCGGTGACCGCTGACCAGAGAGAACCGGCCTTGCCAGCCAAGGCGTCCGAACCGGACGAGTACGGGTGCCGACAGGTCAACCGCCCTACTGCCAAAAACGGCGCTAGTATCGCCAACCGCCTCATTGTTCCTCCGTCATTCCAGTTCGACGATGACGAGATTGGGTACCGCGATTCGACCAACTCCCCTAGGCACGGAGCTACTCTCGCAAAGCGTGGCAAGTATCTCGGCAAGCCCAACTCGAACACCTGGCACTACGATCCCCTGCTTGCTCGTTGGGACGCTCGGGAAATTGAGGAAGACGACTATGACAAGGAACTGGTGGAGAGGTTTGCTGTTCATCCGCGCTACGGCTACTTCCTTCCTAGTAGCAAGAACGACGCCGAGCCTCCAAAGCCGGAAGCAAACCCAATGCACCCGACCGTGTTCCTGACGCCTTCTGGCAGGACCATCCATGCGTCTCGTGTCGTTCCTGCAGCAAAGGTCGAGATGGCCTTGGCGGACAAGCCCCATCAAGGCAAAATGGCTGCCGTTCTCTCATCGGTATGTGGCAAGAATGACATCTCGCCGGATGACATCGAAGGTCCCGAGCTCAAGGCCCTGAAGGACATCCAGGCCGAGTATGCCGAACAGAGACTTGTTGCCGAGTCTATCAAGGAGTCGGAGCCTGAAAGCGTTGAAGACACGCCTGCTACTTCGCCTCTGCCAACCAATGATTCCGCCCTAAACATAGCGGGCATGGAGGAGCTCCTCGTTGCCGCCGAAGCTGTTGAAGCCGAGAGCAGGGAGATTAGGCCGGTCGAGGAAAAGCCTGCGTTTCTTCCCGCTCCGACTCCCGCGAGGCCTGCTACGCGTGCCTACGACGCAATTCGAGATATCTTTGGAGCAAGTGATTCCCCCGCTCCCGAACCTCCTGCTCCTGCCATGGCCCCCGAGCCTCTCGACACCACTGCACTCGCCATCCTCGCCGACGCGTCCACCGCCGCTCAGACCACTCAACCCGCTGACGTCGTTATGGCTGACGCACCTGTTCGCCACCCCATCCCACTCGACGGACATCGTCACGGCAACATCGAGCCCGGCTACTCTATCCAGCCTATGCCAGCTGAGTCTCTTACCTCAGGCGCACCTCCTAACGACGGTATCAGCTGGGTCGAGCCCCGTATCGCATCTCCGGGAGCCGACAGCCGGATACACCCATCCATCGAGACTGGCCTGATGCGGGATCATCACTCGAACCAACTACCCCCCGCACGTCCAGTTGAGATGTCGCAAATGCGATCTTCCATCGATGCTTCGAACGATACGCGCCGACACTCGATGTACCACGAGCACAGTGGCCCCTCGGCCTACAATGACCAGCACCTACCTCCTCCTCATCAACAGCAACACTACATGGCGGCGGATCCCATGATTGATCCCCGCCTCTACTCTGCGCCGATGGAGGCGCAGGCCGGACATCATGAGTATCACCAGCAAACTTACAACCAGGCTCATCAGGGATATCAATTGCCGGCAATGTCCATGCCAGGAGGTCCGATGGCACAAGGCCCTCCACAACTTCAGCAGTCCGGCTCTACCTCCCGGATGCCGTTTACAAACCCCTCTCAGGACAGAAGCTCGCCGCTTCCGCCGTTGCGACCGTCGCGAGGGCGTAAAAGCGCCCCTGCTGCATCGGAGCAGTCCATGTCTATGGAGCACCAGCAGCAGCAACAACCGCCTTCGTACATGAACAGCAACAGTGGCTCGTTCTATCCTCCCGGTCCGCCGAGACCTTACCACAATGGCTACTCCCAGGAGCAGCCTGGCATGCCGCCTATGATGGGCCAATATCCTCCTTACCCCGGCTCGCAGCCTCCAGTGCCACCCCCTCAACAGCAACAGCAGCAGTCGTATGGGCCACCAGGAATGTCGCCTACCTACTCCTCCATCGCGCCTGCACAGAGCTCCCCCACCCTTCAGTTCGTCCAGCAGCAGCCTGGCGAGCCTTCGAGAAGCCGGGCGGGAAGCGGCTCATCCACACCGAGCGCCCCGGGCAACAGCAAATACCCCAAGCTGGCACCTGCTCCCCTGCCCGCTCACAGAGTTGGCTGGCCACAGGGCCCCGAGTTGAGGACTGTTCAGTATGATTACAAGGAGAACATCAAGGATTATTCACCCACCGAGCCCCCTCCGCGTCGCGGCCCTGTCCAGATCCGGGGATGGAATATCAACAACAATAGAATCCAACGTCAGAAGACGGAAGAGAATGGCGACGAGCGTCGCGGTTCCCGCTAGGAACAGGACCAGGTCCGCAAGAAGCCGGACTCGATGCCCAAAATGAAGGGTCTCAAGAAGACTACCAAGAAAAACACTGCCAAGACGGCGGCCACTAAGAAGGCAGCTCCTAGGAAGTCCGCCTCCAATAAGCGCGACTGCAAGGGCGCCTCGCTAAAGATTTGAGCATCAGTGGAGAGCGAGTCAGGAAAAGCGAAAAGAACATGTACTATATTACCTTATCACTTTGGACTTTGGTTTATACCTCTGGGGACGAATTACCCCCATGATACCAAGGCGGAGGAAAGCAAAGCAGAGAGGGAGCTCGGGCCGAAAAACCGTCCAGGAAGCTCCCCAGAAGGAATGGGAGTTAGGGCCGAGGGGCTATGGTCGATACTAGACCCGAGTAAATTTGGAATGATAATGAACACTTGGAAGGGAATCTGGTTTCAGACAATCTGCGCGACTGCATGTGAACTGGCAATGACTGAAAGCTACTTGACTTTCCGTCCGCACCAGGTTAGAGTTACACACGACAAGCAATAGCGGTGACCAAGAGTGTTCAGAACATGGACGCGAGCCTGATCAATCTTTGTTTGATTACAGTGTAGGCAGCTTAATATTACATGTGTCCGGCCCAACTTTTTTTTCTTCTTCTTGTCAAATCCCACGCTGGTAGAAAAGTGTCGGGATAGGAAATCCCGGTGTCCAACTCCTTGCTTCAAAGCCCAGCCGTGTCAAGGCCGCCGACGCGTGCCAAGAGAGGGAATAAGGGCCTCCTACTGGGTAAGGATCTGGTTTCCAAAGTCCACCGTGCCGTCCATGTTCATCATCATGCTAGGGTCGCCGGGAACCATGCCTCCCCCGTTGGGCATGAGACCGCCGGCCGCGGCGAGGGAGAGCAGGCCGCGGCCCAGCTCGCCGACAGGGTGCAGCGGGAGAACCGACGCCTCCATGCTGTTGCCGTCAAAGATCACCATGTTCTGGATGGGCTGCTGGGTCTGGCCGAGGACGTTGATGACGTCCTGCGCGAGCTCGCCTCCGAGGATGGCGGTGACCGGGGCCATCTCGCTGCCGATGTTCTGCAGGAAGCTCCGCAGCACCTCGGAGCGCAGAGTCTCGGACGGGAGGCCCAGCTGGGCGTGCTTAGCCGTGGCAAGCTTGGTGAAGAGACCGAGGTCCTCCTTGGTGTGGCTGGGCAGTCGGCCGCTGTTGAGGACCTGGAAGTCCCACAGCGCCCGCAGGCAGGAGATGACGGGGCTGACCGCCTTCTTCCTTCTCGCGCTCTTCGCGTACTCCTCGGGCAGGGTAGCACCGTCACTAGCGAGATACCATGTCGAGTAGAGCTCACGCTTCGTCACCACCTCGACCGTCTTGCCGCCCTCCTTCTTTGTGCTGACGCCGACGACGCTCCGGGTTCTCGTCTCGGGCCCCAGCTTCGTCGCGACGTTGCCGAGATCTCTCTCGATGACGTAGTCGTGCTCGATCAGATCGGAGAAGATGAAGCCGTACATGCCGTGCGTGCCGGCGGCGTAGAATGACCTTTGGTGCAGGCGGGTGGCGGTGTTGATAATATTGAGGGAGTCGGGGTCCATGTCGGTGGCAATGACGATATCGAAGGCCGAGAAGTAGCTCGTGCCCTTGGATTTGATGCCCTCAGCATCCACATGGACCTGGACACGGGGGTTGAGCTTCTGAATGGCGGCGGCCGCAGCCTGCGCGCGGTTCTGGCCAATGTGGTTCTCCTCCTCAGACAGGAAGAACTGTGATCCCAGATCTGATTCCGTAACGGTAGCGCCGTCGAGGATGGTGAGGGATCCGATGCCGGCAAGGACGAGGTTCTTGGCGATCTCATTCGCAAGAGCCTTCATGGTAATGAGGAGGACGTTTGCATTGCGGATCTTCTCCTGGGCCTTCATGCCCCAGAGGCGAATCTGACGGTCATAGAGCGCAATCTCATCTGAGAAAAGGGTCAGCCATCTAGTGGGTTCTTCTTGCGAAGTGACGCATACCTGCGCTCATTGCGGGAGGTGCGGCGATAGGGAGGCCTTGAAGCATGCCGTTGTTGTTATACATTTGTCCGCCCTGTTGGAGAAGCTCGGGCATGAACATCTGGGTCGCTTGGAACATGTCCGGAAGCATGTTTGGGGGTAGGTCTCCTGTAGGCATGCTTCCAGGCATGACCCCCTGCAGGGCTTCGGGAAGGACCTGATCCATGAGCGCGGCTTGCATGCTGGGGTCAAAACCGTTGGAGGTGTTGGGCAGAGGGTGGTGAGGGACGATGGTTTCCTGTGCCGGGGTGCCGTTGCTGGGCGCGGTGGTCTCCTGCGCCGGCTTGTCCTGAGGCTGTGTTTGCTCATCCATCTTGAACGGCTGAGATGAGACTGCGCCGAGAGCAAGGTGATATATGACGCAAAGATGGAGAATCTGTCCGCGGCTTGTAATTTGGATCGAATTACGGACGAATTAGCTCAGTAAAGCATACGCGCCAGGTTCTGGCCTGAAAGCTGTGTTGGCGCGATGAGGTAGTAGTAAATCGAAGGTGAAAGAGGCCGCGTCGAGTGACCCCGGGAGTCGGGCTTGCCGTGAGGCCTGTCAAAGGAGCGAAGCCGGGGGGTCCGTGAATTAAGTCGCTAGAATTTGGTTTGCTCGCTCGAGGAAATTGATGCTCGATATGTGAGTATGTACGACCCGAACTCACCTCTCGAAGCAAGGCTGAAGGTTGAAGGCTGGACGGATTCATATGAGGTTGAGGCTAAGGTAACTTCTATTCGTCAGAAATTGTTAAGGTGCCAGGCCGCTGGCACCTTCCCGCCTCCCAATGTAGGCCATGGCTGGAGCACGGATAACGCGCTAGAGCCACACTAAAGTGGTACCTGGATGGGGCACGTGGTCCCATACAATGATCGAGTACTGCTTACCATTTCCTATCGAGAGCCCCCTTCCTTGCACCAGTGGCTCATTATAGGCACGAAACCCCGCGATAGACAGGGCCAGGGGCTCTCTTTAGCGGGTGCATCAGGGCGATCCCAACTGGCTCTGCGATTGGAGGTAAGCTTGCTGCACTCGGAACAGTACCAAACCAGGTATCAGTGGCACCCTCCAGTCCAACCCCGATTTCCTACGTCAACCAACTTCCGCCATTCGCTGGCCTGCTGACGACAAATCTTCGAGCCCGCGACGACGGTCGTTCGCGCCAGTATCGTTCGGCTCTTTCTCTCTCTCAAAAAAATACAAGCATCCATCTCATCAGCCATCTGTCCCTTGGCTACGGTAAGGACTGACGACTGATTATACCCTGATCATCGGTCGCGACCTCTGTGAGTGCGTCCTTGATGGTGGTGGGTGGTTCTGTGTATTCCATACCCTCCGCTCTGTCGACTGTGGTTTTAAGCACGGCCAAAGCCTTTGCGACGTTTCTGCGGTGTTATCTCTGGTATTCTAACTAGTCTACCAGCTTCCAAGCTTCTCGATCGGCACCCGGCAGGTTGCTCCCTGGTCTTTACCATTTATCCCACCCACTCAAACCCACCGAAGTTGCCTCCCACCGAATCCACAATTATCCCCTCGAACCGCGGCCAACACTCCCACCGCTCTTCGCTCTCGCCGACATTGACGGACACGATACCGGGCGACTCTGAACGCAAATCTCTGTCCCTGACAGGCGCCTGCGTCGCTGGGTGTTTGTAATCTCTACCGCTGAAGCATGTCGTCGCAGCGGCCAGACCCGAGCCAGAATTCTCAAAGGCGCGACAACAACGACTATCCGCCTTTACCACCGCATCGAAGACTACCCCCACTGCCGCCTCTGCCCGCAGATCATGTGATACACCCTCCTCAGCCACCTCGACACCCATGGGAACCCGATCCCTACACGACCCAAGACCAGACTGAATCTTATCTTCATCTTAGGCGGCATATGGCAGACAGAAATTTTCAGGCCGAATACGACGAGCTGGTGGGAAACAGCCTGAATGGTTTCACAGCATTCATGTCTGCGGCGCAGGACGACTTTGGTTTCTCCCAAGATAGCACCCAGAACCGGAGCCAGGCGTCCAATTTACTAGATACACCCCAGAACGATCAGCGAGACAACGACGACGTCCGAAGACACCCCCTCCAATTACCGCCCGTCTTTGGTTATAGGGCCGTTCGATCAATAAACGGCCGTCAGCGACCCGAGGGCGCCGAAGACGACGTAGAGGCAGTGAGAGCCCTGTGGAATCGTAGAGCTCAATATAGCTCCTCACCCTTTTCACCGCCCAGGATGCCTCCTAACATGTCCCCACCTAACCTATCCCCCCTTCCTCCTTCGGAGGAATACCCCGAGGGGACCCGAAGAGTAAAAAGGAGAAAGCTGGACTCCGAACGCGCTTCTCAGAGCTTCAAAGGATTTCGGTACGGTCGATATGGGCAAGTTGAGCCCGGCCAGTTGAAGATGGAAATCGTGAGCTGCGACGGGGGACTGTACGAGAACGCCTCCCTGCATGCTTACGAGAATATCTTAAAAGACGACAAAACTGTGTACTGCACACAATCCAACCGTTGCAACATCATTCTGCGGCATCAGGGCGCAACAGCATTTACCTTGAAGGAGCTTGTGATCAAGGCGCCCGCATCAAATTACTCATCGCCGTAAGTGATATCTGCGCCGATCCTACGGAAACTAGATCTGACAAGTTCCGGCAGCGTGCGAGAGGGAATGGTGTTTGTGTCTATGGACCAAGACGAGCTGCTTAAACGCACAGCGCAATATGAGATACAGTATGCCCCGCTGAGGTCAAGTCGTTCATCGGCGACAAGGGCGCTGGCCCCCATCATCTCAATACGTCACCACGAAGATGGCACAACCGTCACCAGAACTCATACGCGGCAAAGGCGGCTGTACAGTTTAGGTCACGATGAGGAAGAAAACGGGCCAAGGACGGCGCAGATCCCCGCGGAGTTTACGACCCACTTGCCGCCTTTCAATATCACAACCGAGTGTAGTTACGAGGAGACCGATGACGAGGAAAATCCAAGGGTTCCTGTCAATCGACGAGCACCCAATAGAATTGGAGCCTTGCCTTTTGAGAGTGACAGCAGTGACGACGGCAATCCATTCGCCTCGGACGAGTATGGATTTGAAGAGTTCCCCTTCACTAGCAGGCGTCGAGACGCTTCCGACATGTCTTTGGCAGAGGCTGTAGAGGCAACTCAGGTGGCAACGCAGGAGGCTGTGCGAGCCGTCGGTGGGGAGCTCATGGCCCCCCATGCCAAGTTCTTTATCGAAAAGGATAAGAGCAAATGTACCATTCGGTTTGATCCGCCAGTTTCTGGACGATTTATACTCCTGAAGATGTGGAGCAGCAGCCGGGCATCCGGCAGCAACATCGATATTCAAGCGGTACTCGCCAAAGGTTTCGCAGGGCCGCGGTATTTCCCTTCGGTTGAGTTACGATGACCCGCTGTAGAAACGCAGCTGGCGAAGAGGTGTTGCGAACAGGGTCATAATGGGTGGATGGATGCCTGTAATCCGCGTTATGATGGTTACAACGGAGTTGTTGGCGTTTGATTACAGACGGCTGGGGCTACTCGGGTGTGACAAGGAAGTCACTCATCATATACCACGTGCGACTATACTAGGATTGACAATTGAATTTGAGCTCTCAAGCTTCATATCGAGTTTGGTGAAAGTCATGTTTTGGGTGAGACACGGTTTCGGTCGCCGCAGACAACCATTTACCTTCAGTTATTAGACAACGGTGTTTTTAGATTGTGTCTACTTCAATCTAGCCTTTGCAGCGGGCTACTCGCTCAACAGCATTTAACTCGAGGTTTGCATTGATGTTTGCGAGTCCAATACGCATTCCTCAAGGAACCCACCGATTGGCCGGCGCCAGTCGTGTGGCTCGATCGCGTCCCGCAAAACTAGACTACACTCCATCCACATCTCATACAACGCACAACCCTCCACCACAACCACCCGACTTACATATAGCAAGTTGCTCTGATACGCCGCTCTCAACTTGGCTTAACATTTCTTGGCAAAACAACAATTGGCGTCTCAAACTAAGAGTTCCAGCAGAGAAAGCAACGCAACCCAGGCCCAGAAGGGACGTCCCGCCATGAGTCACGAGCTCACCCTCATCGTCGCGGCGACGCGCAACATGGGAATCGGCGCCAAGGGCGGTCTCCCCTGGACGGGGCTCAAGAAGGAAATGGCCTACTTTGCGCGCGTGACGAAGAGGCTCCCATCCCAGGTACCCAAGGTTCCCGCCTCTCCCCTTTCCCCTTCATTTTTTTCTCCTTTTCTCTTCGCCTCTCGCACATGAGATGGGACCGTCACAGAGCGTCCATGGCATCATGTAGCCTAATCTATGTACTAGTCCGCCGACGCTGACCCTGTAACTACGAGGTAAAAGGCCCCCCCGGACGCCCGCAACGCCGTCATCATGGGCCGTAAGACGTGGGAGAGCATCCCCCCGAAGTTCCGCCCCCTCAAGGGCCGCCTCAACATCGTCATCAGCCGTTCTCACCCCGCCTGGGACCCGGCCTCGGCGCCCGCGGCGGCGGCGATGCCAGACGCCGACAAAGAGCCCGTCAAGGTGGGCTCCCTGGAGCAGGCGCTCGCGTATCTGCGCGCCGACGGCGTCGCCAGCCGGCTGGGCAGGGTGTTCGTCATCGGCGGCGCGCAGATCTACGACGCCGCGCTCCGGGCGCCCGAGGCGAGGAGGGTGCTGCTGACCAAGGTCCTTGCCGAATTTGAGTGCGACGCCTTCTTCCCTCTAACGCTGAGTGACGAGGGGGGGGGGCGGAGGGGTGGAGGAAGCTCGAGAAGCCGGGTCTGGACGCCTGGGTCGGGGAGGAGGTCGAGGGGGGCGAGATTGAGGAGAACGGGACGAAATATGAGTTCCAGATTTGGGAGAGGGCTTGATATTAAGACCGCACATGGTCCGTTGCAAATGGAAATTTAAAAAAGATTATCTGCTTTTTACATAAGTTGGATCGATGAGCTTTCTTTCTTTTTTCCCCCCCCTTCTTCTCTTGTGCCCTTTCCCCGGCCCGTGCCTCTCTAGGTAGTATGCGTTGGTGCGTGTACAAAGTTACAAAGCGTAAATGCGTCATCCCTTGCGCATGCCAGGTTACAATCCGCGACCTCTGTCGTTACTATACATCACAATCGCTTCACAATGATACAGGTACAGTAGTCCCCCCTCCCTCCCTCCCAGAAGCCTTGCTCGGGCGGTCTCTGTCCCAGCCAGCCAGAATTGCTGTCAAATCTCAGGCCTTGGCTACGGCCTCCCCTTGGACAACGCCGGCCTTAGCTAGGTCCGCCTGGACCTGCGGCGTAACAGCGTCGACGAGATTGAACATTTCCCTGATGTCCCTCTTGAAGACCTTGGCCGGTGCCACGAGCAGGTCCTCGGCAGGGGCTGCCTCGAGGTCCTGCATTGTGGCGCGCAGCCAGGCGACGACAGCAGCAACCTGGCGCATGTCAGCATCCTCGCGGGACTTGAACAAGTTGCGCCAGATGGCGGCGGCGAGCACGCGGTCGTCCTTGACCACACCCTCATCGTAGGCGGCGATGAGGCCGCGCCACTGGACGAATATCTCCTTGAGGTACCGCTGGCGCAGCGCCGACGAGCTCATGCCGTGGTTCAGGTGCATCATGCGCTCGCAGTCGAAGAAGAACTGGTCGATGAACTGGTGCTGCAGGTTACGGGAGGTGTCGCGGTCCAGGCATCGCATGCGCGCGATAACGGTGTACATGTGCAACATCGTGGCCTGGGACCACGAGCTGAAGGAGGGTTGAAGGTCCAAGCCTGGTGGCGGAGGAGGGAGTCAGCAAGGGCCTGTTACATCCAAAGTCTTGTGCAATCGACGGCATGGGGCAGTTCCCCCGGGGGGGGGGCACCAATAGGTCAACGTACATTGCAGCCACGGTCCGATCGGGTACCCTATCTCCTCGCCCTCAGTCGTCATGCGAACCGTGTCGTTGGTGCGCTCTTGCTCCGGGATCTGGTACAGCGCTGGTGCCGAGCAGATCTTGTAGAGCGCCTCGAGGCGGGAGGTCGTCAGGGCCGCCGCCATGGTCTTTGGCGCGGCGGCCCCAATGCCCGACGCGATGGCCTGCTTGAATGCGGACGACGGCGACCCATTCCGCCGCGTCGTTGTCTGGCTAAAGCATCTCCTTGACGGAGGGGTTGGTGTCGTGGAGGTCGCCTTGGCCACTGGAGTCACCCGGCGCGCCGTAGCAGCGAAAGGGTTCCAGGGCGAGGCGAGGTCGGCGGTGGCTCGCAAGCTCCGGGCCAGGAGTCTCGCCTGGTAGCGGCAGCTTTGGCAGGCCATCTTTCCGGTGTTCGGTGGAAGTAGGTATTGTTCGTGCCGAGCCTGCGCAGATTGTGGATTGGTGGGGATTCCTCGTTCGGAGTTGTGTCGGTAGCTTCGTAATCGAAAATGGCCGATACAGCCTTTTTCTCCTCAACTCGGGCCCAAGTCGCGGAAGCTTAAAAGTCTGGACGTCATCCAAAAAAAAAAAAAAAAAAAGTCCATGAACACATCGAATTGGGAAATTTCGAGTTCGCAGCGCATGCCCGGTCGGCGGAACTTCGGGCCATACGCGCTCAGCCTCGACTGCACAGTGTTTCCTGGTCTTTGCACGGTGGCGATTTTCGGCCTGGATTGCGCTCTTCGATGACGGTTAGGTTAATAATCCACGAGTCTTCCCGGGCCACAACCACATTATTACTATATGGTTTACGGCTTACTTTGGATGTGCGCTCATCTTTCCGAGTAGTTGTCCTGTGCGATCTTACGAGGGTCTACCTTGGCCACCCATCTCAGCTTTGGGCTTGGTCTTCCTTGCTTGTATCTCAGTTTGGACATGTTCCTTTCCTTGTTCACACTTTTACGTCGGAGATGGTGTTCGCCAAATTCATCTCATGCTGCTACCTACTCATGACAGATACTGGCCACGCATGCGGACCACGCACGCCCACCGGCAAGTATATTTATTAGAACTCCGTAGTCCAATCATTCGAGTTGTACGATACTCAGGCTCCATAATTAGCTCTTCAAAGTAAAGCAAACAGACATGCAAAAACCAAAACCAAAAAGTATGAGCCAATTCTCGATAAAACGTGGATACGCCTGTCATCGCTAGGTTCTTCTGGCTGCATCGGCACCGCTCTCCTCGCTCTAGTGAAGCTTGGAGAAAACAAGCGAGGCATTCGTGCCGCCGAAGCCGAAGCTGTTAGAGATAGCATTGTCAACCCGTTTGGTCTGCGCTTGGAGCGGCACGAGATTCATGGATCCCCCGACGTTCGGGTTTTCGAGATTCAGCGTGGGTGGCACGATATCCTTTAGCATCGTCAGCAAAATCTCCATTTTAGACAAGAAGTCTAGGAAAGATAAGGTTTCGGTTCAATAACCGAAAGGCCGCGACTCACCTCGGCGACTGATAGCACGGTGAACAGTGCCTCAATGGCGCCAGCCGCCCCTAACAAATGGCCGACGGCACCCTTGGTGCTGCTCACCGTGACACACGACTCGTCCGCGTAACCCTCCTCGCCTGTCATGATGAGTCGTATCGCGGAAGCCTCTGCCGCGTCGCCCACCTGCGTCCCAGTGGCGTGCGCGTTGATGTAGTTCACCTCCTCCGGTCGAACGCCGGCGTTTTTGAGGGCAAGCTTCATGGCGCGGAAAGCTCCATGGCCGTCTTCGCGCGGGGCTGTCATGTGATGGGCATCGCCGCTGCAGCCGTAACCCCTCACTTCCGCGTAGATACGAGCGCCCCGAGCCTTGGCGTGCTCGAGTTCCTCCAGCACCAAAACTGCCGACCCCTCCGAGATGACAAAACCGTTGCGGTCGCGGTCAAAGGGACGGCAGCTGGCGTGGGGGTCGTGGTTGTAGGCCGTGGAGAGGGACCTTGCCCTTCCGAAACCGGCAAAGGTTAGGGGATGGATGCAAGATTCAGTACCACCAGCGACCATGACGTCCGCGTCCCCGAAAGCAATAAACCGCATGGCATCCCCAATGGAGTGGGCGCCAGTGGTACAAGCGGTTGTGACGGCATGGTTCGGTCCCCGGAGCCCATATTTTATTGAGATGTGGCCAGCAGCCAAGTTGACGAGAATCTTGGGGACGAATAGCGGCGAAACTTTCTTGTAGCCCTACCCAAACAGACTTTAGCTTGGCATCGCTCGTCGATAACTGCGGCGAACTCTCACTTGTTGGTCAAATGCCAAGCTCGTTTCGTAGATCTCTTCAAGATTTCCTATGCCGCTTCCGAGGCAGACGCCCGTGGCCTCTTGGTCGTCCTGGCAGGACGGCTGCCACCCAGCATCTTTCATAGCCATCTCAGCACATGCCACGGCATACTGGGCAAACCTAGACATGCGACGCTGTTCCGTGGCATCCAGCCAGTCGTCAGGCCGCCAATGGTCTGGATCTGAGCCATGGCTGGGGACTACGCCAGCAACTGTGCTCTTCAGATCTTTCCAGCGGCTTTGCGGCTCCAAGTTGGCCACGCTGGTGATGGCAGACTGGCCAGCCAAGAGACGATTCCATGTGGAGCGCACGCCGACACCAAAAGGCGAGATGGCACCGAGACCTGTCACGACAACTCGTCGCATCATTCGGCCATGTCCAAGGGGGGGTGTGTGTCGTGTTTTGTTCAGAAAAACGCACCGACGTGTAAGCAGGCAAGACAAGAAGATGGAAAAGGGCGGGGCGGAAGGGGCGGGTCGCTGCTTCGAAGGTGGGGATGGATTGAGAGCCGAGTGAAGCAAGAGAGTGTGTCAGTGCAGGTGTCGGTAACCATGCGAAGAATGGGTAGGTAGGGTGGGAGGTAAGTAAGTAAACAGCAAACTTGAAGTCGGAACAACGTTAAAATGCGCGGTCGGGTCGTCTCTGCTACACCGCACAGATGGAGAGTTTTGGCGCGACTTGTGACTTTGATAGCGCGGCACGTACAGGCGCGACTCCCATTAGCAGAAGCATACAGCGTGATATGTACCACTGCAGGAGGCTGAGACGAGGACCCATATGCACACTGTGCGGTCAGGTGCAGGCTGAGTTGGTGAGATCACAGTGCGAGGACCTTATCTCACGTCGATAGATTCTGCGCAGTAAGGGACCACTTGTACCTTCCAGTTTACCTCGTACGTACATGGTAAGGCCGACTAGCGGGAAGCGACAGGGGGCTCAGCATAACCTCAATGGAGCTTGGCTCAGGGTTGGACGGCAGCCACTCACGAGTCAGAGACCGACTAGTACCGGGGAACTGGCCACTGCGTCGCAAACGCAACGCAACGACACGTCGCGACTGGCGTGTTCTCACACGTTGTCTCTTTCCCCCCTACATGTCGATGAATATTGCACCGCTTTTGAGAAAGCTTCCCTGAAATTTGTTTTCTGTCATGCTTCTATCGATCCCATAAGGTGGCATCCTTGACCGTCCCATTGCATTCTTGCTGACCAGTAGCCTTAGGACCATCACAAAATCAACCCCTTCAAAGAGACGGAATCCCTGGCGGACAACATCTCATCTCATCAGGCGTCGTTGATCCACGTTTCAGACACCAAGATCTTCCTGGCATTCCAAATCGGTATCATCGATAGCTTCCAAGAGAAATAAATGAGCACTCTGGAGCAGAGGCGACTTTGAGCCCTGCGTCTCCCCCCATCTTGCAGGGTCTCCCATCACATCTCGGCATCTGCAAACTCACCGTCCGCCTTCATCCCCGCAAACCAAGTTGCTATCTCCGGCCTCGATTTGCCACACCATACTGCATCTGTGCTGAGTTGTGCCGCAGCTTGGTTTCAGTGTCGCATGTGTTTCTCTTTCGATCATTGGCCACCCGTCGAGCAACCATATCTCACTCAGCCTTTTCGTTATCCGAGCCTTTTCACTAGCCAGGAAACCCGCCTTCCTTGAGACTAGCCGCCTTTCATGCCTTTGACCACCTCGTCTTCGACACCCTTGACCATCTGATCACCGCACACGACACGCTCAACGATACTTTACCCCAGTGGGTGCTTTCGCTATCTCTTGGTCTGATCCCGGACTGTGGATCGCCAAACTTTCCTACCGAGTATCACCCTGCCTCCCCAAGCACGGGGGTGGTCTCTGCGCTGTTATCTGCACCTGCGACCTGCTCGCTTCGGGGTTCAGAACTTACCACGCTACTGGTCGTCTCAAGAGGGCCGCGCCAGTGCCTTATCCGATACAATCAGAAAAGCAAATAGCCTTTGCTTCATATTGGTCTGGGATCGGTCCTCTTAGCTCAGTCGGTTCTCATCCGTCCTTCAACGCCATTCGCATAGACACCTTAGACTCCCCCTATATAGAAACCCACTGCCTCCTCCTGCTTTTGGACGTTTTGGGGCCCTGCGTCGATGATTGTGCTCCCACGCTTTTGGGAATATCATCAGCATGCCCCAGCCATCTAGCGTCAAGTCGTCTGGCACGGCTTCAGAACCTACGATGGCGGATAACGATCGCGGCCCCGAATCCAAAGCAGAGGTGGAGGTCAGTGGGCGCGAGATCAACCCCGCTACCACCTCAAGTTACCATGACCACGACCCGGTCGAGGACTTGAGGCAGCGACTCTCGCAATGGGGTGAGTCAAGTGTCTACCATGGCTATGATGATGAAGATGAGCAAGGGTCCGAACATGAACTTCTCTTAGATCCCAACCTGCCCGAAGAGTACGAGACAAGGATCAGCAAGGTGGGCTCGACACCAACCGCAGAGGTCGACGATGAGCTCGCTATGAAGAGGGAGGAGGAGGAGGACTCACCCTACCCAGAAGTGCGTGCCGCCGTTCGCAACTACGACGAAGACGTCCCATGCAACACCATTCGAGCCTGGACTATCGGTCTTTTGTTAGTCGCCGTCGGCGCTTCGATGAATACCCTGTTCTCATTACGACAGCCTTCTATCGGTCTCGGCCCTCTGATCGCCCAAATCATCGCCTGGCCCATCGGCCAAGGCTGGGCCAAAGTGATGCCAACAAAGCAATACAACACCTTTGGCCTCAAGTGGAGTCTGAACCCGGGGCCTTTTAATATCAAGGAACACTCCATCATCGTCGTGATGGCCGGTGTCTCCTTTTCGGTCGCGTACGCCACTGATATCATCTTGGCCCAGCTGGTTTTCTACAAGCAAGACTTTGGTATCGTCTTCCAGCTACTTCTCACAATATCGACCCAGTCGCTGGGCTATGGCATCGCCGGCATCATGAGAAAGTTTCTAGGTGCGTCTCCCATGAGTAAGCCAAGGCTTCTGGTCGCTGACTTCAGGCCCAGTCTACCCGGCGGCCATGATCTGGCCCGGTAATCTAGTGTCCGTCACCTTGATGAACGCCATGTACGAAGCGAACGACCGACCTGATCCCAGCTTCATCGGAGGTAGCATGCCTCGGTACAAGTGGTTCGGCATCATTACGCTCGCCTCATTCTGCTATTACTGGATCCCCGGCTTCCTTGCTCAGTTCCTGAGCATTATGGCGTTTGCCACTTGGATTGCGCCCAACAACGTCGTCGTCAACCAGCTGTTCGGTGGCACTAGCGGTCTTTCAATTCTGCCGTTGACGCTCGATTGGACTCAAATTTCGGGTTTCGTTGGTTCTCCGCTTATCCCCCCTTGGTGAGTCTCTCCAATACGTTTTGTGTGAAATGTATGGGATCCAGGCTGACCCCGAGTAGGCACGCAATTGCCAACACCCTCATTGGTGTTGTTACCTTCTTCATCATCGGCGCCTCAATCTTCCACTATACCGATGTTTGGTATGCCCAATTCCTGCCCATGAGTGACTCTGGCACGTACGACAACACCGGCCAGCCGTATAACACCAGTCGCATTTTGACGCACCAGCTCACGCTCGACGTGGAGGCCTACAAGAACTACTCGCCTCTCTTCATTAGCACAACTTTTGCAATTGCGTACGGGCTCTCTTTCGCTGCCATCGCCTCCCTAATCGTCTACACGTACCTGCACAATGGCAAGCAGATTTGGGCGCAGTACAAGAACAGCAGCAAGGAGAAGCCCGATATCCATATGAAGCTCATGAAAAAGTACAAGGAGGCACCAACTTGGTGGTACATGGGCTTGTTCGTGATTGTGAGTTTGCACCGCATCGTTTTGGTATAACCCCACTGACAAGAAGGGCCTAGATGCTCGGTCTCGGTTTCGTGACCGTCCTGGCATACCCGACCAACCTCACCTGGTGGGCTTTCCTCTTGGCCGTGGCCATCTCGTTTGGCTTCTCGCTGCCCATCGGCATCATCCAAGCCGTCACCAACAACCAGATCGGCTTGAACGTGTTGACTGAGTTCGTCTATGGATACATCCAACCCGGCCGGCCGCTCGCGCTCATGATGTGAGTCTTCTGCGGGGACGTTTCCCTCATCGTGCTCTGACAATTCCAACAGCTTCAAGACCTTCGGCTACATCACCATGTCGCAATCTCTGAGCTTCGTCTCTGATCTGAAGTTTGGCCACTACATGAAGATTCCCCCGAGAACCATGTTCATGTGCCAAGTCGTTGCCACGACCGTCTCGTGCTTCATCCAGATCGCGGTTCTCAACGCCGCGCTGAAGAATATTCCCGACGTCTGCCAGCCGCACCAGGTGAACAAGTTCTCCTGCCCAGGCGGCCGTGTCTTCTTTGCCGGTACGTCTGCTTTATTTTCAGCGCTCAACGTCCATTTTGCTGACCAGCTCGCAGCCTCCGTCATATGGGGTCTCATTGGACCCGCCCGCATGTTCTCTCCGGGCCAGGTGTACTCAGGCCTCTTTATCTTCTTCGGCCTCGGCGCTATCCTCCCGGTCATCTTCTACTTTGCCGCCCTCAAGTGGCCCAAGTCGCCCGTCAAGTACCTCATGGCGCCCCTCATTTTTGGCGGAGCCGGCGCGATCCCGCCCGCGACACCCCTCAACTACCTCAGCTGGGGCGTCGTCGGCTACATCTTCCAGCATCATATCCGCAAGAAGCACTTTGGCTGGTGGTCGCGCCTCAACTACCTTACATCGTCGGGCCTTGATCTCGGCCTGGCCCTTGCCACGCTCGTCATCTTCCTCGCCTTCACGCTCAACGGTATCGACCCGCCCAAGTGGTGGGGTAACGATATCGTCACCGCGACCATGGATGCTCAGGGCACGGCGATCCAGTCGATACCGGCACCCGGCATGAAATTTGGTCCGAAGACCTGGTAAGTACTCCTACGACAAACCGCACGAATGGCGTCACGGTTACACGGACTTTGTATCACTAAAGGGACTGGCAAAGGGAACATTAGGAATTAGGAAGGTTTCCTAGCGCATGCTTCTTATTATCTGCTTTTATCGCACTTGATTCCATATTCCATACATTGGATAGATCCAGGTAAGAGCGAGTGGGAGAGATGAAGGGAAGATATTAGCCACGTATATATAGGCAGAAAAGAAGAAGAAAAGAAGACGGCGGCGGCGGCGGCGGCGGCGACGGCTGGATTGCCACTACGATATCCGGGCCGGGTATTTACTCTGTATATTCCCTATTTCCATCGCGGACTAGGTGTAATTTCTACGTACGATTGGAACAGTTCCGTGTTCACTTTTCATCTCAAACGGCTATTTCAGATGACGTTTTTGTTGCCATTGATTTGATTTGGCAACTGTCTAAAATTTAGATGGATAAAGGATTGGGGAATCCGAACCTCGACGATGCAAAACACCAGACCGCCCACTACATGAGACACGAAGAAAAAATGTCGAGTTGCGGCCTGGTACGCTACTACGTACTCCGTACATACCACTGGGAAAGTCTGCCTATTGCGAACACAAAGGCTATTTGGCGAGGAGCGCAACGTGATCAGCCCAGGTAAGCTTTGGCAGCCGAGCACCGACGTTTCGCTCGACATCGGCTCTGGCCGCAGTCAACCAAGCAAGCCATGTTCTCGAGTATATCATGTATCCTGCAGCCGCGACAAGACCACAGCTGCCATCCGCCACAAGCGCGTTGCGCCTTCGACGCGACGAGACCGAGAGGGACCCCTCCGCGTCGGCTCTACCCGAACGGAGACTGAAACCGACTTCGATCTGGATATACTGCCATGACTAGCAATTCTGCAATGCCGAAGGGGCGAGGAGCTCGTTGGTTCAATATTTGATGTTTACTAGGTGAGTCCAATACCGGCTCGGCATACCAAGGCCGAGGGGAAAACATTGATCTTACACTTCTCTTGGCAAGCGGACATGGCGTCTGTGAAACCCCTAGCAGCACAGTAGCGACACCCGAAACTAACAACGTCGCATCGGTGGTGGAACGAAAAATGTTTCCTTCGCACGCTCCCTCTCTCGCCGGGAGCACATACACGCTTGGCGTACTCATTGTGAACATTTTGATGAGTGGGCCCGGGAGGACTCGTGGCTTTCGGGGTGGGGTTTCCATGTGGCACTAAGGGTTCGGTGGGGGTGGGGTGGGCATGGCGGCCGGGTCCCAGTGGAACACCGGGGCGGACGGCGGGAGGAGAATGACAGGGACTGGTGCTGGAAGAGAATAAAATGGCAGCCAATAGTGCCAGCGAGAAATGGTCGAACAGGGGGAAAGGGTGCTGGTTATCGCGTGCTCTCTCTGGGTGTGCCAGTAGACAGAGTTAGGCCGAACCGAACTCCCAAACAGCGTTTGTTCTGTTCTTGGCCTGAAATCAAGCCGTCAGCCTAACGAGAATCCCAGGGAATAATGTCAACATGCCTGACGTGGCGGTATAGATTCTGCCGTTAATCTGACAAGCTATGTCCAATGCGACGAGGTTGAACTACGACAACGAAACGAGTTCAGAAAAAAAAAAATCGGGCTCGGTGCTTAGTAGGCTGGCTTCCAGGCCTGATATTGACGACGTCGCAACTAGGGTTGAAGTACATTGCCAAGGAGCAGGACCCAAAAAGGCAAGGTGTTCGAGAAATGCCGGCCGGATGCGTGGTTTCTATCCACACAGTCTGAAGAACCGGCGGAGTTTCACCACAGGCCCATTGTTCAGGTGGCCCAAGAGACTGGGGAACGAGGGAAGGGGCAAGACCTGTCTGCATTGAACAACAATGAGATTGCCTTTTACGATAGTACGGATACTGTATCCGTACTTCGTACATGCGGCCTGCTTGATTTCTCGCTAATTTGCTCCATCTCACGGAAGTTGGGAACAATACAGACAGGGCTTGCCTTCCAGATTCCTTTGTCTCTCCTCGCCCTACGGATACACTCCATACCAATACGCACATGGTACGTACGCGAGACGGCCCAGACTCTCTGCATCCACATACCGTATCCTCTGGGCAAATTGGCCAACCGCTAATTCTCAGGCTAACGGCAAAGAGTATCGCGGCCACCAGATAAGGGCTAGCGTGCTGGCAGAAACAGGGATCTAGAAAGGCAAAAGCAGGGGTTAGTCATTTACGTCAGCAGGAAGTTAAGGCGTAAGAACAGTAAATAATGGGCAAGTGGGCAGGTGGGTGGATAGGTGGGTATGTTGACCGCTTTCTCTGATAGGTTTAGCGCTATGAGCGGCCACTTTCCCCTTTACCGTTAGCCCGAGAATTAGCGGTTGGCCAATTTGCTCAGAGGATACGGTACTCAGGGCTTGCGGATTTACAGTCGGATCATCCCCACCGCCACCGTTCCCGACGCGGCGTCCGCTGATTGAGCGCCAAACCACCTAGGCCTGCCGTTGATCTTTCGCATCTCACCCCATGGCATTCCGGCTGCCTGCCGCCAGCTCTCACAACTCGCAAGACCCCTGCCGGGTCTTGTCCGGCGGTCTTCCTAAGCCCTCGCTGCAGGGGTTCTCGACTATCGTCTAATTTAACCCCTCTCTCTTTGTTGAGGCGGGCGGGGATGCGGGTCTTGATCGCCGCAAGAGCGTTCGTTACTTTTGCATGCGCATCCTCTGCCGCTGTCGCGCAGTGGTCGACCTGTCACTCGCGTGTTCGCAACGCCACCACGTCAAGTTATTGGCGACGGATTCATAATGACCGCCGCAGAGCTAATGCGCTGCACGGACATATTTGGGCTCTTCTCAGCAGACCTTGGCTTGCATAGCCCCGAGCGACTGTTCATCGACTCACGCTAGCAAACCATGTCAGGGTTCCAACACCATGCTCATCCGGCGTTTGCCATCGCGGTCCACCGAGGCCTTTCCTTCTGGTCGCGGCCGG
Source organism: Colletotrichum navitas (assembly GCF_030913465.1). Lineage (NCBI taxonomy): Eukaryota > Fungi > Ascomycota > Sordariomycetes > Glomerellales > Glomerellaceae > Colletotrichum > Colletotrichum navitas. The sequence goes on along the minus strand of NW_026850550.1, from coordinate 546,244 downwards.
CACCCCGGTTCCATGGAACCTTCTCCGCTACCGCCTGTGACTGTGCCGAGTGTCGAGGTCTCGCCGAGGTGTGGACGACTCGGCTGCGACGCACCTTGGTGACGATGAGCGACCTCCGCAAACTGCTGTGCCCTTTCTGGTTGTCCCTGCGGACTCTGGTCCCATGGCCACCTCCCAATATGTAACAGACCAGATTCGCCGCCCGAGACTCCGCCGCATCCGGTTATCGATGTCGCGTCCCTATCCTTTCTCCTCCCTCTCCTGATATAGGTGTCTCACCAAGAGTGCCGTACGATATTGCATCCTTCATGTCGCTCACCACACTCGAGCTACTAATGCCATTTGTTCATGGGAATAGTGATTCCCTTCCTACCAACGCACAACCATGTACTAAAATCTCACGTGAGACTGTGCAGTAATCATCACGCATTAATTATGCTGAACAGTGAACAGTGGACTATGGGCCAGTCGTCAGCTCCTGTTTCCATCTCGCCGATGGTCATATCAACCGAGACCCCTTGAGCAAGAGTCTCTCGAGTATATTTACAGTTTAGCATTCTTCCGACGAACCTTTGCCTGCTCTGGGGCCGCCCCGCAAACCCTAAACAACGAACGAACAGTACGTGAACTTGCGAACCTAATTCGGTCCAAGAGCCATGGCAGATCAGAACGGCTCCAGCACCGCCAACGGCACCGGCTCCATACCGGCCGGCAAGGCGGTCTATGACTCGGCCTTCACCGACCGGGTCATTGCCGCCACCGGCCCACACGCCAACCCCCGTCTGGCCCAGATCATGCCGAGCCTCCTCCGGCACCTCCACGACTTTGCTCGGGAGGTCGACCTGACCGTCGATGAATGGATGGCCGGCGTGCAAATGGTTAGTAGTGAGCCTAGGGCACCTTTCCTGCCCGCTCTCATCCTGTTTAGCCCAAGCAGTCTTTCGGACTGCTTCGAAGGACCACCCAGCCACTAACATGACTCTGCTTTGCCATGCTAGATCAACGAGGCCGGCCAGATGTCCAACGACACCCGTAACGAGACACAACTCCTCTGCGACATCCTGGGTCTCGAATCCCTCGTCGACGAAATCACGGCGCAACAGCTCCAGTTGAAGACGACCTCGTCACTCGAAACCAGCCCTACCTCGTCCGCCGTCCTCGGCCCCTTCTACCGCTACGACGCTCCGATCCTCCCCAACGGCAGCTCCATCGTCTCCTCCCTCGATTCCCCCGACTACCAGGAAGCCTTCACACACCTCTACGGCCGCGTCCTCGACCAGCACGGCCAGCCCGTAAAGAATGCCACCGTCGATATCTGGCACGCGGCCCCCAACGGCATGTACGAGCAGCAGGACGCAAGCCAGCCGGACATGGACCTCAGGGGACGCTTCCGGACCGACGGCGAGGGCCGGTACTCCTTGTACTGCCTCAAGCCCGTTCCCTACCCCGTGCCCGACGACGGGCCGGGCGGGAGGCTCCTCAAGCTCCTCGACCGGCACCCGTACCGCCCTGCGCACCTCCACTTCATCGTCTCCGCGGACGGGTACCGGCCCGTCACGACGCAGCTGTTCGACAAGGAGGGCGAGTACCTCGAGGACGACTCGGTCTTCGCGGTCAAGGAGGACCTGGTCGTCGAGTACAAGCCCAGCGGGCCAGACTCCAAGGCGAGGTGGACGCTAGAGTACGACTTTGTCCTGTGCAGCGCGTGAAATGGGGCGCTGATCGCCTCGGGCCGGTGTTGTGGGCGGTTTACCCAAAATGGAGAAAGGGGTCGTTTGGCTTCGGGCCACCGTGACGAACTACCGGAGACACGAAATCGAGCAATGCCAGTCATAGGCCTTGCGTTGCAAGCGGCACACGCGCGGTTGTCAATCAACGCACCAAAGGATTTGGTTTGTATTGTTTTTCTTTTCTATTTGTTTTTCGGTTTGTTTACCCGACTGCGTTTGGTTCCTTTTCGTGCTCATCCTCCTTGTTGCTTGGCCTTGTATTCTTCCACTTCTTCTTCCCTAGCCTCGCCACCAGAATGACCAATGATCACCGGCTTCCCCCTTATTAACACTTTATATGCATCGCAATGCCCTGGCGCGCTAGCCCTCACACCTTTATTTTAGTTTTAATTCAGATATGAAACAAAAACAAAACATTTCCTCCCTCGCCGTTTGCTGGGTATCTTCAACCGCGTCTCGTTCGCAGTCCCTTCATTCCATCGCTCGAATGCTGCGTTTGCACGGACCGAGTCGTCGTGCATATGAACATCTCCAAAAAAAATCCTTTCCCGGACCTTGGCCACCGGGAATGGCGCATAGCCTCGACTTCCAGGATGGGGATCGTCCAGTCGTCTAGGCTGGCTCCCTAGTTCTTACGTTGTCGATAGCGATCGACCTTGGCAGGTTGGCGTCCTCCCTCGTCCGCGGACCGGATCCTGTACGCCCATATCCTGAACCGTATTATGAATACTCTGCTGGAACAAATAATGGCACGTTGGGAGTGGCCACGTATCCCGAGGGTGCGACCGCCGGAACACCATTCCCATTATGACCGCCAGGTACAATGAAGTTTGGAAATCCCTGGAACCCTTGGCCCGGTCCGCGACCTGGGAACGCCGGGGGGGCGTTTGGCGGTGTCGCCGCTGTCATCGACGCCGTAGGGGCCCCGGCAGGAACTGCTGCCGACCCCCCTGCCATGTTGGGTACAGCCGACCAGCCCCATAACTGGTCAAACTCGAGCTCTCCGTCGGCCGTGTCCGAGTCGCCGCTCATCCTGACGCTCTGTTCGCTCTGAGACATGCCGGGAGTGCTCTCTGCAGGTGAGTGGCCTGCGTGAGGGCCTGTCGGCGTTGAAAAACTGTGTTCCGTCTTCATGGAAGGCGGCGGCGGAGCCATCGTCTTGACCGCGACCGCAGACGGTCCCGAGGTAATAGTTGCAAATGAGTTTTTCCGCGATACCCTGGAAGATGGGAAGATGGTGCGAATTGGGTCTTGAATTGATGTTGGCGATAACGTTGGAGGAGCGGACATGGCCGGCTGCTCCGTTTTCTTTTGCCGGAGCTCGTAGATAACGTTGCGGAATGATGTAATAATAAAGAGCAGACGGTTAGCTTGTGGGTCACTGGCGGCGCAGTAACGCATGATGGCGATCGTGTTGGAAATCGAGGTTTCATAGCCCGGGTTGGGGTACACCGCCGCGAACTCGTTGCTGAGAATGATGAGGGATGCTGCAAAGAGGAAGTAGCTGCGGATAATGTCAGTAAGACAGACGGGCTTGTATGGTTTGGGGGCTTACTAACAGAACAAAGGGATTGCGTTGTGGGAGGTAGTTGCTCTCGTATGCCTTTTGCACAAGACTGATCGTCTGGCTGGATGCATGCAGACATGCCTCACAGTACCTCGACATGCGGTTGATCCAGCGAGGGACCGGTAAGTTGAGACCGCTTCGCTCTCCGTGTACTTTGCTTAGCAGGCATAGAAAGAACGGCCGAGTCAGTAACAGTATCGAGTGGCAGTAGAGCAGGTTAACGTGGAGCGCTGCAATGCCTTGTGCCGGATGGCTGGGATCGGCCGCGACTTTCCCTCCGGCCAAGTCCGAGCTTAGTGTAGAGTACCAGCTGCTGCACCGTTCCCAAATCTCTTGGGCCAGGCGAACCGATATTCGTCGCCGAGCATATATCTTCTTAAGAATTTGTCCGATGATCCGACAAGACCGCACGGCGGCGTCAAGTCCGTCGTTCGGGTCCGTGACGCGAACCAATTGCCCCTGAGCGTTCTTCTCGAACACCAATAGGGCTTCCGCAGAACATTCCTCCTCGTCGATGGCGACTGGACGGCCAAGCGAAGCAGCAAGAAATCGGTCAAGAACGAACAGGCTTCTCCAGAGGTTCCGTCGAAGTCTGATCTCGTGGCTATTGAAGATGAAATGGTTCTCTTGGACCCTGTGCAGACCGAGGGCAAAGCCGGATCGGACGGCCATTCCTGGAGCAGAAGGTCAGACAACTAGGTTCTTCATGAACTCGTGAAGGTATGGTCGTACCAAAGTAAGCATAAGCCGCATTGCGCTTTGACACCGCGAGCATGTAGACGGCCATCAACAACAATGCCTGCACAGACCAGAAGTCGGCATCTTCGAACCCCGTGATAGGGTCACCGAGGGCTTTTGCGCTTCGGAAAAAGAGCTCCGCGCGGTCATACTCGCTCGCGCGGAGCTTCTTGAAGATCGCGTCTTGCTTGCTGCCAGGAAGCGGCGTGCCAAGAACTGTGCCAATGGCAAAAGTCAAATACAACAAGCAGAGAAAAGAGGACTGTGCTGCCAAGGGATCCGAGTAGCATGTTTCGAGAGACTTCTCAAAGGCTGCCCTATTGAAAACCTCAATCAGTCCGCGAGTCTGCGAAAGTTAGAAAACGAACGTCCATCTCCCCATGGCACGAAAAGGGGTCACCTGCGTTTGTGAAAAATGAATCAACCATGGCGTTGGCTGTGTCTCTATCAGGCAGGATGTGCGGAGGGCGTATGTTTGCCGGCATTGTGATGGTAGCCTCCATAATCTTGTGGCGGCTGGGGTCCAAGGTGAAGTCGCTGGGGCCAACGCTCGCCTCAACAATCATCCGTATGAGCTGCAAGTACGCCAGCGACGCCGAGTCGCCCACATAGACTATACACATAGTTAGCAAATTTGAGCTATGAGATGCCCGGAGAAGGCACTATACGAAGTCTGCCCGTGGGGTCCTGTAACATCCTGGTCGACTGTATGAGCGAGGTTTCCTCGTCCGGGCCCGATGCTGTGCTATGCCTCGAGCGGATGTCGAACTCTCGGTCCGCTGCTGTCGCTTCGTGGTCATTTTCGATAGAAGGCTGTATGTCAAAACCGACGGTTGTGTTATCTTCGTTAGCCGGTTGCTGCGACTTGGACTCCCATGGCGTCGTGGCCGCTGCGGGACTCGCGGATGCGAGAGAGCCTTCAGGGGCCACCGGAGTCGCGGTGGGCGGCTCTTCAATATTGCGACGCTTGGAGGGAGACGCTATTTGGTCCGGGAGAGCCTGCTCGGAGCCGTTGCTTGTGGTGTAGGTACACACCAGGCTCCTCTTGGTACATGTGGCACATGGGCGAGAACCATTACACTTTGGAAGTATTGATCAGTCCATGAACGAAACTTGGCGGTGGATGCGTTGACAGGATCGGGTAAGGTCTGAGGAAAATAGGTAATCGTCAAGCACTTGCCGAGCCTGAGGTCTTTCACCGCATTCGGGATACGGTGCCCACAAGACCGGCATGACAGAACCCCGTTGTAGGACGAGACTGGGGCTCTCTACGGGACAAACCCATTGTCCTGACAAGGATGTGGCCGGATCGTCGGGTTGCCCACTGGGGCATGTCCTTTCGAGGGCCATCCTGGGTATTGAAGAAGACGCCCCGTTTATAGGGAGGGTCCAGTGGTTCTTGCGAATTATGATGCGAAGAACATTTACCAGACCGATAGTGCGTACTGGGATACCTGCCACATCCACTTGAGATAGGTCAACTTGGTTGGCAGCGTGATGTTGACAATCAGGGTAACGAAGGGAAGGTCTATAAGCAGGCACGACTAAGATGGATCAACGTCGGGGTTCTAAGCCCAAGATGATCGTAGTGGGAGGTAATAAATCCGTCGATATCCGGACGTTTGCCCAATAGCGTGACAACAAGGAGGACTAAAGTCGGGAAACATGATCGGGACGATGAGCGGGTAGGAAGTCTTCGTCCGTGATTGCTGATATGTGCTTGTGTTTGGCCCTTCAGGCAACTAGCCAAGCACGGCACAGGGGAATAGCGGGCAGCAGGCGGGATTATTAGACAGGGTCTCGATACATCGAGGAGAAGAGTGAGAAGCAAGCAAGCAAAAGGCTTCCAAGACGACAGTTCAGATAGGAGGGGATGGGGAGGGGGGAAAGAGCAAGCAAGCTGAGAAAAGGGAAAGGCTCACCTTCTGCTTTCTGCGCTTACAGGTGTCACAGGCCTGGGCGGTCCGTTGGCGTTTGTCGTCTGGGACCTTGGGTCTGGTCATTGTCGAAGACGATGATGCATCGGCTGACAGTCCATGGACCCCTGGCAATACCCACTATCCGATGAGGCAGCGGAGGTAGAGTTGGGGTTTGGGGCGGATGAGGGCGGGAGAGGGCGGAGGTGGAAGCCGCGACGAGGGTACACGGATGACTGCAAAAGGTATACCGGAGGGTGGACTACAGAGTGGCGGATAGCAGGCACCGGGTACAGATGCGCATGCTTTCCTCTCACTTCAGGGCGCGATATGCGTGGGTTGCAGCAAGAGGGTCGGGCGGATGCCGCAGCCGCAGATAGTGTTCCGTGCTCTGATCCGAAGCGGAAGACTAGTACCTAGGGGTCGACTCTTTGGGCAAGGTTTTCTGTCATGCTCCGAGGACGGGACAAGCAAACTGGCCTGGCGATGGCGGGTGACGAGGATAACTGCAGGTGGGGAAGCTTGAGCTTCGGGTATGGGGGTGGTTACTTTAAAGAGTAATCAAGGTACGCGATAATGATATGTGACGTGGGGAGATGCAGGTTTGTACGCTGGTCTGCTGCTGCGGGCGAGCGAGAGGGGAGGGATGGGAGGGGAAGGGTTGGGATAGGACAGGATGGACCGCCGTTGCGGTAGCGGAGGTCGGCGAAGGCGGGGAACAGACGTTAGGGAGAAGAGGCGAGGAGAAATGCCACGAGGATGAAGAAAGGACAGAGAAGAGCCTGGCGGGGAGAGGGAGAGAGAGGGAACAGTGAGACTTTGATCGGATATGGGACAAGTGGCTAGGCCGGCCCACGCAGAAGTCAGAAGAGGCCCGCGATTGGGCAAGCATGCACTCACTTGTCACGCCTTACGGAGAGGCAGGCCAGGTAGAAGGAAAGGGGGGTTGGGAACTTTGGGGGAGAGTCAATATTGACCAGAGGAGCCACCTTCGGGCTTAGCAACGTAGACAAGGAAGGGTCGTGGAGTCAGGCTCTCAAGGCGAGCTCGAGTCGTGCAACCGCAATGACATGCGATGCCGAGTGGGGGCTAAGAGCGTCCAGGATGCAGACCGGGTGGAGGAGGAGAATCGAGCAAGGGGGGTGTGTGTGTGTGGGCAAGGCATTGAAGCTAGGACCGCATTGTACGATTGTAGGGCAAGGGGGTCGTCGAATGTGATGGGCAATCAGCAACCCCCCCAATAGACTTTGATGTGAGTGGGTTTGGAGCAGCCTGCGGGTCGATCTTTGAGGAATTCGAAAGAGGGCTCGATTCAAGTCAAGGGGTGTGGGTGGCTTGTTTCTGTTTAGGTACCTAGTAGTCCCTGGCCCCGAGCCTTGCGAAGAACAGATGTGTGAGGCGAGGCCCGAAATGTCCGTTCCAGCAGGTGATAGATCAGACACAAGCCCAGTCCCAGGTCCAACCCGGGGAGTGTTTTCTTTTTCTTTCTTTTTTTGCGGTTTGGCATGCCAGAGTAGAGGCCAAGATACGCCCGCACGCGGTAGGTCCCGGTCTAGAAGGCGGCCGTGACGGCGCCACCGATTCTCCCATCTGGAGAGAGAACGGATACACAAGGACGATGTCTCAATCGCCCAATCGTCTGTGGCCGCTCGAGAGTCTCTGAGGGCAAAATCTCACAATGTTCAATGGGCGACAGAAAGAGAGGGGGAGAGAAAGGAGGAGCAAGCAATCAGGGGCTGCTTTCCTGCCGCATTCCGTTCCATCGCAACCGTGGCCTTGGCTGGGAGGATGGTGGGCCGTGACTTGGTGTATTCGCCTGCTGGGAGTGTGCTCTGTGGTTATTGATGAACGTACCTGTGGTTCGACGAGTGGACATTATGTTGACTGACGTGAATTGACAGGCACGTGGAGCAGGATGCTATCGGTCAGAGCTGCGACTAGCAACCTGTAGCACAGCCGTTGCATTCGATGGGCTGCCATCTCCTTCAACAGGTTGCAGCTGGAATCGTCAAGGCTGCCCTTGGATTGGCTGCTAGCTTGTGTCAGGCATAGTTTTGTGTGCGAAAGCCTATGTACGTGATGTGTACGTGGGTACGACATGACGAGGCGGCAGCGGGTGATGATCTCCAATGTTTGATGGAGGGTGCAAGGGTAGCTTCGTCCCGTACCGCTGACAGACTTTTCGCGGCCCAGGTTAGACCCACGGCGCTGGTGGGGAGCTCTGGAAAGCTCCAGAGAGCTCATGCATGAGCATGACCTCGATCGTGGTGCTGAATCAAATTACCTACCCTGCTAGGTTGCAAGCCACAGCGCTGCCGCTAGCTTAACAAAGAAAAGAAAGACTGCCCGAGACATCTGGTATATGATGGCGTTTGGTACCCACTTTCCACTGCTTCCCCAGGTAACACCTGGGTATGACAGGTGAAGCTGAGAGGGGATTGAGGATGCCGAAGGTGTGGCGGCCACGCTTCGGCCGATCTCTTTGGCTAGGCTGTGCTGGAATCCTGCTGGGCGCTTGGCGGGAGTGAGTGAACACAAAAGACGGGCGAGGGTAGGCTGATCAAAGCGCGAGGAAGCCCAGAACCCACCACCCCCTATGCTTGGTTATTGATCGGAAGTATTTATTTCTCCTCGGGGTCGGCGGGTTCTCGATCCAGGCGCGCATTTCGACTGGAACGTTTCCAACAGAACGGTACGCAAGGTATCCATGTTGCTTGAGCTGATGGCCGCGTCTGACAGGGCCTGGTCCGTTGGCGGCAAATTCCTCGATCATTGTGTATCGGCCGGGCTTATTTTCGTTTGGTAAAGGCTCACGAGGAGTCGACTTGCCGCGGTTGGTCTGCGATGGCGAAATTTGCATCGACACTGTGGAAGTCAAGAACTCCGGAGGACTTCCAGCGTACTATGCAGAGACGCATAATGTAATGCGTAAGGATGCACAACGAGGTGCAGAGCTGGTGGGAATGGCGACGTGTATGTTGTATGTAGACAACAATAGGTAGGTAGGCAGGCATGATACAAATGCAATGCACCCTCTTTTCGATCGTCCGTGGTATTAGGAAGGTGCTTGGAAGTAAATATCATGACTACCTGAACAGTGACGGACGCCTAGGCACCCTCTCCTTTTCCTAACTCGCACCTTCCTCTCACGGACTCTTACAGTGTTGGCCGGGTTTCTTCTCCGGGAGCAGAGCCGGGTCAGAAGGTCCAATTCAGGACCTTGAAGAAGTGCAACGCCACCTAACCCGGTCCCGGTGCAATCGCGATTGGCTGACTTGCCGTTCAGGGTTTTGTTTCCGCCTTATCCCTCTCCACTACAGAGTACAACGCGAATATCGCCGAGCACATACCTAGGCAGGTACTTTTATCTTAATCCTCGTCGCCGTCAAACCCCACAACTGTTTATCGTCGGATAGCGCACCAATTCAAGAAGTCAAACATGAATCGCAACGCACCAGACCGGGGTCACGTTTACGCAAAGGCTGCATGGTGGGAAACGGCGTGTTGGCATGTTTTCCGCTGTTTAACCGAGCACATCATCCTATTTGTTCTCCTCAACCTCGCACCCCAATCCAATGTCCTGTGCGCCCGTCCTTCGTTGCTATACATGCCTATTCCGTCACTCTCATCACTTTTCTCCGTGCCAGATGCTCTGCCGGGCAACTTCGCTCTATGCCCTGCCGCTCTTATGCATGTGAGCGGCACCCGCAACAAGGGCAGAGATTGGTTGAAGCCTGATCCAACGTTGACCTTGCCATAACCGCAAAAGCACCCAGTCTAGGACTTGCAGCTATGGTTGAAATACCCTCGTGGACAAGGGCTCTAGCATATTTTTTTCTAATACCGCAAACAACGGCCATCGGATCGGATGTTGCACCCGCCGACTTTCGTCGTCGGTCAACTGCCGCTTCCGGCGCTCTTCGTTCGGACCCAGCACGCAAGACATTGCCCTTCTTTGCGGATATACAATAATTGGCCGACATCAAGGCAGTGGCAACTCGATGGCATCGCATGTCATTGGCGCTAGATTGCCCTCGCCATTTACCCAATGACAGCGATGAGGCCGACTTGCCCCGACATTGACCAAGCGTCTTTTGTCATGGTCTTTGTCTTCCAGTTGTGTCCTTGATGAAGCTGGCTAAGGAACCCGCCTGAATTGGTGTTCCGTGCCCCCCTACCCTGCAGGTTCCGCGTCCATGGTGCCAGATAATACGATGTACCTAACCCCCTCTTTCTTCAACGTCCCACCTGCGTTGCGTCACCGTATCCTCGACTACGGCTGAAGTGCATCCGGGCGACTACATGTCGCTCGCACCCAATTCCTGTCCCGTTTACATGAGCGCCTTTTCCGCTACCAAATGTCCCGCCGCCGCTGTCCCTATTCATAACCGCTAGGAATCCAGGCATCTTCCGGGCTGGTTGCAAGACCATCCTAGTACGGATGACGGCAAATCAGAAAGTACGTTTGATCCAACGTGGCCGACAAGCTGCCCGTCCCTTTCACTCACCCTTGCGCTTCCTGCTTCCCGCCTCCCGCTCCCGAGCCTGTTTAGTTCGACGGGGTTGCTTGTCCATAGTTCCACAATCTTCAACTTTCATTTTGTCTTGGTGGAGAGATCAACATACAACAGCCGGCCGGCTATCTAGAGAGCCGCTCGCCTGTGTCTTTCGATGCATGTATATTTATATATACTTTGGCCATGTGTACTATGTAGAGTGGCTGTCGGAAACTTTGCCAATATTCGCTCTCTCTAATTTGATCACGACCTCGGACCAAAAATGGTCCTCAGGAGACCTGGCTCTCAAAGGGCTACGGCAAGCTATTCTGTCAAGGAAGGGTCCGAGAATGCGTTGGCTGCACTCATCGCCGCATGCCAACAACAACTCCCACCTGAATTTGTCGAGCATTTGCGAAACGTCGTTTTCACCGCGCCACAGGGCGACGTACCTTACTTCCCATGCCCCCTCAAAGAACAGGAGGCGACAGCCTCTATTAAAGCCCTCGAAGGCATGGCGGCCGCCGCCTTGTCGGATCTTCGGCACGGGCCTCAAGCCCAGAGGCATATCGAGGTCGACATGGCTCGTACCGCGTGCTTCTTGATGTCGGCCTACCTCACAACAGTCGACGGCATGGATAAAGGTCACCCCAACGTGAAGTCCAAAATCCCAGGTACGTGGGACACGGCTCGGACAGCAAACCTCTAGCTTACATGTCATAGATACCGACTTGAACCAGGCGCAGTCCATCCTATACAGGCGCCTCTCAGCAAACCTCTATGAAACCAAGGTTGCCGGCGAATACTATCACCTCCATGGGTCACTCGAGGCTTCCAGGGCTTTGAACATGATCGGCCTGCCCGCTTTCAACCCAGAGCTCCAGGGCTACAGCGAGTGTATCCAAACAATCGAGACCGCAATGAAACGTTTCTCTGTGCAAGAGCTGGAAGAAATGAACCGAAAAAAAGGCCAGGCCGGGGTACCTGTGCTCAAGAAAGAACAGTTCTTGAACACGCCCCACGGCAAAGTGCTTGAGCAACTGCCTCCCCTGACCGTCAAGTCGATAGAGTCAGCCACGCCACCAGCCCCCTTCGAGCCACAACGCAGCAGCTCGGGGGCTGAGCAGTGCCTCAGTGGTATCCGAGTATTAGAGCTCTGCCGTGTTATTGCCGGTCCAACCATCGGCCGTTCCCTGGCGGCCCACGGCGCTTCTGTCCTCAAAGTGACCTCGCCAAATCTCCCCGACGTCCCCTTTTTCCAAGTGGACGTCAACACCGGGAAGCACGCCACCTCCCTGCACCTCAAAGATCCGGGGGATCGCGCAACTTTTGAGTCGCTTCTCGCCAGTGCCGACGTGATATTGGACGGCTATCGGCCAGGTGTCGTCGACCGCCTGGGCTACGGACCCGAAAAGCTGGCCGCCATCGCCGCAAGCCGCGGCAAGGGTTTCGTCTACGTCGCAGAGGACTGCTTCGGCGGATCAGAGTTGGGCGTGGCGAAGGCGGAGTGGGCGGGACGCCCGGGATGGCAACAGATCGCAGACTGCGTCACAGGCGTCGCTTGGGAACAGGGCCACTTTATGGGGCTGGACGCTCCCGTCGTGCCCCCCTTTCCCATGTCTGACTACGGCACCGGCGCCCTGGGCGCCGTGGGAGCCATGGCCGGCCTATACCGGCGGGCGACGGAGGGCGGCTCGTGGGTCTGTCGGACCAGCCTGTGCCAGTACGACATATTTCTCTTGTCGCTGGGCGCGTACCCGTCCGAAGTCCAGGCGCGCCTGCGTAAGACGCACAGCCCGGCTTTTTTCGACCTACGGCACCACGACTCCGTAGACGAGGTCGGTAAGCGGGCCCTGCGCAGCGTGAAGCATCTCCACCCGGAGCTTTTCGCAGAGGATCTGATGCACAGAGCATGGAGCCCCGGATTCGATGCCGAGGTGAGGTGGCCGAGGGAGGCCGTCAGGATCGGGGGGTTGCGGGTCGGGCATGATCGGGCATCGAGGCCCAACGGAGCCGACGCGCCCTCGTGGGAGCACTGGGAGGTGCAGGATGATATCGTCCGTGCATAATGGTTCACCAATGAGTAATGACGATTATACGGCCTGGTTTAGACGCAGAAGCGATGTTTGGGACATGGATGGAGATAGGCCATAAATGAAAGACACTCCGAGCCTAATTCTTCATTACCGTCTACCTACTCCAATGTGAGGGAATCCAAAAGTTGGCCGTCGAACACTCTCTGCCAACAAACCCGCTATACGAGCACCTGCTCGGAAGAGCTCGTCGGAGGAGGCGAGGCGGACCTGCCCGGGTGGCGTCGAATACCAGACGAACGGCTTTCGGGAAAGGGGCCACCATCGCTGCGTGGCATTTCTCCTGTCTCGATGCATCCCAACGGGATGAATTTCGAGAAAGTTGGTGGTTCCGACGTTAGCTGGGGAATCCAACCGATGCGTATCTCGTTCGAGGGCTATAGTCGGTCTTCTGTTCTGATTCTGTGTTGGTCGAAACATCTAATGCGTGGCGCCGTTCCTCCTCCTCCTCCTCGAGAAGAAGAAGATATGGTACTGGAGGGACGGCGATAGAACCAAAAGACTCCAAGCACCAGGTCGAGATCGGAGCCTGGTTCCTCTTCCTAACCGGGGCCCCAGAGGCGCCACAATCGGGCTCGCCCGCCGTCTGTCCGTCCTGGCGGCATGATGCAGGATCCGTTACCTTGCGACGCCTACACATGACGAAAAAAAAAACTTACCATTGATCGTCCGTGTACGGGACGGGGCCTTGAGGGGAGTACACGGCAGAGAGCAGGTCTCGCATAGCAGGGAGTCGACATGGGACGAGCAGTGAGTGGGTGCTGCTCCCTCCGGGCGTTCCGATCTCGTAAGAAGAAACGACTAAAATTTGGGGGTGTATATGACCTCTATTGTATCCGTCCACAACATACTACTAGTACATTTCCCGTGCGGAAGAACGAGCTTTCTCCCCCCGCTCCCTGCCGCGGCCTCTGAATCATCAGCTCTCTCTATATTACTTCGAATCTCTCCCACTCTCTCACGCAACGTCGAACACGATTCACAGGACGAGCCTGCCGGGCTCCCCCTCCAGGATCAGCTTGACCCTCTCCAGGAACACCTTGGCGCGCTTCTCGTCGCCCTTGGGTACCGTGAGTGTGAAGAGGTTGCCAGCGGACGAGATGCCGGGGGCTTGGCGGGGGGCGGCGGCCTTGGGTGCGGCGGCCTTCTTGGCGGGCGCGGCGAGGATGTCAATGATGTCGGAGGAGGATGACCGCGCGGCGGCGGGGCGGGGCGACAGGAGGGAAGCCTGGGGCAGGGCGGAGATCTGGGGCAGGTAGTGGCCGCGGGAGCCGCGGGGCGCAAGCTTGTCAAGGCCGAGGACCTGGTTGAAGAGCTCGTCGGCGGTGGGCTTGCGGGCAGAGGGGGGCAGGTCGTCGTTGGCGACCTCGGCGGCGCGGGCGACGAAGGTGGAGATGGGCATGAAGACGCCGAGGGTCGACTGGATGCGCTCCTGGGTGGCGAGGACCTTGGACAGGGAGACGGGGAGGGCAACCTGGGCGTTGGCAGGGGCGGCGGGGGCTTCTGCGGCGGCCTTGTTACCGGCGGCCTTCTCGGGCGCGGCCTTCTTGGGGGCGGCGACCTTGATGTTGGTGAGGTCGAGCTTGGACATCTCGACGGCGCGGGCCATGATCTTGCTCGGGGTCTCGGCGTTGATGGCACCCAGGTAGGCGAGGACGTCGCCCTTGAGCAGGCGGCCGTTGGGACCCGTGGGCTCGATCCTGCTGACGGTGTCCTTGTCGAGGCCGTGCTCATTGACGAGGGACTGGACGGAGGGGAGGAGGGGATATCTCTGCTCGCGGGCCTTGCCGCCCGAGGTCTTGGGGGCGCCGCCCTGCTGCTGGGCGCGGGCCTCGCCCTGGGGCGCCTCGCGGCGCTCGGCGGTGTCGCTCTTGGGGGCCTCCTTGTCGGCGGGCTTGCTGGAGGGGGCGGAGGCTTGCTCGTCGGCGGGGACCTCAAGGGAGGAAATATCGTCGCCGGTCTCGGCAAGGACGGCAATGCGGGTGCCGACCTGGACGGCCTTGGCACCGTCGCCGGTGAGGATCTTGAACATGACGCCGTCGTCCTGGGCCTCGACGTCCATGGTGGCCTTATCGGTCTCGATCTCGAGGAGCACGTCCCCGGCCGAGAAGGACTCGCCCTCCTTGACCTTCCAGCTGGCGATGTTGCCCTCCGTCATGGTCGGCGAGAGGGCGGGCATGGAGAAGTTCTGCGCGGCGAGGCATCGTGCTGAGGTCCGGAAGCCTGTTCGTCACCCAGTCGACGTGGTCAGCCCCGTGTCTTCTTGTCTTGTCTGTTTGCTGTGGGGTTCCAGGAAGAAGGGAAGGGAGGGAGGAGGGAATCTTCTCCTCCTCCTTACTCTTCCTTCTCTTATTCTATTGCACTTGCACGTTTTCTTTCTGGGAGGGTGATATCTACGGACCTCGAGCCGTGGACTCTGCGGGTATTCTCCGGCCAACAACCCTCGCAGAGAGACGAGCCGCCGTCGCAAGGGAAGCCATCTTGTCGTCGTTATTGTTTTTCTTTTCTCGTTTGGCGAAACCGTCGGCCCGGGGTGGGAAAGTATGAGCCTCAATTGAGTCTCGGTCGTCGGAGGGAAGGAGGGCGGAGGAGGGGCGAAGTCGGATGTCGTTTTCGTGATACCCTGTCGAAAAGGTTCGGAGGAAAAAGGGAGCAAGCAGCGCAGAGTGGGTTGAGGTTTCGGGCGTGGTCGGCGGAGGTTCGAATTGGCCTTCGCCTGCGCACCACCAAAGTCCGGGAATCTTTTTTTTTTTTTCGCAGCGTGGACCCAGCAGGGGGTGGGAAAATTGTCGAGCTCACCCCCAAAGCTCCCAGCAGTAACGCACGCCTTGTTGGGGGGGACCGGCCGTTGGCTGGCCCTGTGGCTTATCGCCGATTATTCGCACTGACGCACAGACCAAGAAAGGAAAAACGGACTGACAGATGCGCGGATTTTTGTTGGCTTCGCTGAGCGGCAGCCTCGTACCTGATTGGCCGGTTAGCTTTCCTCAATGCCCGTTACATTGGATGATGGCAACCGATACGTACCTATCTACTAGGTAAGGTACGTATCCAAGGTGGTTCCTCGTAAGGTCGCACAGGTCCTAATGATACTTTAATACAGTCGGATAAGCAGATTAACATACCTGCCTACGGTACCTCCGTAGAACTACCGGCTAAGCGCTGTATTGTTGCGCCGCCCTCCGAAACAAGCCCCCCCTGTCGCAGGTAGGACGTCGCATTTTCCGGTCGCAGGACCCTCCTCTCCCCGGCGCGCCGGGCGGGTGCTCCACTAAAACTTTTCGGATAGCTTCAGTTTCTAGTCTGACAAAGCGTCCGCGGCCCAATTGAAACCACAACCATCCGCCGCGAAGAGAGCACCCGGCTACTTCCTTCTTGTTCCTCTTGCGTGCATCCGAGCCGCATCCCGAAACTGCGATACCCCGACCATGGCCTCCTTCGCGAGAGGCCTCGGCCTGGGCCTCTCCCTCCTGGCCCCGAGAGCCGCCCCCCTCTGCGCGACACCGCAGCCCCTCCAGCCTTTCTCCCGACGCTTCTTCGGCTCCATCGCCGCCTTACGGCACGCCGCGAAACCTCCCTCCCCCTCTTCCCCCCGTATAGCCGCAAGCCTCCCTCGCGCCGCGACCGCCCCGAAGACCCTGACGCCGAAACCGAAACCGACCGCCCCGGGCCCGACGAGGACCGTCTCCCCCGCCGCCGCGGTGTCGTCCGCCGGCTCCGCCTACGCACTGACGGCGCAGCTCGCGCAGCGCAGCCAGCCGACGGTGCTGTACGAGGCCGGCTCGCACTTTTGGATGAAGCTCTCGGCCTGGGCCGCCATGCTCATGTTCTACTCGTACGCCGGCATCAACTACTACACCATGCTCCTCCACCCGCCCGAGGACATCGCCGCCTGGGTCCCGCATGCCTTCGCCGTCATCTGCCTCGCCATGGCCGGCTTCGGCTCTTACTTCTTCTACAACACCCGCAACATTGTCCGCCTCGTCCGCGCCGTGCCCACCGCCCTCCTCGCGCCAAACGCCCGCGGCCTGGCCTCCGGCGCCGCCGCCGTCGCGCTGAACCCCAAGACGACCCCGATCCACCTCGAGATCACCTGCAAGCGCATGCTGCCGGGCCGCGCCAAGGTCCTCGTCGTCCCGCCCCAACAGGTCTCGATGCCCGGCCGCATCATCGCGCAAACGGCGTCGTCGCACGCGTCGCCGGCGCAGGAGCGCGCCGCTGCCCGGCGGGAGCAGGCCCGCGCCCGCGCCGAGTGGGAGTACGACAAGGACCACCTCATGACAGTGCCGTTCCGCCACGCCGGCAAGGGCTTCCGGGCCGCGTGGTACGGCATCAGGAGGGCCGTCACCAGGGAGGGGTTCATGCAGATGGAGGTCGGCGGCCAGAAGCTCAAGCTCGATGTTGCGTCCGGGTGGGCGCTCGATGACGGGCGCGCCATCGACCGCCTGGTCAAGATCGGGGCTTGATATGCCCATTGAGAGGAGGCTGGTTCTCTCTCCGAGGAGTTAACGAGCCCCCGCGTCGTGTTTCCTCGGGCGGCGAATGTAAAACTACTGTATCATGGTCTTGGATGTCGACATAGATGTGCTCTCGAGCATAGTCGTAGAAAAGGCGAGGGGGCTACGCTCACCACACCACGAGCACCTGTAGCTTGTGGAAAGGGAGCAAGGGAGGGAGTCTCTTCACAACAGATGGGCCGTAGAGGGCCTCTTGTAGAGTATGGGTAGATTCACAGCCATCCAGATATCACAGACGAATATAAAATTGACAAGCACTCCTGTGTGTGGCCTTTCAAACGAGCCATGGTTGCGAGATATCGCGACAAAATCAAAGGGCTTTTCACAATCCTCAGCTCGGCGAACTGTGGAAGACAAGAGTTCCTCCCAGCCAGACAAACTTCGGGCAGTACGGTCGTAGTCACCCGTCAGAACGGAGCGAGTCCAACCAAGTCAGAAGCAAGCACTTACACATCAACAAAGTGCAGTCCTCAAGCTCGCCTCGACTGACACTACTCGATGAAAATCGAGACATATCCACGGTAGCCAGATAGATCTACAACGCATACAAACGTAAAGCGCAATCGAACATGACCCCGCTCCCCTCCCCGGGTGCCATCGACTCCATAAGCAGAGTCATCGACGGCATCGTCGATCCCCCACAGCCATCGGGGCCTTACCGAGCCTGGGGCCGACCGACTTGCCATTCGAGCGATGTAGCTCTGGAAACGCCCAGCCCCGTCTTCGTGTCCCGCTTCCAAGGCCGCAGAAGTGGTGAGAGAAAATATGGCAGGAGCGACTTGGACCACCTTAGCCAGCGAGGCGTGTGTGTACGCCAGCTAGCTAGCCAGCCCGCCCGTCCATACATCGTGGGAAGCTTCTCCTCGGACGCTTTCATCTCTTTCCCCATCCAGACCGGTCACGGGCGGATCCCTCCACAGCCGCAACAGGAGCTGCATCGCTTGATGATGAGACCTTGAACTGGACAAGCGCAGGGGCAAGGTCAGAGATACCGAGAAAGCACGGATCGGCCTGATGCCCCTGATCGGCTCCTGTCTTCGCGCGACCCCCTATCATCGGTCACAGTACTGTGCGGTGGAACCGACAACGCCAAGTTTGGCAGCCCGCGATGTCTCGCCTTGTCCTTGTCTGCCTATAATGGCGTGCGTCGAAGGGAGCGGCAAAGCCGAAAGTACAATTGACCAGTGCGCGCGCGGAGCCGACTCCGTCCCAGCCTCACTGGAAGCGGTGGAGGGGTAAGACCACGGCACTTCCCTGGTATCCCATGGACCCAGAGGATGGGATTTTATGGGAATGGACTAAGGGAAAGCAGGGAAGGAAGGCAAGTTCTGTTTGATACGTGGACGAAGCATCAACTAGCGATCTCACATACGAGTTTCTTCAGCGGGTGCGAATCGAGCAAAGGCCTACGGGATCGGTCATGGTAGTGATTAGAATCAAGGGCAGGGTGGAGAGGTAAGAGGGGAAGGAGGGAATAAGGTCCGAGAAAAAAAAAACAAGTTGGCTGGCCTAGTTGACCGCGCGTCCCACCTTGGCGGATGGAATACCCAGGTTGTTCTAGCTGAGAGAACGGTTGCTGGCGATCTGTAGCGGTCAGTCAGCCTCGAGTTTTACGGAGCGAGGCGGCGAGGCTATCCCTGCCTGCCAGAAGGCCACGTCGGAAAACCTTCAACGGGTGACGAACAAATAGGTATCTCCCACAGAGGGGTTGCAGGCGGCAAGGACGGAGGGACACCTGAAGAAAAATGCATGGCTTGCAAGTCTCCTGCAGCGCGGCGCGGCGCAGGAAGGGAAGTTCATCCTATCCCAGACAAGGAGCCGTTGATCGCCTCGTCTTGAGACGCAAGGGAGTGAGGGGCATAGATGCAAAGCGGAGGGGTTTGGCCTTTAGGTGAGGCCATTCCCAAAGAAACCAGCAAGCGGTTAGAAAACTTGGTTGAGGGGGGAAAAGGCGAACGCCGGGCGCTTGCTGAGCGGTGTGAGGTGAAGCGGCCCCTCACCCCTCACCGCGCGCGTGGGATTGGTTGTGTGTTGAGGAACAATCTTCTCTGAAGCAGACGAGGGAGAACAACGGTCGCCCGTGGCCTTTCCTTCAACCCCGCTACCGTCCTATTCTGGCATTCTTGGTCCACCCCGCCTTTTCCATATTGTGAACGATGCCGTCATCGCGCCTCGGTCGATTCGTCCGACAGCCGGGGGCTGGTCGCCAGACAATGAGTTTCGGCCGATGTTGACCCCACTGGATTGAGTGGGCCACACTCTACGGTACCTACTTTTGCGCCATGCTGGACTAGGTACACTATTTCGAAATTTGGTATCCGTAGCACAGGGCGGGTTCCGAAACTCCCCAAAGCAAGCAACGGGGCCAGCGATTGCAAAGGGGACGTGCAGACAGGACTCGATCGCCTTCTCCACCCTCCGAGATGGCGGCTCCGGGCACCGACATCAAAGGGACCCGTTGAGGCCGTCTGATCTGGCCGACCGTATGGCCGCTTCCTCCCGGTCGAGGGCAGATGGGACAAGACAGCGAAAGGTAGACCGGTGCAACCCGACGTATCTGTACCGGTACATTGTTCCTCTGTACCGCACACCCAGGAAGAGTGCCATGTGACTTGGTTTGGTTGCACCACCGTCGAGGCAGAGTCGTGCACACACAACGACGCGGTTCGCACTTGCGGTGTAGGAAATTGCGCGAGCGAGTACGATGAGGGGGGGAACCGGTTCCGCGAGTCTTCCTTCGACCCATCTTTCCAAAAGTGCCCGGCGCAGCCGTGCGGTTAAGCGTATACGGTATCTCGAGTACAAGGCGATGGATGCATCGACGAGCTTGCCCGCGAACCTCGACTGTAACATGACGGCGCCAGCGTAAACTTTCAGATAGACAATCAGCTCATAGTGGTCTAAAGGGCCAATCCGTAGTGTACGATACCCGCAGAAAAGAAGCAAAGAACATGGCTGCGACTGGGTTTGTTGACGTGCGAAAGCGGAGATGGGCGAGTAGCGCAAGACAAGGTCCAGGGTCCGACATGAACCCCTTAGGTATGTGGTGCAGAGCATCCGAGATGAAGCAGTGGGGGGGACCCAATCCGATTAGAGGCGGCCTTAGCAATACCGGTACTATGTAAGGATAAGAAACTGGGAAAGTCAGCATCGCAAGCATCGCATCAGATCCAGTGGGTGCGGGACTTAGATCTCGGCAGTGGCAGAAACGGCGCCTCCTCCAAAACACACCGTAACACTGGTATGTCACCGAATGCTGGACCGGCCCAATTGGACATGATCCTCTCAGTACAACGGTCGCGACAGCGTCTGTATGAGCGGAGAGCCCTGATCTACGCGTAGGCATCTCAAGGAGAGGCGGGGTTTCATCGGCGGCAGGGCTAGAGAGCCAGTACGTGCCGTCCGGCCGTCGAGTTCGCGAAGGCGGACGAAGGAGGACGAAGGTGGATGGAACGTGCTGGAGAAGGCGACGACGATTCAGAGCGCGTCTATTTGCGGGCGTATGTGCATGTGGGTGGTCTTGCGTACTCGGGTTGCGTGGTGCAGGTGCAGGCGGGAAGGGCGTTTGGTTGGCCGCCGCCAACTGACCTCGCCGACTCCCCCACGAGATCGAGGGGCAGCTCCAGGGTCCAGATGCCCCTCCTTTTGCTGTCTCGTTGCCGTTTGCTCGACATGAGCGAGCCGATAGCAGCACAGACCACCGGAGAGTACCTGCCTGTACGGATACGGATACATGGTACAATGCACCACACAGTCGACACCATCACCTTGATAGTATTCAACTACGTACCGTCGACCGCCCTCCAGTCCATCACAGCCGACAGTGATTTAGTGATAGCTCGACGAGCGGAACGGCTGATCCAGTGGTTGTTGTGCAGTCTCGCTTACATGGAGGGGAGAGACCAAAAAAAAAAAGAAGAAAAAAAGTGTACAAGCCTGCAGGAGACGAAAAAAAAGAAAAGATTTTCTCTCCACGAGCGGTGAGCATTGAACAGGCGTATCGCTCCCCAGCCCGATAACCCCTGTCGAGCGAAGCAGCCACTGAGACGACAAAACGTCCAACATTCCGCATTCCCCATGACCCCAGAGTGGCATGTGCCTCCTATTGCCCAAGATTCCAGCTCTCGGTAGATGGCAGTTCTCTTGGAGATCTTCAGGGTTCAAGCAGCCTTGTTCTTCTTCCTTTGCCCCCCCCCCCCCCCCCCCCCTTTGGAAATCCCACCCTAAACTATGTAGCGCGAGCGTCAGTGACGCCGTCGTCCAACTTTCCCGTCTCTTTGCCAGAACGGGGGGCATGGATAGGAGTAGGGTGTACGGTGTAGCTCACGCAACAACAAACAGAGGGTCGCCCGGATACTGGATCTTCATTGCGCCGACCCAACGACCGGCGATAATTCCATTCCGTTGTCGTCCGTCATCCGGGCACCACCCCCCGACTGACCGACAGATTCGTATCGCCCATTGTCAGCTTCAGCAGGAGCAGACGGTCTGCTCCTGCAGCGGCTACGAGCAACGTTGGTCGCAGAGGCGCAGTAGTGCTGGCCGGCGTCGACGGTAGGTACCTACCTAGGTAGGTAGGTAGGTAGGCATGTACAAAGATAGTCCAGACCATCATGCTTTGTTATGCAACCACGGCCTGCCGGCGTCCGCAGAGTTCGTCCCAACGACGACATATCACGTTTCTGGTTGGCATGCTAGAAATTCTAGTGACATGTCGTTCGCGCGCTTGTCGATGCTTACCCCATCCGCTACTTCTGACTCGTCGGGATTCCCATGGCAGTCGATATGCCGAGTCGCAAGTCTCGCTACTGCAGCACTCGGTCGCTCACGGGAAGCCTACCTAAGCCACCTAGTACGTCCTGATCCGGCGAGATCGACGGATGCTCGGCCGCCACCGCTCGCTCGCTCGATTGCTTGACCATGAAGGCATTAGAAGAAGACGACTCACGTTCAAACGTGAATCGCACAGCTGGCTGATCGCGCCCTGCCAGCGAGTCAGCCGCCGCCCCAGTCTCTCCTCCGGACCTCCAGCCTCGCATGTCCGCCATCTCATTGGTGTGCCCGTCGTTGCACGCACCGAGCCAAGTAGGGGGCCACATGCGCGCAGGAGCGCCACTCCTCACTGGTAGAGGGCCTTGGCGTCCGAACTGGCTCGGAACCGCTGCGAGCTCGGTGGTCGGCCGTCGTCGTCAACCGCCTCTAGGATTCCCATTGTTTCTGCCAGCTTGGTCCAGCAACAAGACGTACCATCTCTCTCTCTATACATCTTGTCTCGCATGGGTGATTATTTTGCCATCGGGGTCTGGCCTCGGGTGGCCCTTGTGGAAGCTAAATGCAGAGAAGTGCCTGAATGTCAAATGATTCCTGCGCCTGCAGGTCAGGTCAGGTCAGGTCAGGCCGCGCGACCGTGAATGCCGCATGCGCAGGCGGCCTAGTCGGGTCTGGCGCCTTGTCTCACTGTCGGGGGGTGGGCGGTTGTCGAATGAGGAAACGGCATCTGCCAACCCGCACCCTCCATCACACCCTTAGACCCCGAGATACTACCACCTGCATCCTCCACCGCCTCCTGGCGAAACAAATACCCCCCGGAGAAGAGCCATGCCTGAGACGAGCCTCAAGTGCCTGATGATCGCCTCTCCCGTACCTGGGTCAGCGCAACGTCTGCAACACCCGAGATTCCGGGGCTGAGTCGCTACTCTTGCGATTACGCCTTCCGACCTCGCCCGCTCCCCCATCTCCGTCCAACACGTCCTAAGAGGACATGACCGTCAGACGAACCGTCTTTCGTGTGCCACGGCGGGCAAGAGAGAGGAGGAGGAGGAGGAGGAGGAGGAGGAGGGGTATGGGGCCGTGAACCGACTCGTCGTCGCTGCGTCGCGGCCATGGTCCAACGGCGCGCACATGATGAATGCTCGAGTCCAGCTCCCGCGCACGGAGACATGGCGTCCAAGCTGACCTACCCAGGCGACTTGCTGCGACGGGGGAGGTTTGCATGCGTCTGGCAACCACTACACGAGACACGGCATCGCGATCGCGATTCATTCTCGTCGTTGCCGTTCAGACGTTTGCCTCACATTTCAACCTGGATCTAGGCCATTCCTCACGAACCTTCGGAGGAGCGGTGAGGGGCACACGGCGACACGAAGACGCACACTAGGTGCCGGTGTAAATGAAAAGTGAGAAAGGCTCATCTTGCACGATGATAGGTAGCATACCACGGCACAGAGCGTGTAGGTTGAGGGGAAGAAGCGCCGAGATCAAGCGAAGCCTGTAGGGCAGAGGGCCATAGGACTGTCGGAGATGGGGTGGAAGGTCGTCGCCAATTCGCCGCCGCCCATGGCGGATGCACAGTAGTAGCTTTCAGGTGTAGTGTACCCGTACCCGCGCAACAGTCCAAGTTGACATGGTACCGTTTTGTAGCGTCTACCTCGGAGAGACGTCTCTAGACTCACGCACCGCGGTGCTGCAACCACCCGCGCGAGATGGGCCGGCCGTGCACTCCCGTTGGCTGACCGACGTCTGCGGCCACAAGGGAGGACGATGCTAACTGGGAGGCCAATCAAAAGTTGCAGAGAAACAGGTGTAGCCTACCTCAGTATACGGTACTTACCTAGGTCTAGGTACAGAGGGCCTGTCTCTTGACCGATGCATCGCCGCGGCTCCCTAAGAGAAAGAACATTTCCTGATGGAAGACATACGCCCCTGAAGATCGGCATCTCTGTGGAAGACTATAGGCATAGGAGCTCGTTTCAAGTGTCACTCGTGTCTATTAGAGACGCAGAGTATCTATGCTAATTTACCCCGGGCATTCTAGCTCTCCAACTTCCACTCTTCCCGCCCTTTTTTTCTTTTCTCCTAGCATGTAGGCGTTCACCCTCGCGCGGACTTGTGTGCCTGGGAGAAGCTTTCCCAAAGAGACCAGCGAGGCGACGGATTACCTACAGGAATGCGGGGAAGACGTGGCTATACTCAGTAAAGCGAAAGCGGCACATGGATGCTGCTCCGCACTGACGGATGCGGGCGGTGGCCGGGTGAGAGAGAGTCGCAGATGCGGGTTAACCGCCCCGGCTCCCAGGAGTCACAGGCAGGCGCTGGGTGCATTCGATACGTCAAGGGGACTGTCGCGAATCTCAGGATGCAGCTATTCGCAAAGTGAGGCGGCGGCAACGGCGCTTGACCGATGGATCTCTCCCCCTTCCCGCGATGCGTAGATTCCACAATGATGAATGCCCAGCGGAGGGGGTTATGCAACGGCGCGTCAGTAAAGTATCCCGGCCCGTCGGAGACCAACGACAGCAAAGCGAAACAGAAGAGCATGCTGCATGATGATGACGACGAGGAGGATGAGGAGTGAGAGCGAGAGAGAGAGAGAGAGAGCAAGGTAAAGCGTGGTCGTGGACATGTGGGGAAACAGGCCCAACGTATGGGCGGTCTACGTTACCTGGAGATGACCAGGGTGTTGAGAGGTACCGGTAGTGTGTACTGTATGTAGTGTGGTGTTAGCTGCACGAATATGTTCCACGCGCGTCTGTCACCATCCAAGTGCCATTTTCCCACGGGAACGGGCGACGTGATTGATGCGTCGATGCACAGCGCAGCGCAGTAGAGGGGTGAAGAGGCGGGAGGGGCTCTTGATGACGGTGGTGAGCGTGAACAAGGTATGGCCTAGAATGGGAATAGGCGTTGGGACAAGGATGAGATGCCATCCACAATCTTTGTCTTGTCTCCAAGATGGTGTCGAGACGAAAGAGAAGCAAGGGAAAAAAAAAAAAAAACCACTGCTAGTAAAGTGTGAAGTGTGGGGGTTGAAGAAGCCCGTGAGCTGGGGAGGGTCGCCCGGCTGGTCTGCAGGGATGATGGTGAAGAGTATCGCTGCGGTCCCAATCAGAAGGCATCGCAGGCCACGGGCTAGTGGAGATATGACATAATTGTTGCCAATTGCGCGCGTCCTGGGATGCAGCTTGCTCTCCCCCCCTGCCGGATGAGACTCTATACTGACGGGAAAACGCTGTTCGACGCCCAGTTCTGCCGTCGCTGGATCCAGTATTCTTCCGCTGTGTATGTGTGTGTATGTGTGTGATGCGTCGACTCGTTGCATGCATGCGGCAGAAGGCGGGAGAAAACAAGGTGAGATGGATGGATGGATGGAGGAGGAGGAGGGGGGAGCATTTGCGAGCTTGTCGTCGGTACAAGCATACAACCTGCGACAGTATAGTACAATGGAAAGGGAGGGGGGAGGGGGCATCAACGAGGCCACGATCCATCTAACCGGCGCCATAATTGGTTGCAAGCCAGTGCCGTAGGAGAAGAGCCGAAAAAGGATCGGCGGGCGGAAACCAGCGGGGAAACGACAACTAAAGTCTGTGGCTTCTGCAACGGACGCGAGGTGAAGGAGGAGGAGGAAAGGGCAGATCTCTCGAGTTCAGCGCAGGCCGGAACAGATGATGAGCGCGGCTATCAAACGAGCGATCGGCAGCGCTGCTAGCGCCCCAAACACAGATTACCGACCTGGAGGATGAGAGACATGAGAGACATAGGCTGCGGCGCGCGCCCGTCACGTCGTCGGGCGGCCGTTCTTGGAATAGCAGCTGCCGTCATGGCCTCCAAGTCGAGTCCGAAGGGGACGTCGGGATTTGAGACTGGCCTCGCGGAGGGGGTCCGTTGCAGAGATAACGGCGATGCCGGGCGTAGCGTTGTGGCTGGGCGGGCTGGGTTGTTTCTAAAGATGCTACTATTTTGGACCGGCCAAGTTTGGGGTTTGAGGCGCCATGTCTATCTGAAATGGATCGACGTGGGGAATGTTTCTCAGCCCTTTCTCTTTCTACTTTCTCTCTCTCAGTCTTTCTCCGTTCCCTTGCCCCGGGTTTCATGTAGCTGGTTGCTAAATGCGTACTCGCGGTGGCAAACATTCAGGCTATGTGTTTGACACTCGTGCACTCGGAACCCGGAGAAGCGGATAGATGGACGGCAAGGCGGCAACATTTTAAAGTTGATTCCAAGTGGCCGCAGCGTCGTAGCCGTCTACCTATTCCCATACATGACCACTATCTGTGTCGGCGCGTGAGACTTGGTTGACGTCAAGGCAATCAACGACTTGACGTGCGCAGAAGGAGAGCTGATGGGGCTCATATACCTGATGTTGAACGGTAAGCGGCGATTGTCACGGAGAGAACGAAAGTCAAGGGTGCATGACGGGTGAGTAGGGACCCCCCTTTTTCTCTCTACTGTTGCGACGTGCTATAGTGTCTCTCCTATACGGTACCCCATTCCAATTATCAGCGATACCAAGCGATAGCAGCGATAGCAGCGGTCAAATATGGCTTTCATGGGGATGCATTGTCGATAATCGGAGAAACTCCAGAGCCAGACGGGGGGGGACTGGCAGTAATTGACAGAAACGGACAGGGTCCAACGCTCCTTCTGGCAAGTGCTGGCCGGCGATTCCACGACTTCCCTGCGCAAAGGTCGTCTGGCGATGCCAAAACTGACGAGCGCCCGCGCACGGACATAGCAACCATCCCGGCCGCTGAGGTTTCCTTGCGCAGGGTGAGATGCAGATTTTCCTCATCCATCTCCCTTGTGTACCAGCTACCACTATCCGTACATGGTATACGTATGGGGAATACCACGTACACTAGTACTGTACCACCGCTAAGCGAAAGGGAAGGGGGGGAAAGTTGGAGGGTCCTCTGGTGGGGGGGGGGTGGGTGGCTTGCAGGGTGCAAATTTGCCCGGGGTCCCTTAGCGCAAGACATGGGATGACCGTGCTGAGATGGAGGGGCCTAGAGTGGACCGGCAGGCAGAATAGACGAGGGAAAGACGAAATTGACCTTCTCCGCCACGATCCAATGTCGTCGTGACAATCCATGCGCATTATTGGACGTTCTGAGCCGCTGCAATCTTACCGCGCTTTGCTTTTGCCGTCGCCCACTGCGCACTATTGAACTGAATCGGCCGACCGACAATGTCAATATCAACACCGGCACGGAGCGCAACGAATATGCGATGCGGCGCACGACGCGCAGCCCAAGCAACCTCGTTGCGCGATGTCGCGTCTGAGTCGGAGAGGGGCCTCAACAACACACACAAACACTGCGCGATGTTGGAATGGCATCATGCTACAGCGGATCGCATTGCCGACGTGGAGCTGGGCCATTAGACAGCATATCAACCATCGCGATGGGCAACAGCATTGCGGTAATGTCATGCGCATGACGAGCCGACGGCGATGGTCGCTGGAATGCGTTATCAACGGCCCGTTGTCTTGTTGGCCCTGCCCTTTCCTGGCAGATGGATGGTGGTCGTGCCAGGCATGTTGCCAAAGGTAAACTACCTAGATGTCGGCGGTGCAAGGGCGGCGAAGCCGTCAACAAAAACAATAATTTTTCCCCCCCGTCCAAAGTAAACAAGAGGAACAACAAGTGCGCTACTACGTACACTGCAGAAAATGGAATAGTTTACCACGGCAATGGGCGGTTGGACTGGCTCGCCGGCTCACTGGCTGTCCGAGATCCTTGATGCTAGTTCGCATGAATGAAATGAGGTGGAAATGCGCACCAGCCGGTCCCGAGGCCGACCTTTGCTCGACGTTGTGGACGGTGCGCTGCCCGCGCAGCTTGCTCGCATTCGCCCGGCCATCCCAATGCGCTGGATCCGGACCGAGTCGCAATGATGTGATTGTCTCGTGTGCTAGGAATGCGACAGCTACAGAATCCGGAGAGTCTGTGTGCGCCCCGGGCTGGTAAGATAGGTAATGTTGGTGACTCGACGAATTCCGGGGAGAAGGCGACGTACGGAATGAACAAAGACTAGGCAGCAGCCAAGTGAGACTCGCCGATCGACTGTGGAAACGAGGCCGAAGATGCCATGTCGTTCGGGGGCATAGACATGTCTCTTTGATTCTTTTCCCCCCCTCGTCGTCTGTCTGTACAATACTTCGTACCTTCTGCTGGTGCTGCTTGCTGGTCGCTTGTCATACGTTTGGAGCCAAGCGCAAGCCCCATCCGTAAGCCAGGATCACTGGTCGGTCGAACCCCTCCTTGCACCCCCCCAAGGAACTCCGAAATCTCGGCGACAAACGGGTGACTAGGTGGCCTTGGCATGTATAGAGTACCGTACCGTCGACTTTTCCCACTGGCCGCTCGTCGGCCGCCAGTCTTAGTGACCACCAACTAGCGAGTGGTGACGGACGGATTGCAGCGAACAATCGTGTGTTTTCGCAAATGTTCCATTCCTTCTCATGGCGGCGCGTGTCATCTGACTGTCCTATGCCTTACGCCCGCTCGATGTCGCCACGGTCACCAATGGCGAGACAAGCAACGGCGGAGGTGGCGGCGGAGGTGGCGGCGGAGGAAGGGGTTCTGGTCGATGGCTGTTTTGACTCAATCAACGTTGCTGCCACGGAAAATTGAATACAACGAAGGTGGGATTGCTGTTAGGGGCTGATGGGCCGGGTCGGCCGTGCGCCGGAGGGCTCGACGGATTGAACGCTCCCAGGTAGTATAGTCCATCTGTTTAAAGCCAGTACCGAGACGTATCTACGGTGCCAAGGTTCCAAATACCCACAGCCGGCATACGGGACATACGTGCATGTCATCTTGAGGGGTGTCGTAACTCTGGGAAATACTACCTATCTAGGGGAGAAGGGGAAAGAGAACGGGGCTCTCACGGTGGGTTGGACATGGAGATGGCGGCATTCAATCATGGCCGAGTCGAGACCGGGAAAGTCGAGTCGTGGCCATCGTCGGTTCTCGAGGAACTGCATGCAGTACGAATGCGGATAGGCGGCAAAGGGGGGGGGGGGGGGGGTCGATTAGTGTACCTAGACAGAGAGAGAGAGAGAGAGAGTGAACACGAAGGAGAAAAAATTGACAAGGACAGGAGGAGACCAGGGTCAAAGATCAAACGAAATCAGCCATCAAATGGTCAAATACACCCTGTCGCCGCATGCTGCGCTTGCGATGCACGTCTTCAAATCAATGGTGCAAGTCAAACAGGCGTGCAGCAGAAGCGGCAAGGGAAAAAAAAAATTTGTGATGAAGACTGCCAAATAGGAAGAGGCAAAACAGAAACACACGGAGTCTGCAAGTGCAGGTGCAGGTGCAGGAAGACAAGCACCTCACATGCAGACCGCTCTCGCCGGCCATTATTGGCTGATTGTTAACGAGGCGAGTCACGATGAGGATGGGCATGAAGGAAGGAGGGAGGGGGCAGGAAAGGTTGGCAGGAAGGAGGCAGAAGGCGGGAGTAACTAAACATCGTGAGTTCCCCCTTCTTTCCCTGCCTCACCAGCGCCAGTCGAGGGTTCGGATAGGAAGAAAGACAAAAAAAAAAAAAAAGTAGGAATCACCCCCCCAGCCCAGTTGCAGTCGAAATGGAAAGGTCCATCTCGCATATTCCTTAGATGGCCCGTGGCTCTTTCCCTCATGTACCTAGTACTTTGCACGTCCAACCCACCAACTACTCTCGCTATGCTTTGAGCAAATGACCCGCCGCACAGAAGGCAGGGATGACCCCAGTTGCTTAATCGCTCTGTGTATCCTCTCTGCGCCAGTGTCTGTCGACCCTTCAAGAGCGGCGGACAAGCACTTTTTCTTTATCCTATTGCCTGCCGTTACTGACAGCCAAAGGCTCCTCTCTTGCCCGGCCTAGAGCACCTGTCGCTTAATTCCATCACTGCTGCCGCTGGCGAACCTTCCTTGGCGCTTCTTGGAAGAAGCGTGCAGGGTCGACTAGGTAGGACGTCCTTGTGCGCTAGAGTGTCCAAGGGCAGCTGGGGGGATGCTAGTCCAGGAGGGTCAGGGTTGTGCTTCTGTTCGATATCCACCCTTGGAGACGGCGACGGGTCCTGTCGACAGACACCCAGTCCAGGGGTGTCCTGGTGCAGGGGTCACCTGTCAGGGTAGGCTGGCTGGTGGTCTCTCTTCGCTGCATCTGTGGATTTCATGGTGTGGATGCAGGTGGGTTGATTGAGTGAGAGGTGTGGGTGCGGCATGGGTACGTACTGCGTATTCCAAGGACAGACACGAGCAAGAGAGAGAGAGAAGAGGCAGAGAGCCAAGGTGCGTGGGTTGGAACGGTAGGCGGCGCTGGGTTCACTGGACCACCACCACCACCACCACCAACCATCGGGGAGCCGTAGGCGACCATTGTTATTATTAAACCCGGACCCCGTCCGACCACCCCCTTCTCTTCAAGAAAGACCCTTCTCGGTTTTTCCTCACACTCCTTTTCTCTGTGTTCTACAGAGTCGACGTGAGGAGGTTGGAAATAGCTTCCTCGACCTCGAATCAATATCTCCAGCCTCTTTTCCTGTCTACTCTCCCGACAGTCCCTTTCGACTACGCCTCCCTCGCCCATCCGTCGTCCGCCCGAGGAGCTCTGCGAAATACAACACCAAGAAGGAGAGCCACTGTCGCCGGTGAGCCATCTCTTATCTATCCCGCCCAAAAGGTGAGTGCTCTCTGTTCGGCCGCGCCGTCGTGGTCTGCCTTCACCACAAAGAACACCAAGAGAAAACACAGGACCACGGTCCATCACTGCCGTCTTTTGCCTCTTGTCCAACCTATTACCTCGCTTTTGTGACTCCTCACCACCCCGCCTGCTTATCATGTCGCCTCAATTTCGAGGATGAGGCAGATTTCTGCCTCGCACCGCACCCGCACATCTGTTATCATCGTCGCTTGTTACATCTCTTCTCTCTGCCCTGTGTTTGCCTGTACTGTCACTACTCACCATTTTCGGCTGCCCTCGTTGCCCT
The DNA here is from genome assembly GCF_030913465.1 of Colletotrichum navitas. Taxonomy (NCBI): domain Eukaryota; kingdom Fungi; phylum Ascomycota; class Sordariomycetes; order Glomerellales; family Glomerellaceae; genus Colletotrichum; species Colletotrichum navitas. Next base: position 515,428 of record NW_026850550.1, on the reverse strand, counting down.
CAGCGTCTTGTACTTCTCCCCTCAAAATTCCTGCCTTGTAAGACAAGACGGCTCCTGCGGCATCTGCAACGGGATACATCGCTTGTGGCCCATCTCACGAGCATGCTCACTCATCCTGGCTGTGCTGCCAAGCAAAGTGTTGCAACAGCGCTTCTCCCCCTTCCCAATAACCTTTCACCCTGACTTCTGGCTCTCACTTGCTTTCAAGACGCCCGGCCACGGACCAACGACATACTAACACCCCTTGTAGTACAGGCTGCCGTATAACCGGTCACGACTGAACCTCCGTCGTCCGACCTACCTGCGAAATCTGATACAAGACTCGAGAGACGTCCTCGGACCATTTTAGACGCCAGTCCTCGCCATTCCCTCATTTTCCCCGACCCCTCTTCCCCAGATACCCTATACCCTTGTACCCCGTCTGCCCTCGATGCGTCCTTGATCATGGATTCGGAAGACGGGGAGTTGTTCATCAAGGTACGTCAACCCGCGACGACGAGATTTTGCTTCTCTGCCGCTGGGCCTCGCCGCCTAGCCTCCCGCGCCGGTGATGCTAACATCACCCTCTGCAGCAACTGGCCAGCTTTGTGCGCACGCACGAAAAGGCTCTCGCCAACGCCTTGCAATTCCGAAGACAGGCAGCCTCTCGCCATGGCGCCTCTCAGAGTGTCAGCTCCATCACCTCGATTCCCACACCGCAGTCCCCGGTCGTTCCTGAAAGGCCTTCGACTTCGGCTTCGACCTCGAGCGGCCTCGCATCCGCCCTTTCTCTCGGCACTTTGAACTTTACTTCGCACAACGTCAAGTCGGCGAAGTTGGCTCTGACGCCACACCATCTGTTTTACCTACTTTCTCGATTCGAAGAACTCGCCATCCCCGTTGGCCCCATGAAAATCCGCCTCGAGAACCTACACGATAGTTCTACCGCTGCCAATTACGTCTCCTTCTTGAGCAACACCCAGCGATCCCGAAGCAGAGGCTCCGATGTTGGCTCCATACACTCCGTGTCCAGCGTCCGAAGTGTCATGTCGGGCATGTCGGCTCTTTGGACGAGTTTCGGCATCGGTGCCAGCATCTCGGCTGCGCGAACCGAGAGACAAAAGGCCGCCATCCAAGCCGACCTGAAATACCTTTACTCGGCCTTTACCAAGATTCCCTGCCTGCGACTTGCGCCTGATTGGCGCGCCCGGCTGATCCGTGGCTACGAAGAATTCCCATTCGATTCGGCTGTTCCGCTGTACGTCTTCAAGAATTTGCAAGCCCTTGAAGTGAGCAGCATCGACTTTCGACAGTTTTTTGGCTGGGATCGCTTGGCCGAGCAGCTGAGGTCGCTGACGCTCAAGCGCGCCGGCGTGGAGGACCCCGCGGATATCCTCATTGACATTGTGCTCGACGATATGGACAAGAGACGCAGGAGGACCTCGAAGCAACAATCCTCACCCACCACGCCTTGGCCCGCGAGCTCCAGCCCTCGCAGGAGTCCCGTCATCCCGCACGCCGAACTTCACAAGTCGACCTCGGTGCCCTGCTCTCCGGAACCGCGCCACTCCATCGGTGACTTGGGCATCGCCTCCATGAACATGCATGACCATGCCGTTGACGAGATCCCTGGCGAAGGCAGACGGCCCTCCCTGGCTAGAACTGAAACGTTTGAAGCCATGTCACCTCCCAAGGGATCAAGACCGCGCAGCAACTCGCCCACTCGTCCCGCCAGCTCCCGCAACCCCTCGCACATGAGGGGCGGACACAAGGTCCGCCGCTCTGGCTCTGGTAGCTCGCATTCCAGCCTCTCGGACTCGTGGCACCACAGCCGCGCTGGAAGTTCTTCGAACCTTCTCAACATGGGCGTTCTGCCAGCATCCAAGTGGCGATTCCTGAAGCACCTCAGTTTAGCCGACAACTCGATGACTTCGATTCCCGCTACTAGCTTGGTGCCCCTTGCAAACACGCTTCACTCGCTGGACTTGTCGTCAAACCTGTTTACGCAGATTCCCGACAGTCTGGCCACACTCACCGCGCTCCGCGCTCTTAACCTCTCTCACTGCATGATTGACGGGCTCCATTCCCTAACGCGCAATCCTCTCCCGGCTATCTCGGCCCTCAACCTCCGAGCCAACCGATTGCAGTCAATCGCCGGCGTTGAGAAGTTGTATCCCCTGGAGCGATTGGACCTTCGGGACAACCGCTTGTCGGATCCCTTGGAGCTTGCCAGACTGACCGGGATCCCCGACATCCGGGAGATCTGGGTCGAGGGCAACCCCTTCACCCGCACTCACAAGGACTACCGCATCACTATCTTCAACCTCTTCCGCAAGACTCCGGGCTACACTGAGGACATTGTCATCGACAACAGCGGCCCCACCTACTCGGAGAGGAGATACCTGGTGGAGCGTACGCCGGTGCCCGCCGCTGTACCGGTCGTCAAGCCTGCTCCCACCGTCATTCCTGCCGTTGACGTTAGCAAGCCAGCTATCATCTACGATATCCCGAAGGAGTCTTCCGTTCTCCGCAAGGAGCGGCCTGTCCCGAAGGCTGTCACTAGCGAAGTCAACACTAGCTCCACTCGTCGCCGAAAGACACCCAAGCGGCGAATCGTGGACCTGTCGACCACAGATGCATCCGTTACTGTGACACCCGGTGTCATGCAGGCGGCTTCTGGGAACGTCAAGGTTCTCGCCGCCGATGCCACGGTGACTGCAGCCGGTTCGGACAACAACTACCGCATCTCCCTGGCCCCAGAGATCCCTCCCTTGCCATCGGCTATGCTCTCCGATGGCCGGAAATCCAACTCCCAGCCCGAGGTGCCCCGCATAGATACCAGCGTGGTTCCCGAGCTCCCACCCATCTACACAACCCGTGAGGCCCCGTCAGACTCTAAGGACTGGGATGTCAGCGGGGAGATGTACCGCCGGAAGATCGAGGCATTGCGGGACAAGGTTGGAAATGGTTACCTCAGTGTGCTCAGTGAGGAGGGCTGGGATCCCTCCCGCCCGCCAACATACTCGGTACCAGACTTCAGCCCAGCCTCGACTGTTCGACCTAGTCCCACCACCCCTCGGACTACCTCACACCACCCTCCGGCCATCCACAGTGGCCGCACCCTTGGTTAAAACGAAAAGAAAAACAAAAAGAGTCGCCCTTTACACATGATACCCTTCATGATACCCACCCCCCTCTTGAGGTTCTATTCTACCATTGGGCTACTTTTTCGAATTCTCCTTCTGCAGCATTGCATACCGCACTGCAACAAGCATGGACATTCAATACACGTCCACACCATTGTGTTATTGGTCATTTATCCCCATCATGGTAGAGCATAGCGTACGAGGCGTTCCCGGTTTGGCGGCTACCTGGTTTCAGTTTCCGCATTTTCCTTCTTACAGTTTCCACTGCCCAAAGTGGGTAGAAAGCCACAATAGATCCTGTTGCTTCCCGTCTGTTCTGGTTTCTTGGCGCGACCTCCACGAGGTCTCTCTAGGGATGGAAGGGGTAAAAAGCGAGTGACATTGGGCGTGCAGGATTCTTCTCTTCTCAAGACTTGTCGACCTCTTTTTCTCCTTCCTGGTTGCGCATGTTGCGGATCCGGGCTTGGCTGGCGTTGGTGGAAACACATTTCGAGTGGCCAGAGTTGTTCTTTTAGTATCACGGGGCACGAAAAAGAATTCCGCATGAGTTTGCTTGCATTGTAGTTGGTTCTTATTATGGTAGATGAGCACTTGTCTTAGAGACAAGCTGGTGGGCGACTTCTAATACATGATGACACGCATACTTGATTGAAAACTCTCTGTCCACTGCCCACTGTGCCTCGTAATATTTGACGCAATCTTGGGAACCCAGCTTTCTTCAACTTGGTCTTGCATAACCTTTCGCCTGTTCGTCGTGTTCTTGACGGCTATGTCGACAAAAGTTCAACCCTGGCTTCGGCCCCCTTTTACATGAGCAAGGCTGACGTTGGTTTCTGTTGGAGAGGGTGCCACCCCATGTAAGACACACACCATGCCTGGGACGATTACCATCGCCATCATTGTCCATTGTTGTCATTGTGCTTCTAAGCATATGACCTGTTCCTGCCTGATGACGACTATCGGCGATCTCTCTGGTCTGTTGGCTGGTTCTCGACTTGACCTGATCCCGGCATAGGCGTATTCGACGTGGTGGCCGTCACTTTCTGTTTGCTCGAGACATAGATATTGGACTCGTCCGGCTTTCCTTTCTTCTTTCCATCTCCCTGACATGCCAGGCCGTTGAGCATCCAGCCGTCTTGCCATCCATCCATTTTACACCTCAACACATCATAACCACCTTAAGGTGCACAGAACCCAGACATGACAACCCAGACCAGCCCGAGGTTGTCAACTGTGTTAAGCAGTGTGTCATCGCTCGCCCTCTCAGCTAGCAGCGATCAGATGGCATTGAAATCCGGACTGAAACGTCATCCAAACCCTTATCCAAAGTTTTATCCGCACTAAAAGTTTCACCTGGTTACTCTGACCTACAGGAACTCACTAAGGAGATTATAGAGTCATATACCAAAGCTTTATCGTCTGACAATATCTGTACACTACGCGCATTTTCTCAGCGAATTCTCTCGGTCCACTAACGACTGAACTGGTTTCTTCAGATAACAACTTCCCGCTTCAAAAAGACGGAGTTTTTCAGGGCTCATTACCATATCGCAAAAGTTCTCGACACAAGTGGGAACGGGGCAAAGGTCGAGGCGGAGATGAGAGTTTCTTAGAGTGACCCTGGAAATCTGAGCCCCGCCCCGGCGCGAGGTACCAAATGGCGCCCTTGCTCGATTTTGAGAACTGTGGGAGGCGTTTCGTGGACGCCAATGAGGGGCTGTTCTACGGCGTCTTGCTTTGCCGAGGGCTTTTTCGCCTTTCGCCCTTCCGGTGCTGATGGCACCGCACCGGACACTCGTGTCTCCTTGATATCTGGTTGACCAGCGTAAGCAAGCCCCCGGTGGATAGACGCGTTGGCACTTGCGCTGGGTGGCGTGGCCGCTACAGGTTTTCAGAGGGTGCGCGTACGGTCTGTTTTCTTGTGCTAGCAGCAACTCGAAGCCAGCCATGAGGCAAAGGACCGCTTCGAGTATGACATGTCCGTCGATCTACATGCTCCTATAGCGCGTCCATCTTGCTTCATTCCGTCTTCTTCTCCTGTGGGACACTATTGAACAAAATAGAAACCGAGTCCAGATGCATAAGAAAAAGGCATATGTAAGACGAGCGAGTCAAAGAGAAAACGGCAGATTTATTGTGTTGTTTCGGGTGAGTATTCCACAGGAGCACCATGGTACAGCCACTACATATGAAAACAACCGGTACCCAAGGCATTGTTGAAGATGTTTCCGTGTGATATCTCGAGGATACTTTGTTGTGCTCATCAACTACAAGGGCCTGTATGATAAAAGTTCCCTTTCGCCTTTGCAACGGTGCGCATCATTTGTCACACCGTCCACCGTCCTCGGTCGCCTATTCATTCACCTCGTGTGCAGAAGAGCATGTGAGCAGCTACGGACCACAGAGTAAGATCGGACCCCGAGCGGCAGCATGGAAACCGGCATGGGATACCGCGGGGAACACCATGACGTGTCCTCTGATGGGCATCTGGTCGTCGTGTCAACTTTTACAACCCTATATGGCCATGTTATCCATGGAAAAGGCGTCTATCCATCACCGGTGTCTTCGGAATGACCCGTCGCCACGTCTCCTAGGCCGGCCCTCCTGGTCTTGAGGCACCATGATAGGGCCGATGGATGCAACAGGCGGTTTGAGATGGTCGATTCCTGCATGTGGTGTGTTTCCTCCAGGAGCGACCAACTGATTTGGAAAGGCTGGTTTGAGGCCGGGGAACGAGATGACCGCCTCTTTATCAAAGGAAGCGGGTTCCGCCAAAAGAAGACTTCGGATGCCCCAAACGCTACCGTTCCTCCCGACCATAGAAGGGAGCCCCCCCTTGCCGACCATCGTTTCCCGCGATCAGGGACATCCCTGCCCGCACATCTTCAGGTCAGGAAGAACCGTCACCTTAATCATCTGAATCGAGTGATCTGAATTCGATGCCTGCTCTTTCGCCAGATGGTCGATCAGGCGACACGTTGCCAGCTTTCAACAGCGAGGTCAACAGCCCTGAGGTACAGTCGTCCTCTTCCCATAACTCTGAAGCCGATTGCGCCATCAACGAGCTCTCTGGAGAGTGTGTCTCACATGAAGATGATGACCAGGAACCATCACCCAAGAAGAGTCTCATCAAGACCCGGGTTCCAGCCACTAGTAACACTAAGGAGACAGGCAAGAACGGCAAGAAGCGTGGCAGAGATGACAATGCTATTCCTAAGAAGCCAGTAAAGAAGGCACGCACTAGTCCTGGCCCACGTGATGGTAGTACTGAGTCCTCGAAGAAGTCAAGTGCTAAGAGAACAGCTGCTTCTACGCGGCCTAAGCATCAAAACGGGAAGTAAAGAAATGGGAATGACTTGGTGGCGAGAGAGACTGGGTATGACTGAAGTGGCTGGCTGCGAACGTGGATACTGGATGTGAAGGTAGCAGATACACCTGGTGGTGTGAAGACATGGTAGGGCTGCAGGTCCCTCCCTACTCTGGCCCCGCAGGGGACCACATGCTTGGTATTTCCATTGTAACCCGGATAGTCCAATCCGATGTTATAACGCGCAAGAAGGCTTAAGTCTCCAGAAGCACAGGCGTAGTATAGGAAGTATCCATGGGCAAAGATGATTGGAAATCGCAATTTCGCTTCAAACCCAGTCGCAAACGCTAGATGTCAGAGCTCGGGACAAACAACGACAGAAACAGTGACAACATCAAACAGGGCAACCTGTTGGCGTCGCTGCAAGCTACAAAGCCGGTGCCGCGCGGTTAGGATGACAAAAAGGTGTACCGGAAAGACCAGCTTCCCTGGTGTCCGGTTTCGGCCCGCACGAATGACGGATGTTATCAACCGCGATTGACGAGGATTCAGATTTCCAAGCCAAGACGGATGACTTGGACATCGGCTTTTCCGTGTTCCCGCAGAAGCCTCTGGGGCCAGGCAGCGCGGCGTGGCAGGAGTGAAACGCGAATGCCGATGAAACTTCCCTGACATGGCCTTGCTCGGAGCTTTATAAGCTCGTAGATCTTGCCCTGAACACACTCGAGCGTCGATCATTTACGTGAGAAATGTTTTGACTCCCCTCAGTATGAGCCACCCAAGGGGGGCCTCCAAGACAGCTGATAAGAGAGAGGGGGGGGAAAGCTGCCAAACCAACTGCCACCAAGTATTGGTTTGTTCTGTACACCGGTGGCCGGTACACGCGGGCTATCCCGATGACCACCAAGAGCCAAGGCATGCATTCGCAGCCGCCATGCATCGGGATACGCTGGAGAGGTGTAGTGCCAAAGAGCGGTTCCCTGGCCTGACCCTGCTTTCCATTTGACGTATTTGAAGAGCGGGTCGAGCAACGTTCCGGGATCGGCCTCCAGGAAGAGCACGAGTTGTCTTTTGACTCGCGCAGGTTGTATCGGCTGCTGTCATGCACACTGACTCATTCATTGGTCGGTCGTTAGCATTGGGAGAGACTGAACGCGATTCTTGACTATTCTGCCGCCCGTCACGATAGTATTCATCCGAGCTGATGTGGCTTCACCCAGATGATGGTGGAGAAAAGGAAGTTGGCATCATCACGGATAGGCGATGACATGTTCCCGAGCCAGATGTATGAATTCGATACAACGTCAACGACACAACGCCAACCCCGGGTAACAACAGTGAAATCACATTAGCCGGATCTTTGGGTGAATCCAAGGCCGTATAGTGGCTTGAAACTTCTGCGTCGACAATCCCCGGCCACGGAGGCGGGTGTCGCTAAGACAATCGGGGACTGAGTCGTGGCTTGAGGCAACAAAGGAAGCCGAATTCTACATTTCAGCGAAACAGATTTTTCATTTGTTACACGCTGGCTCACCACACGAAAGTTTCAAGGCTTGGGAAAGACGCCTAATGGATGGGTTGTCGTTGGAACCGTCTTTGCTCGCGAGCAACGCTGACTTTCATAGTCAAGACTCGTGATGATAGCGTTGTCGTACGTATGCCCCCTCTAAAAGGCTCGAGGACCCATTGAGCAGAGCACCAGAAAAAAGCACCCTCCCATGGTAGAAAGAGCCGGATGCACGGGCTGGAAGATCCCATCATGCTCAAGCACCATTAAGTATGTAGGGGGTGATTGCTGGGGATGGTATAGTGTAGTTGGAAGCAGGAGCAACTTGGACAGATTGCTAGTGGAACAAGGTCGCGGCGTTCAGAAGCGTCTTACGCTCGAAGGTAAGCGAGACCAGCGACATGGGCTGAAACGAAATGTGAAAAATAAGGACAATGTCCGATAATGTAGTTGGGGTTTCACGCGTGCAAACGCTGACGGGAGGCTTCCCGACTGCCGCTGAGGACTTGCCAGACCGACCCGATGAAGCGGGTGGTGAGCATGACTTCGCTTGCGAAGACTAGATGAATGCGTTGGGTCTGTAATTGACATGTTCCATGAACTCTGCAATTATGCGCTCCGTTGTTCATGACGATCGCGCCAGAGGCGACCATCGTGTTTGACGATCGCAAAGACGCATTGGCATGAGGCTTAACTAATATGGTGCTGCTCGGTTGGGGTGTTGTGATTCCCACTGAGATCATTATTTCGGATCAATGTTGATCGGGTGAGTGGTTGTCGAGGATGGACTCCGGAAAACACACCAGAGGGTTTGCTGGTCGAAGGGAATAGAGCAGCTGATTAATACGACGAGCGCACCCACCACCTTGGTGCCACTCGACCGACTAGATCACTGGGGACCTTCAACACTGTTGAGTCGCGGAGAATATTCTCAGTGTGGTGTGGAAACTTGATCGGTCGGGATGGGTCAACGGAGGGGCCGCACAGTTCGCCCACAAACGCATTACCGGCGAAGGAACAAACGCTCCAAATGGCGTGTCTTGACAAGAATAGCGAGATGCATGAGATGCTTATGGGATGCCGGCACGGTATACATGCTGCCAGCGGCTGACGACTGACGACTGAATGATGCTGTCAGGACGTCATGGGTAAAGACTTGAGAAGAAAAGGCTTCGCAAACCGCCGTCACCAAAATGCGTCTAGACTGATCTCTGACCGCAATTTATCTAGCTGATCGGAACCCTGATCAGAGACTTGCCGGACAGGGTGGCCATGTGGTGGTGGATTATGGTTTCCGATCGAGGGGGGGGGGGGGGGGCGGTAAGGCACATTGGCCGCGACTTGGCCGCCTCGGGGAAGGGTCCGGAAATGTGGAGATAGATCCGGGGTTGATCGCAGTGCCATCAATAACGGTCGCAGGTCTGGTAACTGCGAACGTTCGAGAAGAAGGCTCTCGACTGCGTTGGCGTGCGACGGGGCTCTGATTGGATCGAGGAGGAGGGCTCCATGGCGCAAGGAATAATGCTCTTGTGCTGATGCGACGAGTCTCAGCCTCAGCCATGGTGCGACCATCATGTATAGTGCGAACCCACTTCTCGGCCGAAATGAATAACGTTCTTGTCTTGTCGCGATGTCCAACCTATCGAGTCTGAGCTTCAACGAAATGACTCGGTACATGCAAAGTTGTGGAGAGATGTGCCGTGGGCTACCTCTCATTGCCTGCATGTTTGTCGTGACGGCCTCATGCAGCCAGTCATACAGCAACCGAGTGGGTAGTTTAAATGATGCACAGCAGCGAGCAGACAGTGGCCGCACTGATGAGATGGGCAGAGGCGCTAAGAAGTAAAGACGTGATGATGGGATGGTCACCGGGGCTAACGGCCGGGGAGGATAAACGGCTTACAGACGAGGTAGTTGCCGACAAGGGACTACTACGTACGGCCCTGCCAGGAATGGTATTTCGATCTGATAAAAACCCATATGGAAAAATGGGAGCGTGTCCAATCAAAAGTCATATAGAAGGCGCTAGTGTGGAGGTGGATGCGGGTGCGGCTTCCCCCCAAAACCTGAAGCGAACCCCATTCACCCCCTGCCGCTTACATCTGCAGATGACTAATAGCGCGTTGCCCCTGCGGCCAACAATGGTATCCGGGTCCGTGCGTTTCAACCTCACGCGTTCTCTGTTTTTCGCAGGAGTAACTCTGAGCCGCAAGTTCGACATCACCTCGTCTCCTGATGTCCTTCTCAACTTGTTTCCAAGCCAGCATTACTTTCGCCTTCACACTATAACCTTGTTGCGTGTCGGAGATACGTGCGCGGTCCTGTTTCGCCAATGCCCCGCCCCTTCCCTCAGCCGCACTACGACTCCGCGCGCCACCTCCTCCCGACGCGGTGATTCTTGACACTCCCCCCTAGCCCATCAAAAGAAGCATAATTCCAAGAGAAAACAATTGCCAAACATGCCGTCGAAACCTTCCACGCCGCGCCGACCTCCCACCGGTCGAAAACGGGGACGTCCTCCGGGGACTACGAATGCCGCTCGCATTGCGCGCGAGGTCGGCGATTCCCCCGCACCGCCGCCCAGCCGATCAGCGCGCGAGCACGCTACCCCTTCGGCTGCCCCTCAGACCGAACCGCCGCCAAAGAGAAGGAGATACATACCCGGCGGTGCCGGCGGCGGTGGCCGCTTCATCGATGATGACGGAACCCACACCCCCATCACAGTGCGCAGACAGCCAAGGGAGCCGCGCACCGTATCTGCCGTAGTGCCGAGACGAGAAAGAAGCGCAAGACTACGAACCGCTGCCGACCGAGACGACATGGAATTTAGCTCTGCTGCCGCGGTTGCCGCAGCTGTTGCCGAGAACGAAGGTTACAAGCCCAGAGAGGAGCGAGGCTGGGAGGAGTTCCATCCGAAGCTCGATATTGATGCCACGTTCATGATATTCCGCTCCGAAGAAGTTGACGGCATCCCTCTCCCAACTGCCAAATCACCTCCCAGAACTCCGGCTGCGGTCCGACCCTCGACGCCGATGAACGGTTCCAGTACGCCGTTGAGGGAGATGAATCCGGCCTCGACCGGCAACACCCCAGTCCCGACAACAAATGCATACTTTGCGCTTTCCATCGTTGGAAGCGAATCACCACAAAAACGCCGGACAAGACCTCCGCGCGAATCAGTCTCTTTTCTCAACCGAGACCTGGCTCCGGCGTCGATGCCCCGAGTGCCTCAGGTTCTGCCCATTCGTAACCAAACACCAAAGGAGCGCCTCGATCTCAAGGCGCCATCTTACCGTCGCTCAGACCAGGTGGAGCAGTTTGAGAGCAAGAGCTTTGGCCAGGCGAGATACGTCGACAAGTCGATGATGAATGTGGGCTACCAGGAGACCGATCGCTACATCCGACCCGAAGGCAGCCTCATCAAGGCCGCGGAGCCGAACTTGGAAGAAGATCTCGAACTGGCGGCTGTCAAGATCGATGGCGATGCACATCCGACTTCTGGCACTAACGTGGGACGTGTCGAGTACGACATGGACGAGCAGGATGACCAGTGGCTGGAAGCTTACAACAAGGAACATCGCAAGGGCCACGAGCTTGAACCGATTACCCGGGAAGTGTTCGAGATTGCCATCACCAAGATTGAAAAGGAATGGCATGCGTTGGAGAAGCGGATACCGAAGCCAAATCCCAAGCCCCCTCAGACTCATCGACCACGGTCGAGTTCAGCGGCGGCGGTCAATGGCGAGCCCCAGGTCGGAGAGGAACAAGACAGCAAGTGCGCAATTTGCGACGATGGCGACTGCGAAAACACCAACGCAATTGTGTTCTGCGATGGCTGCGATCTTGCTGTCCACCAGGAGTGTTATGGTGTCCCTTTTATCCCCGAGGGACAGTGGCTCTGCAGAAAGTGCCAGCTTATTGGGCGTGGCATACCGGTAAGCCCCTCTTCTCTTGACAAGTCTTGACAGCATTGTTAACCTTGACTCTAGACATGCATATTCTGCCCTAACACGGACGGAGCCTTTAAACAGACCAATTCTTCGAAATGGGCTCATCTTCTCTGCGCCATGTGGATACCGGAAGTCTCCTTGGGTAACGCCACCTTTATGGAGCCAGTCATGGACGTGGAGAAGGTTCCCAAAACTCGCTGGAAACTGAGTTGCTATATCTGCAATCAGAAGATGGGCGCCTGCATCCAATGCAGCAACAAGTCTTGCTACCAAGCTTTCCACGTAACCTGTGCGCGGCGGTCGCGGCTGTTCCTTAAGATGAAAAACAGCCATGGGGCCCTCGCAGTTCTGGATAGTAACATGGTGCTGAAGGCTTTCTGCGATAGGCACTGCCCGGCAGATTATGCCAAAGACAACGGGGTAGCTCAGGCAGCGCGAGAAGCTAAGAAGTTCTACAAACGCGCAATGAAGGGCCGTATCTGGGCGGACAGCCAAGCAGCAGCTCATGCATTGGCTGCCAACCATCGCCATGCGCTGACGGAGCATCCACTCGACGAGAGCCAGATGACTGGAGCCAAATTCGCGTCCTTCGTGGGCGGAGACAAGAAGAAGGGGCAACCTGGGAAGCAAATTTGGAAGTTGCCTTCGGGTGCTCCTATCATTCCCCAGGCTGTTTTTGAGATTGTCGAGCAGGCACTATCTCGATTCCCGTTCCGTAAACGCAAGGACTTTGTCAGCGAGGCGTGCCGTTATTGGACGCTGAAGCGCGAGGCCCGTCGTGGCGCGGCGCTTCTCAAGCGTCTGCAGCTGCAAATGGAGACATTCTCATCAATGGAACTCACGAGGCGGAACTTTGCGCAAATGGGACCATCTGGAAAGTCTCGGCTTGTGCGACGCGTTGAGTTTGCAGAGACGTTGCTCAAGGACCTCTGGGAACTAAAACTCCTGTCGGAAAGCGTTGTGCAAAGAGAACAAGAGAAACTCGACGCTGCAGAGCTCGAGCAAGAGTTTGTGGACACATGCTATTTCCCGATTGCTAAGCTTTTCGTGCCGGTTGTCGAGAAGGCGATATTGTTAGTTCACCCACCTGCCACGTCAACATGGTTTGCTGACCACGATTCCAGCCTCGACAAGAACATTTTCAAAGACGGCCTTTTGGAGCTTCAGGAGAAGCTCGAGCGCCGGTTCTACACAAACACCCTCGTCTTCACTCATGATCTTTGTGAAGTAATCAACGTCGGCATCAATACAGAGCCTCCACATACCGAGAGCGCCTCCCAGGGTGGCGCTCTCTCACCTGTCAAGCAAAACTTCAACGACCCACGACAAAGAAAGGCGCTCGGGAAGCGAATACTAAAAGCCGTCCAACCCCAGCTTGAGACGGCTCTGAAAACTGAAGCCGAGATCACACACAAGCCCTACGACACTCTTGCCAAAGAGTTTGAGGGCATGCTCGAGGCCAGCATCGAGTTCCGACAGCCATCGATCATAGTCTCGCATACGGAGGAGAGCACCGAGCCCAGCCAGGATACCATTATGGTGGACGCTGCCAATGAGCAGATTACTGTGGCCAACAATGATGATGCACAGGCCGAAGAAGAACCGGCCGCTGCTGGTGACGAAATGGATGTGGATGCCGAAGGAGAGGACGACGATGAAGGCAATATAGAAGTCAACACATCGACTCTCGGAAACCCCAGCGAAGTACATTCGTCCAGCTCCTCGGTTGCGGGCCACGAGGGCAACGGCAAGGCAGCGGTGAAGACGGAAGGTTCACTAGCGTCTACCATGCAACCCTCAGACACACCGCCCGAAACCAACGGCTATGTCACGGTCAGCAGGCCGGCGCAACCGGCGCCACCAACACCTCCGCAATCCAACGGCAGCCTGGGCAACGAGTCCACAGACCCGCTGTCCGAAGGTGGTGTGCCCTGGTACTTTACTGACTTCAAGCCCAAGGGCACCACCATCATCGAGGAGCAGTGGACGGGTCGTGAAGCTCTTCGCAGTCTCAGCGAGGATCTCACCGACATGGACGACCAAGAGCTCGAAGGCCTCGCCTTCGACGTTGAAGATAGCACAATCACGGCGTCGCCTACCGTCAACGACGAGGTCGCTGTCGACACGATCGTCAGCAAGGCCAAGTCTAACAGCAAAGTGCGCAAACGGACGAGCGCCCGGGCATCGGCCAGGAGGAGATGAGCCGCCCCCATCGTAGAAGCGACGACACATGTGTGACGAACTTGTGCCTTTTCAAACGAAATTGTATTTGTACGAAGGGCGCCCCTCCCGGAATACCTGTTTATTCTTGTTTCTTGTTTCTCATTCTCCAACCTCGCCGCGTCATGATTCCCTCTGACTTACCTTACAACCGTTTCTCCTTCTTCTTCTTCTTCTTCCTCCTCCACCTCTTCTTCTTAACCTTTAACTACCACGCGTCTACTATAGCGACCACCCCCTGCTTCTACTACTTTAAGCTCTTCTTTCTTCTTTGCGATTTTGAATGGTCAAGACCAGGCGTTTACCAGGATCGATAGGGAGGGGACCCACCCTAAATCATGGCTTTAAGGGCGTTTCGGGAAACAGGGGGATAGGGAGTGATTGTGAAAGGTATAGCCAAACACAACGGAGGTTATATTCTAGCTAGTCCATTGGTACTATAGCTACGGCAACGAACAAGGGCTGCTTTGCGTAATTTCCCTGACTTTGTATGCCCCCAAAGAAATTATGCTCTTTGCTTATTCCATCTCCTGAGGCTCTGTCTCTCTCCCTCTGTTATCTCCCCGGAACGCACGGGGAAGTTGCAGGCGTTTCTGCGATTGATACAAAGACGACGCAAAGAGTTCAGAGCCCCGAATATGCGTGCGCGCACACAAAGTATATACAATATCCCAGTTGTCCCGTCAGCCTTATGGTCGTGTCGACCCAGTCCGGTTGGCGCGAGTTGATGTATGTGTGTGAGAGCATTGTCCATGTTAGCGGCAATATTGGGTTTTTTTCTTTCTTTTTTTTCCCCTTTTAAAGCAACCGCGATGACGACCGAGTGGGCAACCCCCCTTCTGAGGATATGCCTGAGGGCCCTCCCATTCGTGGCTAGCCGGATTCAGCACCCTGGGCTGAAGGGGGGGGCATCGACGACGTCGAGTCAAGAAACGACGTCAAGATGGGTCAATTGAAACTTGAGACCGTCGAGCAACATGTTTTTTTGAGCTGTACATATGTGAGAGAGAGAGAGAGCGCATGACAAGGCTTTTGCGGAGGGTCTGTTCTTGCTAGGCGCACTTCCTCTCATGGAGGGGCACTAAAAATGCGCTGCCACGTCGCTCAGTTTGTCATGGGGGGGGGAGCACCCTTTGAGCCGATGCCGACCAACGCCATCTGAATATGTTGGTAATCGAGCGGGACGTCGCGGGGCAGTCATGTGATGTGACCCCTCCAGAGGGTGGAAAATGGGAATGCGATTGCCTTTTCTGTCGACAGTGTCTTATTGCACGCTCACCGGTCGGCTATGGCAAATACATTATAATCCAGCTGCCCAGTGGGGGGAGGGGGAAGCATCGGTTTGGCTGGGGGCGGAAGGTCAGGGTTCCACCCGATCTACAAACATCGGCGCCAATTGGATCTTCGAGCACCCAAAGAGCTGATGTACGTACATCGTACGCTTGTATCTGCGCCACTTCTTCCCGGGGCCCCCTCCTTCTCTCCCAGTCGGCTGAGAGCGACGCTGTCATGACGGTTTTCGGGCGGAAGGAGGGGGTGCAAACCAGGCCACAATACGCTTCGGTGCCAGCCGATGGGCACAGCGGAATGAAGAGTCGGGAGTTGAGTGGGCGGAGATGGAGCGAGAGAAGGCAGTGATTACCAAGGAAGTTTGCGCTGCATGACATGACCCTCCCTGTACGTCGACCGTCGACGCAGGCTGACTGCCAGGCAGACACAGGCATATGACTGACGTAATCGACCTCTTTTTCCCTATTGGCCGTCAACTCAGTTGCCGAATCTCCCGCAACTGGCGTCTGTCTCTGGACCGTCCATTCGGTTCTTGGATTTCCGAGCCGGCTGCGCGGAAGTCTAGGCCCCCGCCCCTGACTGGAGGAGAAAGGGAATGGGACGTCCCGAACATTATAAAGGATCGGTCAGTTATCTTGGATTGCTGCGAGGCTGTCTGTTCCCATCGTTGACTGGACAGACAGGATTTGCTCCACAGGCGATGCCCCCTCCTGGTCAGCGACCGTGCAAAGCCTCGCCCTGACCGCCCCAAGTCGCGGTTGTCGAAACACAGAGCGCATCGATGGCTATGATTCGAAGCCGCCGTCAGTCTTTGATTGCAACTAAGTGCTAAGTATCTTCTCCCGACGAGGGGACGAATAGGCATCGAGCCGGCGAACAGGATGGGTGTGGGCTGGCCCATCTTGGCACGTCGATGGCCCCCCGTCTGATCAGAATCCTGATGGACTGGCTTCCCCATTGTCCGCAACGACCCATCTGGCCAGGTTGCACACCGAATTATTTTGCCTCGTCTCGGGTGTTACATCGAACACCAGGCCGAACCCGTTGGATAGATTCTCACTTGGGATATGTTGTTGACGGGCAGTATAGCGAATCTTGCTACTGGTGGGTGGCTATTAGTAGTGTGTTTTTGCCAGCATTGCATTTTTCGCTGAGTCGGTCCGCGAAGTCATGAGTAAGCCATGGCATCTTCTTCCAAAGTCGGGCCTATCACCTAGCAGACCTAGAAGGTTTCTGAAGAACCCCGTTGAAGGACGGAGCCAGACGCGAGACGTGAATTTCGCGAGCAAAAAGAAGCGGAATGTCTTGCGTCGAAATGGCTTGTGGCCGTTCAGCTGATCTTAAAGCCAGTGCCCCCCCCCCTCCCCAATCCAAACTGGCCGTCGCAAGCGGGCAAGTTTGTGAAGAGACATTTATCATGATATTGATACGCCAGTAGAACACAAACAAGCGTGATGGAGGATTCGGGGTACTAGAGGTGGCCGAGAGCATGGACCAAGATGGTGTTCCTCATCGGCCAAGGCACGTATTGTTTGTTTCGAGAGCAATCCCCTCCTCTCCTTTAGGTTCCGGAAACATGAGATGCGGTCTGGTGCATGGCCGGGGAGCAGAAACACCGCAGCCACAGGCGTGAGAATTGATGCGCGAGTCGTTGTCTTGGGCTGCCACAGTGATAGAGTTCTCGTGCTAGAAACGTAAGACACGTACATGCACGCACACACTTACAGGCGGGCGCTGGTGACTACCTAGTCATTTTAGCTATATGGGGAGAGTGGCTTAGATGAATGCGGTGAAAGGTGGTCTCGGAGAATACTTTAATTTGGGGGCAGGCACCAAACAGACCGTCCGACGTGGCCGTCGTCGAAAATCTGATCCGGGGTCGGACCCTGATGATCATGGTGTTGTTTGTACGTAGCTGAGGGATGAGACTCCGGATCGCATAGACGTAGAAGGAATATGCCGAGGGGGGGCGGCAGCATGGATACGGCTGCTTCGGAAACACTTGGGAGGGTTCGCAAACAACACAACGGTGGTGGCGGCCAGCAACAGAATGCCGATATAGGACGGAGTCAGGTTTGGCGAGGTCCAACAAAGCCCGTGCCAAGTTGTCAGAAGCCAAAAAGCTTAAGAAGCCACTGTGCTAAGCCGAAGGAATGAAGGATAACAAGAGAGAGAGAGAGAGAGAGAGAGAGAGAGAGAGAGGCCGACTGGACAGTCAAGCAATGGGATTCTAGAGTGGCTTGTGGACAGGACGAAGGCTTGCTTGCATAAGGTAAAATGGTGAGAAAGCAGCAGCAGGAGTAGCAGTAGTATAGAAGGTGTAGTGCAATGATGAGCAAAACACTGGCCAAGGATCGCCGGCGCGTGGCTGCGAACTCGGCTTCAGGAGGCAATCTTATCTCTTCTCAGCCCAACGCCAATCTGCGAGGGCTGTACGCGAACAGGAATCTGGCTGCAAGGAAGGGGAGGAGGGGGGGTATGGTGTATTGTATTTGTAGAAGGAAACACTGCCAAACTTGAGCAAACAAGAATACCGGCAGCAACCAGGTGTGGGGACTAGTTAAGGCACGAACGATGACGGTGAATTTCCAACAACACGGGCAAGGGGGAGGCTGAGCCCGCGCGCGCAGTGTGGAAGCCGTCGTGATACAAGTTTAGCAACAGCTCCAGCGGCGGGTCCCCCGTCCGCAAGCCTCGCGCAGTGCGACGGTGCCGTCACGGCATGTCCAAGTCCCCTGTGGTCCGGTGGGTTTGTCATCTCTTCGAGACCCCGGAACGTGACATTTCCTACCCCAACCCGACGTCCACTCGACGGCCCACGGCCCACGGCCCAGTGCCCATGCACTAACTAGTCACTAGGAGTGTAGGCCCAAACCGAGAATCCCAATTGAAAAGGAGCCCCAAGCTTTCAGGCTCGCCGAGGTCCCCTGTGGCCAACCCTTGTTGCTGGGTCGTGGAACTTTTCCCAGTTGTTCCATAGGTGGGCGTTGCCCCAGACTAGCACTGGCAATCGCACCTGCGTGTCGAAATCTCCATGCTGGATTTGCCATTGCATTTCCTCGAAAGCAAAAAAGGGCGTTTTTTGTTTTGCAGTGCGACCAGCCCTTCCCCCCCTGGTTCCGTCAGTTGGGGTAGGTAGGTAGGTAGGTAGGTAGGTATCAGTAGCTAGCTAGCCCTACCCATTCAACCATTCAGCCATTATCTATTGTCTTTACTCCTGGCGTGCCTTCACCACCCAAACTTCATTCCTGAAGGTTAGTTGGTCTTGGGGAATTCGGTCGAGCGATAGGCGGCAATACCCAATGCCTACCTACATCGGTACCCAAGGTACAGGGCCAAGGCCCTCAGGTACAGTACCTACCATGTTAAGGTACCTACCTAGGCAGGGCAGGGAAGGCACGATCGCTGAGTGAAGGCACGTCTGCGGTTGACGGCAGGGCAGGCCACCCCCCCCCCCTGCTGCCGCAGCTACGCACGCCCAAGTCGCGCTTCCCATTCCTCCCGTCGCCGATAGAAACGTACCTGCCCAACCCGACGCTTCCTGACTGGTTGATGGGCTGATTACCGACCTCACCGGCTGGCTGGCGTGCTGGGACGTGGGAAACGGGAAGAGGCGCTTGCTGATGCGCTGATGCTAGTGTACGTACGTACGTACGTCCACCACCCACTGCACTCAGCGGCACGCTTCAAGAAGAGGACACCTTAGGGTGGGTGTGTTTTGGGTGGATTGGCTGCTGGCATCATCTCCAAGCCACGTTGGTTACCAACCCAGCAGCACGTACCTTGCGCGCAGTGCCTTGCTTTCCCTGCCTACGGTACCTTGGTCATCGTTTACTTCCCCCGTTACCGACCTGGGTAGCAATCCAGACAGGTCAAGACAGATAAGTAGAGACGGACGACGAGACGCGGAAGAGCGCGCAGCGGAGCACCAGCACCTCGCGCGAAAGAGGAAGGGGGGAGATCGAGACCGTTCACTGACCCCAATTTTTATTTTTTCTGCGCGTCCAGATCTCCTTGTGTACTTTTTTCTTCGTCCTTTTTTCTTTTTTTTCTTTTGCTCTCTCGCCCTTCGGCGTCTCCTCCCCATCCCTGACCCCAAGTACACGATCCTCGGCGTCTGCCTCGTTTCCTCTGTTCTCTGCTGCCTCCGGGAAACAGGCACTCTCTCTTTCTCTCTCTGCACCCCATACAGTGTAAAAGAAGAACGAGACCCTTTCGAGGAAAATTTTGCCTCTGGTGCATCTCGTTTCGCTTCCTCTTCTGCGTTTTTGGCTCTCAGGGAGCCCATAATATCTACACCACCCACACCCACCAGCGATCACTTAGTGCCCATAGCACTATCCCTCTTTAACCTACCCCCTGTAGTACGAGCGGCCCCCTCACGCCTCTCTTTCGCTCGCTCGCTCACACACCCACCCACCCACGTAGGCGCAGGCGCAGACGCAGAAAAGACCGATCCCTCCATCACTCTTCCCGGACTGGATTGGTCTGGTCCTGCTGCTCCTCTCTTGCCTTTCCGACCAAGCAGCCCGCCGCCGCCCAACACAAAACACGAAAATCCTCCTCCCCTCAAATCCACCCTCACCTCTCCTCCCACCCAAAGCCTCTTCCCCCCCACGAGGCCATACCTGATCCCAACGGCGACGATACGTCTAATCAAGACGACAACGCGATCCAGAGATTTTCATCTCTCAAAAACATTCAAAACAACGACGATCAATCAGTCACACGATCCACGCACCGCCATTCCCGGCTTTTGCGGCGACTACTGAAAAAGAAGAAGAAAAAACAAAAACAAAGGCGAAGCTATCAACACAGCGAGACGGCCCTTTTTCAGCGGCGATTTCCAACCCATACAGGCGAACTCGATCACGCACAGGGACGACGAAAATTTTCTTATCGACGACGCGAGACGCTACCACACAGTTTGGTCTGCGAACGTTCCCAAACAAGTCATCCATCTGTCGCCACTTTCTCTCCTCCAGGAAGAAAGGCCTACAAGAGCTGAGATCACTTCGCCGTAAGTCCCTTCCGCCGCCCTGTCTCGCTTGCGCTCTCCCCTCTCCTGCCTTCTTACCACATCGCCCATTTGGCCGCTTGCCTCCAAAAAAGCCCTCCCCTCGACAATTACACCTGGCTGCGTTGCGCCGTGCTGATTACGTGTTGCTCGCCGCAGATCCGAGAAGTGCATCACCCCCCAAATCTGGGCATCCTTTGCCTCCGGCCGTTGCAAAGCGTACACCCCTCTGGTACTCTTGCTTGCCGCAGTCGCGAACCACCTTCTCGGTATCAGCGGGCCATCTTTCTGGCTGGTGAGGATAAAAGATGGCGGACCAACATGAGGTCGACCTTGACTCGATAATCGATCGTCTCCTCGAGGTGCGAGGCAGCCGTCCTGGCAAACAAGTCCAGCTTCTCGAGGCTGAGATTCGCTACCTGTGCACCAAGGCTCGTGAGATCTTCATCTCCCAGCCCATCCTCCTTGAGCTCGAGGCCCCGATCAAGGTGAGTACGCTTTTTCCCATCTTCAGTGACCTGGTTTGGCCACTGTCTTCTCTTTGCTTCGTAGCACCCCCAGGTAGCACAGACCTGCTGACGCCGACCCCTCATTCAGATCTGCGGCGATATCCACGGACAATATTACGACCTGCTGCGTCTCTTCGAGTACGGCGGCTTCCCTCCTGAGGCCAACTACCTCTTCCTTGGTGACTACGTCGATCGTGGCAAGCAGTCCCTCGAGACCATCTGTCTGTTGCTGGCCTACAAGATCAAGTACCCCGAGAACTTCTTCATTCTTCGCGGCAACCACGAGTGTGCTTCCATCAACCGCATCTACGGTTTCTACGATGAGTGCAAGCGCCGCTACAACATTAAGCTATGGAAGACATTTACGGACTGCTTCAACTGCCTGCCCATTGCCGCCATCATTGACGAGAAAATCTTCACCATGCACGGTGGTCTTAGCCCTGATCTGAACTCCATGGAGCAGATTCGCCGCGTCATGCGACCTACCGACGTACGTTGTATCCTGTTTTCGTGGCCAAGCCTTGGCCTGGCTTGTCGTTGCTCTCAAAATACTGATGCGTCATATTCTGCAGATTCCTGACTGCGGTCTTCTCTGCGATCTTCTGTGGTCGGATCCTGACAAGGACATCACCGGCTGGAGCGAAAACGACAGAGGTGTTTCTTTTACCTTCGGTCCCGACGTTGTGTCTCGGTTCCTCCAGAAGCACGACATGGATCTGATCTGCCGCGCTCATCAAGTCGTGGAAGATGGTTACGAGTTCTTCTCCAAGCGTCAACTGGTTACTCTCTTTAGCGCACCAAACTACTGTGGAGAGTTCGACAATGCTGGAGCTATGATGAGCGTGGACGAGAGCTTGCTCTGCTCGTTCCAGGTGAGCCACATACGCTGAAACTCCGGTCCGTTTGGTCGCATTGCTCATCTCTCTCGCCCTCACAGATTCTGAAACCCGCTGAGAAGAAACAAAAGTACGTTCCTGGTGTTCTCGGAGGCAACAGCCGACCAGTCACTTCTCCCCGAAAACCCGCTTCCAAGTGATTCTGAAGAGTTTATGCGAACATACCCGTCTTTCTAGGTTCGGCCGTCGTTAATTGCCTCTCCGCCCATCTTGACCATACGACCTTTTTGTCCATCGACGCGGGTCTCTGGTCCCCGCCTCCGTCCTCCCGCATTATGGAATCCTCATGGGGCCCCCCTCCGTCAACCCTCCACCCTGTCCGATTCTGCTCAAGCCCACCCATCCGACCATAAACCGTGCGACCTGTTCACGATTACGGCTTTCTGGTAGCTGAAGATAAAACACAAAAAAACTGGAATTTGCAATGGCTACCACAACGTTTCTCGTGTCTCTGTGCGAAACCCCGAGGTGGACATGAACTCGCCTGGGGTCTAATAATGAGTGATTTACACGCAATAACGCCCCAGAGCAGAGCCAACGCGACGTTCTGCAAGTCGACTTTTGTCCTCACCGGCCACCAGCATGAGCAGGCACCGCTGCCAGACTGTTTCTCAGCTAGTCGGTTTACGTGCCAACAACTGGCTGTCTATGGCGGTCACAGTGACATGGGCGATGGCCACTCACTCTGTCTCAGCTACAGGTTCTCGTCTTCGCGTCTCAGACTGGGGACCGTTGCATTGCCGTCCCTGACGCCGTCCTTCGGCTCCAGTACAGTAGCACCTGTATGACTATAATTTCACTCGGAACACGGGGGACCAAGGCGGGGATGGGATTGGTATTCTGTTGTCAAGGGATAGGATTCCATCGTTTGGGCAACCAGAACCCGCTTTTCTCAGGGGGAAGAAATGGTTTCGGACCGCTACTAGAACTTCTTCTCCTTGTCTTTTTGCTTGTACTTTTCCACCACTTGTTTCCATTTTCTCTCTCTAGGCATCTATCTGGTCGGTCAACAGCGGAGGTGGGTACCGAGACATCAAGTTCGGGGATCGCCATTTGGGTGATCCCGGGATGGGAGGGTCTGACGTCCTGGCCCAAGTCTGTGGTCTCTGTACACTCGAGGCATGAAGCGTGTATTTTTTCTTCCGTCGCGGCTAAGTCTGATCAGGGTCCACATTTGGGTGCCGCGCAACAGGATGATACTACGGCTAGTGATGCCAATGCAAAGCCTACACTTTCGATCGCCCCCCTTCCCTGTGATGGACCATTGCGTAACGTGTGAATCAATCAAGGGAATTTTTGTTTCGGGCACGACATTCGCTAACCGCCCAAGCCTGGCTACCTTGCTTGGTTCGAGCTAAAGCCGCGGTCTCGGCAACGCTCCACGAGGCACGCATCCCTCTGGCCGTCCAATTAGACCATTGGTGGCGTGGGCGTCCCGTCCGCCGCCGCCGACAGCCCACATTCCAGCCGTCTGCTGTCTTTCGCCGCCCCTTCCCCCCTACCGACAGTCGCTGGACGACGAGAGGGCGAGGAATGCTCTCACTCAACTCCTCGCCCGTCTAATACTGTTACTTTTGGTCTCCTCAGACGGCACGCTTACAGTGGTGGTTTACATAGCTCAATCACAGTCCTCGCACTTCTTGCTGAGCTTGGCCGACGACTCGTCATACTTCTCCACCGGCAACTGGCCCGCGGGCGTGATCTCGGCTTTGGCCTTCTGCCCCGTGTTGGCGCGGGCGGCGCTGATGGCATCGCGGGCCTCGTCACTGAGGGTGGTGCCCTGCTCCTCTCCGCTAGCGGGGCCGGGGGCCTTAATTGCATTGGCGGGGTGCTTCTTTAGCTGGGAGACGACGTCCGAGGCGGACGGGGCGGCGGAGGGGGCCATTGTCGGCGCAGCTGCTGCCGCGTCCGAGGCTTGGGTGTCGGAGACTGTTGCCGTGCCTGCGGCCGGCTTCGCGTGCTTACGGTCGACGTGGCCGAGGTCCCTGTCGGGCTGGATGACGTCTCGGAGGCGGCGCTTGAGCTCCTTGGTCTCCGGGAAGCCCCCTTCGGTCTTGCGGTCCCAGAGGACCGTGGTCGAGGTCGTTTCGGCGCCGGCGGGGAGGTGAGTGAGGGTAACGACAAAGGTACCGCCTGTCGAGGGCTGGAGAGCAACCTCGCCAATGGAGGTTGAGAATGTCGAGAGCAGCTCCTGGGCAAACTGGGAGTTGAAGGTGGTATGTTAGCGGGACCAGAGCTTCAAGACGATGCAGCAGAATGAGGGAAGTAACGGAAGAGTGAAATGATGATTTGGTTGGGTGATGTAGATCGCGACGATGGGAGGCTAACAGGCCAAGAAGACGAGAGGTGGCTCAGAGGCGCCGGGGTTGTGTCAGAAGGATGAGGTCACCTCAAGTCAACCATCCACGTAAGGTATATGGATGGTGACGCGCGTATGGGTGGCGCCAATCAAGAGGGAAAGACAGAACCGGCAGGGTGCTTTTGGGGCTGGACTTACATATGCCGCGCGGAGCATCCACTTACACTGAGTGCAGAACTGGATGGCGACGCGGGGCAGCAGCGTCGGTGTAGAGGCCGACGTTGTTGGCTCGGCCATTATCAGGTACCAAAATAGGTGACTATTCCGCTCAGACGGGGGCGTGAACAGGAGAGTCAAGTCGGCGAGATACTGACTAGTCCCCTGGCGTCGGGTGGTTGCTGAATCACTCGCTCGAATGGATAAACCCGATTGTGTGCGCCCGTTGACGTGAGGAGTCGGCTCCCAGAGAGAGAGATTGTACACCAACAGTAAGTTCCGTAATTGTTTACACCCAGAAACAAGCGGACAAGCTTTATCGAGGAATGATAGATGAGCCACTTTCCTCACAAGATTGTCGATGCTCAAATGCCCGCGCTACACGCCTATGATTGATTGTGGAACAGGTCCACGACGACTGCATGACGGTATGGAATGGGGGGGAATCGCGCCTCACATAGGTCGTCCTGCGTCATCGGCGTCGCTGGCGGGACGTGAGGGGTGGTGGGAGGTCGCAAGGTAGGAGTGCAATGCGGCGGAGAGTCGGCCAATCAGGAAGCAGAAGGGAAGGGGGGGAGGGTAAAAGCCACTCAGCTGACAAAGAAAACAAAGCGCCGGCGGAGGGAAAGACCGGAAACAGAGGCCAAACACTTGTATCGTTCAATATAGTTGTGTTGCAGATTTTGCCAGCCGGCAGCTTCAGATTTCAGCTGGCGGTCCTCTCGGCCCATCCCTCGGCCGGAAGCGTTCTCCCCCGGCAGCCCCCTTTCCCCAGCCCGTCGGGAGGAAGGAATGCAAGAAAAAAAAAAAAAAGAAAAAAAAAAGCCGGGCCCACAGAGCAAAGACACACCCCGGCTCAGAGATGGCAGCATGTGGCCCCAACACCCTGCAGCAATTCAGGTACGGGTGGAGCCACGGAAAAGAAGTGAATGAAAGACCAGGGGGCCGGCAGAAGGATGGTACCTACGATGTCGAAGCCAGAAGACTGGTGTGCCGTCGCTGGAATGTACGCACTGTCGAAAAGCACCGAATGAATCGCACAGTGGGCTGGCTCGTTTTTTAGGTAGCAGAACAATCGCATCCATTGCGATGCTCATCTATGGTCAATTGAGGGCGGGGACGGCAGCTGGCCAAAGGAGACGAATACCAGGGAAACGGATCCCCCGTCCGGGCGACAACGTCGGACGGGAGACTCAACGAGACTCGCGGTGTAGGTAGGGTAGGTAGCAGCGGGGGAGGGGGGATGAATAGGTTGTACGAGTAAGAGAAGAATTGAAAGCGACTCTGCTCCGTATCGTATCGAGTAGTGGCCCGGCGGAGTTGCAGTTGGGAAAGGGCAGGTAGCAAACAACGTAGCAAACAACAAACCCGCAACCCGCCCGATGTACCCCTGACGGAAATGAAATCGTCCTCTTTATGGCTTGAACGCCATCCATCCTGCCGGTCCCCGCGCATTCCCTCCTCCCTTCTCTCTCTCTCTTTCTCTGCTCCCGGTTTGGTTGACGCAAATGGAATCGGCCAATAAGAAGAACAGCGAAGAGAAAGAGAGAGAGACGTGAAGAAGGCTGCGCCTGGCTCGGATTCCCCCCTCATTTAAGAAATAGAGCAACCCTAAAGAAAGATGCCACACTGTCCAATATGCCAGTGAGATTTAATATACGCGCAAATTGACTTGTAGAGCCCGTGGTCATTTCCTTGCCTTCCTATTTATTTATTTATTAGCTTTCAGTCCCCAACCCCCCAGGCTGCCACTCGATTAGCGATGGGCTGATGTCTCTGATTTCTATGCTTCCTGTGTCTGGGTTGAGTTGCATCTTTGCGGTCGTGGCCGAGGGGCGTCGGCTTCGCCCTTCAACCCGAACATGTTTATATTTCTGTCTGTCTGCCAGCCAAGCCTCCGACCCCGCTAATACGGCCATTGGTTGGCCGAAATGACCTGTTATAGTATCACCGCTGGTCTGAGTGATTTTGTTGTCCCACGAGCGCAACGCGGGGGGTGACAGGCATGGGAAGGGGTTATTTTTTTCCTTTTCCTTTTGGAGATCTACCCTAGGAAACCCTAATTCTTCCAGCATTCCAATATGATGCAGCATTGTTTGTCGATAATTGTAATGATCGCTGGTTCCAATCAAGATGCAATGTCCAACCAGCTCGGGCGGTAACAAGCACCCGTTGTTCATTCTAGCGAGACAATGTGATTGACTGATTGAGGCTATTCACACACTCGGTGCGAGACATAACAGGAAAAGGGGGGAAGCAAACGAGACAGGCCCAAGAAAGAGAAACAATGAGTACAGGACATCAAAATAATTATTACATGCTGAAGAGCTGCCCGCCAAAACGTTCTGCCTCCCCGATGACTTCCTCCTCTCCAATGACAACAGAAAAAAAAAGCAGCATAGAAGCATTATCGTAGCGGGGACCGTTGCCTCTTCACTCTTCGGCTCCTCCCCTCGCTTCCTCTTTCCTCCATCCATCTCCTCATCGAGCTTGTTCGTCTCTAAATATTACTGACCCGTATGTCGCTACCCGTGCCGTTTCGTCTTGATCCATCGAGGGGGACAGAAAAATGTTTCTTGGCTGGCAATATAGGTCCTTTCCCCCCCATTCTCAATCGTTGGGAAACATTTTGTGGCCTTCCTCTTCGGCTCCGCGCTGGTCTAGGACTTTTGGATTCCGTCGATTTCACGACCGAGTAATAATGATGAAAACACCCTCTTTTTCCCATTGTGCGAGATGGGGGCCGGCTCGCTGTTTCAAGAGGAGGTTTTGCTGCGTTCCCGATGGCTCTCGGGGGTTTGGTATCCCACGCGATAAACAAAATTAAATGACAATGCGATCGAAGGGGGTCACGGCTGTTCGGATGCCGACATCGCTAACACTTGATAACCGTTGCTCTACATCACCACACAGCATCCGCCGCTTTGTTGTGGTGCATAAGGATCTTCGCCGCGGGGAACGGCGCCCCAAACCGATGGAACCATGTAGTCCCTCGTGCTGTTACAGTAGGCAATGATGCTAGTAGAAAATGAATCAGTCCCTGCTTCATCCGGTCGCGATCGCCCGATGAGTCAATTGATGGCACATTGACACGATCTTGATAGGTGGTGTTGATGATGAATAGAAGAAAAAAAAGAAAAAAAAGCTCACCTCTTAGAAGCATTGCTCACAGGGATGCGTTCCCTTTCAAGATCCTCGCGCAGACGGTTGTTGAGTTCGGTCAATCGCCTCAACTTGAGATCGGCCATCGATTGCTTGTTTTTCTTGATCTGCGACGGGTCGCCGACATCGCGCGAGGTGTATTGAGGCATTGTAGCCGTGGTTCGTGGAGCTGGAGACTTGGACGACGGGGGGGTCGAAGACGACGTGGCGGCAACAGAGGCGTCGGCTGGTTGTCGTCGTGATTGTTTGTCGTCGGAAAGAGGCTGATGAGCGTGATCCTGCCGCTGTCGAGAAGAGGAAGAAGAGGCTGCGGTGGTGGTGGTGGCGGCGGCGGCGGCTGCTGCAACAGAGGATTCGGCGGCGGCGGTGGTGTTGTTGGAAGAACGGTCCTGCTGAGAGAGCATATCGTGTCAGTTTAATTAGAGTTTCCTCCTTTGACTCCGCTTTGGCGGTGGTTATCGCGATTTCCCACCACCCCGTGGTACGAGCACAATCCAGGGTGGGAGATGGCCGGAATTAAATGGACAGTCGAGGGGGGCAAAAGACTAACAGCTCTGAGACGGCGTTGGGGATTGAGATAATGACCAAGGCCGGTTTCGATCGAAGCAAATCGACAAAGAAAAGAGCGTCGGGGGGTGATTGGATTTGGGGGGGGAGGAGATTACCAGCGTCGAGATGGGTAGGTTGGTTGCTCGGATAATGGTTTTGGTTTTGGGAAAGCAAAGCAAAGGAGAGGACGGGACGGACGACGGGTGACGGGGAGGACGAGGGAAAGGTCAGGAGAGTGGTCCAGCAGTTGGGGAACAGTACAGACAGAGAGGGACCGGGGACTGGGATTGGATTGGATTGGATTGAATTGCGGAGCGTGGGAAGGTTCCCCTAACGTGAACGGAAAGAGGTCAATGGTTGCAAGGTTACCTCTCGCGCTAGGGCCACGAGGCGCACCATGGAACCAATAACTGCTCCATCCCCTCCGACAATGTAGGTACCTACATGGCGGCCCGCAGAGCACCTGCACGGCATGCACGTAGCGAAGCGAAGCGAGAGTCTGTGCCAGCTGTCGGCGGGCTGGACTGCCAACCTCATCATGCATGTAAGCTGCTGCTCGCTTGCTTGTCTGCCGTGCTCGTTACTGGTCTAGCCGGGTCTCAACCCCCACAAAAACAATGTAGGTACCAGGCCTACTGTGTGTTGCAGTGTACCTGATAGCGCGTCACCTGTGGTGGGCGGTATGTAAACACTCAATCAGGTAGTACCTGCTTTCACGAGTGGTCCGCCGGGGATGTTCATTGTGGTTCCAATCACATCTCCGAGAAGGTAATTTTGAGAGGGTGATGTTCTGCACGGACACATCCAGCGTTGGACAGCTTTGGCGGGATTGGTAGACTGGCCGCGAAGGGGGGGGGGGGGGGGGCAATGTGCCAGAATTAAATTTCCCTTTAGTTGGTTACCTAGCAAGGAATACACTTACACGCACCACGATACGCAATATCTTGAGCAGAGGTCGATTGCAATATGTCGTTTTGATACCAAGCGTCCACAAACATTACGTACTTTGGACATCATGAGCCGAACACCGTCGGCAACTCAAATTTTCCTTCCAGAACGCCGTACAAGACGCGCCACCTCGATCTGACTTTGGCTCAGCGCAGCCAACTTTGTGTTCGATGAATCTACACCCTTCGTACGGCATTCCATATCCGGCTAGTTTCGATACCGGAGCCAATAGACGCCCTAAGCAGACTGTTCCTGAGGGTTGTTGTATGATAAAGCATCAATAGGAGTTTGGGGATCGAGACATGCCGCGGAACTCTCAGCGCCAAGTGACGCATTCAGCCAGTCTGACAACCCTCCCATCTCGGCCAGACAAAGAACGCAGTGCTACCTAATCGAATGGAGAAGCCCAAGGGGACAATGGCTGTAGCTAATAGGCATAATGGACCGACCGATTAGATGCCGGGCCTTTCCTGGTTTGGTCCAGCCTGCGGACACAACACTCACGACTACTCCTGCCGTGCAGCATCAACTGGTCTGGTCTGGTCTGGGGAAGCAAAACTGGCACACTCTTCCACAAATGTATAAATCACCCCCTCAAATTTAGGGCCAAAATCTAGATCCAATCGGCCTCTTCAGTTTGCTGGTTTACCGAGGAGTGTGTGAAGTTGCAGACTGCCGCGGGCTGTGCAGGAGGGGGGGGCGGGGGGCATAGGAGGTTCCGAAAGTAAGTTGGTAGAGTTCTTGAAGACAAGTCTATCAGGGCTGGCAAATCGAGGTACAGATCGTAAACGGGCCACCCCACCGAACGGACGAAGGTTATGGGAGACGACGCGCAACTTGAAGGCAATCTGTGCCCGATTTGATTATATTCCTGATCACTAGTTGACGACCAGGCGTTGATCACGTCAATAGTTCTGTTATCCGACCCCGATGCCGGTACCAGCTTCCAATCGTTTTGCTCATCTATACTGCGTAAATTCACACATATGGGGGCTTGTCGGAGTGAACCTCCAAACCTTAAGCCTAGGGGAACAAGCCCATACCTCGAGAGTCAGCCTTGGCTGACATAATCGTGCTATCACGTGACATTCGTTTCGCACCATGCACGGACGGACACTCGAGCCCCTCAGGACTCGCATAGCGGCCACACACGAAATTGAAAAATTCCTCCGGCTGAGATCCGCCTCTATTCAGCAACGCCAAACGCACCTCGAGCGACAGCCAAGTCAATATCCCGCTCGCACCCAAAGGCTTGCGCTCGCAACTACTCACACCAGAGACCCTCTCGAGAATACTATTTTCCCGCAGAGGAGGTTGCCCATCATGGTGAGTCCTGCCTTGCCCTCTGGGTCCCTCTCGACCTGACGCCTAAGATTTCTCCGCCCGATTTTGACGCTACCCCTCTCTGATCTGACTGCCACGAGGCATCATCTTTGCTTCCAATGGCGACAGATAACGGTACTGACAACATACTATAGCCTCCTCCACCCCATCAAAAACCCGAAAATGTCCTGAAGCGCGCCCACGAGCTCATCGGCGTCAACCAGGTTCCGGCTGCGCTGACCCTCCTCCACGAGCACATCACCTCGAAGAGAAGCCGAAATGTTCCCATCGCGTCGTTGGAGCCGGTTATGCTCCTGTTGGTTGAGCTCTCTGTCGAGCAAAAGAAGGGAAAGCTGGCCAAGGATGCCCTGTACCAATACAAGAACATCAGTCAGAACACCAACGTCGCCACCATTGAGGTAGGCCATTTGATTGTCGTGAATCTTAGTTAGGGCAAATGTCGCTAACAGGGCCACGTATAGTTGGTCCTCAAGAAGTTTATCGAGCTGGCTGCCGAGAAGGTTACCGCCGCTCAGGCCAAGGCCGATGAGGTCCAGTCCAGCATCGAGGCCAACACCTCCACTGCCAACATCGACGACCTGGAGGCTAGCGAGACCCCGGAGTCTATCCTTCTCGCCACCGTCTCCGGCGAGCAGTCCCGCGATCGTACCGACCGTGCCATCGTCACCCCGTGGCTCAAGTTTCTCTGGGAGGCCTACCGTACCGTTCTCGACATTCTCCGCAACAATGCCCGTCTCGAGGTCCTCTACCAGAGCACGGCCATGCAGGCCTTCGACTTCTGCTTGAAGTACACCAGAAAGACTGAGTTCCGTAGACTTTGCGAGCTGCTCCGCAACCACGTCCAGACGGCCGCCAAGTACTCAGCCCAGATGCACGCCATCAACCTGAGCGATCCCGACACCCTGCAGCGTCACCTGGAGACTCGTTTCCAGCAGCTTAACGTTGCTGTTGAGCTCGAGCTCTGGCAGGAGGCTTTCCGCTCAGTTGAGGATATCCACACCCTCCTCAACCTCAGCAAGCGCCCTCCCAAGAACATTATGATGGCCAACTACTACGAGAAGCTCACCCGTATCTTCCTCGTTGGCGAGAACTACCTCTTCCACGCCGCCGCCTGGTCCAGATACTACACCCTCCTGCGCCAGTCCGCTGTCGTCGTCGCCAGCGGACAGGGTAAGAAGGCCGACAACCCCCCGGCTACCGAGAGCGACCTCCAAAAGGCCGCCTCGTTCGTGCTGTTGTCCGCTCTCGCCATTCCCGTCATTAGCACCACCCGCTCCCGCGGTGCCATGGTCGACTTTGATGAGTCGAGGAAGAACAAGAACGCTCGGCTTACCCACCTTCTCGGCATGAGCCAAGCCCCTACTCGTGCTGGCCTCTTCCGTGACGCTCTTGCTAAGCAGATGCTGAAGCGTGCTCGTCCCGAAATCCGCGACCTCTACAACATCCTCGAGGTCGACTTCCACCCCCTCTCCATCTGCCAGAAGATCTCTCCCATCCTGACCAAGATCGGTGCCGACGCCGAGATGGAGAAGTACATTCTGCCCCTGCAGCAGGTTATCCTTACCAGACTCTTTCAACAGTTGTCCCAGGTGTACGAGACTGTCGACCTGGGCTTCGTTGAGCGTCTGGCCCAGTTCCCCGAACCCTTTCAAGTTACTCGTGGCACCATTGAGAAGTTCATTATGAACGGTAATAAGAAGGGTGATCTCGCCATTCGTATGGACCACGCCACCGGTGTCCTCAGCTTCGATAACGATGTCTTTTCTTCCGCCAAGGCTGCTCACGCTGGGGCCGCTGCTGGTTCCGCTGAGGCCGACGGTAGCTCCGTCCAGCGTCTCCAGAGCACCCCATCCGAGATTGTTCGCTCTCAACTGACTCGTCTTGTCAAGTCTCTCCACACCACTTGCTTCTACATCGACCCCAGCTACAACCAGTCTCTTGTGGCCGCTAGGGAAGCTGCCCTGGAGCGTGCTCGTGCTGGTGCCGAGCAGGAGCACCACGCTATCCTTGCCAGGAAGGATATTATCCAGAAACGCAAGGAGGAGGCTTCCGAGGCCCAGGCCCGCAAGGAGAGAGAGAACGCCCGTCAGAAGCGTCTCCGTGAGCAACTGCTCCAGGAGGCCGAGGACAAGCGCCTTGCTGCTGAACAGAAGGAGCGTGAGGAAAAGCGCATGAAGGCTGAACGTGACCGCGTCCGTAAGGAGGAGCTCAAGAAGCAGATTGCCGACCTCAAGATTGGTACCAAGACCATCGACTTGGACTTGGAGAACCTCGACAACCTCGACTCGGGCGCCATCCACGCAATCAAGCTGGAGCAGCTCAAGCGTGAGAAGAACGACGTCAACGAGAAGCTCCGCATTGTCTGGAAGCGTATTGACCACTTGGAGCGTGCGTTCAGAAAGGAGGAGTCCAAGAAGCTCGGCGAGGACTACCAGAAGCAAATCGAGAAGGACCGCGCTACGTACGAGGCTGTCAAGGCCCAGACGCTGAAGGAGGCCGAGATCAAGCACAAGGAGAGCGTCGAGCTGAAGCACCGCCTTACCCGTCTCATGCCCGAGTACGAGTCATTCCGCGCTAACCTCCACGAGCGTCGCCGCGATGAGTTCGAGAAGCGCCGTAGAGATGCCGAGAGAGAGCTTGAGAAGCAGATCGCTGCCCGCAAGAAGGAGTACCGCGAGCGCAAGCTCCGCGAGAAGCGCGAGCGCGAGGAGCAGGAGAGAGTCCTGCGCGAGGCCGAGGAGCGTGCCGCTAGGGAGAAGGAGGAACAAGAGCAGCGTGCCGAGGCCAAGCGGGCCGAGTTGCAGCGCCTCAAGGAGCAGCGCGAGAAGGAGCGCCAGGAAGGCCTGGAGAAGGCCGCTCTCCAGGCGAGACGCGAGGAGGAGGCCCTGGCCCGTCGCAAGGCCGAAAGAGAAGCCCAGCGGACGGCACCACTTTCCCGTGTGCCCGAGCGTACCGCCGAACCCTCCAGCTCCGAGGGTCGTCGCCCGCTCAACCTGCCCGGCGCCGGCAAGTGGCGCGAGCGCGAGGCCGCTGCCAAGTCTACCTCCCCCGCCAACGCAGACTCGGCTCCGCCCGCTCGCGCACCCCCTGCTCGCGCCGTTCCGGCGGAGCGTACCGAATCCGGCGACCGCCCCAGTGCCGGTGGCCCGCCCCGCCTCAACCTTGCCGGCAACAAGCCCAGCTGGCGTGATCGTGAGGCCGCTAAGGCCGCGGCTGGCGGTGCCAGCGACAGCGCGCCTCCGCCCCGCACTGCCTCCGGCGGCGCTTCCCTTAACCGGGGTGGCTCCGGTCGTGACGACCGCGAGAACGGTCGCCCCGAGCGGACCGCCTCGCCCGCCACGCCGGCGGAGCCCCTCAAGCCGTCGGGCGCCCCTGGCAAGTGGGTTCCCCGTCACCTCCGCGACAAGGCTTAAATGTCTCGAGGGACAAGGTCTTTTGTCATGGGAAATGGGAGAACGAAGAGTGGTTACTGCAGTCTGCATCGGCGTTCTAGGTTAGGCAGGAAGTTGTTTTAAAAAGGATGTACTCTAGAGCCCCCCAACGAGGATGGTCTCCCTCCTTACAGAGGGGGGAGCTGGAATGGAAGTAACAGATGGCCTTTAATCGTCATGAGGACGGGGGTGAAACGTGACATGACTTTTTAGCATAGCTTCTTGCTGGAATTCAATTTTCTTGCACTTATACTCAAGAAGCCTCTTTTCTTTTTTTGGTTTGCTCTTTCAAAGCGACCCTATGCCTGTGGGGAGGCCGCTTGAGAACGGAATTCAATTGTCGTGACCTAGCCAAGACTGTGGGCACCTACCCTTTGAGCCGCGTGAAGGTAGGGCGTCTTGCTTTTGACTGCCATTGTGATAGGTGAGGGCATCGGGCGGGTACTGGTTACTCCCGGCTGCCTCTTGGCAATGACGGCGCAGGAGGGCGTATGTCGCCAAGCCGTGACAGTCAAGTAGAGGGGGAGGTGGTGGCTAGGAGTATTTCTGATAGCCTCGTCAGGGGAGAGCGATTCACATTCGGGGGGTTGCCCGAACCCCGAGCCGAACATCATGAACGTTTGAGCAGACAGGAGACACTAGGTAGATAGATGCCCGACTCAGGTATGCCAAGAAGAACGTCGCCGGCCTGACAGGTCCAGGCCTCCAGCCCCGCTCGGACCTAGCGAAAGGCTATCGCATTTGCATGTTCAGGTTAAGCTTAGGAAGAGGGTTTGCTGGCAGTTGGCCGAGTCCTATTAAGCTTCATTTGCCTAGACCTCTTCTATACGAGATCAGGTAGAACCATGTTAGCATAAGGGGGGATGGCGTGGTTGTCAGCAGCATCGGGATCGACGCTTAGATTAATTAAAACAAGCCTGAACTTGAGTGGCTTGGGTGCTAGTGTAATGGCCGAGCACTGGTCAGAGCGCCACGAGTGCGGCCCCACTGACGAAGTGCTTAGCTCTTTGTAGTGTAAACGGGCGTCGCTCGGTGACGGGCGGTCAGACACAGCAACTCACGTAATTTTCTTGAGAGAGGGGTCAACAGTGGCGTTTTCTCAGGTATGTGTGGCCCATTTGCATTGATCTGGGGCGATGCCATGGACGGGGACGGAGGCGCAGCTTTCTCTGTCGAGTCGTCGTTGGCAGGAGCCGCAAGAGATTCGACAAGCTTCTTGTATGCACAAAGGGACCGTTGTCACGAGGGAAGTGCTCTACATTAGACGGCAGCGTTCGGGCGAACATCGTCCGAAGGTTTGGCTGGCTCGGATGTATTGATACTTTTTCTCGCTTGAAAGGCTCTTGTGCTTGTTTGAGTGCAGTAGACTTCAAGGCACGTTTCTCGGAACAACGATGGCAAACTGACGAAGAAATCAGCAATGACAATGGCATAGTTGTACCGATAGAATTGAAAGACCTGACGTGACCCGAAACCACTGGGGTAAACAAAGTCTCGCCCGATAACTCATCAACGCGAACTTGTGTCGAGCCACAATCCGCCATGAAACGATGACGGGTGCTTCAGATCGCGTGGCGCACCGTTGTGAAGGATGGGGAGGCTTCGGTCGCTTCCCGATCGTGGTTTGGATTCGGAGCGTCTGCATACTGCGCTGCGGGATGCCAATAGTTGCAACTGTTCAGTCGAGTTTCCTAGATAGTCGTCCTCGCCTGAAGCTGAGAAGTCTTGGCGGCCTAGCTTGTCGCCTAGCAGGCCTCCTAGCGGTGAACAACCTGGCGAGGCAGCCGACCCCTGGATGCGGGGGGTTTTAGTAGTAGTGGTTTTTTTTTTTTTGGTTTTTTTTTCCTGTGTTTTGGGTCGGAGATTCTCCTTCGATTGTTTGTGAGTCTCGTTATTCGTGCCGACTTTGTGGATCCAAGTCATTGGAAATGGGACACTAAGCACGGAGTGTGGAGTTTGAGCGAGCTGGTGCCAGAGCATCTTTCGGGGTCTTCGTGTCGTCCGATGAGGCCATCTACCTAAGCGCAGAGGGCCTTGCATCAACTTCAATATTCGCCCGAGCGGATGTATGTTGGAAAGATGCTGTATGTGTGCCCTGTGCGTCGAAGCCGTGCCCGTGTTGTTATCGACGGCAACGCCAGATAACACGGAGGTTTCCCAAGGTCCTGGTCGGAAACCTGGGGTACGATTCAATATTGCAACTGCATCGCATCAAACAGGGCTATACGAACCAACTCGGCCGAGCTAGACGCACAAGCGGTGCAACGCTGGTACGAGTCTAGCTTTAGAGTTACGTTGGCTAAGAGAACTGGGGTGGCCGGTTGTGAGAACGAGGGTGATGAGAGCAGGGGAGGAGCGGGAGCAGGCGAGGGACTCGGTACGAGTCAGGGCATCTGCCATCTTCCTCTGCTGTAAGGGCAAGACGATCGGTCGACAAGTGAGGCTTCTGGGCGTTGTAGGTCGTTCTTCAGGGCCACAGGACGGCAGCGGCGTGTATTGTTTTGGCATGGTGATTTGCCCCTGATTCAGATTCGAGCAAAGGAAAGCCAAGATCCAACCTCACTGTCGGCTTGTACTAGTGGGTTGTGTATAGACGATTGATTCCCCGAAAGATTGAGTCTAACGACATACTAGAAGCAAGGGAGCGCCAAACAATGGTTCAGGGTACCTCTGGGCGACGCTTGGGTGTAAAGGTGGAACAGAGGAAGAGGAAAAGGCAGTCGAGAAGGATTAAGCCTAATCTACTAGTAATGCAGGTACGAGCCTTTTCTCCTTCCCCCCTTGTTGACCTGCCGCTGGTGGACGGGATGAATTGAGCTTATCCTCAGCGGCCCCAATAAGACCGAGCAGTTCCTCCGAAAGCGGGTCCATCTATTCCCTGTTTGGGAAATACCCCTGACCGCCTTCTTACACGATGCATGTAGCCTACTCGCCCGCAAACCAATCCCACCGTGATCTGACGACTACAGCCAGCTGGAAAGAGCCTGGCCCATTCCTTCTCCTCCCACGTTCCATCTAGCGTAGTCACTGTCTGCTCGGACCCATGGGCATTACTCTTGGTCGCCAGTCCGGGCCCAACTTGGCGGGTGTCCCATACATCCATCATCAGCCACGCTTCTTGACCTCAAAGAGTATGGCCCTTACCCACCAGTTCTGCAAAGACCTCTGTTGGCGCAGGTGTGACCACATCGTTTGCCGGCCCTACTAATGTTCTTCTGGCTTTTTCCCAACATCCTCGCGCCGTGGCGTTCTACTGCTCCTTGCCCATTTACATGGTATTGCATTTTCATCTAGCTAAGGTAGTACTGAACGTCGTGCGTCTCCATCAATCCTTGGACTTGCCACTAGCACTCTAGCCGTGATGTTAGCCCTGGCCGACCTGACACCACTCCATCGACCGCTCCGGTTGTATTGCAGTTCAGCCGCTCATCGTGAGTCCAATATGATGGAATTTGACTATATATGGAGTCCATCCATGCCTCCCATCCATATCTCGTCTCATTCGATCATCACACAGCCCAATCCGGGAAGACATTCGCTTACTCCTGTTCTTTCGCTTGCATAGAACTTGGTCATTCTTTCAAATCACCATCACCATCGTTTCGTAATGGCTCCTCTCGTTCGAGCCCTCGCTGCTTTCGCAGCCGCAGCCTTCCTGACCCAGGTCACCGCGACCACCGTCGAGCTACCGCCATGCCTTGATGATTTCCAGCCCTTCGCCTACTCTGGCTGCTTCCAAGACACGGGAACCCAGGGCGAGCCCGTCCTCGACTTCCGCTCTTCATCCAACCAGTCCGAGAACACCGTTGAGAAGTGTGTTGCTGATTGCAAAGGTGCGTACATCCATCATGCGACCACGCTTGACCTGTGGATCACGTTAACACCTCGATAGGCAACAGTTACCGCTATGCCGGTCTCACGTACTACGGTGT
This sequence comes from Colletotrichum navitas, assembly GCF_030913465.1. Classification (NCBI taxonomy): domain Eukaryota; kingdom Fungi; phylum Ascomycota; class Sordariomycetes; order Glomerellales; family Glomerellaceae; genus Colletotrichum; species Colletotrichum navitas. Next base: position 477,726 of record NW_026850550.1, on the reverse strand, counting down.
CTGCTACTGCGGTCAAACTGTCAACAGCCCCTCTCTTCCCGAGGCAAGCTGCAACATGCCATGCACTGCCAACAGTAGCGAGACATGTGGTGGCAATGGTGCTTTCTCCATCTGGCAAGATACTACATTCCCTCCCTCCACTGGCGTCACTATCAACGACTACGTGTCCCTCGGCTGCTATACCGACGATACCGACAAGGGCCGCACCATTGCCGAGCGCCAGGACCAGGTTGCCTCTGATAACATGACTCCTTCTTTGTGCTTGCAGGCTTGTGCTGGCGAAGGCTACCCCTTTGCCGGTCTTGAGTACGGCGGCGAGTGCTACTGCGGCGTGGTCATGGGCAACTACACCAAGCCTGCTGCCCAAGAGGAGTGCAACACCCCCTGCAATGGAGACAGCACCAAGACTTGCGGTGGAGCCTCCCGTGTCGAGATCTTTGTCGCCAACAAGCTCAGATCTCTCGAGCCCTGTGGCTTCAAGCCTCCCGTGAACTCGGTCTCTTCTTCCGTTAGCACCCTTAGCACTAGCACCACCCCTCTCCCCCCCGTCAGCGTCCCCAGCACTACCAACGTAGTCTCTACGATCATCTCCAGCCAGGCTCCTGTTCCGACCACGACCCAGCCTGTCACCACGACCCAGCCTGTCACCACGACCCAGCCTGTCACCACGACCAAGCCTGTCACCACGACCAAGCCTGTCACCACGACCAAGCCTGTCACCACCTCGAAGCCCGCCGTGACCACCACCGCTCCTGCGGTCTGCACCACCACTATCGTGACCCCCCCTATTTGCGAGTACGGTTGCGGCAACTGGTGCAACAAGAACCTTCCTGACTTCGACGATGCCGACAGCTGCACCAAGGCCGCCAACAGTTGCAAGCTCCAGGTTAGCGCCTGCTTGGGCTCCGGATGGCCCGGCTCTGCTGGCTGCATGGACTTCAAGGCCTGGTGCAACGACATCGGTAGTTACTGCACCAGCAGCTGCAAGGGCAAGGGTTCCTGCTCCAAGAAGGACTGCTTCGCCAAGAAGGCCCCCAAGGGATACAAGCCAGGCACCACATCCGTCTCTACCTTTCCCTGCCCCTCCAAGCCTACCTCGACGGTCTCCGCGGTCCCCACTGTCGTCCCTCCTCCTCCTATCGGTCTCTGCAAACAGCCTAGCGACTCGCGGTATGGATACGGACCTGGCAAGCCCGTTGGTGGCATTGAGATCCCTTTCGTCACCTGCAACGATATCGCCGCCGACTTCAAGGCCGGAAACAAGTTCAAGCTCTACACCAAGTCCGACTCTCGCTCGTGCAAGTCCTTTGGATCCAACAACGTCCCCAACGCTTGCCAAGAGGCCTGCCAGGAGCAGTACAATCAGTGCCAGAACACTTACGCCCAGGGCTGCAAGGTCTACAACAACCGCCGTGGCCGCCGCGAGGATGCTGTTGTGTACGCCCGCGCTCCCGAGTTCGCCAAGCGCTGGTTCTTCTCGGATTCTTATAGTGTTGCCACCAACAAGTGCAAGGCTCAGTACAACGACTGCCTTTCCGAGAACCATGTCTCGTTTGCTGCCAACAAGTGCGGTGCCTTCGGCACTGGCTACTAAAGAGTGCATCCCTCATCGTCCGGAGACAACGCCCATGCATGGACACGATAGGTGGGGAGTTATCCCCCTCAGAAAAGGGCACTTGGTGCGACTTTGGACTCTTTGACCAACTTGTTAACCTTACTTGTATTAATTACTACTTTTTTTGCAGTTTAATCGGGCTTCGGCTCATTATCTATGCTTTAATCGTTCCTCATTTGTGTGACGTGACATTGGTCTAACGCTCTGGCGGTCAAGGGAGAAGCCTGCATAATTCCCGTTGCAATGCCGCAGGTGCAAAGCACAGCCGCCAGCATGGCCAAGTGGTAAGGCATCGCACTTGTAATGCGGGGATCCTGTGTTCGATCCACAGTGTTGGCACTCTACGTGTTACGGGTCTGCCCGGGCTCAGATTTTGCATTTTTGTCCCCTTCCTCTCGTGGACGGCTTTCACACGAATGAGCTGGGCGATAGATAGACAATTGGCGACCGGCTGTGTTTCCTCAGCTGGAGACTGTGAGAAACACAACGCTAATTCCGTGGTTTATTCGTCGATGGCAACGCGCCGCCTGAACTCGCGACAATGTCTTCGCTGGCAAGTTGAATCCTTCTCGGAGCGCAATCATATTTTGCAAGCAGGTTGATGCGTTTTCAATGCGACACGTAAGAGGACGCAGTGGCTCTTTATCTATGGCCACCTCTCGACGAATCTGCGTCAGGGTTTTGATAGGGAGGCTGGTATCATCATATCCTCTTTTTCACGGTGCGTGTGAAGCTGCCCGAGTTCCCCGCTCTTTCCACGATTCGCCCGGGTTAAGTGTAAGTGCAATAGTGCCTTCTTGCGCCACAGTTTACTGTACAAGACAGGAAACCGCATACGGCCACCGATTGACTTTCCCGATGCCAGCCAGATATACTCGTCCTGAGCAGACGAAACTGCTTGTAAAGGACCGGGGGTCGCTTCAAGTCATCAGGGTGGCTGACCTGCAGAGAGGTTCTTGTACGAGCGCCGTTCGGGCGTACTTGTTTACCTAACTACTTGCTCTTCAATTCTCGAAAGAAGTTCCGAATAACGGCCAGCGCTGCTTCGCCATCACTTGAACCACAGCGGGATGTGAGGTACAAGTGTTAAACAACCATCGTCATCGGCCAGGCATTACTATCCAAATACGGCAAGTACCGGAACCGTCGTCTCAAAAAGACATTTCCCCCAGCTTCATGTTGTGGAGCCTTCCTGTACTCAGACGACATTGACGTCTTGAACCCGGGGAAACGGCGTGCTTCGACCAACGGCCGGGTTTCAAGAGCTCAGAGGTCAGGGCAAAAAAGGTGCACAGAGCTTTCTCGATCATGCAGGATCCTCCTCTCTCGCTCTGTCGTTTCCCCTCTTTTTTCCCAGTCAAACCAACGGCTGGCTGGTGCTGCCAGGAGTCAGCCAGCACGCAACGCCAGTGGCAGCAATTGCGGGCGAGAGAGTTTTGTGCACGGTTTAGGTTCCGTATGGAGCTGGGGCTACAACCGGCAGATAAGGGACGAGATGGAAACGTGCCGAGAGTCCCGCCCCTCCCTCTTGCGTCAGCTTTCGCAATCCATGAGGGCGACGACAACGACCGAATGCGACGGTAGTTGTGTTGTTTTCATTGTCTAGAATGAGCTCGGAACCCAGTCTGGCCATGTTAGAGATTCGGCACCGGGACTTCAGATTGACCGAGGCTGCCCAGCCGGCTTTATTTTACTGCGCTAAGGCGACCCAAAGTTTTCTTGACTGCCTGGTAAAGAGGCAGCTTGGAGGAGGAAGAGGGGGAGGAGGGGGAAGGCAGGCGCGTCTAGAACCCTAAGAAGTTTGGGTTGTGAGCACTGAAAAAGGGCCGGGCAACACACAAAAAAATGGAGGTCGGAAGAATTGTTAAGCGAGCCCGCAACAGTAGCGATCATCTCACACACCAGACGTAGCTTGCGGGCAGCAGGAGGAGAGGCCCTTACGGCGCTCTCAGCGCCTGTACAGCCCGTGCTGCGCCCAATGCTGGCCTGCGATTGGTGGCATGCCAGAGCTGACGTGCCCCTTGGGCCTGACCTAATTTGCCCTGTGCTGTTTATTTTGTTTTTATTTTTCGTCGCTTCCCTTTTAGAGTGCCGTGTGGTGCTGCTTGCTGTTGTGATTTGTCCCCGTCCGGAAAACCCCCTCCAATGCCCCATCGCGCAGTTTCTTCACCTGAGAGTCCCCATCCGTAACATCACCATAGCACCGGCACCAATTGGTCCATACCCCCCCCATTGAGCATCACCACCACCGCCAGGTCATGGTGTTCTAACCTTGTCTTTTACCCCAATCATCATCCTAGACTAGGTCGCTATTGTACACCACAATCCAGGCGACAAGATGTCGGTCGCAAGCAAGGTGAGCCTCGCTCTTTTCCATCTGTCCTTGAATTTATTTCCTCGTCATTACTTTTTTTTTACTTCGTTGTTGTGTGCGGGCGGTGCGTGTTTGTGTGTGCGTCGACCTCGTCGACGTTGTCGTTATTGCTGCTCCCCGACCCCCGATCGTCATCCTCAATGTCATTATGTTCCACGATGCTCGTCCTCATGATCCCGACTAACAATTGTCTCTCCAGAACCTGTTCGAGCTCCTCGGTATGAATTTCCTCGATTTAACGATACCCGACGAATCTTCGATCTGAACCATGCCCTAACCAACCCACAACAGGCAACGATGCCGAGGATGACACTCCTCAGGCGCCCGTGAAGACGGTTGACAAGACCACCATGCGTTCAACCAAGCGAGGTGTCGAGCCCGAAGCTCCTACCCGTGCCGCCGGTAACACCGGTGCTCGCCGCACCAACGTCTCTGGCAACGAGGCCGGTAAGTCGACTCCATCATTAATCGCGGCCCTTGGAGGCGCAGACCCCGCTTTGTGCTTCGGCCCGCTTACTCGATCTTTTATCGACAGCCTTCCGCGACCGCGGTGCTGGCAGCGACCGCAACCGTGGCAAGACCACCGAAGAACCTGCTAGGGGTGGCCCTCGTGGTGGCTACGGTGCCCGCGCCCGTGGAGGTTCGTGTCTTCCTGTCGCTCTCCTTGCTTCAAGACCGGATGCTGGGTGAATGAGGGCGTCCTCGTATTGACAACAAAACTAGGTCGCGGTGGCCGCTTCCCTCGCGAGCGTGATGACCGCCAGCCTAAGAACATTGTCAGGTGAGTTTGAGTCTGGCCTCGTTAACCAAGGGCCAAGGTGCTGACTCCGTGAAGCGGTTCCGAGAAGCAGGCTGCCCAGTCTTGGGGCGCCACCGAGGGCGAGGCCGAGCGCAAGGACGAGGTTGCCGGTGAGGCCATCGCCCAGGCTGAGGCCAAGGATGCCGAGGCCGAGGCCGCTGCTCCCGTCGAGCCCGAGGAGCCTGAGGAGAAGCACATCTCCTACGCCGACTACCTCGCTCAGCAGGCCGAGAAGAAGCTTGCCCTTGAGAGCAGCTCTGAGATCCGCAAGCCCAACGAGGGCACCAAGCTCAAGAAGGAGTGGGCCAACGCCAAGGAGGTCAGCCGTGACGACGACGACACCTTCATGATTGGTACCGGCGGCAAGACCAAGCGCGAGCGCGAGCGCAAGACCAAGCAGCTTCTGGACATCGACCAGCGCTACGTCGAGCCTGAGCGTCCCCGCGGCGGCGATCGTGGCGGCCCCCGCGGTGGTGCCCGTGGCGGTGCTCGTGGCGGTGCCCGCGGCGGTGACCGTGGCGGCCGTGGTCGCGGCGATGCCCCCCGCGGTGGTGCTCCCCGCGCCGGCGGTGCCCCCCGTGGCGGCCGTCGCGAGGGCGGTGCGCAGATCAACACTAAGGACGAGTCTGCGTTCCCCAGCCTCGGCGGCAAATAAATGCCCACGCTACCCAGCACCTATATCCGCCCACATATAGGCAAGAAATGTGCTCCGACACATAGTTCCGCTCTAGTCAAGGATAGAGAACGGAAGGGAAGGACCAGTTTTCGGGGAGATGTGCAGAAGGATGGTTGCGTCATGGTTTCCGAGGACTGGGCCGGCTGATTTCTGGTCGTTGCACGATAAATGAAAGGCTTTTTTTCATCTAGGTACTCAAGGACAGTATCGTTCAAAAAAGTCAAAAAATGGTCTCTTTTGCATGGTTTCTATAAGGAAAACAACAACTTGGTCTCTGGCCCGCTGTCGATCGCGTTGGTTACGGGGATGTCTGTGAGAAGGTCTGGCTTATAACTGCAAAGGAAATGGTTTACTCAAAACAAGGCGATGTTTCCGAGGATAGTACCTGTGGATTGCGTTTCATGATATTACTAGGGTTTCGATCCGAGTCTTGGTTCTGCTCTTGGTTAACATCCCGCCGCTCCGCTGATCCTATAGGTATCCTCGTGATGGACAGGATATTCGAGGGTTGCTATGTCGGTGCGAAAACAAGAGGACTAGTGGCCCGATGACGAAGTCTACGCACGTCCCTCTTGATGGTGACAGAATGTATGGATTTGTAAAGCCCATGTGCCGTCACGAGCCGCCGGGCCCGGCCGGCGTTGGCGGTCTGGAATCATTTCGCGACATTTTGTCGGCCAGCAGGTATAAGTTCCAGACTGACTGGCAACCAAGAGACAAGCACATGAGAGTAGCAACTGAAGCCCGCTGTCATGGGCTACTTGACCGGCCCCGTATGCCTATGTCGACCGATGTGTACAACCAACCATTACGGGTACGGATCATAGCCGTTGTCACGAGTGAATGGCCACGAAAACAAAATGCCCCCGGGCTGCTAGTCCTCGCTATGGAACCCCGCGAGCCGAGGGGGATTATCATTTTCCGAAATCATTACTTCTGCCCTCGCTGGATTCATCCGTTGTGGACAACAAACACAATCCAAGCCGTGTATGGGTGTGTCGCAGTTATTCCCTTTCGAGGCGAGGTAAGTAATGTGTACGTACAAGAAAAATGTCACTTGGCGGCTACCAGCAAACAACACCTATCGGTGAAGTAGGAGAACGCGAGTCTCGCTGGCACAGGTGCGGCGGCTCTACGGTTGCCCAGAGCGGCTTGGGGGGGGGGGGGTTGCGCTTGCCACTACGTTGGCGACCCTCTGTTCTCGGGGTTCCCTATTCTGCGTAAGACAGTGCCCGGGTCAAACTGTACAACAGGCTCGTTCGAGCTTCCATTTGGCTCGAGATCGTCGCCGCCTACAAACATGACCCGCCAGGCGGGAAGACGTGTCCGCTCGCGATGGCCCTTGGGCGATGACAATAGGTTGGCCTACGGAGCATTTCTCAGGAGTCGATTCCGTTTGCCCCCCGTGTCTCGATGTTCGGCGGTTACTCGGTGAACCTGCCTTAGGCTGGCAAAATTCGAGAACCATGGTGGACACATCATCTCACCGCAGAAGAGTGCGGCTGCGTGTTGTTGCCCCCTTGTGATTCCTGTCTTGGGATTCAAACAAGACAATGCGACTTGTCACAGAGACTAGGTAGTTGGGATTTCTTCTCCAGAAGACCCTCAAAACGGCGAGCCACCCACTGCGTGATCCCGCACTTATACCCAAGGGTTTGGCACGTGGGTTTTCTACGTCCTGGCCACCGACGCTGGCGCCCCGTCCCTGATGAGCCGGCACCCAGACGCACTCCTACTGTTGTTGAAGCAAAAACACAGGTGTTGTAGAGGGGGAACATTTAGTTTCTTCCAAGTAGACGGCGGCGCTGTTGCCGTATATACTAATGCCGCGGGTTATTGAAAACAAGGTCTAACCAAAACTCTTCATTGGATGGTCAAGTGTGCCTGCGAGTTGCATACGGCCGCAAGGCAGAGGGGCTCGCGCCGAGAAAGTGAGGTGAGTTCGAGAATGTGCAAACTCAAGGATCATTACTATCGTAAAACTCCTGGTAGCACGGGAGGAGAGACATGGAGCCCCGCCCCTTATTAAAGCCTCGTGAGGCAAATCGAGAGACCCCCCAGGCCTTAGCCTCCAGAGAAGCTGTTCAATTAGATGCGGTTCGACCGTGACGGCTGTAATCGAACGTCAGCCCCAGTGATGCAAACACCCGCCATGAATCCATACCATACCATACCATTCGTATTCTCAAGAGAAGGACAGCGGCCTCGCCATCTAGAAAAATGGCATCGGCTCAATACCTCACAGCCCCAAACCCCCTCTCCTATTCGCCAATTTCGCCAACACGGCCACGACGAACAGCCAGTTCCCAGGCAACAACCTCAAAAGAGACCAGCTCGACAGACTTCCAGCAAGATACCAAAGCAAAACAAAGGGGGAACCGGTTCTCTCCCACAAAGGACTTGACCGTAAGGCCACCCCCCGGTCCCTTTTCTAGCAAGCAACAAAACGCCGTTGAATACCGTAGCAATGGGATTATTCGTGCGCCCTTTGTGTCAGTGTTGGGAGGTCGAGGGCCACGCGGCCGCACGTCGATGGACGGCTTTGTGAGTGGTGGGCGATGGCATTTGATTAGTATATTATAGGACATTTTCTTGCTTTACTAGTGATACTCGAGCAGGACCACTGTCACGGAACACAACCGCAGAGCACGCTCGACACATCCCGGACATACCGGCATCTTCACAGCGAGAGCCCATCGACACCGACAGGTCTCCCCGGGAACGATGCCTTACGTCACCTGCAACCCCGACGCCCCATCGGGCCCGTGGACCGCGACGATACCCTGTCCCGTCTGCTATGAAGCCCGCAAAGTGCGAGAGCGCCCCAGCACCCTCCGCCGGCTCCTTGGCATTTCCCGCCAACCCGGGCCCACGTCCCCTCCCTCTGTGTGCTCCGAATGCGGCAGCGCTGGGAGAGAGACGACCACCTTCAGCGAACCCAACTGGAACCCGGAGCACCGTGTTGACCGCCGCGTAGAAGAGCTCGTGGGGCCCGCCAACGAGACCCGGGCAGACGACGTTTTTGGCCCGCCGACGCCCCTAGGCAAGCCGGCGAGCATGTGGGCGAGGGTGAAGCCGCTGGAGGACCACCCGTATTTCGCCGTCCCCGACGCCCACGAGCTTGCCTGGGCTAAGGCCATCAGAAAGGCGCGGAAACCCGAGCGGGCCGCTTCAGACGTGTGGAGTGTACTGCGGGAGATGATGGGCCGTCTCTTGCTGTCTCGTGGGCTGACGCTGCCCCCGGTGTATGAGGAGCACCGGGTAAGATCGCAAGAACGGCGGAACCAGGCCGATAGGTTAGGACGGACCGGGGACGGGCCCTGGACCTGGTCCACGTCGCCTCTGATATTACCGCAAAGCGCACTCGAGTCTATCCCGGAAGGGGAGAGTCGGAGGAGACAAGCCGGACGCAAGCTCGCCACAGACGAGGGGTGAGCAAGCTGCCTGAAGGTGGGAGAAGAAAAAGACATGTGTCGAGGATGGACAAGGTTTGCGAGGCTATTTGGTTCGACGAGTATCGTTGTGCTCAATCTGGGTAGACTGTTGGGGACGGGATCATTGGATATGGTCTTGCGTGCCAGGCAGGTATATTGGCACTGTTCAGGGAGAGACGGGTGAGTACGGGGCCTCCTTGGACATCGAGTGAGTCACATATGAACATATGATGGAATAAAAATGTCTGTTGATCTTGTCACTTCTCTTACTTTTCACTGCTTGTCTCTATAAAAGCGACCAGCATCGATGCCCAAACTGGCCAAGAAGAGGATCGCGTTAAAGGACGCCATCATGTAGAAAGGCGCGCCGTGCGATACGGCGTCAAACATGAAGCCGCCCAATTTTGTGAGCAGCAAAATTGCAGCTCCTCCAAACCAGGAGTACATGCCCGCAATGGAGCCCTTGAGCCGCACTCGCGACACGGCATCTGCACTCGCATTGTGCTGCAGCAACGGTGCGGACTCGGTACGTGCCTCCATGGCCTCGGTCGAATCCTCAAACGTGTCGATGATCTGCGATTTGGGAACATCTGCGGTAAGAACGCCGCGGCCGAGGAAACCCAGACTGCAGACAATTGAGCCGATCTGGCTAATACCGATCAAGATCACGATGAAGAAGATGGCCGGGCTGCCCCCTCGGCCATCGACGTTCTTGTATTCCGGGCTTTGCAGCTGGGGAAGGGCGATGTAGCCGACGATTCCGGATGCGGTCGCCACAAGGATAGGATAGTTGACGCGACTGCGCCTCCTGTTAAAGTAGCCGAACAAAGGTGCAGCGAACAGCCCGAACAGCTGGGCTACGCCAGTCAGAATGGACGAAAGAAGGTAGGCTGCTCGACACTCCTTCTTCAGCTCAGGCGAAGGGTCGTGCGGAGACCCGTGACAGAAGCCATTACTGATATAGTATGTGTTGATGTAAAGAGGGATGAAAAGAGAAATGGCGACGGTAGAGGCTCGGGCTACGAAGCCGCCCAGGTACCCAAGGGCAATCTGGGAGTCTGTGAAGCCCAGCGTGACAGAGTCTCGCAGCAAACGAAGGTATGGCAGAACCTTCTGCGATCTGTTAGTACGTTTTCCCGATATTGCGAGGGGACTGCTTACCGGCCGTATCGGATGATCTGAATCGTGCTCATCAACGTCTTCCAGGCCAGAGTTTGTCTTGAGACCGAGAAGGATGCTCCAACCCTTGCCCTCCTCACCCTTTAGGTCTCTCAGCCCGAAGAAGACGATAACTGATACGATAAATGCCACAATGCCTACGACGTAAAAGCTATCGGCGACTGCATCAGCCGATGTGACACCGTCAATCTCGCCGAACCGAGCTGGGAGTGGGAGGAATAACGAGAGCGCAACCAGTGCGCCGCATCCCGTGAACAGTCCCACATAACCCGCCAACGCCGAGGGCTTGCCGGCCTTCGCCTCTTCCCTTTCACTCGCGGTCGCAGCCTGGACATTTCCGTCAATGCCGCGGAATCGCGCCGGGGTGATGGTCATGTCGGACTCGAGCGACATGGCCACGCTGAGTCGGGGGTTGTAGGTCGGCTTGTTCACAGCGTCTGCGGATGTGTCGGAGTTGTCGTCATCGTCCGTCAGAGATGGCAAGATGGCCGTTACCATGGTGGCGCTAAGGTGAAGAACGTCAGTCATGCGTCCGCTCAAGACCTTGGTTGTGATTACTTACGCAGCGGTTGCGCCAATGGCGAAGAATATACGCGCCAGTAGCAGTTGCGGATACACGTTCTTCGCCTGAACGAAAAGTATGAGGGCGGCGCCAATAACGGCGTATCCGATAACTGCGACCCATCTCACACCGAGCCGATCCGAGACCAACCCCCAAACGGGACATGCGATGAGCGCAACGAGCTCGTCCACGAAGCCGAGGGTGCCGACAATGTCGCCGACGCCATCCTTGACGCCAATTAGGTCGGTAATAACAAAGGATATGCTGCTATTGAGAAAGACGAGAAAGGAAATGGAGAAGAGAGAGATGCCGAGGAGATATGTCACTGCTTGCAGTGTTGTGGTCGCCTCGGAAAAGGGCAGGTAGCGGGATAGAAGCGCCATGGTGAGGGTAGGTAACGCAATCGGCGTTGTGCCGAGCAATTCAGGTGATTCTCGTGTTTTTGCAGGAGACCACCTTCCGGACCTACTCTTACATCTCGCGGCAAGCGGAGGCGATGCTGAGAGAGGTGGGCAGTTTTGTTTGTTGTTGATCAGAAGGAAGAGAGTACGTCAAAGTGGGTATGTAGCTGCCGTAGGAGTGCCGGTGCGGGTCATAGCAACAGCAACCCCGATAGTCCGTCCGCTTTACATAAGCGCCGCACCAACGGTCTACCTCACCATTACGCACACGACTAGATACCCCGCCAAAGTTTGGGCCCGGCATGCCAATCGCAACTGTTGGAGAGTATGTAAACACGTTTAAGAGGGTTTGGTGTTTTTATTTATTTTATTTCAGTTCGGGGATATTTTCCGGGGAGGGTTCCTTTTGTGATGGTCGCTCGACAAACTTCTATTGGCCTAGCTACATGTCGCAAGATGTTTTTACCCCTTGAATTGAAAGAGGTATCAGCATGACGCCCAACGCCAGTGGCCAAGCATTTCTCACGACTTGCCTCAAAAAAAAAGCCAGTTTCTGAGTAGCCCTGTTGACTCCCCGACTCCGTTGCTTTCCCAAACCGTGATTTTCTTGCCGGCATTTGATTTATCGTCCGTCATCATACAGTCTACCACGACCAGAGCACCTTGTGGTGCAGCACCCGAGCGCCAAGTCGCTCGAACTCGAATGGTGTGATCCACGAATCATTGGCCGGCAGTTTGGCAAAGACACTAGCCCCCTTCCATGTCACGACCTGCTCGTCCATGTCCCTCGCGCTTCGGCTGACGAGAATGCGGTCAAACAGGTCAGGCCGCCTAGCCTTGAGCTTCTCTTCCAGTACGACAGTGAACTGTGGAGTCTTTGATCCGCCACCGACCACCATGATGCTGCCCAGGTAATCACGTAACTTCTTGTCGTCCCCCTTGGCGGCGTTGTAAATGCTAGTAAGAATAGCAAGATCCAATGGTGCGGTGGGCAGAACACCGTCGCGTTCGATCGCGATTGCTTTGGCACTGCGTGCAGAGGCATCAACAAACATGCCAGCAGGCGGCTGTGCCGCCGTCGCACCGTTCGGTGCCGGCGTGCCGCCATTTCTTGCGGGAGGAGCCGGGCTGCCTCCGTTGGCGCCATCTTTGCTTCCGCCAAAAACAAAGGGCGCAGGCACCGGCGTGCTAACACCCTCAGGCGCCGGCGACGGAGCATTGGATCCTAACGGAGTGCCATTGATACCGTTCTCGCCCCGTTTGAGAAAGTCAAATGGCTGCAGCTTTTCCTTGACTGGCGTCGACACATCGTTCTGCGACTGTGTGAAGCCGTTCGCAGGAGCAGCATTCAATGAAGGCTTGACGAGAGCCAGAATGCCAAACTGGGCTGCCGATGTCGGGTCATCAGGGATATCCACGTCATAGGCGTTGTAAGACCGTTCAATCAACTTCCTGCGACCTTGAAGCTTGGTACTGTTGTCGAAGATCGTCGGGTCGTAGAAGCCCATAGGGGCGAGAATGACCTCGTCGTAGGTCTTGAATTGGTACTTGTGCGTCGGTTGATTCGGGGCTCGCAGATGGAACTGATACAACTGGACAGAAATGTCTGCTTGGGACATCGTACAATGCTTCATCTTGAGCTCCTCTGCTAGCAAAAAGTCGTGGCGCTTACGGAGGTTGATTTCTTGGTAGGGGAAGTTGTCGTAAAGCAGCATCTTGATAAAGGTCTCCGTCACGTCGTAACCACCGTATTTCAGATTGATCCGAGAGTCTTCGACGCAAAGGCCATCCTCAACGCAAGTGATGGAGGTCTTCTGGGCACCAACATCAACGACACAGGCCTGAGTGTATCCTGCACCAAACGTAGCAGCCATGCTCTCTTGAATGAAGCATATCCGGTTGAACTCGAACCATGTCATGCAGGATCTGAGGACCTGTTCGACGTACTTTTTGTCGTAAAGATCGGGGATGACGAAGACACAGCTGTACTGTCTCCACGTACTGTTCTTGGTAAGACCCAGCTCCTGTCTGATCGCTTTATCGAGCAGGGTCTCGAAATCGTCAAAAAGGTGTTCGGCATTCAGGTAATCGTCCTCGTTGAATACTCCATGCTGGATTGGCCACCAAAGCTTAAACTTTGGCTGAGAATCATCAGGTACTCGTTGTGCTTGGTGCCCGATGAAGCAGGAGGCGGATGATTTGGGATCGTCTAGGCTGTTGACGTCGGTCCAATCGATTTGCAAGGGGTCATTGTGCGTTTGGATGATCTCGGGCTCGGTCCGGCGGTTGTAATTCAGCACCAATTCTTTGGAATTGGGCAGTACCTTGCGCTTGTTTGCGCGCATCTCCAATTTGAGATCGCTGCACATCTTGTTGTACTTTTTCGACCACTCCTCGCCGTATTGCTGGTCTTGAGTCTTCGCTTCGAACTGCCGACGGGGAAGGGCTTCGTGCATCTCAGCCTCAGTCTGCGGGAATCTCGACGCAAGTGTCATCGGAATCGATTTGGGAAGTGCGTCGCTAGCGAAGCCAATCCGGAGGTTCTGACTGCCAGGGTGGATGACAATAACCTTAGACGGGTCGAGACCTGAGGCGGCATCGGTAGGCGCTTCGTCAGGTTGAATTTCGGGAATAACGAGAGGTACTTCAGCGCGGCCACTCTGTGCTAGAGCACGATCTCTGTCCTTAGCAGCTTGAACGATTCGGTCGCGGGTGGCGTCGCCTTGGAGTCGTAAAGCGAGAATCTGGTCATCGCGCTTCATGTAATCCCTGACGAGAGCATTATGAGCATCAACACGAAGAAACATACAGAACAATTTATCCTAGGAAGCTTACGTATAGTAGTTCTTCTGGTTGATTGGTGTGACATCCGGCCAGCTGGTTTGCTTCATACCATTGTCGGTTCTCTCCAGGCCTGTGATTCGCAATCAGCATTTGGGCATCACAGTAAACAGCTACGCGTTAACTTACCCTCCCGCAGGAGAACCCTCTCACTAACTTTGCCTACCATTGTGTCGACTTGCTCCCGGTAATTGGAGCCAAAGGGCAAGCTCGCGTTGGTGTCATGGGTTTCCAACAGGAAAACAGATCAATAGCGACAGCCTCAAGGTCGGATTACCCTCAGCCTCCTCGTGAGCAACGAATCATCGTGTTTGGCAGCCTGCTAGTCCGTGCATACAAACTGTGGCTGGGGTAAAAGTCAGCCCCAGAAGCCGTGGCTCAAACCAAGAGCGTCAGAGGATCGGGGTAACGATAAACCGAGACTATCCACTATGTAACCAATACGGTACGTACCGTGCTCGCTTCGAGGAAAAGCTCAGACATGCCAAACTGCAACGACGCCATTGACGTGTCGCATGTCACGTCTCGAGCTTGACCTCACGACAACAATAACACTTTCTTGACACGACACGCAGCGCGTTCCTGATGGAAATAGTCTCGCTCGCTATGGCAGTAATCTGTCCAACAGATGATCCTTGTGGTACCGCCGCATTGCGTGCACAGCTGGCCAGCTAAGGTCAAGTCATCGACAACGTGACTCCGCTTCCTCCCATCCACTGAAGCTTGGATTCGCGACTTCGAGCGGTCCAAGCACTTCAGGTAGCAGACCGTCTTGCGGCTCTGGTGAGCAGAAAATTCAGTGACAAACCATTGGTCATGAGATACGTTGCTCGGACTGTCCCTTGAATGTTTGGTTGCTTAATGCCTCGCAGCCTAACAATCGCTTGGTTTGCATAAGCGAGAACTGAGTGGATGAACTTGACACGACAGTTCGCGCCAAATCAAAGACCAAACAGTTGATGCGAGGCTAACACCTCCCGGGGACTTCGGTGGACGCCGTGTAACTCTAACTTTCCAAGGTACCAGTAGGCGGCGGCATTTCTTCCCGGAAAGTACCGCGAGGCAAGTGATGCTACCACGAGCTCCCCGATGATGGTCCCCATACCCGCTGTTACTATTGTTTACATTGCCGTCATTTGCATTAACCACAAAGACATCTTTCCCTCGGAACGACGCCGTTTTCTCAGGAAGCAGTAGGGACGAACATGGGAGCAAAGGAAGGAAACATGCATTCGAGGTCCGGGCTGCCGCTGCTGCCCTCACCAGTCACACACCTCTAGTCACCTGACAGCGCCCCAACCACCAGCAATGACGTCGTCACGTAAGGTTCCGCCTGTCATGGAGGAACTACACAACGTGCCACGTCTGTTCATGACTCTGAACCGATTTCAAACACATCTCACGAAAGACGCTCGCCATCCGCTCAAGCCAACTCAGACCGTCCTACAGCATAGACATCTCGCAGCATTACACACGGTGTGACCCCGCATTTCAGTTCATCTCTCACTCTAAGCCAAGAATTTGACATCAAGCCATGCCTGCCATTCCCATCTTCAAAGACACTCCGATCAATGCCTCCAAGGCATCGGGGGCTACTCCGCAAACTGAGGAGTCACACTCCAGCGCCAGTTCCAATAACGCCCCCGAGCTATCGCACAGTCGAGTCGGCGCACCCCCACCCGCACTCGCACCATCATCCACCCACCAGCAGCCATGCCCGCCGGCACAGCCTGTTGCCGCCCCGTCTCTCCCTGTCCAGACAGCCTCCGCACAAGCATATCCTGCGCCGCGGCCAACTCCAACCCAGAAGACGGGTGATGACAGCCCTCCGCCGCCCCAGCCAGGCGCTGCCCCGGTGCCCGTGACAAGCACTTCGACGCTGCCTCCGCGTCCGAAGGCGGGCGAGGCCTACCAACCTCCAGCATCAACGCCCGCCCCCCTTCCTTACCCTCCACAGATGGGTATTCCTCCCCCAACCATGTCTCATTCGGCGTTGCGAGGTTCTTCCACGTCTATTGCCACCGGACCTCAGATGACTGGGCCACGACCCATCCCGCTAGGAGGCGATCTTGCATTTAGCCTTGAACACCCTCCGGGTTACCGACAGGACGTCGGTGCGTCTGAGTTCAGCAGCCACCAGAGAGCTGCTCACCATGCTGCGGTGACATCGTCTGCTGAGAGAGGATTCCAAGCTCAGCCCGAAGAGGGGGTATGGGACACGGCAAAAAAGTGGGCGCAAGCTGCCGGCGGAACTTTAGCCGCAGCCGAGCAAGAGGTTTGGAAAAGGATCAACAAAGACTAGAACTGCTGAGGGCCTTGTGCCAAAATACCAAGCCGTATTTCACTGTCAAGACCCAGTTGTTCGGTTGGAACTCTAGATTGAACTGGGAAGCCGCCTTGAAATCAAGAAGGATCGATTTGACGGGCAACATTCGATTGGTTGATTGATTTCTCCTGGGCCGGTTACAGCTGGTGATGCTTGCCGGACTCCAACTTCAAGCATCATACATCCAGCTTCTGCCCCCCTTGCCCCTGCACAATTTCCGTCCAGGACTCCAGGTTCACCTCTTGTACGATCTTGCACCAATGATCTCGCGCGAGCGTGTTCGGCTTCGTAATTGAGTCTTCCTCTGTCCATACAAGTGGTCACTGTCAGGGTTGCTTTCTTTCGATAGCCCCGAGGGCAGCCCGGATTACGAACTGACGAAAGTTTGTCTAAGAGCGATGGCGTGAGGAGTCTATGACATCTACCTAGTCCATTCTATTTACGGTGTCCCTGTACATCAAGATCAACTGGTAGCCGAGAAAAGCACATCCAGCCGGAGCTAATGCCTTGTCAGGCCCATCATTTCCTGGCCGGCCCATGAGAGAGCCGGACTAGCTCTAGCTATGATAAACATCAAACGCATCGATATGACTGATAAAACGCGGACCACCATACATAGTACCTAGCGCACTACGGAGAGTTCATCGCTACCTTGCTCGCCTCCTTTCCCCTTGCGGCTGCAGATACGATCTTGTCAGCCTTCCCCAATAATCTGCGTGATGTCTGGTGTCCAGTTGAGCCGAGCCGACTAACAATCAATGGCGGGGTAAAGTCGCGTCATCATTGGTCCATGATCTCCATAAGAGCTGTGCTATAGACAACAACTATGGCTAGAGAGTTGGTTCAATTTCCCAAAACGTCCGTGGTTGTCATGCAAGCAAGACAGCCAGCCCACGTCGGCGGCCAGTCCGGAGGATCCACAGAACAACTCATCGAAGGCACGGCAGAAGCCAGCCAGAGAAGACTGGAGACTCTGGGAGGCCAACGGCGAGAGACGGGCGTTGCATCCTTCGCACAGACGAAGGGGTCAAGGACGGCCTTCTGGGCGGCTCTCGGAATGCACATCTGATCTAAAGGGGAGCGTCAATTCTTAGTTTCCTCGCCTTGCGACGTCCGTGGCGTGTGATGGCGGCAAGAGGGGTGTCCGCGACCGTTACCCTACAAAGGAAGTCCACCCTAAGTTTCACTAACAGAGACACAACCCATAGGACCGGACGACAGAGTTTTTGACTGGCGATGTACGTCGTTAGCGCCATACCAGTATTCGCAAGTGGGTGGGCTGTCACCAACGTAGTCGCACAGCAAGCTTCAACAATCCACGGGCTCAGTGCTGGCGACAAATGATGACTTTTTCTTTTCTTCTTTCTTTTTCTTCTCCTTTTCGGGGGAGGGCCAATTTACGCGTGTACACTCCATGCCGGACAATGATCCCTAGATCTCAAGTCGCGGCCGCAATCTGTGCTGCAATAACGGGAGTAGGCGACCATCCTAGGTGAGAAAATTATGGAATTATCCAGGAGATCCATGCAGGGCTGAGCTATAGCGGGTTTGTGTTATGTGGATGGATGATTCATTAACGTGACGCGGATTATTGCTGCCAAGCGGCCAGTCAGTCGTTCAGCGATTGGTCTTTTGCTGACAATCCTAATTGTTCTCAAGAACGACAACTTTCTTTTCTTATCGACATCTGCCTTCAGCCAGCTTTCGGCTGGATCCTCTACTGTCAGAATTATGGCACTGAAGCTGTGGTCTAGATCAGCTATAACAGACGACGGAACAAATCGCAGGCTATCCGAGACGAGGTGGGCGCGGCTCGCTAAGAGGCGCGTCAAGGGATGATGGCGTGGGGGGGGGGGGGGGGGCAACGGCGAGGAGGGAGGATGGGGTGGAGGGGCAACCAGTCGCGAGGCCAGATCTGTTGGATCGCCAGCACCAGTGAACCTTCTTGGCGCAAGAGCCGGACGGAGCCAGTCTTTACAGGTAGGTCGATTTGCAGAGGGAGTTTAAGGTTACGGCACCCTGCAATGGTTGAGTAAGCAGGCAAGAAGTAACAGGCGCTGAGGGAGAGCCACTTTAGCCAGAGGATCCGGATGTGTCGTGAGTTTCGTCCTGACTTGGCCTGTTCTTGACAAGTCTCACGTCTCATACAAGAGCCCAAACGTCGGCATCTGTGCGGCAAAAGTATTTGATATAATTCGATGTTGGATTTGCTTTCCGTGGCAGCCGGACACGTCTGGCAGAGCAGTCGCAAGGGGGCAGACCGTTTGGATGGGGACGAACCCCACGGACGGCAAAGCACAAGGACGACTTGGGACCAAAGGAACAGCAGAAAGGGTTGTACCAGAGCGGCTGCCGCCATGGGGAGCAACATGCATGCAAATGGAAGCGAAGCGGAACGGATTACGGCCTGTATCATTCATATATGCAATTGGTGACAGGTGACGGCCTTACAAGCATAGAGTGGGTGGTTGATTGCTGGATACACGTAGATGAGGCGAAAGGCGATCAAGATGAGGCTTGACCTGTCATGTCGAAAGTGAAGCCAAGTGATCTACAAGATGCAGTCGCATCGAAGACTTCATTAACAGTGGTGATTCTCCTATCGCGGCAGCATCCTTGGCAGGAGCGGGAAGCCGTGGTTGACGGAAGGCACGTGAGAGATGCCTGGTGAGCACACAAATAAGACACGATAGCGGCACGCAGAGGTTGGAAGACAGTGAGATGGATGGGTTCGCGTGGCAACTGAGAGGTCACAAAGAGTGACTGCGGTCAACGGCCAACCTAGTCGGGAGGCCAAAGCGAGACAAGGGTGTGTCTTCTGTGACAGATCTGAGACGGCTTGCATCCCTGCAAAACCCCTGGCACAGCCCCCACATCCCCAGTGGACTTGGGGTCGACAAGACCTAAATCCAGCAAGTCACGACCACGAGTCAGTGGTTGGTGGGTGGCATTCGGCGCGCTGTAGCGTAGCGTACGTGTACTGCACCACACTACACTACCTACCCATACAACGCCACAGCAAGGGACGTGGCTTCCGTACCATGGCTCAACATTTCAACGTGTGCCTTCGAGCTTCTTGACGTGGCCTGTGAGATGGGTAAAGACGCTGCATTGCGAAAACGAGGTGGGGGTCGGAAAGGGGAGCTGGACAGGAAGCAAGGTTTTAACAGTAGGGGCATTCGACGGACAAGACGACGAAAGGTCGAGGGCCGGAGACGGACAACCTGCTCGGCACCGAGTTGATTACAAGATAAGTCACATTTATACACGCGGCAGGCAGGTATCGGACGAAGAAAATAACGGACGGGACACGTCGCAGCAGGTGATGGTGGACAAATGTCATCAGGCAGATTGCAAGATGCCGTGTGGTAGCTGCACTCTGCAAGGTACATACATACAAGATATTATACACATACATGGTATAGTCACACACACACACACACACACACACAACACAGACACACACGCCGTACTTCAATTGGTGTTGACAGAGAACGGGAAGAGGAAGAGGAGGGGGCAGAAGGAGAGAGTACGTACTCCAGGTACGGGAACGACGAGACACAAAGCCGGGGCCAGCCCACTTGCCATATACCCCACCCCCTACCACACCTCCCCTCTTCTAGCCTCACCCCTGCAGATGCTTACCTCAGCGACAAATCACATTGCGCCGCTGGCCAGCTCAAAGTCAACTTCAAACGTGCCTGCTCCGTGCCAACAGCACCACCACCATCACCACCATGTCAAGCCGACCAACGATGTCAAAGAGGCCTACAGTGTCCCGGCTCCATCATGGCGCCCCATATACCCTCCATCACCGGTGCTAAGTGGCACGATCTTTTCGTCAGTTCTTTTTGCTCTGATCTCCCGATTCAACACCATGACATGCACACGTACTTCCCTCCCCCCTTTTCTTTTCGCCTCCGTATTCGCGGGGAGATTGGTCCGACTATTGCCTTTGCTGCCCGTCTACAAGGTTTCCGTACGACATCATGTCGTTCTTTTTACTCTCTTTTATCTTCTTTCCCTTTTAGGTATTTTCGGAGACGCGATGCCTGTCGCGTGGACACTCGTCCCGTTCGGCTGTTGTCAGGCAGCGGAACCGATGACTGACCTGACTCCTCTTTCCCTCTTAACCATGCCCAAACGTTCGAACCCACTTGCCAACCCCAGGATGGCTGGCTGGCTGGCTGGCCTGCTGGCACAAGGCCAAAGATTCCAATTATTTGACGAATCGCATCGGGGCCTAGATGGGCTGGCCTGGAAACAACTGGACCTGGAACTGGAACCGTAACTGGAACTTGAACCATAGCTGCGACTGGGATCTCGTCTGACCCCTCGTCCACATGGTTCCGAGGCTGCCTCCCCTCGGCAACACTCCGCTGGTAGATATGTTCCTGCAGTCCTCCCGGGACACAGCCAGCCAGCCGGGCAGACAGAATGGAACGAGATGGATGGTCCAACTGTCATCCACTCACATCGACCCTAGGCGCATCTTCTCCGATCTCGTGTGTGCTCTGCATGCTGCAGCGGCCAGCTAAGCTCAGCTTAAGCTCAGCTAGCTCGACGAGCTGCGATCCGAAATCAGCCTCTTTGTTTCGCAGGCGCCACCGCAGACTCATTGATCTATCTGAAGACTGGCATTTCTTGTTCGCTCGCATCAACCCAAAAGCACACCATGGCTGCATCCGTGCTTGTTTATGCCTGTCGCGGCTTTGCTCGTCGTTGGCACGACGGCCGAACGAACAAGAAAAAGAAGCCCGAGAGCGGATCTGCTGGAAAGGATAGGATGCCAGGTTCATCATGTGGGGAACTAGGGATTTGACAAACTAGTAGCAAGGATATCCCTGTACCGCACTCGCCGCCAAAACAAGAGCCCGACGTCAGGATCCTCTTGCTTCTCTTACCAAACACTCTCTTTCCATGATCTTCGTACCCGAGCCTGATTGGCCCCAGAAAGGCCGCCGACAGAATCCTGAGTTCTCACACCCGGCTGCTACACAGACGTTGCCCGAGACCCCTCTCCATGGTCCCCATGTCCTTCCTTCCCCCTCCATTGGCCTGGGACAGGATCAAAAATGGGTCTAGCACCGCGGCGGATTTACCTTGCAGACGTGCCGTACGGACTCGGCCTACCCTACCTACTGACACTCCAGACAAGTCGCATCGTATCATTCCGATACTGGACTGAGGTTCGTCCGTGACCCCTGCTTCTTGCTTGGTTTCCGCTACGAAGAAGGTTGGAACCTGGCGCAAAACCTGTCCGCGGAAAGACACGACAAGAAGAAGGGCAGTAAGATTGAACACCACGAACAACCAAGGAGCGCATCAGACCAGGCCCAGTTTAAGCTAGTTTCGGCTCCGCCTTTACTCCCAACTCATCCGCCGTATTGCTAGGCTGTGTGCAACGCAGCAAAAGACGAAGTCCAACATGCCGGCCGAGCCACTAGCCATGATCCATTCCGATGCCTCACCTGCAGTCTCCTGGCCCCTCTCTCTCTTTCTCTCTCTCTCTCTCTCTCTCCGCGGCCTCTGGGGCCATGTTGCAACATGTGGGTGTATGGGATGAGACAAGCCACCTCCTCGTCAGCTATTTTCTTCGATTTGCTGGGGTCCTCGTCAAATTGCAGTCCTGATGGCCTTGGCCGGAGACCACCGAAGGGGTGCGTCTTCTAGCTCATACGTCGTGTCCGGATATCTGAAATACCAACATGGCGATCCAGCGGGTGGTCCGTCGCCCAAGTTGGGTCCTATATTTTGTCACGACGAATATCTCTGCTACAAATCCACACCTGCACCGCCGCCGTGAGTGCACAATATGGAGAGTGCACGGGGAGGAGGGAAAGGGGAGGGGGGAGGAGTCTAAAGGTCTAGAAGAGGGTGTTGTGTGAAAAGGTCCTCTAGGTGTATCCGTATAACACGATGGATAGGCTCTTTGCATGGAGATAATCGCCATTGTATTGTATGGGCTACAGTAACCGCAGGCAAACGTCCATCCGGTAAGTCATTCCTCCTTTTTTTTTTTTTTTTTTTTTTTTTCCTTTATTTTTTCCATCCCATCACTTGCTTCTCCGCGACTGGCTGGCTGTCCGTTCTCTTCATGGGCCCCTCCTTTCGCCTTTTTTCTTTCTTTTACTCTGGACCTCCATCCCAAGTATCTCTCTTGCTCCTCCACACCCCCCCCCCCCCCCTTCCCCCAAATTTGGCTCTCAGTCCCGCGGATTCTCCACACCACCGTCAGCTCTTTCCCTCTCAGTCCTTCCACTCTCCATCTGGGCCTCTCTCTGTCTCTTCCTCAACTAGATTTCGCCCCTCCCCTTTCTGGTGACGCATTTTTCTTTCAGTACCGAGTTCGTGCCATATACATAGTTTATGAACACACATCCAGAACCTGGGTATAGCCCTGTTGACTTGTTTGATCCTTGTCCTCGACTTCCAAAAGCAGGTGGGAGTTAGGCCGCTCCCTGGCTCATCGGCATCTCGCTCCCACACATCCACATCGACGAACAGATGTGGCCTTGTCCACCACCAGAAATACATCCCTGCAATAGTCGCCCTTGCGTCTTTCTCTTCTTACTGAGCCAGGCTAAGCACCATTCTTGCCTCTGCCGACGCGCCCCCCAGGTTCACAGACAGGAAGAGGGTTGTACCAGGGAATCCGGCTTAGCCCCAACCGACGTTCCGAACCTGACCGTGCAGACCTATTGGTTAGTTCATGGATGATGCTTCTTTTTCCCACACTACTTCTTTTATACCTCCAGGATCCGTCTGCACCGCCCCTCGACCTGTCTTCTTCTTGCTCTCCTTTTGCGTCCCACTTACAAGGTCTCATTGCTCTTGATTCCCATTGCTAGTCACTCCTTTTTTCTTCGACTCGGAGAGAGAGAGAGAGAGAGAGAGAGCCTTGTAACCTATAATTTTTTCTTATTTTTTCTCGAGGGGTGCTGCCTCCTCTCATCTATAATACCTACTCTCCGGGAGCTGGACCTCTTCACCCCGCCAGCAACCCAGACGATCACCGCTTTCTCATCTTCGTCACCAAGTCACCAAACGAGGTTGCCCGTTACCGCAAACTCCCCACGCTCCTTTTCCTTGCTGCCTCGAGTATTGTACGAGTTCATACATTACTCCTATATCGGCCCGGCACACAATTGCCTGTCACCACTCACCTTCTACACCACGCAGTCTATCTAAGGACGGGAACCCCGACCGCCTCTCGCTACCACCGTCACTAGCCTCATCGCGAGGACCCGCCTGTCCCAACGCTCACTACCAAACGGCACGCCCTGCAATATAAGAGGGACGAAAAGAGACCCAGAGGCGTCAAGAAAGGGAAGGGGAGAGAGAAATTTACGCGTTCCCCTGCTCCCAGCAAGCGGCAGCCACGCACGCCTGTCCGCCCGCCCATTACTCGCCTGGCCCGGAGATTATTTGTCTCCCTCCGCCGAGGTTGGCCACTGCGCCAGACTCTTCCAAGTAAGTTCCTGGGAGTGCTTCCTAGTCGGCGTCCTGTCGGATCGCGCTCGTCGCTACGTGGGCACTGTGGGACCCCCCTCACCCTCTGCGACTGCCGTTAGATGCAACTGCCACCCTTGGTGTCCCTCGTCCGAGGATCAATGCTAACAGCCCACCGTCCCCGTTCAGCATCGACCCAGTAATTGATTAACCGCACGCTCCCTTGTCATCCTCCTGTCCAAGCACCATGGACTCTGCTCAGGCACAGCTGTAGGCACCCATTCCGCCCCTGCAGCCTCCGGCATACATGACTTACAAGTACGATTTAGTCGGCACCAAATACAGACACCTTCCTTCACTTTCAACCCCAACAACAAGTTCAGAAGAGACGTCCCGCCTCGCACAACGCCCATGATCAACATGAACGGTAACGACATGCCCGTTAAACAAGAGGGCGTGGGAGCGCCCACTGGGGTCTGGACTACCCCGACGTCCCAGGGCATGCGGCCCCGTCCTGCCACCATCCACGAGGGCTTCTCTTACAGCTTGGGTGACGACTACGGCGCCCTCACCTCGTGGGACTCGTCGCCCCTTCCGATGCAGCAGACTCCAAGCGACGCCATGTCCCGCCCCGTCTCGGTTCACCAGCAAGACTTCTACCCCGTCACCACGATGGAGAATAGTGAGTCGACCTCGCCAAAGGTTACCTCGCATGCTAACAGCACTACCAGACTGGAATCAAAAGCCCTGCGAGGAAACTTTTGAATTCCCCAGCCTGGACACTGACATGATTGGCCAAGCGTACACCTCGGACGAGGCTATTCCCGTTCTTGACTTGAGATACCAGCAACAAGAAGGCGAGCCTTTCAACTTCGATTGTGGCCCCAACCCAAGGCGCATGTCGGGCTCATCCTTCACCATGTCGACATCTGGTGCTCTATCCGACATGCCATCCTACGAAGACTTCTCCGCCGCTCTGTCAGAGGCACCGTCATTCAGCTCAGACTACCCCCCGCTGTCTAACCGCAATTCGCTGATGTCGTCGACGCAACTGTCGCCCGTAGCGTCTCCTCGGATGACCCCTCAAAGCCGATCTGAACTCGTCAGGACCCAGAGCCGTGGCCGCGCCTCTCCGTCACCGCGCCCGGGAATGCGATCTGCTCCGTACAGCGTTGAGCGCGGAACGACAAAGAGATGGTCGACGGGATCGTATGGAACCCAACAGAACCGGCGTCAAACACCGTTCGTGTTCCATCCCGGTCACGATGCCTTCGGTGCTCACCAGCGCATGTCTTCCAGACACTCATCGCCCACTATTCAGCATCAGCAGGTCCCTCTCAACTTCACCAACCTCCAAGCAGCCCAGCAGCACCACCCGTTCATGATGGCTGCCCAGCCGCAGTACCAGAGGAACAGCATGAACAGCATGCTCTTGCCATCCCAGTTGCCGTCCAACGGCTTCCACCCCGATGCCCATCACTTCGAGGCCCCGCCGCCGCTACTGTCCCATGGCCTCTTCCGTATGCTTCAGAGCAACGCCGACCCCCATTCTCTTCACAGCCACTACACGGACCTGTCCGACCCGCCCGACCTCTACGCCTCATTGCACGAGGAACAGATTCCGCCCCCACCCGAAGACATGAACCCGTCCGACCCGGATCTCGTCCCGCACGAGCAAGAACTGCGGTTCGAGGGCGACCTATACACCCCCAGATGGGTGAGGGGCCACGGCAACAAGCGTGAGGGATGGTGCGGAATTTGCAAACCCGGCCGCTGGTTGGTGCTCAAGAACTCGGCATTCTGGTACGACAAATCCTTCACCCACGGCATCAGCGCCGCCACCGGCAACCCGTTCCAGGAGCCCCAGGAGACTCGCAGAATGGATGGCAACCCGGACGTCTGGGAAGGATTGTGCGGCAGCTGCAATGATTGGATCGCGCTCGTTAGCAGCAAGAAGAAGGGCACCACGTGGTTCAGGCACGCCTACAAGGTATGTAACGCGGCACCCGGTCGTGACAAGACCGCAATGCGTCACAGCAGCGACTAATTCGTCTCCTTTCTAGTGTCACACCCACCCTAAGATCAAAGACGCGCCAAAGCGTCGACGGGAGAGCAACCACAACCGCAACTTGGCGGCGTCTCAGATGGCCAAGCCAAAGGTTGAGCCGCAACAACAGTCGGCGACTTCCATGCCACCGCAGGCCCCAATCACACCCCAGATGACCCCGTCGGCGATGGCCGGTACAAGCACGCCGACGCCCGCTCAGATGCAACAGCAGCACCATCATCAACAACATCAACACCTTCAACAGGTGCCGCCGCCCATGTCACAGATCCACCCACAAATGGGAGCGAGCCACGGCCAGCCGGGGAATGTTATCAATCCTTTGGAAGGCATGCCTGGCATGATTTGATGGCGAGCCCGGCCGTTGCCGCCACCCATCTTTGATCTCGAGATTATCTGGTTGCAAAACCGCACTACCCTCCAAAAAAAAACAAAAAAAAACATCGCACACGACTGATACCACTTCTTTTTTGTTGTTGCCTTGTCTTTTATCTTTTCTTTGTTACACAATTTGACCTACGCCGCAGCGCGTGCTTGTGGTACAAACACGCTCATCCGAAACGTCATCATGAAAAACAATGACAATGAAGCCTTTTTCCTTGGACCTTACCTTTTATAGACACGGGCATCACGAGAAAAAATCTCGGAGAAGGGGAACGGAAGAGCTGTGGGAGAGGTACTCAAGGGTTATTGGACTTGTTTGTTTGCTTGGGGTTTGGGCATGGATTTGACCGCCCAACCATCCTCCCCCCCTAATCCAGAGAAGAGGAGGGAAGGAAAGAGAAGGAGAAAAGAGAAGAACTGTGTCATGGATGATTTTCCAAAATATCTACTACCTTACCTACCGGCACGACCATCACGATTGAAACCCCCTATCCTTCTTTTACTTTTCTCTTTCCTTTTCCTTTCTTTTTTCGTCCTCGCCAGCCGCCGTCTACGCTGAATTGACGCACGAGCCAAGCACGACTGTCCGTTTTTCATGCTACGTTCAAGAGGAGGAATGGATCGAGTTTTTGCTGTTACGCCCGCCCGACACACGAACAACTCACAGTGCAGAGTTCTATACTGGCCAGCCACACCCAAAACGAATGCCACAGGAAGAGAAAGGGGCTAGTTCCCGGCCTGTTTCGAAGGAAGGCCTTTTGGTATTATTTTTCTGATTCTTGTTCGCTCCTTCTCGAATCGCAAGTTTTTGGTTATCCACTTACTCTTTTTTTCTCCGTCATGGAATTTGTCCAGGACAAACCTAATCGTAGATAGCTAAATAGGTGGTATGTACCTACGGCCCCGGAATCGTGGGCCGTCCAGTCTCCTTGTTTCGTTTTTTTTTCCCTGATTTGTTTTTCACCTGCTACTCCGTTTCTTGTTTCTTTGTTTGAGGAGGACATACCAATGATATCAAGGGGAGGAAAAGGTGGAAATACATGGGAGTTTCTTTTCCTATTTTATTTTTCTTTTTTACTCTCTCCATACCCTACTCACGGGAACTCGGGGGGGAAGGGACGAGGCGAACCGACAAGTGGGGAGAGAGGACGTGGATAAAAAAAGGAACGGGAAGGATTCATCTTGCTTTGAAAGTCACTGGACGAAGAAGGACGACGATGCCATCATGTAAATGGAATGGAAAGGAAATGTTATTATCGTTGGACAAAAACCCTCGCGGTGAAATAGTGCTCAGTTAGAATTTGTTATTTCCCCTCCCCTCTCCATCTCCGTTGCTCAATACCACGCGCAGAATGAGGAATCACAAACAAACGGCCCATTTCAGAACGAGGCAGCCTCGGTGATCTTTCGCGAGACTCGGTTGTTTCCCTCCTCCTCCTTCTCCTGCGCCAGATGACTGACGGCGGCCGGCGGACTGAGGCGGCACTGAGAGGTCAGGGTCACTCTGGCTTGTGACACACGCGACCCACAAAGAGGGAGGGCGGCAACGAAGCCGACAAGGTCGCCCTGCGCGGGGTTTCTGGTTCTGTTCCAAACCGAAACCCGCGCGACCTCGTTTTCTGAGCTTGCACTTCCCCATGACCCCCCCCCTCCCCCCCCCTTTCCCTGGCCCTTATCGCTGCTATGTATAACCGTCTCATGAAAATTCGCCGTGAATGAACATCCGCCCCCCCTACACCCCGGAGGCCGCGAAGCTGTCGGGAGAAAAAAAACATGGAATCGTTCGAGAAAAGGGAGAGAGCGTGGGGGCCGGACGGCACTTGCTGCCTTCACCCCCCTCCCGGTCCAGCAAACGTAGCGGGTTTGGAGTCACGGTCTCCTTCCACCAGCAACCGGGGTGAAGGGGAGGGGGGTAAGAGAACTGGGATACCAAGAGGGTTGGGAAGAAGACGTGGCATGCGTTAACTCAAGACCCATGTATTTCAGGATGGGGCCTGCCATCCGGACTCATACCTTTGCGGGATTCAGGGACAGGAACAGGACGGTAGACAGGCAGAAAGGAGAACAGGGGAACCGCATCGATGCCGATTAGGAGGGTAAGATCGGTGGAGGAGGTACACCGAGCGAAGGGACCCGGGGGGGGCCTGGGCCGCGGGCATGGGAGTTTGGGGTGCAGCGTGTCGTGGACATGGTTTTGGTCGTCGTCGTCTCCGCCGTCGTGGTGGTGGTGGTCCACCATGCAGCCCTGCCCTGTGATCTGCGTTTCCGAAATAGTATGGTCCAGGAACGACCAACTGCCGGCTGGGGCTGATGCTGCTAGGCCGCGAACTTTGCCTGTTGGCTCTGCCTACCCCCACCTCCCTTCATAAGGTCAGATGGCTGCTCCCTACCAGCTGTCGGGGGTCAAGAGCACGCTAGAGAGCTAGGGCCTGCAAATGGAAGAACATCAGACCAGGAACCAGAAAGGCCGGTGGATGGTGGGATGAATGGACCAGGAACCCGGAGTGACCGGTGGACGCTGCCGGGAGAGGCCACCACCGTCTCGTTCGCCTCGACTGCCCGCCCGCCGCCGACGGTGGCCGAGGGCTGCGGGAGGAGGAGTTATGACTACGTGCCCGAGCATCATGTGGGTATCCAGTGTCTTGAAGGGGAATTTACTGTTCCTGTGCTCTGCCCGAGAGTGGAAGGGAGGGAGGGACTCAATGGCGGACCGGGTAGCATGTTGTGCGCGTTTCTTCGGTGGATCATCTTCTCGAACGCAGTACAAACGCGTGATCGGCCAAGTCTCTCTATACACGGCTCCAGGAAACAAACGACGACGGATGGACGGACGGCAGAAGTGCCGGGCAGAGTTGGGGTGACGGCGGCGGCTACTGCTGGGACGGAGACTTTGGACGATTCAGGGGCACCATCGGCTTGTCTGTCTGATGAGGGCCCGGTCGAGGGATTCCCAGGACGACTGGCCGACTGAGTGACTGCTTGGTTGACTGGGGGCTGCAACAAGCTCTTGTTTCGATGGAGGACGGCAGTCCCGGGCGAGAGGACTCGGCGCCGGAGACTAGCCCTTCCATCACAACTCATGAAGAAGGCCCGTTAGGCGATCCCCTCTCCCACCCCTGGGCTTCTTCCAGGAAACCACTTTGCAAAACCTTTCTTGCCCACCCCTGTGGCGCCTCTCCGTCTTTCTTTGCCAAAGATGGTTGTTTCGATCCGACGGGTATCCCGGAACCAAGACGATCCATTTGGGCAAGAGAAGCCGCAAATGGTTTCTGTCCGCGACGGCGGCGGGCGATGCCAGAGGAGGGGAGGCCCGGCTCTCTCCAATTTCCCAGATTCATGCGTCTCGGCTGGGAGACCCCGCCATTATGTATCCGAGGGGTCGGCGCACAGGCTCTCCCTCCTCGACGTATGTAGTATCCGTAATGTACCATTCGTATGGCGGCATCTGGCGGACCGAACAGGCGATAGGCGGACGATCGTGTTTATTCTCGCCCTACGGACGTACCTAATTTACAGCGGAACAGGATGACGCAAAAAACCGGGTACGGCTGAGATGGTTCCAAGGCCGTGGTAGGTATTGCTGCGCGCCTTCTTTCGTCCGCCGTGCAGCCCATCCTCATCCACCCCCCCCCCCCCCCCCCCCCCCGCTGGCGATGTCCGTTCTGTGCGCTGGTGGCGCGAAGTCGTATCCTGGCTTTTTCGTTAAGCCCTGTCGGTGCGGATGGGCGCGGATGACACGGACGGGATGGGCCAGGAGCAGAAGAAAAGGGGGTAATCGCTCATGTCGGGAACGGCTGGCGAGGAAGTCGGCGTCGATGCCACGCCCCGGCCGACCCCCTGAGCAGAAACTCGAGGGCACCCACCTGCCACTGTTGAGGTCTTGGATGGTGCCGCCCGGTCTCGCGAAGAAGCGGGGTTTCGGGGGACGGCAGGGACCCGACTGCTATTGAAAAGGGCGGCTTCTGGTGCGCCGAAAAGGCTCCCACTACTTCCATTGATACCTTCCAGCATGTCGAAAGTTAGCACAATACCTGTATGGCCATAATGAGTGGGCAGACTTGGAGGTACTTCGTGATATAAGACAAGCTGGTGTAGGTTTAGTGCCTACCCAGGTCTCATCACCCAATGACATTCAACTGCAACCACTCAAAAACCCCTTGCAGCTGCAGCGACGATGGGCCAATGACAGGCCGGCAACAGCATTTGCTTACGCAGCTCTCTACCACACACATGGCAGCTGTCATGAAGTAGTGACAGCCAATCGATTCGATTGATGGTTTCTTTACTTAGTTCCATGTTTTTCTACTATGTGGTTCCCTGGATGGACTTATTGATGGGGCTTTGTTTTTCGAGCCGGTCTGCTGTCCTCAACTGCCTAAAGTGGCTCAAATGGCTCCGCATATGCAGCAAGGTGGCGGGAGGGATGTTTCGTTGTCGGCATCTGGCCAGCATCACTTCATGCCCAACGTCGGAGATGATAGCCCGCGGCAATGATGATGATGATGGTGTTGATAAAAGATGGGGACCAATGGCCCGCCAATCGTAGCAGTGCCGAGCGAACCCAATTAACTCCAGCCTCCAGAAGCGACCGGCCGCTAATTGTGTGTGTAGACACCGGACCGTCCGATGTCCTCCTTGCCCCGTTCAGCTAAACACTATTTCGTCTGATACCTGCATATTACGGCATGATTTGAACTCTTCTGCGGCGGCTATGGTGCTTCGGCGAATGGTCATCGCAACAACTCTGCCTGGAATACTACCTATCCGGCTAGCGACACGACAACTGGCACGGAGACTGCCGAATTCTTTGCTGAGGTGCGGCTCATGCGCCTGCCAGTATGCTCTCGCCATGAAAGTTCGTCCGGTGGCGCTAACTACACGTCAGGCGCTTGGAACTCTGACGTTCTCCAAAAGCCAAGCCAACAATCATTGTTCCGTGCACCGCCTTTTAACAGTCAGGCATATTGGCCTCTGGAGTTGCGCAACTTGAGTTTGGGACATGGCCGTTGAGTGCAGTCCCGTTACCAATTATAACACACCACGACGAGTGTTGAGCAGGAGAACTGGAGGGCAACTCTGTGACTAGCCGCGGAAAGGCACTGGATCTCTGCGCTAATTTGTTCTGTCAGGCCAAGTCCGCGCTCGTAACTCTGACATGAGTGGTGAGAAGTGACAGGAGGCCCCAACCGCCTTGCGTAGCCATTGTATTGGTATTGTGGTACCGCCTCCCTTTTGTTTTGCTCGTGAGTGTCACAATGGGCGGCCATTGCGAGGACTGAGCGAAAGCTGACCATTTGCCGATTTCCCTGATTCTCGAGAAGGAAACGGATAGAGGGCTGAGCATGATGCTGCCCTTGGCGATGTCATGGATAAAGAGAGGTGGGACGGCGCGGCACCCGGATACCGCAGTCCGCACCACGAAGCGTCCGAACAGACTGCTCGCCATTTTTGTGTACTCCGTGGTTCGTACAAGACTAACCGGCTATATTTGAACACTCGAACCCCTCAGGCGTCATTGGAGGCCTTGCGAACCGCCTTACCAGAGATTGCCAACAACTTGTGAGATGCCCGCTGCGCATCGGCATCCTGCCGAAGTAGTTAAGGGGTACGTGGGCCCCTTCGGGATGCGAAGCCAGTTGCCGAAAGGAGGTTGAAGCGCGAAGAAAGGGTAAGGGGTCAGCTACGGGTCCGATTGATAACCCGTGTTGATGCTTGAGCGGCCGGCAAAGTGTCTCACTCTGCCCCTTTGGTCGACCTGTTCGGCAGAGGCTTGAGTTCCCCTTGACATTCTGCCGTCGTGGGAAATGAGACGATTGTTGATAAGAGGCTCCTTGTCCTACTGCAAAGGCAAACGCCTCAGCGCTCCATTGGTATCTGACAGAGGGCCTCATTGCCTACGTTGTCTTTCCAATCAATCCATCCCGGGTTGGAGGATGCGAAGTTGCTCCCGCAAGGTCTCATTGCGGTGGTAGGGGAGAAGCCCCTGGCCAGGCACAGCTGAAGCTACTTGCAGCCACCTCCGAAACAGTGGGGACCCTTTCGACTGATGACGGCCTTTGGCTTGATTCATTTTTGCCAGAGCGGGAACGTCAGCAAGGGCTCATCCTTCGTAAGTGGCATCACCACGAGGAGCTTGTCGAGTGACACGATGGCGGGGGTTGATTCGGCAACCAAACAAAACGAGTTCCCTGATCCAGCACTCGCCGCTCGTACTTGTCCTGTTGGATCGGCGCATACACAGGTGCTTTACGATGCGATAAGGTGCAGCGTGTCGCGAGAGAGCACGACGGACGGGGCTAGTATCGGTAGCGCAGCGCCGTGTTGACTCACACACGCCGCTTGCATGCGTCGGAGGTCTTGATGGCCAGTCCGGCAAGGGAGTCGTCTTGGGGACGGGGCGATTCTGGGGGTTGCCGGGTCGGTCGTCCCTCGAGGCCGTGGGATGACGCCACGAGTGTGTGTGTGGTTGTGAGGCAGTGTACGGATACGGATGGATAATTGATGGTTGTTGAGCGGGGATGATTATCCAAATGGCTAGGTAGTTACTTCATCCTGCAACTAATTGCTGCTGATGACGGCTATCGTTCCTGGTGAGGCCTGTCATCAGCTGGCCAGACAGACATTCCTGGCTGGCTGTATACCGAGTTCCGTACGGTACATTCATTAGCAGGTTGGCGCAGGATTGCAGCCGAGTTGAGGATGGATGGCGCTCTGCAGGTCGTCCCTGCCTGCCTCTCCCTGCCTGCGGGGAGTCCCTCTCCCTGTGCTTACCTGGCCTACCTACCTAGGTAGGTAAGTAAGTAGTAGGTAAGTAGGTATATGTATACGGGGAGTAGGTATCTGGCTTCCCCACTCGCCTTGTGCAGTTGCGGAAGATATGGCTGCCTCTGGCTTGGCCAAGTACCTTGCATGACTCTGCAGACGATCCATCCCTTCCCATCACATTTGGGCAATTCGCTTGCCCTGCAGCCGAGCCGTTGCAACCAGCAACCGGCTCAGCAATTGATGTTCGGCCTAGCACCGTCCCGATGAAACAGAACCAGGCACAGCGGCTCCGAGACGCCGCCTTCGATTGACTGTAAGGCAACGCCAGTGATGGACCGACCGCATGTCACCGAGTCTCTCTCCGGTCAGAACAATTCCCATGTGGTTGGACAGGTGCTGATTTGCATGTCTTGGCCGCAGGCCCCCCCCTCCCTCCAAAAAAAAAAAAAAAAAAAAAAAAAAATAAGCCCATTCCACACAGGAACATCCTTGGAGCAAGCCCTTTCTTCAGCCCCTAGAGTTCATCGCATTTCCCTGCCATCGACCGTCTCCCTACCGCGGCAACAGCAGCAGTAACAGTTGGTACTTGTGAGCTACCCGGGTCGAAGCATCATGCCCTTGGCTAGGCCCGGCTCTCTGCTGCGGATTGCGCCATTAGTTGGTTGCCCTTGCCTTGGGTGCGTTGATTCGCAGACGCTAGTTTGTAATTCCACGTTGGCTGGCTGAAAAGCTGATTGCCATGTACTGACTGGTATTCGTACATCCCACTCATCATCCGATCGTTGCGAACCTTGAAACCCCGAGTACGCGCTGCTGTTTCCTCCAGGAGGACCTTGACGTGCCATCACTGCACCACAGCGTCATCATCTGTGCGAGAGCCGGCTGTGATTCTGGCACCCCTCAGGCGGAAACATCTCGCTGTCAGCGCCAGTGCGCTCATGATGATTCGGCCATCAACGGTTCCAAGCGTGGCTTCCCACTACTCGCTGCCTGCCTGAGCCACGCCTATGGTCCTGGAGAGTCGGTTTCCGCTCAAACTGCATCGGGGGGGAGTCTAGAAGCAGCCAACGCCGTTAAGGGGCGTCATGTCATGGCGGCTGCTGTCATCTGCCGACGCAGGTGGCTTCGATGTCGAAGGAATAGAGAAACAACGGACGGGAGGAGGGCGAACGAGGTCAAGAAGCAAACGTCTCCTCGTTTAATTGACTGAACCTTCAACCTAACGAGCAACCGCCGTTCCCCGGGAAGCCCCAGCAGAGCCTGTAGCTTATCACGGATGGTGGGCAGTCCAGTCACACCAGGTGCGCTGTGCTCCGCTGGACAGTGCTCCTATCCCGTCGTCCTCCGCCAATAGAACGCACCAGCCACCAAGATAGGTACCACCGGATTGCCTTAACTCGAGGTACCTCACCTCATGTACCCGTGCACACCTATCAAAAAAATTTACCAAGCATCAACACGTCTCCAACGAGGGGAAGGGGAAGGGGAAAACCCCGTCTCTGCCTCGCTGTGTCTCTCTACGTACCGTTGTGCGCCGTCCTGAGGTTACATACGCCTCTTCACAGCAAGGTGCGGCTACTGTCAACTGCTGCTCTACACACCTGCTCTTGCAACTGCCTGCGGTTCTCTGTAGTTGCTATTGCTACCTTCTCTCATTCTTCTTCTTCTCACGGTCAATCATTGGCCCTTGGACGTTCCTTTCCTCCTCCCCCCCCCTTCCTTTCGTGCTGCAGCAACCTCCGATTCTGCGCTGTGCATGCCTAGTATTACGGCCAAGGCTGTTGCTCTGCTGTCTCGCGACTCTGACGACTAGATTTCCTTCTTCTCCTGTATCCTCTTTTCCACTGGTACGCTTGCGCTCGCTGTGTCTCCTGGCCTCACGGACCTCCCTGCCTGCAAACCGCAAACCGCCCCCTCGACTCCCAGCCACCCTGCCTCGGATTAGGTACTTGGAAACGCTGCTGTTCACACAAGTCCTTCTTCGTCCCTCGCTTTATTTTCCTGTTGATGACTCTACCGTCTTCGACCTTCCTGTAATGATCAATGAATGATATACGACCCCGGGCAGCCCCACATATCTACATTCACGAGCCGATCCATCGACTTCACGCCGCCCTGCCTACGCTCGCCTCCAACCCGATTGCGACCCTTGGGCGTTCTCTGGCCTTGTTCGGAACCCCTCAGCATCTTCGAAACGCGATAACTCTGCTTGGTGACGGTGGTTCACGTTATGTTGAGTTAGGGTTGTGTGAACTACAGTAGAACTGCTATGAGTGGGGATCAGTTGGCGTCCAGGCAAGATTTCAACCAGCCTACCCCGTTCACGTTGGTCTTCTGCCTCCCAGCAGGCCGCAAGATCAACAGGCCGGCTTTCCTGCCAGAACCTCCTTGGCTAACCTGGAATCGTTTGTAGCTTTGGAAACCCAAACGCTCAATCGCCCACACCCAAACAGACTCCCACCTCGGCCACATTCCCGAGTCCCGTCTTCGAGACCCCCAAACAGCGACAAGGCCACTTTGACGACGCTGGCGGTTGGACGCCTCGCTTTGCAGAGGAATACTCCGTCTTCGATACAACCCCCGGAAACCTTCGAGCTTCTCCGGGCTCTTTCCCCGACTTTACCACCACTACGTATCCCCCTTCGGCCACCCTGGAGAGGCCCTTGTCCGCCGAGAGCCTTGCTGCACAGATAGCAACACATGCCAACCATTTCTCGCCCAATCCCAGCCTATCCTTGCCGCCAGTTGCTGCCGCTCAACGACTGCCTTCCTCTCCCAAACCTCCGAACGAAGAACCCGAGCTTCCTGGCCAAGAGGGCGGGCCGCCGAAACCAGAAACCGCATCGCAGGGCACGGTGTCAGAAAAGTCCAAAGGCAGGGAGAGCATCGCGGATCTGAACGGGCAAACGGCCACTCCTCCTCCGTCTTCCCACAAAGGTGGCCGGAAACTGGTTTCAAAGCTCCAGGCCGACAATATGCAAAATGATCACGGCTACGGCCAGCCAGATTTTTCCGGGACCCCACAACACCCCAATATGGCAGCGGCCTTTGTGAACGCCACCGATATGTTCGGGTTTCCCTTGACCGGTCCGGCAAACGGCTCTGCAAGCTTTTGGGATCCGAGTGCAGACATGTCAGGAATGGATATCGACTTTTCTTTTGGCCCCAATGTATTCCACAACTCAGGCCACCGCCACATGCCGTCGTTCGACGCTTCGCAAATGTTCCAGGAGGCAAGTGCTCTGCCACCCCCAAGTAGCCAGGAGAGCTCTCAGCCCACCAAGCGGACTCGGCCTTTGGCTCCTAAGCCTGCCATGCATGCTATTCATTCTGCCTCAGCAGACATGTCGATGGCATCGACCTCGTTCTCGACATCGGTGGACGACCCCTTTGGCCTCGGGAGCCCGGGCGGAGTTGATCCGGGCCTGCTATTTGGCCGACCGTCGTCTTCTAGCATGAACACCGCCATTCCCATGACGCAAGGCTCGGCCCAGTTCGCCTTAGCTGCTGCTGCTGAATCTCAATCCAGAGCACCAATGCACAACGACATTCGGCGTTCTTTCAGTACGAAGGAGTTGGGACCTGGTAGAGCAACCGGCAATACATCCGTAAACTCGACTGCCAAGTCACACGGCCGCTCAAACGGCCTGCAGCGCAGCGTCAGCGATAACCGAGGGCGCCGCGGATTGGCAAAGGCAGCTTTGCCCAAACTCGCCCCGGCCATACAACCAAGACCGCAGGCCACCAACGGACCAGCATTTGGCCCGGGCCGGCCACCGAGCCGTCCCTCCGGTAGGACATCGCCTCTCAAACAGAACCATTCTCGCACTTCTGGCCTGACCTCGATACCCGAGGCAACCCCCCCGCGCACGCGGACCGCTGTCAAGTTCACTATTGACTCGAAAGGCAGAGCAAGAGCAGAGGCCACCATGGTGGTGGACGACTCAATGGCCAGTAACACGCAGAGAAGACCGGTAACCCGGGAGATGCCGCGGAGGGAGAAGAGCTGGGAATCGGACGACGACGACGACTCTTCAACAGACGACGAGCCAATCATCATCCCCAGCCGGAACACCTCTTTCGCACTACCCGACCCTCGAAGAACAT
Source organism: Colletotrichum navitas (assembly GCF_030913465.1). NCBI lineage: Eukaryota > Fungi > Ascomycota > Sordariomycetes > Glomerellales > Glomerellaceae > Colletotrichum > Colletotrichum navitas. Next base: position 440,746 of record NW_026850550.1, on the reverse strand, counting down.
CTTCCGCTTCTGTCTTCCACTCATCCAGAAGAAGTGTCAGCGAACACAGCTCGAGCAGCCTTGGTGCGTCAGTCTCGCAACATGACGCCGAGAGTGAAGCAGAGACCGTTATGCACGAGCCGCAAGGAAAGGGTGGCGACGCAGCAAGCGAACTACGAAAGCTGGTCGAGAACAGGCAGAGGCGAGGGCCGCAGGCCCCGTCTATCCAAGCGTCACAGCTGTTTGCGTCCGGCAGTTTTCAAGACAGCCACGGGGGCCTGGTGTCGCCGACAGCATTCACCGAAGTCAGCCTTCCGTCTCCAACAAAGGCGACCTATAACATTCGGTGCGTTTGTCGGAGCGGAGCAAATAAACAAGGAGAGTACATGGTCCAATGGTATGTTGCCCGATCCATTCCAGCCAGCCTCCACAGGCATTTTTTTACTTTGACCGGGACTGACAGTCGGACAGCGAATCTTGCGAAATGTGGCTTCATGGTTTGTGCATCAACATCTCCAGGCGGACGCTCCCGACTGTATATATCTGTGCTTTCTGTTCGAACACGCCCAATATGCGAGGTGGTCGGCTGCGCGGCAGTGGCCCGGCGCTAGGTCCATCAGGGGCAAGCCCTTTGGCTCGCAAATCGTTCCGATAATCCATGGCTGCGGTCGAGCTGAACGATAATGACCAGATGCGACAAAGTCAATGATGGTACGCAAGGAAAAGAAGAACAAAAAGTCTAGAAAGAGAACGGGGCGATCCGCCATCAAATCATCTTGGATATTGATGAGTACATATGATACCCGAGTACAAACTTGCGGCTTAATGATAAATAACAAATGAAATGATGCTGAGAATTCGCTCCGAGGCACTCTGAGGTAAAGTGACGATGGCACAGGTAGCGTCAGATGGGCAAGACGAGCTGTGATGAGATCAATGTTCAGCAGATGTGTTCTGTCTTGGGACGGAAAACGAATCCCGGTAACACCAGCGGCAGGTCGTTGGCTTGTGCCGCTCTGCCCGAATCCACCCTACGTACATAGTAATGGTCGTCGTCGGATGAGGTGGACGGAAGAAGACGAATTTGTGGAAACCGGAACGACCGGGCGCCGACAGAAGCCGAACTAAGCTCCGAAGCTTTGCGGGGTGTTTGGGGCTGCGGGGCAAAAGCTGAGCTCGCAGCTCCCTAGGCCTCCGACTTCGGAAGGCGGGGTTGAGGCCGGGCCTGCACTTTTTAAATCTTGTGTGGGATGCGGGGCCGCCGCTCATCTGTTTAGGTTATCGGTGCAAGGTGTTCGCTGTTCGCTGTTCGCACTTTCTCTCCTCGTCAACCTTCCTTCTCCCATTGCGCAGATACCCCCTTTTTGTTTAGAAGCCTCCCCCAAGAACGCCCATTCCCTCCCAAATCATATTCAACATGGCGACGCACAACATTGTCGTGTTTGCTGGCGACCACTGTGGTCCCGAGGTGAGCCTGACAGGAGTCTCGCTCGGCAGACGCAAGGAGATGAGGGGGCAAGAAAGCTAATCAAACCCTATTCTAGGTCGTCGCGGAGGCTGTCAAGGTACGCCGATGGATTCAGCCGTCAACGGAAAGGCATGCATCATGAGACTGATTGCTTCTCGTCTTTCCTAGGTGTTAAAGACAATTGAGGCCAACAGCCCTTCGGCCGGCAAGTTCAACTTGCAGGATCACCTCCTCGGCGGTGTAAGTCCCAAGCAATCCACCCGACCGCGCCCAACAGATGACCCAATTGAGGAGCGCGCACTGACGGCAGCACACCCGAACAGGCCTCTATCGACGCCACCGGATCCCCTCTCACTGACGAAGCCCTCGCCGCCGCCAACGGAGCCGATGCCGTTCTTCTCGGCGCGATCGGCGGCCCGAAATGGGGTACCGGCGCCATCCGCCCGGAGCAGGGCCTTCTCAAGCTTCGCAAGGAGATGGGCACCTACGGTAACCTGCGCCCCTGCAGTTTCGCCTCCGAGGCCCTCGTCGACTTTTCTCCACTCAAGGCCGAGGTCTGCCGCGGCACCGACATGGTCATCGTCCGGGAATTGACGGGCGGTATCTACTTTGGCGAGCGCAAGGAGGACACGGGCGACGGCAAGGCCTGGGACAGCGAGCCGTACTCGCGCGAGGAGGTTGAGCGGATTGGCCGCCTGGCGGGCTTCCTTGCCATTGCCCGCGGCGAGAAGACGGTGTGGAGCTTGGACAAGGCCAACGTTCTGGCGACGAGTAGACTGTGGCGCAAGGTCATTACGGAGTTGTTCGAGCGAGAGTTTCCTCAGCTCAAGATCGAGCACCAGCTCATCGACTCCGCCGCCATGCTGCTCGTCAAGAGCCCCCGCGCGCTGAACGGTGTCGTTGTTACGAGCAACCTGTTTGGTGACATCATCTCCGACGAGGCGAGTGTCATCCCCGGCAGCATCGGTCTGCTGCCCAGTGCCAGCCTGAGCGGCATTCCCGACGGCAAGGGCAAGTGCAACGGTATCTACGAGCCCATCCACGGTACGTCGGCCCTAAACTCTACCATCATCTCATTCCGAATGTGCTAACGATATGCAGGCTCCGCCCCCGATATCTCCGGCAAGGGCGTCGTCAACCCCATTGGTACGGTCCTCTCTGTCGCCATGATGCTGCGCTACTCCCTTAACCTGCCCAAGGAGGCCAAGGCCGTCGAAGATGCCGTCAAGGCCGTCATCGACAACGGTATAAGGACAAAGGACCTTGGTGGCAACGCCGGCACCCAGGAGGTCGGCGATGCCATCGTCACGGAACTGACCAAGATCCTCAAGGCATAGGGGAGTCAACGTTGAAATCTAAGAAGTAATCTGCGAGGGCGGGTTTGAAGTCAAAATGTAAAGATGATGAAAAAAAAGAACCACCCAGGCCTGTCTGGTGCGTGGAGGTTTGTATAGCTCACTGGACACGGTCCATTTTTATTGAGGTAGAGATGAGAGACTCGATTGCATTCCTGTCACGAGGACCCTTCACGTGTTTTCAATGGTCATGGCCTTGTTCTTTGGCCGTGGGCTCCTACGAACTCCTTACTTGGGCTGTCGCCCCCGACACTTGACAGGCTCCGGATGTTGCTCTAGGTCTCGTTTGGCTTGCTCTTCTTGCCATCCTGGGAACTTGAGCTCCTCCGAATTTAGGAGTGTATAATAAAATACACAAGAGGCGTGTGTCATTACCCACATAAACTGTAGCGAACCAGACAGACGGTTCTGGAGTGGTGAAAGGGATGCCATAGATCCTAGCTGCCTAGCGTATACTGCCGCCAGCAGTGACGGCATCTGTTGCCCAAGCGATCTCAGATTCGATATACCCAGCCATAGGGCAGTAAATAGATGGTGAAAAAAATGAAGCCATTTGGATGAAAACTGTAAAAGTGGTTACAGTATATATGAAGGGGTTGGGTGGTTAGGGGTGGAGATGCATGATCGCAATGTCGGGGTGCTCGGAAAGTGGGTGCTTTGACTAATTAGATTCATTTTGTTGGGCGCGTCCCCGAAAGAAATAGCGGTGGCAATTTGGATTTGGTTGCGACGTTAACCTACAGCAATAATGAAAGTCTAGGCGGAATACCCGCACTAGCTAAAAAAGGTCTGTTATCCTATTATTCTACTTACCTATTAGAGGTCGTCTGATATTAAGAAGACTCCTCTTCTGTTTATTACTACATAAAGACGGCCCAGTACAAAAGCTCTATTTTTGTAATAACGTACACGCATAGTGAGCTGCGCATCATAGTGAGCTGAGCACCTTCAGAAAAGTGGAGTGTTTCTGGCTGGGCTGCACGCGAAAACACTGTTAGGAAATTAGTAAGGGGCTTAAGGTGCACAGCTTACTATGCGTATATATGAATAGATATATATAAGACCTATAAATATAAAGTAGAAGCAGTAATTCTAGCAGTAATTTAAGCAGTAATTCTTGTAGTAGTAGTTATAATATATATATATATATATATAGTAGGTAGAATTAGTTCTAATAATAAAAGTTAAACTTTTATTCTATATACTTTACTAACTTTTCCCCCCCCCTTTTTCCTTTTTTTCCTTTTTTTATATTGCTTGTATCTAATTCTTATATATTTCTTAGTTTGAACTAATTACAAATTAATAGATTAGAAGCATAATCAAGGATACTTACAAAGTACCCTTTTTACAAAAATATATAGTCTTATCTTCTCTCTATTTTCTCAGCCTTACATTCTTATCAGCTACCTTATTTATTCATTCATCACTCCATTTTAACTATTCAATATTTATTGCCTATCCTCAACCCTCCTCTCCATTGCTCTACTGCAGTCATGAAGCCTTCTGCACTTTTGTCCATCGTCGTACTCGCCACAGGCGTTGTCGCCACTCCACCAAACATGAATGGGCTACCTGAATCCCACGTCGCAGCTGCTGACAATGATGGTCCATCTGAGTCCTATGTTGCTGCTGCTGATGCGCTGAACCGTCTGCAGGAACGTGGCAGGCCCAAATGCCGGGAGGAGGGCGAGAGTTGTAGCGCTCTCAGGCTCAAGTTCTGTTGCCGACAACTCATCTGCATACGCAGATGTGTCGTCCCAGCGCCTAGATCCTAAGGGTACAGTCTGTTGCATTAGCAGTGTCTAAAACTTATTTTTTTAGTCTATACGCTTATACTACATAAATATAACGCTTATATAAATTTAGGTTTTTTAGGTAACAAAATACAAAATCTATATTTTAGTAATATTTAATAGTTGGATTGGCTCGCATTTGGCCAAGGTAGGCAGGCACCTACCTGGTTCTAACCTGTATGGACGGCTGTCGTTCTATTTCAAAGCAGGCTTTGCGCTGTGGACTCTTTGGGTTGGGCCATACTTGTCAAGGTACCGCGGTCCATTTGTGGTCTACCGGCAGCCTGCGAGTGTTCTCATGTCTGGTGTTGTTTTCGAATGGCTTGTCGTCGACCCGGTGTGCTATATAATCCATAATCCACGTTGATATGCAGTATGTTACACGTTGTCTGGACGACTTGATCGTACAGTGTAGTCACAACTCTTGGCCAATGTTTTGGGGGAAGTCGGCAAGGGCAAGCACCCTTTCTAACCTTTCATATTGTCTTGGCAGAGAATAATGCCACGTTTGATATAACATGGGATCTTGGCTTATGTGGAAGGGTGGTGGAGCTGGCTTTGTTTCCTGGATGGGACAAAATGGAAACGGCTGGCGCAAACTACTAACCTATCACTTAATGGGACGGATGTGTCTGCAACTACACTTAAGTTAGATGTTCAGCGACAAAAAGAGCCTCTTGAAAACCTCGACTACCTACGCTGTTTATGAATTACAGGTACTGCAGGGTTTGTAGATACCCCCGATTGATGTCTCCTCATTCCTCTGGTGTTTTGGCCGATCCCTTCCGAAGTCTGATCCGAAAACCATCGTGTTTCATTAAGTTCCGATCCGACGGCCCTCTTCCATCTGATGAAGCGCCGGCTCAACGCCGTCCGTCTTCTACTTCTGGTCATTGTCCTCGACGTGCAGGTTTTCGGCCATTTGGCTGAGCTCCGATTCCAAATCTCCCGGCCCAGGGTGAGAGAAGTCTTCGTGGCCACCCGAAATTCCGGCCAACAGTTCCGACTGTGCCACTGGATCGACTGGGGGCTCAACTCCAGCTCCTTCATCCTTGTCAGACTGCTCAACAACAGCCTCCACCTCGGTGGGGAGCGTGGTCGCGCCTTGAGCATAGGCGCTAGAGATCGTTGTCTTCCCTCCCGGGAGGTTGTGTGAGGTAGTCGCCGAGTTGGAGGAATCGCCCCCCTAAGGCTGTTCCCCGGACCCGGTGCCAATTTCCTCGGACCCGGTGCTAGCTTCCTCAGCCTCCGGTGTCTTTTCGGGCCACGTCGTGTACTCTGTGTTAATTATGTTCCTGATGGAACCGAATTTGTTGAGCATCCACAAATCGAGATCACAGGAAACGCCTTCGTCGTCGTTGTCTGGACGCCATTCGGTTGGGATCCAACCTACAAAACCTAGATCTTCCAGCACCTCCCACGAGAATCGTGTGAAGGGGTGAACCTTTTTCGGGAAGTCCTTCCACATTTCAACAGGCTCTGTCCGCAGATGGTCGACAATCGACCCTCCATAGCCCACCAGAACCGCTCGCGGCTTTTGCATCGGTTTTTTCAAGTATTTCACAGTCAAAATGACGTTGATAGGGTCAAGCCTAGCATTGTCGAGGCCAAGCTTTTCTTGCGAAGCGATGCCGTGCAAGAGCTGTGAGAGGATCTCCATCCGTTGGTCTTGGTCGGTTTCGAAGCTCCTTCGTGTTGACGGCTGGTCCTGATACAGATTGACTGTTCCCCGAGTAGGGCCAAGGGGCGTAAACAGGCCTTTCATTGACACGCCTTCAATGTATTCGAGTGTGAGAACGGCAACGGGACGAGATTTCTTAGAGAACTTCTCGTTCAAACTCGTCACGTTTGCAGTCCATCCTCCGAAAAAGTCTGGCACGATGGAGCTGTACCCGGTGCGTGTGAAAGCAGTAGTGTCGAAGGAGCAAGCCCTTTTTCGTGGAGGAATTGGTAGGCTCCAAACTCGTCGCTGAACGACGAGTCTGCAAGCCTCGTCACCTTCATCTCACTTTCCGAATAACCAAGCGCCTTGTACCAAAAGAGGGGATCGAACACTTTCAGAAAAAGAAGTTGCCCCTTTGTAGGCAATTGGTAGCCCTTGATCGGAGAGGTTGTGGGTGCCTTGGTGACGTAGCACTTGAGATTCTGGGGACCGGGGCTGTAGCCGAGACCCGGGCTGCCGCAAACCATGTCGGCAATCTGAACCTCCATCTCGGCGTTCTTGTCGTTCTGGAACGTTTTGCCTTTCTGGGGCTCGTTGCCGGGTGCAAAAACCAGTTGAGTGACCGACATGGCCTTCTCGTCCTCGGACAACATAAGCTCCTCCCCTTCGTTTTCCATGTCTGTCTTAGTTCCTGGTAGTGGGTAGACATGCGAGCCGTAGGGGGCAAGAGGCCGGTGGGAAACTAGTGTGAGGCGCCTGCCACGTGAATAGATCCACTCGTGGTCGTACAGAGCTCCTTGGTCTTCAGATGAGGAAGACATGGCGACTGGTGTGAAAGTAAGGTGAGTAGGGGGATGAGGTGTGGGATGAGGTGTGGGATGAGGTGTGGGATGAGGTGTGGGATGAATAGAAGAAACTTACGGGTAAGAAGCACATAGAATGTGACTTGGAAAGTTGTGAGGATGAAGTTATCAAGTTGAAATCAGTCTGCAGACAGCCTAGGATAGTTCTTATAGAGGTAGGTTGAGAAGGTAAAAATATGAGGCAGCCTCAAGGTATCTATCTACCTACTTAGGTACCTACCTAGGTAGGCAGAGAGGTATAGACAGTGCGGGAGCAGGTAGGCAGGCACCTGGCAGTATAAAGATACGTACATGGTGGGTCGCGTGGTCTGGTCGCCACCTACCTGGGTAGGTAGGCACTACCTGGGTAGGGAGAGTGGACGGGATCCCGAGTTTTCCAGTGGGTATGGTCGTATGCGAAAGACTTATGACGTTTGAGCATCTATAACTGTACTCTGTGCTTGGCTTGTTGGAGTAGGATCATGTCACCAGTTAGAGCACACAGCAGGGCACATGAGGGTTCGGGTCTAGAAGGCTTAATTCTATGTAAGTGAAAGTGAAGAAAGGGAAGTCCTATATATAGGCAAACGAGTGTGACACACCACGTGATACAGCACCTGACAGAGCTGTTCCAGAGGGTGAAAATACATGAAGCTATCGTGACAGATCATCTATCTAGATAGAGCGAGGAGGGCCTCTTTCGTAGTGTCTTCTACAACCTGGGCCGGAGGGCTCCGTTTCTCAAAACCGATGGAGCGGAACATAATATGACCGATTAGCATTCGTCTTGGAGGTAAAAGTGCCGTCGGATCAATCTTTGACGTCTTAGGGCGGACTACTTCTCCGTTATGCCACGCCGCAGCGAGCTGGGTAGCATACTGTTCTATGTGGTCTTCAGTCCGTATTTACAGATCTAGACCGGCGTTATCCAGCAATCTAGGGGAGATACAGGATTTAACAGACACTTCTTCGTAGTAATTCATACTCGAGGTCGCCTTCCAGCAGCCCCCAGAGCCAGTATGGCCGCCAGCCTGCATTAAGGGCTACGAGCATCTGGGACGAACCTAGAAACCCGTGGTACAGCGCCCATAGGAGAAGTGGTCTTTTTTACCGTAATGGCCTTCCTTGACCTTATTATCTGTCTTGGGCGAGGAAATTCGCGCTTGGTTCTGGCAAAAGAGTCAGTTGGGAGCTGAAATATTCTATTGTTAGTCTGCCATGCAACACCACCCGAGCTCATACACAATGCGTATAGTGACGTTATTCATACAGAGTTTGGTCATTCAATTAATGCTGAAAGTGGACTGCTGTAAGCTTGAATATGCATTGCAATCGATTGGTTAGCATGGTAGTAATTCTGTGCCGCCATCAGATATGAGTTCAAGGATCTGCTACAGAATACACTGGGTAGTCTAGTCAAGCGGTTTGCAGGAGACTCTAGCAGGTCCTTTCTGCTTAAGAGCAGGACTAGCTATGAGGCCAGATGGCCAGCAGCCGACCGCGAATGGTGGGAGAGGTGAGAAGATTGCTTGCGGGCCTCTTTGGGCGCGTGCATGATGCTTTGGTTAATCATGCCGCGACAAGCCTGCCCATCAGAATTGCCGGGCCAAATTCAAAAACAGCCAAAAATGTCCGTGTTGGTTGCGAACGTATTCGTAGTCACTGTCCGAGAACACCAGTCCATCAAATTGAGTATGCTTGTCCGTCTTGTGCCCGGTCCCGTTGCCAGCAAACGGCTCGAATGCACCGCAGCGTTGCCTATTAGGGTAGTGTGCAATCGGCCGATCCCTGTCAAGTTATGCTTGATTCGCTTAGAAACGTCTATCCTAGGCCGGGTTAACCTTGGACTCCATCATCATGTTAGCTAAGCCTAACAGGACGACTACGGTAGAGGATAATCGTTTCCCAGGATGAGACTGCTCCGTTGTGGGATAGCCATGGCAGATCAACAGACAGAAAGGGATACAGGTAAATTGACGGCCCTGTTCGTTATATTGACGGCCCTCCAGCCACCACACCCGTCCATAACCCATGCAAAAAACGCCCTTTTTGCCGGCAATTGAGGCCTTGACGTTCGAATAATGCTGGCTGCGCGTACGTATCTATTATTGCAGCGGGGGTATTACCTTGCTTGCTGACGATATCTACTTTGCCTCCAATCGCTCGAATCCGAGGTCTTTCGATGTTACGCAACTATTGTGGGGCCGCTGTGACCCCGATGGTCTGATTGACTGGGTAAGCCCAAATGCTGTTGTGGGCGATTTCTTGCGGAGGCTGACAGAATGACTTACTCAGAGGGCCGTCAGTCTAACAAACAGGGCCATCAATTTACTTGTATCCGACGGAAAGAAGCAGTCAAGTTCCGCCAAAACCCCCAAAATATGACGTCGATAGGATTCGAACTTAACTAACACAAGTACTTCCATTTACCACAGACAGGACAGGAAGGGTGGAGAGTGGGAAATTAACGGTCCGTTTAGACAATTAATTATGCGAGATGGGTACAGTACACCCGTATGAAGCAGACGCTACATCTTGGGGTAAATAGTACTACATACCGGATGCGTACTGTTGAATGCACTCCCTTCCTATTGCGGGATATGAGTACGTGCTGTACCAAGGTGGCCAACCAAGGCTCCTCCAGAGTAGGAAACCCGGCCTTAAGCATGCCACCACGGACTTGGCCGGGAGGTAATGGTGGTAGGTAATATGCGGATTAAGGGTCGCTTATAGAAGGTGATTGGCACACGGGTTGCAGAAAAAAGCGCCCACTTCAGCGTACTAAGACAAGGGGCTAATAGCAATAACGTATACACAATACTTACGCATATTTAATACAAAAGAAAAATGGCCATTAGAAGTGCAAAAAGCCAGTGTTTATTTATTATTAATCTATGGGAGAATTTTTGATTTCGTGATTCTCATATGGTAGCTGTAAAATAGGTGGACTAATAGTCTCTATGGTAGTAGGCTCTGAAGTGTGCGCTTTTTCTTGTAAGGCGCGTGCCGGGGTTACAGCAGTACGTAGTAGTCTAACTGGCTCGTGACTGGCTGTTCTTGCGGGGTATACTGGGCCGGAGGCTTCGTCTCGTTGCGGAAGGTATCAATGTGATGAATTGGTACGCTTAACTGCGCGCCTTGCCCGTCCCTGTCATCTTAGCTTCAGAGGGAAACATTGCCGATGGAAAGCAACACTATCACGCAGGTGACATGCCATCGAAGCGGTATCCATCGCCAAGAAACAAATATTCCTGCTTTCTCAGGCTCGGTCACCGACTCGGACTTTGACCTTTTGGACTCAGTCTGCGAAGATCGATAATCGTCTATAACATAAATAGCATCGTTGCTCTCCAGTTCCATTGAGCAAGTCGTCTTATCCCTCATCCACCACTCCAGCGCTTCAACATCTCAACTCTACGTGCCATTTCAATAATAACATATCCTTTCACATTCCATCACGATGAAATTCTCCCTCGCCATCATCGCCACGGCCATGGTCGCCGCCGTTAGCGCCGCCCCCAGCACAACTCGTAAGTAGTAGTGCACTTGTCCATTTTTGAAACCGGAACCATTTATCTACAGGGACTAACTCACCCGTAGCTCCCCTCGAAGTTCGCCAGCAATGCCTTCCCTGGTCCACGCCTTGCGAGCGCCATGAGCAATGTTGCGACGGCCGCTGCACCTTCGGCAGCGTCCCCCCTAGCAACCCCGGCTTCCCCGCCCGCTGCGGCAACCAGGACTGGTACCCCGGCGGCCAGCCCTGGCCCAACTAGAGCGTTTGATGGCCTTTTTTTTCTATGATTGGGGTTGTTGAGAAAGGATTGGAGGCAACAGTCATTTGGCTGATCGTTCGGAATATCAATTATTACGACTAATAAGATTGCTGAAGACATGACTATGCTTATTTGGCTACCGGTGCGTGCGCATGCGATGGTAAACGCTGTGACTGTTCTTGATTTGTGCTGTGATTACTGGTCATGTGCTTGAATCTTTCTCAACTAACAAGTCTTTTGTTATGTTGAAAGTTAAATAATTACATGTTCGCAACACTTGTGATGACTAATAGGGATCTGTTATCCACGGTATGTGGCAAAGAGCATGAGCGTCCAGACTATACAGTCCGCTCAATGCAATGCCAGGCAGGGTTCAACTATGAGTACGACATTAAGCAAGTGCCAGCATGAACAGGGCCTCCTTTCATTGAATCGTAATATCTCTTTGCTTCAAGCAGCGTCGGGACCAAGGTAGACGCGTTAAAGGGCAAACATACTTAGACAATTGCAAAAATATTAAGCAGTTATAAAAACAAAAAAAACCAATAACTAGGGTGCACGGTACGCCTTCACTACTGCTTTAAACTTTCCCATGTTATCAGTATCCATCACTCATTATGCGGTCTTATAATTCATCCGCCGGCACCTGCTACGAAGGCGCCTGCGCCGGCGATAGGGTGTACAGCACAGACGGCACCTGCGGCCCGGACCACGGCCTCCGGCTGTGCGCCGGCAAGTGGGGCGACTGCTGCAACCTGGACGGCGCCTGCGGCACCGGCGACGACTTCTGCGGCACCTCCGTGTGCTTCTCCGGCAACTGCACCATTCGCGACTTCGAACCGAGACCGCCTGAATGGACGAGGGAGAATACGCCCGACGGCACGTGCGGTGGCGAGAACGGCTACACCTGCAACGTCGTGTACGGCTGGTGTTGTAACAAGGATGACACCTGCGGTGTCCACGCGTCGGATTATTAACGCCTTTCTCTAGTCTAGTGGATGAATAACACTTGGATATCGGAAGCTCAAACCGAATAGTTAGGGGAAACGTTCTATGGTGGCTATCATCACAAGTCTTTTCATCTAAATAAGTTTTGTATGTCCTTTAACCGGCCTGCCTGCGGAGCAGCATATTTCCTCCTAGGATTTCTTTCTGCTAGTATTAAAGCAAAATAGGAAAAGGAAGGAGGGGGGGGGGGGGGGGGGGGGGGGGAAGGAAGAAAAAACGACCCCCATTCTGATAGCGGCATACAATGACAGAGAGCTCAAGTATAGTACAGCGACAGCGCAAGTTATGTGAGTAGGCAGCTGCCGCGGCCGAGTGCGTGATATCCAACAATAAAGCGGCCCAACAAGCCAAGAGGTCTGTTACCCATTCCCGAATGTAGGCTTGGCACGGGTATCGCTGGCTGTGCCCTGGTGGAGCTCGTGAGACTGCCGTCCGTATGAATGGCGTTTATCGTCCCGGATAAGCAAGCCAAACATAAGAGTGTTAGCCATCGTGAGCAGCGGAGGCCGTCGGTCGCTGCCGTCGTCATCCCTCTCGACTTCTGATCCGTCCTGTGCTAGGTAGATGTGAGTGTTCCGGGGGAGATGGGGGCCCGGGTGGCGCGCGTTCCACAAGACGGAGTTGACGAGCATAAGGCTTGCCTCGAAGATGTAAAAGTACGATTCGTAGCGTAGAATAGGGCTCATCTTTAGCAAAGCTTCCATGTCGCTGAGATCCACGCTTGTGGTTCCTAACGAGTTTTCTACAAGGCGGTATATGCAGCGGACAAAGATGAGAGTCATGCTGAGGTAGAGCGTCGTCAGGGTGGACTTGACGAGGTTGGCCTGTGCAGGTATGCGAGCCCTGACGAGCCGGCGGTGGAAGGCGACAGAGAGATAGGCAAAGGCGAAAATAACGACAACCTGGAGGGTAAGGGCAACAAGGATGAGGTTGTGGCCAGCTTTCTTAGGCGACTCCTTTGCGTTAGCGTTGGCGGACAAGGAGATGCCAGCGGCATTAAGACCCTCAACAAGGGCCATAAGCCCGCCGAAGAAGGCGGTGACTCTGCCAGGGTTGAACGGAGAGGCATAGGGGACATATTGGAAGACTCGGCCGAGAACGTGGTAGTTGGCGAGCTCGAGGAAAGGACTATAGGCAGCAACGGTGAGGTTTGTGAAGAAGATACGGAGGCAAATGGCGAGAGACGTACGGGCCAACGAAGATGCATATCTGGCTTGCGATGAATACAGCCAGCGGCGTCTTGTCGGTGGAGATATACATGTAGTTGTTGGCTCCCCACACGCGAAGGCCGTATCCGAGAGTAAACAGTGTCGCGCATACAGGATGCAAGCCAAGCAGTCCCCAAGACTTGAAGCGGCTGGCGGGAACTCTCGGGTCAGAGATGGTGGTCATATAGCGACTCGGGGTCACGCTGGGTTGCTTACTAGCACTGCCAAATGTGGACAGCAGCGGTAATGGCGTAGGCAACAGTAAAGAAAATTGCTGCTGGCTGATTAGGTGCATAAACATAGAGGCTGCCTAGGACTAGGAGGGTGATGCGTTAGCAGATTCTTATTGTACGTTGTGTCTTCCGTCATTAAAGCACCAAAGACATAGCTAGATAGGATAGGAGAATTCCGGATGGCTTACTAGGCACTCCGCTTCCTGCCATACCGGTGAGACGTGAAGGTAGTAAGCCAGTCAGTCAGTCAGTCAGTCAGAGGTCGGACTCTTGAAGGGGCAATTCCGGTTTCGCTTTGACCTTTTAGATATAAGACCAAATGCAAGAAGAGAAGGAGGAAGAAGCAGAAGAAGAAGAAAGGAGGAGGATAAGGTTAACTAGGAATAAGACAAGTGCTATTATTAACCTGCCCTAAAAAAGGAGTACATATGCAAGATGTAAAGTAAGCCTGCCTTGTAGTGTAGTGTTCCTACTGTGTGCGAAGTGTAGGCGGTACCTGTTTAGGCTAAATAGGAGAAAGAAGATGCTACACCTGTTGTTAGCCACGACCGCTGCCCTTAGGACCAAGCACCCCGAGTGCTTACTTACTCTTGCTAGGCGGCTGTCCAGCCAAAGGTCAAGCTTCATTTACCAAGTTGGCTAGACAGTGCAACAGACTTAAGGCATCAAGCCTTGTTATTCGTTGAGTCATCTTTTCGTTCGTGTTGGCTGTTTACTTTCGCCCGCGTCTGCGATGAGGAGGAGTTGCGTGGCAGGCTGCGCAGCTGCGCAAACGCTTACGTTGACAGGCTCGCTCATTCGTCGGCGCCGCTTGAGCCAAGAAAGACGTCGATTCTGGTTGGAGGTGATTCAGGTTGGAGGTCGTCGAGGAGATGAACCGAAGCAACAACGTACAACGCAGGTAAGAAGACAAGGAAAAAGGGGCTATCAGCTTGCCGCCTGCCTATCTACCTAGGTAGGTGGGAATACTTCCAGGATGTAGGTAGGTACGTACCCACAAGCCACGCTGGCTGGCGGGCAGGCAGTACTAGTACGCTAGAAACTTGGCATTCTAGCCAATCGGAACCGACCGTTTCCTCCACACTCACTCCGAGGGGGCCGAGAGGGGTAGCCTGGCTGTTAGTTTGCAGGACGTCGGGATGCAACAAGCCACCATCCCCTTGGCCGTTATTAGCTGCTTGCTTAGTGTCCCGAGTATATATCAACAGCATCCATTGCCTTGTCTTGCCCACCCAACATGACTAATTGCGATGCCACATGGATAATGTACGAGTAGCCGTAGAATGCGGTGTTGACGGAGTGTAAGGCAACCCCACAGTCAATTTCCTGGCATCGGCAGCAGAGACTGAGCGCTTAATGCAGAAACACCATGATGGGAACGTCGGCTCTTCTTCGCCAACATTCTCACGGCAAGGATGTTGCCCAAATCATCAAGGCAGCGATCGAAGTCATCGAGTACGTCAAGTGTCGGGGCCTCGAGGTCGGATTTTTCACCGAAGACTCCTTCCGATCCAATCTCGTCGACATCCTTTCCGTCTACAAGGCCGTGGACACAATTGGGGTCAATCGCGTGGGAGTTGCAGACACCATTGGTTGCGCCAACCCGCGTCAGGTCTACGATCTGATACATACCCTTCGAGACGTTGTCTGTGAGTCATCGCCCTAGACACCAGTTTCCCCATATTAACATCAACAAAAAAAGGATTATGTCACAAATAAGCCAAACGGAGGGGTTTTTTTTTTAACGTCTCGTTTTCAGACCAGCTTGTGATATCGAAACCCATTTCCATGATGACACCGGCTGCGCCACCGCGAACGCCTACACCGCCCTCGAAGCTGGCGCCACCCACATCGACGTCACAGTCCTCGGCATCGGCGAGCGCAACGGCATCACGCCCCTCGGCGGTTTCATGGCGCGCATGGTTGTCGAGAACCGCGAATATGTCACCGGCAAGTACAATCTACACTTGATTAGGGAATTGGAAGACATGGTCGCCGAGGCTGTGCAGATCAACACCCCTTTCAACAACCCGATCACTGGATTCTGTGCCTTTACACACAAGTCTGGTATTCACGCCATGGGAGTCTTGGGCCACCCCAGTAACTATGAGATCATCAATCCCGAAGACTTTTGGGATCACGCGATACGTCCACTTCGAGTCAAGACTTACGGGCTGGTATGCGGTCAAGACTCGCGTGAGCCAACTTGGCCTGGACATGCCAGACGATCAAGTTAAAGTTGTGTAAGTGCTACTGTGCTTTGATAGGGTCTTTGTCGCGCGCATCAGCATGCTTACTGACATCGCATTTTAGAACCGAGAAGATCAAGATGCTGGCCGGCATTCGGCCATTGGCTATCGAGGATGTGGACTCTATCATTCGAAGTTGCCATCCAGGTCAATCGTAAGACGAATAGTTGTTGCAGGGTCTGGCTTGGATTGATACATCTCTATAGATGGCAAAAGTGGGATGAAATCAACCTCATGCTCCAAAGGCACTGGCAGCAAGGGTCTCGAGAGTCATGATGATGAGGATATGTTCTGTTCGTTGGTGTTTTAAAAAGCTCTTGAAGAGGCTGCAACAATATTTTATGCATATCCAAAAACGTTAGATTTTAGAGCTCGTAGAGATCCTAAGAGGGCACGTACTGCCGCCTTCGGTGCTTTGCTCCAGGATTCAAGGCCATTGATATTGTCGCTCAGCTCCGGAGTCACTAAAACTCTCATTGCAGTTGGAAAGCTAACAATCATTACTTGAATCGAAGTTGACAGTAGGCTCTTGAAGCCAGCTGGTATCTGTGGCGCTCATGCGATCCCATTGCCATGCAAGTTGAAGGCAGTGAAGATGCCTAGGCTATTACTTAGCCACCTTACTTGCAGCACTTAATAAAGGGGAAAACGGTGGTCTTAGTAGCTGCACTCACCGAGGAAATATCAAGTTCGTGAGATCTCGTGTCATTCCAAACACCAATACGGGTAACATTTACAGCACCCAGCCTGTCGACATCACAAAGTCGCCCAAGGTTGGTAAGCCTACTATTGGAATTAACAGCCATCGGATTCAGCACAACTATGACGCTGAGGGCCCTCCAGCAACCTGCTATCTACATTACTGTACAACTCCCTTCTTCCGTTTCGGTCTTCTTTATGTAACGTGAGATGTCACCAATACCGATACTGTGACTTTACCTAGCTGGGGACATTATAGCAGTACTAAGGCCTACTAACACTATAAGCTCGCCACCTAAAGGTGCAAATAAAATCGACACCTCGAGCTTTATATCTTCTCGGGGGAAGAAGCACACCGCCCGAAAGGAACTGAGGCGGGCCATTGATAACGTCAGCAACAGCCTGGCAGTCATCTCGGTTGGCCACCCAGTCAAGATCCAAGATCAAGCATCCCGGCTTACCGTGGCACGTAAGTGGCACGTAAGTTTTGTGGATTTAACTGCCGTTGGGGGAAGAAGGCACCTCGAGGCAAGCCTGATGATCTGGGAGTTCAGCAGTCGGCATACTGCAGAGTGCGGACCCGCATCGTCGTTTCGGCTGACGGTGGAAGCAGAGTTAGGGGACCCGGTGTTTCGGCCTCCACCTTCTAGGTCCCTCGTGTCTCCTCGACGAAGGTAACGGTCCTTCGGTCCTTATTGTTCATTCGGAACTCTCGCTCGACCGGGACGGCAGCCGGACGATGATGTCTAACAGCGGGTCCCCACATTCCCGGGTTTTCGGCGACACAGACGTCGATGGGTCCCACTTTTGCGGGATTCTGCCCGGCTTCAGACGGGGACACACACCGCCGCCAACCCCATAACTTCTACCAAGAGGGCAGTCTAGCCCCCCTCGCCCCGACAGCTCCCCGTACACAGCTAGATAGGTAGTCGCGCCACATTCTTCGCCGGTCTGACCCCTTCCACGTCGGGCAGGGCAGGGCGAAAGGAACTGTTGGCGAGCCCCCCCTCCCAGGCGGGAGCAATGTTTGATGCTGCCCACCACACCCGACTCCTTCGCCCGTTCAATCCTCGAGCTCTTGAGTGCTTGAGCAGGTACTTCCGCTTTCCCCACCCAGCCGCAAACGAGCCGGCCAAGAGCCAACGTCGCATCAGCACTTCGACACGAGGTTGCATCGCTCCCGCCGCCGGCCAACACACACACAACGCACGCAATCTGGGCAGCGCACAGTAGACCGATTCTGGCTAGTTAAATATTTTAGGCGACGAAAAAGTGCTGTGCTGTCATGCTTTTCTTGCGAGAATGCAATTTGCATTATTTTCCTCCCCCTACGTGAGTGTCCGCCGCGACCGCCCGCTGCGCCCGGAGCAATGAATAAATCCATCAAAACTGAACGAACCATCCCTATTCGACTTGACAAGCGCTATCCAAAAGTTTCTGCTGCCTTGTGTAACTTCCGTGCGTCTCTTATTTTCCACTTGTTCGTCAAGGAGTGTCGTTAGGTATATTGTTATATCCATACCGTCGTAGACTTGAGCTTGTCGTACAAGCCATGCGGAGAAAGTCCACTCATTAGAGCCGGACACTCCCGCCAACAGGCCAAAGGGAAGAAATTTAGATGAGGGCTAGTGAGAGGCCAAAGCATAGAGATTGAAAGGAGCGGAAAGCAAACGGTCTGTGACGTATAATTCGAATGCTTAGAGGAGCGCAATAGCACCCAAGATGCCGGCAAAGACGGCAACAGCCGGCGCCTTGCGGGCGGCCGCGGCATTGGGCGGGACGACCACAGGAGCGGTGCTTGCGACGACAGCGGTCGACACGGTGGTGACAGGAACCGTCACCGCACTCGTCGTGGGCACGACGACGGTGTTGAGCGCTCTTGTCTGTGTCGCGTAAACTGTGCCAGAAACGGTGATGTAGACCCAGGACTTCTGGGTCACAACGTCCTCGGCCCCGACGGTGACCGCCTGGGTGACCTCGACGTGCTGCGTCTTGGTCTCGACCAGGACTTCCGTGATGGTGTGCACCTTCTCAAGGGTGATAGTCTTGGTTCCGGTAGCCGTCACCCAGTGAGTCTCTCCGTGCTCGATCGTCTGGTACGTGGTGACCGGCTTCGTGACGGTCTCGTATACCTCCGTGGAGAGGTGCTGAGTGGTCTTGACAGTGGTGTACACGTCGACCTTGGTGGGAACTTGTATCACTATGGTTGACGTGGAGATCCACGTGACGACAACCGTCTCTCCGCCGACAGTCTTGGTTTCGGTGATAGGACAGAGGCTGGTCAGGGTCGTGTACTCGACATCCTTCTCAGTCTTGGTGACGTCGGGGAGACTGATGGTCTCCCAGACCTTGGTCGGCACCTTTGTGACCACGGTCTGGGTCTCGGTGTACGTCTGGGTGATGGTATGTCCGTCCTGGGTCAAAGTCTCTGTCTATCAAGAGTATTAGAAGGCTGCAAAGGGGCTCGGAACGTGCCTTGGCCTACATGAGGGATGAGCTTGGTGATGGTCGTGTAATCGATCTCCTTGGTCTTCTCAATCACCGTCGGGCCCGGGACGGTCTCCCAGACCTTGGTGGGAACCTTCTCGACGATCGTACTGATCGTTGTGTAGGTCTTGGTGTAGGTGTGCCCATCGCCAGTCACGGTCTCCGTCTGGAAGGAGGTCAGTCTTGTTTATGGCAGCTTGCCTTGGCTTCCGGATCGGTGCTTACGACAGGGCATAGGCTCGTGTAGGTGGTGTAGTCGACTTCAGTCTTCGTGACGTAGTCGGTGTGTCCAGGTAGAGTCTCGTAAACGGTGGTTGGGACCTTCTCAACTACAGTGGAGGTCGTAGTGACGATCTCGTAATGGGTAGTGCCGTGGCCGGGCTTGGTGACGGTGACTGGGCAAACGGTAGTGTAGGTGGTCAAGACTTCTGTCACGATGGTCTTCGTCTTGTCTTTGCCGTGGTCGTGGTCCTCGGTAGCGAGGGCGGTGGCGGCAAGAGCCAAGAGAGCGGTTATGAACTGCATGGTTGCGGGTGGATGGGTGTTCAAAGCAATCAACGAGAGATATTCTTGGAAACGACGGGTGGATGAAACTAGGGCTTTGGCTGTGCGAGTGTCTCTTGAGTAACCTTAACGAACGAGTTACGTGATAGCTCAGGGATACGAGAGAGGGTTCAGCTGGGTTATGGAGAGAGTTTGTGACAAGCTGCAAGAGGATGGGGAACGAGAGAGAATTTTTGAAGAAGACGGGATGACTAGTGAGCTTATATCCCAAGTCCTCAGACAGACGGTTGACCTTCCTGGTCTGCCCGCATCTGTGCAGATGAGACAAGAACGCAAAAAGCGGAGGTTGTGATGACATCTTGCCGGTGAACCATCAGAGCTCAATGATCTCCACAGTAGGACTGCAGTAGTTTCCGGCCAAGTGGACGGTAGGCGGGCCATAGTTTGGTCATTGGATGAATGCACGGGAAGATAG
This sequence comes from Colletotrichum navitas, assembly GCF_030913465.1. Taxonomy (NCBI): domain Eukaryota; kingdom Fungi; phylum Ascomycota; class Sordariomycetes; order Glomerellales; family Glomerellaceae; genus Colletotrichum; species Colletotrichum navitas. The sequence continues at coordinate 421,007 of NW_026850550.1, read as the reverse complement.
GAAGACTGGGGAGACTGGGAAGTGAACGCCAAGCGGTGATACGAGAAATAACGATTCTTGGAGATGCCCCACAGCAGATGGAAGAGGCATGGAATTCAGGGGTGGCTGGAGGATGAGCCAGCCAGGATGGTTAATGTCGCTGTTGTTGAACAAGCCCGTGGCGTGAGCAGATGAAAGCCCAGTCTCTGCCGCATGGCCGCGCTGTAACAAACGTCACTACTTGGTTCGAGCCTGAAGATAAGGCACACGCCATCCAGTGTACATAGTGCGGATGCGGCTAAGAGACGAATAAGAATGCGAGCACAGGTTGACTAGAGAGGGACGGCATGGCAGCTTTCTGAAAGGCCAGACATACCCTTCTATCCTGGTCAATGATGTCGCCAAGTAAGGCCTTGAGGTCGACAGAATGGTTGTCTTCGGAGACTTTTTGTCAATCCCGTCTGACTGGGTGCCCGAGAAGCGAGCAAGGCAGCACTGCAGCCCGCGGGGTGACAACTGTGTTCGCTGGCGATCAAGAGCCTCCTTATTGTGGTCTTCTGCGCTGCAGTCGTGGACGTCGAGCACGCCATATCTTCATCACGAGTAGGACACGGGAGTTGGAACAAAGTCGAACACCAATAAGCCGTGGCGGCTTCATGTTTCTGGTAGTGGGAGGGCTTAAGCTGTCAGTTGTTTCCTAGCCGCATCTGTGTCGACTGAGCTTCACTGGCAAGAGCCGGGACTAAGCGGGCTAAATTGGCGCACAAGTCTCTCTCGTGACACAAAGGTTGTGTGTTCGTTGTGCACCCAGGAGGGCTCGTGTCCAGGCCGTAGCACAAGGCCCAGGATCTACGGCTTGCAGGAAAAGTCCAACCACGACATGCGCTGGACTTGTAGTCTAGGCCATTGGCGTACAGGAAGGCATCCAACCAGGCCCTGAGGCCAGCGGCAAGCGAGGCACAAAACTTGTTTTTGGCGGGGCGGGCGCCGAGTTGAAGAGGCGGGAGACTGTGGTAACCAAGCCGGCGCCGGGCAAACCCAAGAGAATAAGCGTTGGAACAAACAGACCGTGGGGAAGTGCCTCATACCTCGTACAGCTCTCACGGCGGGGTCAAATCGGTTACGAGGGCTAGGCAAAAGGATGCAGCCGATTTCTATAACTGAGCCAGTGCCCACTGCTCGAATAATGGCCAAGAAAAGGGGCCGCGTGTTGTCGGCGAGTCTGACATGTTCGTGAGCGAACGACAAAAGCTCGGCAAAGATCAGAAGCGCCGCCGTTGCGAGCCTACCCATAGATTGCCAAAGTGGTCCACTGTTTTCCCTGCGGAGCACTCCCTCGAGAAGCTAATAATCTCGGCCACCATGAAGTTGCCCCAAGTCGGCGGCGGCGGCTTTGCGATGGAACTTGGTAGGCAGAGGAGGCGCTGTGCCGCCTTCGGAAGGGTTGTTTGGTCTCGAGTCGGTGGATGTGACTAATAAGTGAGGGATCTCCGAACTGAACATAGAAAAACCGAAGCGATGACCAACGGATCAGGCATTGCATGCATCAAAGCATAAAGTCTCTTTCTTGCAGGGGGGTGTGCGAATAAGCTGCGTCGTGGTGGCGCCATTAGGAGCTGGATGGAAGCTGACAGTCAGCCAACGGGGGACGGGCGACTAATACCTCAACGCCGTCTGATCGATCATCCCCGTGGTTGTGGTGGATGTCGAGACGGAACTAGATCTCCCTCTGGACCAGGCACTGACTGCAAGACGCATGCAGAGGATGACATTGAGGACAAAATGGCAAGGGGTTGATGGGCGAGAGGGAGGTGGGTGGCGCTCACATCCGATGCATGTCGGTGTGTGTTGGCGGGAGAGGGTTACGCGGGGAGAATGAGGAAGGAAAGTTGGAACCGAGAATGGAGCAAGCAGGTGAGAAGTGACGAGACAGAGCAAGAAGACGACGACGAAGGACGATGGTCCATCGAAACATGTTTGGGGGGGGAATGAATCCCTTTGGTAGAAAGGAAGTAGAGGTACACGTGTAGGGAAGGAGAGGCTGGGATGGGCTGGCGGTTGCCCTCTCAACAGTGCAGCTACATACTTCTTCCCACAACGGTACCGGCATGTCTGGGCCGCAAGCCATGTATCTACCTAGGTACCTACGTAGCGAAGGTACCATCTACCTATGTAGGACAACAATATATGGTTTGCAAGCACTGAGTTGTCTCCCTAGACTACTCATGAGCAGCCTGATGCAGCCGCATGCAAGCCGACTCTAGTATACGGAGGCCCCTAGCCATGCGTCTTGCATACCTGAATGAAGACATGCTCGAATTGCTTATACGAACCTCGATTAAGAGCACACCACCCACTCACACGCACACGTATATGCACATGATGAGTTGTAAGGCGATGAACATTGCGGGGGATGTGCTAGCATAGGACCGTAGGTAGGGATGGTGGGATGAGATGATCCAAGACTGCTGTTAGTGAGGGACAGCGTTTCCCGTCCCGCTCCCCTCCAGATAGATCCCAACCGCCCTAGCGGATGTATTGGCGCCTCCCGGGGAGAACATACATGCCCAGGTTTCCCCCAACCGTGACTGCCTCGCCAGCCCCGCGCCCGCTGTCTTTCATCGTCGATTCTTCAATTGTCTCTCCAAGTCTAACAGACCAGTGACATCTGCCGCACCTCGTGTTGCGGTAAATGGCGTGTGGGCCCTTGTGTCTGTGCATCGACGCACCTACCTTACCTTACTCTTATTTGACGTCCATGCGGAGTCCGGTACACTGTGCATCGGCCTGTTCACCCCGCGCAACCTCAACCTCATCCCATCCTTCTTCCGCTTGTCTTCCGCGGCTGCGGACTAAATGGTGCGCAACCTTCGTCTGGCTTTCGTCCGGTCTCATAGCACAAAACTATTCCGATGACGTCAGTTGAACAAGAGGAGAGGAATGCGAGCACTGTCGAAGCCTTGGACTGGGATGGCCCTCTCCGGGCGACCCTGCGTCCCTGTCACTAAAGACGGGACGGGACGCCTTGGAACGTCGTCAGGAAGACCGTCTGACGCGCCTTGGTCAGGACGAACTTCCAAAGTTGGCCTGCAGGCGGACGCTCGTTGTTTTCCACTGTGTATGTGTCACAAAAGAAAACGCTGTCAATTGCGGGCAGCGATTGACGTCTTGAATCTTGCGACAGTATTTCTCTCTCGTGGCGGGATGAAGGACGTCTGGTCAGATCATTCCAAGTGAATTTATATTAGCTTCCAGCTGGGTCGGACCGCAACGCGCTTCTACCACAGCGTTGGGGCGTTCCCGACCCGGCATCCATCTTCTTGTACCATCCGTAGCCTCTAGGTCTGACATACACTCGAACAACCACGAGGTCTCTCCCCCATCCTATGCCCTACAAAGCCTTGAAACAAGTTGTCGTCAACCGCCAGACCATTCTCAACCACCTCCGCTTTCCGCCCTTCTCCACCACCACCATCTGCTCCTCCTCCTCCTCCTCCTCCTCCTCCTCCTCCTCTCCCAACTCCCTGCCGCCCCCGAGTCGGAGCCCCCTTTCCCCAAACAGCCAGGCGTTCAGCCTCTGCATGTCCCACCAGTCCCTCTCCCCGTCCACGACCCTCTCCAGCGCGCCGTCGTCGAACGCGATGCCCCGCCACAGCAGCACCCCGAGGACCTGCGCCAGCCGCGCCCGGCGTATCACCTCCTCGTCGCCCACGACCCGACCGACCTCGTCCCAGAAGAGGCTTCGGAGGGCGCCCGCCTCCGGGTAGTACTCGAACCTCGTCGTGCCCGCTCCGCCGCCGGTGTCGGTGCCGTGGCTATCGTCGTTCTCGACCAACACGTCTTCCCCCAGCACCTCCTCGAGACCGTACATGCCCACCCCGAACGGCAGCCACTCCACCTCGGCCCAATCGATCAGCCCGACCAGCCCGCCCGCCCTCTCCTGCATCTCCTTCCGCCGCCTCCCGCCCGCGCCGTCGCCCTCTCCCCATGGTGGCGGGTGGACCAGGATGTTGTCCGGCACCAGGTCCCCGTGCGTGACGACCCACGGCAGCGACCCCTCCACCTCCGCCAGCTCCCCCATCACCCGCCTCGCGACCTCCCGGAGCTCCCCCGTGAGGCCCTCCACCAGGACCTCCAGCCTCCACCGCAGGCTCCTGCCGACCTTCCCCTTGACGACGTCTCGCCCGTCCCGCCGGCCTCGCCAGGCAGCCGCGAACACGACGGCCAGGTCCGCCACGACCCGCCTCCTGCACGCCCGCGGATCCGTCCCCGACGCTGCCGACAACCCCCGGAACCGCGTCAGCGAGACCCCGCCGGCTCGTTCCAACCCATACACGCACAGCGCATCGTCGCCGCCCCCTGTCTCTGCGCCCGCCGTCTCCAGCCCCGTGAGCACGCCCAGGTCCTCGACACCCGGCACGATCCCGCCGCCGAGAACGCCCCTTGCTTCCGCGCACATCCCGGCGTCGATGGCGTGCCGCCTCGGCCGAAACTGCACCAGCAAGTTATCCCCCCTCTCGCCGCCAGCTGGAACGTTCTTTTCCCCGCTAGTGTCCGAGCTTTCGCTGCTGCTGCTGCTGCTGCTGCTGCCGCCGCCGCCGCCGCTTCGGTCACCGGCGTCGACCCCGCTGTCCCGCCGTCTACCGCCGGGTGTCCGCGGCGAAAGGAGCAGCGTGTACGAGCAGTACCCCTGGAACGGCGCCGGTGCGACCTCGCATCCCGGGAACTTGGTCCTCGCGAAGTCGTGCGCCGCGGCGACGGCCGAGGCTCTTAGCCCGCACCGCGCCAGGAACGCCGCCACCTTGTCGTCGTTTCCTCCGCCGCCCGCTTCCGACGCCGAACATGTGTCGGGGCCGGGCTGCGAGCCAGTGCCGGTGCTGGTGTACGTCACGTCGTCGTCGGCGGCGGCACCCGCGCCCAGCTCGCCCGCCATCTGTCCGCCGAGATTGTTCATGCCGACGGTCATCGTTGATTAAGAACCGTGTGCCGACTTGCCATGGTGAGGAGGAGCGATTCGATCCGACTCTCGTCCGGGATGCGGGCGAGGGGGAGGAGGAAGAGAGATAAAGTTGTCGGTCCCTTATCAGCCGCAGCCTGCGTGAAGAAAAAACCGGACGGCCCGATTTAGGTTCACATGACGGCGCCATCAGCAGGCCTTGCAATCAGGCCGGTCAGCAGCGTAGTAGTCTGCAGCAGGTCGGTGGAATGGCAGGTGAGGGGAAACAACCCACCCTTAACCCCCTCGGCCGACTACATACACCACACCACCACCACCACGAGACGCGCCCGCGTGGGGTGGTGTCTTGCAGATGACTAGTCATCATAAGCCGCCCAGTCGGGTTTGGTGATGGCTACGCCGGGCGCCAGAGGCGGCCATGATGGCTAGGCGTGGTAAACACCGTGTAAATGGGTAAATTTGCGAAATGCGAAGGCAGGGAAAAACGCAAAGGCTGGTTCTGTACGGTAAATGTATTATCCCCCGTCTTGAAATCTAAAGGCGAAGAAAGCAGGGCTAAAGACAAATAAAGCTTTCTCGGCCTGTTGAGAAAGAAGAACAAGAAAAATAAAAATGAATATATCCCATGTTTATGCCCGTTTCCGTTACTCCATGCAAAGGGTATAAAATCGATGCGCGACCCTTTGGTAGCGCATGCATGCTTTGTGAACTTCCCCCAATCTTACACGCGGCGCCATCTCTAACTGAAGAGGGGCGGCACAGCGGCCGGCAACATCGTCGCGGGGGTGGCAAACGGCATAAGCTCGTCTTCCACCGCTTCTGCCCTATTTACCCAATTGCCAGCAGCCATCGCCGCCGGTCTGTGGCTTTGCGGCTAGAAGTCTTCCGCATTCCCATTGTTTTATCAACCAGACGCCACGTACCCTTGCCCTCACAAGCTGGCCCAGACGTGTCTGGACCCCCGTTCTATGATTTTCGGCCGTTACTGATATTCGTTACATGCGCCTTGGTGCGCAGTTTGCCAGTCGATGTGAGTCGTTCATTTGCGGGATCTGCGATCGAGTTCGACCTTGCTGTACCAAGCGGCACCAATCATGGTGAGGATCATGCCGGAGCCGTTGAATAGGTGGACCTCGACACCGAAGGCAACGATGCCAAGTCCGACAGTGAGACACTGCTTCAAGTTACCGCAGATGCTCATTGTGAGAGCTCCGGCGACCTTGTTCGTCTGGAAAGAGGCAACGTTGAGGGCGAAAGCGAGGATGCCGTTGCCGAGGAGGGCGATGACGGTGGCAAGACTAATGTTGCCCTCCGCCCGCATGGTGTTGAGGTTTCCGAGCTCGCCGGCGGCGATGGCGCAGGCCAGGGACTGCATGGCCGCAAAGGGCGACATACGCAGCAGAACCTCCATCGCAGGGAGGGCGAGAGGGCCGGTCATGATGCGGTTTGTGGCGACCGTCTGTTGTTGTGTTGGTCAGCAACTTCATCGGCATGGGACAAACGTGCTGGAACTGGGATAAAGGTTTGCTGGACGGGTTCCAGAGAGCGGAGCCACATAAACCCAACCGGATATTCGGCACCACTTCCCGCAACCCAAACATGCATTTCGGATGATAGATGGGACACGCGGCATGCGCATAGTTACGCACCTTGATTGCGGCAAGCACAACGCCCGCAAAGGTGAGCAGAAAGCCCAGGTCAGTGAAAGTGTACTCGCCAATAGTCGTCAGGGCAGCGCCGATCATGATGGGCACGAGCGTCAGGTATGTCATGTTCTCATAGGTGCGGCCGAAAACGACGCGGTAGATGAGAACGGTGAAGACGGGCACTGTCGTTCGCAGGACCTGATAGAACGGCACGGATACCATGGCGCTGCACGGTGGGTTAGCATGATATTCATTCTCCAGTTCGAGTCCCGTCCGAGTCCCGTCCCGCCTCATCCCGCAACGGGAGTCATGGGCGGGAATCTGCAGCGAGAGTGGCGTTGGATATCCCGAGATTGCAAGGGGGTTGGTTGGCTGCTTACAGTGACAGGTTGGAGACGGCGATGTTGGTGGTGAAGAGCAGACTGAAGGCAAGGAGAATGAGGTTCTCGCGGCGGCCTAAGTGAGACATGGTGAAGTAACCGCATTGCATCAGCATGTAGCAGCCCAAACTCGCACAGGTGGCGTGAAGCGAAGTGAGGAGCCACGGGAAGGGGAACTGAAGATGGTGTTAGTGATTGCTCTTTGGAGATGGCAAGTCATCACCCTGCCGCCACGAGGGCCTAGAAACTAGACCAGGATTTGGGGATAACAACTCGGGGGAACGGGCAGGCAACGTACAGCTCCAAGGATCAGCTTGTTGTATAGGGTCAGCACCAAGCTGAACATGAAGTAGGCGCTCAACCAGCCAAACTTGACCTGGGGCGAGATGGTGTATTCGACGGGGTTGCGGTTCCTTTCGGCGTTGCTCTGGGGATCGGTGGCAGGGCTGACGTTGGCCTCGAGATCATAGCTCTCATCGATACGCTTCTCATCGCCGTTGAGGAGGCCTTGGCCCTCCTCGCTCCGTCGAGCCTCGTTCTTGAAGTTGCTAGATTCCGCCATTACGTCGAATGTTGAAGATGTTTGGATGCACTGGATATTGTTGCCGTTTTATTCTCTTCTTCCCTTGGTGATTTCCGCCGTTCGCCGCAAAGGTTGGACTTCTTAGTGTATTTGTTTACAGGCCGTGTGTTCGTGTTCGGCCACAGATACCCTGTCGCTTAGTGGCTCAAGCTGGCGACCGTCCCAGTTTCACGACAGAGATCGGTCCCGAGCGTGGGGGTGGTTCGGGAGGATGGAGGTGCGCAATATAGTCGAGCTTGAAAAAGTGACGAACCGACAAGCGACGACTGGTAGATGTGGCTGCTTGCGATGGGAGGAAGATGCAGAGAAGATGAATAGAATAGGTATGAACGAGAGGCAACAATGGAAGAATTGTATGCCGTGTAGTGGGTGGGAAGAAGCCAGTAAAAAGGGAACCCCGGCTGAGTGGTGGTGGGTAGGTCCTTGGGAGGTACCAGTAAGGTAAATGTCGCTTGTACAGTGGAACCAGCGTGCCAAGAATCCAACCCTGCGCTTCGGATGACAGACTTTGCGAGGCGTTAGCTAGATGCGATACACCAATTGTCTGCTAATGTCAAAATGTACGGATAGAAGGAAGAATAAAATCCGAGAACAGGAGGAATGGGGTGGAAGGTGCTGAGAAAGGGAACGACTGGAATGGGTGGGAAGCGGACGCGAGCAGGAAAAAAAAATCTCGTGTAGGAAAAGACTGAGTAGTGAGGTGTGAGTGTGTGTTAATGATGGAGGACGACGACATAGAAATGGCGGCGGTGCCGAAGAAAGACTAGGAATAAGAGGGAAGTGAGGAGTGGAACATATGAGAGTGCAAGCTGGGGATAACAGCTAAAAGGGGGGGGTCCACGGGGGGCGGAGGGGCGGGGGGCCGGGGGGTGATGACAAGAGTATCCGTACCTACTACCTACTAAAAGCTACCTAGGATGCCGACATACTCAAACGGGCATCTTTCTCGCTTCCGCACTTGGCGTCAATGACGTTTCGGCTGGTGGCGTTGGCATTGCTACGAAGTATCGCTATTGCTCTTGCTTTGGCCCAGTCCCTCACGTTCCTCCATAATATCTGCTGTCTTGGTGTGTGTGGCCGTCCCGGCCTAGTGCAGGGCCAAAGTCACACGTACCTGGCCTAGCAGGGCATATCTGTCCCCCATCATCCGACTATCCGTAGAGTCGCAGCGTGTGCAGGCAAGGGGCTCTTCAGATCTGTCTGAACTTCAGGGTCTATCGAACGAAACGGACCATGGCATGTTTTTTTTTTGACACAAGTTTCCTTGGGGTATACAGATACTGCGTACGTAGGCTTGCGCGGTAAGGGAGGCCAAGAGAGTCTGAGATCGGTAGACCAGAATCCGAACGTGGAGACGGGTTGGGACACAAACAAGCTGCCAAGGCACATCACACATGATGTGAGGGGAGAATCTGGAAGATTACGCCGGAAAACTTTGGACGGCTCACCGTTCCAGTATCGTTGCTGCGTTTTCATTGCCTGCGCCGCCAGCGGGCGAGTCGAGTGTGCATCGTACACTGGCCGCTGCCCGCCTGTTCAATTCAGATCCAAAACGGCATCCGCCAATCGGCTCCTCGCGTCGCACTCACAGGTGACGATCTACATTAATTCACATACACCATACCACGAACGTAGGCAATACAGCAGAGCGGGATGTCAGGCTTCGATTAGGCCTCCCTGCTAACTGTATTGCAATTAAGTAGGCGGGGGAAAACGATATCTTCCAGCACTCGGCGTGAGGCAAGGCTTGAGGAAGGAATCAGCCTGCCAAGCTTTCCACGATTAATGTTACTGACATTACCACCCAATCCATATTGGTTTATGTCAATCTGGGACAAAATTCCGTACCTACGCGACATAGGTAGGTAGGGAAGGTTTGGCGGAATTATCGTCTCTCCCTCTCGGCCCCGGTCTGCTCCGCGTCTGAAGTGAGCTTGTCCTGGGGTCTTGGGGTATTGGGTCCTAGGAGCACCCCCTTCGCAGCCGCGTAAGCCTGGGCCCTGATTCATCGTGGTGCGACCGCATGGCAGGGGCGTGGCTTGGAGCGAAACCGGATCAGTTAATCAAAAGCGGTGGTCCGGACAAAATGCAATCGTGGCGGAGGGAAGGGATGGCAACGATCGACGTCTGTGGCGGGCCAGGGGCTACTTTATGAGTGGGCGCTGAAGAAACCTAGAAGGAGAAAGCAGGCGGAGTCTAGCGCTGGCACTGGCACTGGCACAAGTGGTACGGATATGTACGCGTAATTGGTGACAGGAGGCAGCAGCTGATCATGCATCTTGTCTTTTTTTCTGGAAGCTCTTTATCATTCCAGCCTGACAGTTAAGACTCCACTCCGTCCAAGTATACCTACCTACTATGTACGTAGTACCCGCAGGGTCATCCTATTCATAGTACGGATACATTACGTTCCAAAGTACGGATAACGCGCATGCATAACAAGAAAAAACTGGTAGGCGGAACAGTGAACGGTGGCCGTGACCTAGCCAACACACCTGGCGCGTGGGTAGGAGAGCCAATCTGACTGGCTCATCTTATTCAAACACGGCTCTAGGCATGGGCCAGCGTCCAAAGGCGTTCTCGATTTTATCCTTGGGTATTTTTCTCTTTTAATTCTTTTATGAAAACAGAGACAATATAGCCCGAGTCTCCGTACCGCGTACCGGACGCTGCTGGTTGGTTGATTGACAGATGGTGGTTTGTTTCTCTTCTGCGGCTGCTCACATCCCAGATATATTGTCTGGCAGGTCTCAAAAGGCCACGTAAGGCAGGGCAAACGGAGACACGCATGGCGATGCCCGCTTGTCTTGCGGTTGTCTGTGAGCTACAGCCGCACGGAGGAACACCGTAAGCACTTAGCCGACAAGCCTCAAGTGTTGCAATACCGAGACTTGTCTTTGAAGCGAGCATCGCCATGAGATCGGCTCCCTCCCTTGGCCTTGGCACCTGTAGAGGAGAGGGAGGAGGGGGAGGAGGAGGAGGAGGAGGAGCGGAACCATCGGTGGAAGCAAGGAGGTGGAGAGGAACACAGGCAGCGAATAGGGAGGGTAGAAAACATCCATGCGGATATCAATTCTGGAGACAAGGGACGCAACTGGCCCAGAGACTCAAGGCGGAAATGAAAAGAAATCATGTTGCATGGACGGTGGTACGCGGCGTTGGGATGACAGGAGTGCTGGAGGAACCGTGAAAACTGCGAATCCAACAGGGAGAAGTACTGTACGTATCTGCCAAGCAAGGAACTTGTTAACTTTAATGACCCCGCTTACATCAGCAAGCAGTCCACCAGCATCTCATCTCTCGTTGGGCCAGTAAGATTTTTGCCCTGTACACAACCACCCCCGTCGTGGAAATGTTACTGTCGCTCGCAATCACCGTAATTACCGTAACCCTCCATATTTTTTTACGGTATCCGTTCTCATCCGTCCACGAGGATACAGTGTGAAAGTGACGTTGCGGTGCGTATGTGGTGGTGATATGAGACGCATCGCAAGAAGAGAGAGCATCCCGCAGCGAATCGAGGTGTCCGGCGCAACGGTCGGCACCTTGGCCCATGCTCATGTCTCAGACATTCAGCCACTTAGCAGCAGCCAACCGCCCGCTAGAGCTTAATGGGTGTGCGTGTCCCAACGGCTAACGGCAACACCACCTACACCTACGACAGGCGACAGTGCGTCGACTAAATAGCGTAAACAATGCATCAAAGATAAGGCCGCCCAGTACTTAAGGACACAAGAGAATTAAGAGCGGCAGGGTAGAAACAGCAATGGGTAAACGCAATACGGAGTACCTAGTACTACTAAGCAGCAGGCGCGTCAGACACTATGCAATGGGAAGTACTGGGGCTTTGCAAGACAACCCGCACGCAAGGGCTGTTTGGGGCGAGCATACCAAGTCTTGGGGTCTCACCGATGCGGCGGCACTAGGCCTCCAAGCCGGACGTCACGGCATCTTTAATTTCTTGGGTTTCTTGGGCACACCACACCAAGGCCGCCAGGCCCTCATCTGGGTCGCGCGGTCGGCCAGTGCCAATCAGTCCACGTCAGCGACCCCCGTTGCTTGCCGATGCTCCCATGATCCTTGTAATACGGATGTGTCCACTGCTCAGTCAGTGCCTTCGAGTTTCGCTGGACCCAGTAGGCTATTTCCCCCTTCTTTCTTCATACGTTATGCTCACACGCGTATCCTGTTGCAAATCGAAACCAGGCCATGCGACAGGAGGCTGGCTCTCCAGGGGACCGGCCTCGTTTGCTGGTCGTCAACATGGACTCTTTCACCCCATCACTTATTGAGGGGTTGCGGATGCGTTCATGGACACCGAGGTATGAGGTTGGGTGTACATTAGGTACCTACTGTACGGGTATGTACATTACGGATACGTCTACTGATGTATCCGTATGCAGATGGATGATGTTCCCACATGGCCCATAGGTAGCCTCTTGTAGCACTACAACGCTACGCCATACAGCATTGTCCGTCTCCTACCTACCTAGGTCCCTAAGAAAGGTAGGTAGGTGGGCACCTAGTAGTAGAGTTGCTCGTCCTGTCTAAACGGACCGCCTACCATCATTCACACAGCATACCTACCTACCTAACTTTGGTAGCTAGCTCCACGCCGCGTCGTTCTCCTTCTCCTTTTTTTTTTTTTTTTTCCCCCTCTTCCTTCCCTCCCCCCACCCCTAACCTGGACCCTCACTCCCTTGGAATAGGTAGTTTACAACCAGTATCTGTACGCTAGGTACGGATACTAATGACATAATACATACCCCACCAGCCTTCTTCTCGCTTTTCTATCCAGCCCACCGTGCGTTCAACACAATCATGGCGGAATAATCCTACTTGTACGGATACTCGGCCCACATCACGAGTCCCCTTGCCCAATTTCCTTGCACCTCCTTCCCCGGACTCTCCCAAACTGCCGGCCCTCATTCAAATCATCAGGTGCGGCTCAAGTATAGGCAGCTGTATACGGATACAGCCTGAAGTGAAGCTCACACCGGTCGAACCGCGTGTCACCTCTGCCGACGCTTGCACCTGCACGCCGCCCACCCACGACTGTCTTTACCGCGAAGGGAGCTGCAGTTCAAGACAGACTAGACGCTTTCGAGACAAGACGGGAGAGGAAGAATCAACCTCCTGCTTAAGAGGAACACGAGATTTCTTGAACCTAACCGACCGCACTTTTGATCGCTGCTGGAGACGCAGACATTAAGTGGCATTGGCAACTTGGCCAGTTGCCCAGAAATAAGCTCCTCCGTCCATCTGCCACCACACGCGCGTCTTGCCACTGTCACTTCTTTTAACTCGATTTCCTCGACATATTTTTCTTCCCGCCCGCCCTCTCCTTGACGACGATAGTTCTCGACTGCGAGTACATTCTCTTCGGTTTCTCTTTGCTTCTCTCGCTCTCATTACTGCTGCTTTTTTCGTTGCTTCGCTACCGTCTTTCATATTACCCAACTGCACCTTTCGATCCCCGAACTCTCGCCATCGGCATCGCCTCACCCTCACCACATCAGACGCCACCCGCCTAGGTTGCCTGCGCGCCCTTCAACCCTCCGGAATCGCCCACCCTGGATCTCAAGCCGAGCCGGCAGCTAAATGACACCCGTCTCGCACCCATGCTGATGGCGCTGAAAGGCCGCAGGTTCGCACTGCTGGCCGCCTTCGTCATTGTTTCGGGCCTCTTGATCTTTTCGCAATCCCTCTATCCAGAGAAGCTGAGCTGGGTGAGTTTTCCGTTGTCACTTCAGAGTTTTTGTCGCTATTTGATCGCGTCGCAAATCAGTCCGTCAGCCTGGGCTTTTTTCCTATTTACCTTTTCTTCTCCTTGTCCTTTTCAGGAGAGGAATGCGCACACCTGCCGATCTGGGCTGAAACACTAACGGAACACCTCGCGAGCGGACACCTCGCGGAGGGGGGGGCCTGAGACAACCGTCGTAACTGATACTGACGTGACATTCTTCCACAGTCCGAAATCTCGGCTTCTCTTCCTACAGGAAGTAAATCTTCCGTACCATCTACCAAGAGCAGCAAACCTGGCTCCGTGGGCGTCGGCCGCTTCCACTTCCTCATCGCCGCCAGCGCTCCGAACCTCCAATTCTGTCGCGCCCTTGTTTCCTCGACCGTCAACCGCTTCGGCGCGCCCGTCATCGCAGGATGGAACGCCACCGGGGAGAACGATGCTGCTCTCTCTCACCTGGCTAAGATCCGCGTCGTTGCTAAATACCTCGAGGAGCTGCCCAAATCCAGCAACGACGATCTATTCCTTATGATCGACGGCTATGATGTTCTCCTCCAGTTTGGTCCCGACGTCTTGATCGACCGCTACTTCAAAGCTTCCGAACAAGAGGATGAGCGCATCATCCATCAACTCGGCCCCCAAAAGGCTGAGACTCTAGCCGGGCCCCTCGGCCGACACATCTTTTTCGGCGCCGACAAGGTCTGCTGGCCCGTCGACTGGCGGCGCCCGGCATGCTGGGCTGCCCCCCCGGTCCCCAATATGGACGGTCGAGAGTTCGGCCCTCTCACGAACACAGACGACATGGCCTTCAATCACCCGAGATGGCTCAACAGCGGTACCATCATGGGCCCCGTTAAGGAGGTCCGCGAGATGTTCCGAGCCACCCTCGACCTCATCAATCAAGTGTACGACCCCGAGTTCGAGTTCAGAGAAAGCGACCAGCTCTACATGAGCGACGTTTGGGGTCTCCAGGAGCTGGAGCGGATCCGGATGCAAAAGGATGAAAATCCTGAGGCCGTTGTCATGCAACCCCCGGAAGACGGCTTTGTTCCTCGTCTGGAACCTGCTTTCAGCTATAACTTCCACATCGCTATGGACTACTGGGGTCTGATGTTCCAGACATGGGCTGGCTACGCGGAGTGGGTGGACTGGCGCAAGTTTGTCGGTCCCCTTTACTCGTTCGAGGTTACCCAAAACCACCGCAACAACTCAGACTTTGTCCCTTGGAGCCTGCACATGCAGGCTGACGGCATGAGGTCGTTGAAGCGCATTTTCAACACAACGTCAGATGAGACCATGGGCGGGACGGTGAATGAGCTGATCCGCAAGTCCGAGTTCGGGGCCAACATTATCACCAGGCAGACGTTCCCCTTGCTACACGTAACAGGAGAGAAGGGCGCTCTGGATGCCTTCTGGCCCCGCATGTGGTTCTACCCCTACGGGCGATCGCTGGTCCGGTCCGCCATCAAATGGTTCCGGACCCAGGAGCACTATGCGCCTGAACCGATCAACAACAGAGTGTGGTATCCAGCGCATCCCTATCCCGAGAAGATCAGGGAGAGCGATGCCGGCGCCTGGTCGGACGCTAGCAACGACAACGCAACCGTCTACTGGTTGGGTTTTGACGAGCTCTGCGCAGAGCATCATAGCATTCTTTTTGGGGAGGAGTAACCCTTCCGGAATGGAGTCTACTATACGGGTTTTTTTTTTTTTTCGATTGAGCAAATTCGAGCACCTTGGACCTCAAGGTCTGGAGAAACACTGCGCAGATTCCATGGAATCAGAGGCATTGAATCAGTAGCAGCATAAAAGTTGTTGCAGAATAGGGACGGCAACAACAGTGATCCATACTTGACACATGACGTCACGGCTGGCATCACACATTTGGAGATGCAGCACGCAAAGATGTAATACACGTGTAATTGTACGCGCTCTTGTTTTGCATAACGCAGCGTTGTGTAGGACTTCGGTTTAGAACATGGCGACGAGAAAACAATAGACATGGCCATCAGAGGCAAGAATCTTTCAAGACATGACCTTTTTTTGCCCCCCTCAGCTGAGCTGTCAACTGCAGGGCGAATGCATAGTGTCTGGGGAGGAGATGTATCTGTCTCGGCATGGCCGGGTCGATGGAGTGAGGTCGAGTTTGACTCTCCCCACGGTGCTGTCGGGCAAGATGGTGGGCCATGCCGGTTACTGCAGGGCTGGGACGTTTTCCCACCACCACCCTATAATGATGTCTCTAATTTGTTTGATCTCTTTATTTGTTTATTTTCCCAAAAAGGGTTTGGCCATGCTCTGCTGTAGCTGAGCTGGCACAGGCTACCGGTAACTAGGTAGGCTGCAAGAGGTACGTTTTGCGGAAAAGAAAACTTTCCGAATCGAGATGTATCTCGGTGTCGACTCTTGGCGTGATTGGTCCCTTCGTCGTGCGTGAAGATGCCGACAATGGCTAGGCCGCCAAGACGGGATGTGGCGTAGCTCACTCACTCTTAGGTAGGTAGGTAGCCTGGCTGGTTTTGTACATCGGGTCGAAAGGGGGTGAGAGGGCAGAGACGGAGAGACGGAGACGGAGACGGAGACAGCGGCCCGAGGCGAGAGCGATGAACCATCGTATGAAAGACTTGTGATATGTGTCTGAGTTACGGGCGACGGTGCAGGTCTCGGTGAGTCTGCCTTTTTTTTATTTTTTATCTGTCTCTCCTTTTTTATTCCTTCCACTATTCGTTCTGTCGCACGCGGTGAGCCACACCTTCCGGCTTTCTATCATAGGCACTGCGTTTGGTTACTTATTTTCGATTTATTCATGTAGAGCACTTGTTTTCGATTTATTTATGTAGAGTTGAGATCGCGTAGCTTGGATGTCAGAAGACAATGGGACATCAGGGCACGCTCGGCGGGAAGGGGGGATACAATCAAGTTCAGGTGACGCAATCTTGGGTTCTTTTCTTTCTTTTTCTTTTCTTTTTCTTTTCTCTCCCCTTTTTAGTGATTTATTTTTCTTCTCCCCTCTCCTCAAGGGCGGAGGGAAGGAGAGAGCAAGACTTGTGTGGGTCAACTGTAATGAATTGGGGCGAAGGGCGGAGAGCTCTCTGCGAATGGATGAGTTGCAGCTTGGCAGAGTTCAGCTGATGTTCCCCACAGCTTCGACATGCATCCGTCCCGTCTCTCGGACGAACTGAAGCTGTCGTAGGCACGGGAAAGAGCGCCACCGTGAGAAACTAGAGACACGACTATGTAACATAAACTACATAAACTACATGAGGAACAAACTTTGGGTTTGGCGGGGCAGTCCCGGGTGTTGACGAGACCATTTGAGGTGAGTCGTCGTTTCGCGGTGGCATTTCCGTGTCCCCTTGGCCAGGAGACATGCCAGAGATCAAGCTAAAAGTCACTTGCATCTCACCGACCGCTGAGCAGTGCTGGCCTGTTGCTGAAGTGGCAGGGCCGGAAAGGGGAGGGCAGCAACTTGCTCTTTCCTCTTGGGGCAGGTGGCCAGGACGTTCATCGAAAAGGGGAGGCGGATCGTCGCCCTAGCGGCGGTCCAGTTGCTGACCTGGCTCGGGCAATGCGACGATAACATGTTCTCAACAGGGTTGGGAAATTGATTGATGATGATGAGAATCCTGGGCAAGCAAGTCCAATAACCGAATTGGACGCTCCTCCTCCTAATACGGTCTCCTCATTGAACCATCGCATACTACGGACAAGGTCTATGAAAACTCACGGAAAGAAAAATACGGTCGGCATGGGGCACATTGGCCGTCGAGAGCAACACGCCCGCTCTTTTTCTTTTCGGTCTTGGCGCTGCCCACCTGTTTTATTTGTCTCGGGTTGTTCCCGTTCGTTGGATACGTCTGCTTACTTACTTACCGCTGGCAGTGCAATGCAATGCCATTTCAAGTCAAAGCAGCAGTGGGTTTCGTCGGATTGTGGAATGCCAGCCGTCAAGGAAACTCTGGGATTTGATGCCTTCGATTTGCAGCCGCCCACCCATCTCGTCGAATGAGCATCGAATTGGATTGGCTGAGCCACGTCGCTGAACCTACAATTATACCCTTTCCAGTTCACTCGGGCGATCTGGCGCCTTCTCCCTCTCGTACGCCCGTCCACCAAAGCCACCGAAAAACCTCTCTCATTAGGCACATTACCTAGTTACACCTCCTTCCTGCCTTGCCAAGCACATCACGACCCTGCCACCCCCCCCTATGCCACCCGCCCCACGATCCACCAGCAATGACAGAAGCCACCCCCAAGAAGCGTCACTCTTCGCCGCTGAGCTCACTTCTTCCGCGCGGACGGGGCGGTCGCAAAGCAGCCAATGGAGGCGCTGCGAGTGTCATATACATGTTCGATAAATTCCGGTGCCTGTTTGCTCTACCCTCAGGCCCCAGCGGTCGCCCTTGTACTCGGAAGGATGCTTCATGCATCCCCTTCTGTCCTCCTCTGGCTCCCGAGCCGTGATTGAACACCGGGTACAGCTGCCTGGGCAGAGTCAGCCTCTCCTCGTCCGCAAATTTTTGTCCGTTCTACTTGACCCCATTGCATTGATTGCATGCCCTTCGTGTCAGACTACAGCCGCGCGCTCTTGGCCTCGTCAGGCAACAGTAGAGGAAGGCGAGCATGGCGCGCGCGCGCACCTCCCACACAGCCCGCGTTCCTGCCCACGTCGCCTGTGTTCGGATTTCCCCTCTCTATCGACCTGAAGGCTGAACGACGGCACTTGCTTTCCCTCTGGAATGTCCCATCTCGCCTCGCTCAGGGCTTCCCTCCTTCCCATAGGGCAGCCTTACGGAGCTAGTCTGGTTTCTGTTTCCTCCCTGTACCAGTGCCTCAGACTGAGGAATCCCCGTCGACTGTCTCCCCCCTTGTCGATATAAGGAAGGGAGCTGCCGCGTTCCGCTGCACGCTGGCTCCCGGGAAGGCGTACATTGAGAGTTGCAGACATAGACAAACAGGCAGCTTCGTCTCGTTTCCGTAAACATCAATCTGATCGTCCATCCCATCATACCCCCGATCGCCCGTCCGATCACCCATCCGATCATTGATCTGATATTAAATACCATCGTCAATCGGATTATCACGTCTGTCCTTGTTCAGGCAACGCCTCTATCTATTCCAGTAGAACTCTACCTCTTCTCGCCATAGCCAGTTCGCCTAGGCCAAGCTGCCCATCATGACGGCCCCGTCTGTCACCATTAACTACTCTCCAAAGAGACTGATCGTTTGCTGTGATGGCACCTGGATGAACTCGTGAGTGCTACCGATTCCGTGTCCCGTCTCGGTTTCGCTCACACCAAGGTGCTAACCTGTCATACAGAGAGAGCGGTTACGTGAAGCCCTCACTTTGGAACCGTAAGGGCTCCCTCCAGATCCCGTCCAACGTGACCCGTATCTCGAGATGTTTCCGCCGTAGGTGTAGTGACGGTCGTGTCCAAATAATCGAGTACGAGTCGGGCGTCGGTACGGGGAGCAACACCCTCGACACCCTTACGGGTGGTGCTTTTGGTCTCGGTCTCGGCGAGGTGAGCATCTCCTTCTGGACTCGGCCCACTCTCATCCTTCCTCGTCCTAGAGTGCAGGGCTTACGTACCAGACAGAGAGTTCGCAACATATACAGCTTCCTCTGCGCCAACTACTGCGATGGCGACGAAATCGTTCTTGTCGGTTTCTCGCGCGGTGCCTACATTGTCCGTTCCGTCGCCGGCATGATCACCGATCTAGGCCTCCTCACTCGTGAGGGTGTAGAGCACTTTTGGCCCATCTTCAAGGACATGGAGAACTGGAACAACCACCACTACCGCGACGAGTTTCCCTCGGAGCCATTCGACAACAAGCCTAAGGGCGACGGTGCTGCAGATGTCTACCGGTCCAAGTTAGAGAAGGTTAGTCTGTTACCCTCTATAACAGAACGTCAGTAATGACAATGACGAATACCAGCTCGGCATGACCCGCGTTCGGCAGGAAGAAGGTAATGGAGAGCTCATCAAGGTCAAGGCCGTTGGTAAGTAGTCCTCGAATCTTTCATTCAACAATAACCTCCTTTCATCTAGTTGAAGCACCTTACCTTTCATATAAACGAGAAGCTTGGCTAATTATGAACAGCCGTGTGGGATACCGTTGGTAGCCTGGGCATCCCCCAAATTTCCTGGCTCAACAAGCTTGGCATCTATGCATCGAACCGAGAATTCAGATTTTGGGACACAAGCCTTTCAGACAAAATTGAGCACGCCTTTCAGGCTCTCGCCCTCGACGAGACACGCTACTCTTTTCAACCAGCAGTATGGGAGCGCCTAGAGGCCAATCGACTCTCGACTGATCTCCGTCAGGTATGGTTCCCTGGCAACCATGGGAACTGCGGTGGAGGCTGGAACGACCAGGGGATGTCCAATATCACGCTTGCTTGTAAGTTGACGTTTATCCATGCTTCGTTGTCGGCTAACACAAAGCCACGCAGGGATGATGGACCAGCTAGCCTCAATTGGCGTCGAGTTCAATCACCGCGTCCTTGAAAATTTCGTGCAACAGTCCAACTTTTTCTACCAATCTCAAAAAAAGAGTGCTATGCCGTGGGCCATGGAACCCATCTACGGCCAAAACCAACCTCTCCGACCTTGGGGCCTGGGCGCCATCCAGAATACGTCAAGTCGTCTTTACTCATTGGCCGGCACGATTACCCGCTCGCCTGGTCTATACAAACAGGTCAACGCTGAAACGGAGGCCCCAAGCGCCTATTTCCTCCAGGATACCAACGAGCGAATTCACTCGTCGGTGCGGATCCGCCTGGCCTGCAAAGGCCTTGGACTCAACGACGTTGGCGTATGGGACAACCCTGCCATGAAAAACTGGAGACTTGTCCGCACAAAGGCCCAATACAAAGATCCGGTGCCAAACCACCCGGCTTGGGAGCCAGAGAAGGACGGAAAGGCATGTATGAAGCATCCTTCTGAGTGCGAGGACGGCCGCTGGGTCTGGGAGTACTGTGGGCCGAATAAGAACGCCCCCACCAGCCCTTTGGCAAGAGTTATGGTTGAGGAACCTCTAGGACCGTTCGAGCGTTACTTATTGAAGTTGACCGGTGGCACCCCCAGTGTATACCAGCATGCCTATGAGAACGCCCAGTAATTCTGAGAAGCGTTTGTTTGTTTCTTCCCTATAGTGCAGTTCACCGACACATATATAGTATCGCTATGCATAACAACCTAATACGCACAAACCCAGGGTGGAATGCGGGCGAAGGTTGCCACAGAAGTCCGCCGAGCATGTGTGGAGGGAAAAGGAAAAGAAAAACGCCCGAGCCGCGGTCCAGAGTCCGTGAAGGCTGCCCTAGCCGGGTGGTTTGAGGTTTGGCATATGCTCTGTTTCTATGTCTGTCTTGACTAGCGGACCCGTGAATAGGTATACCCTCCAGCTCCACTGATTCAATCTGTTTTAATACCTCAGCGGTAAAGCCATGACACCTTTGATGCCAATAGTTTGGGCAATATCCGTCTCTGCGTGCGGCGCATAGACCATGGCCATATCCAAGACAATCGGATAGATGATGTCGGATGTCAACTGCTTCTATTCTCTATATCCTTAGAGTTACATAAGACTTAGCCAAACGAGCAAGAAGCTTGCTGGTATACTGGCACCCCTGGTCTGTCTGGGAGTAGCGAGGACACTAACGGACGGAGCCACATCTCGCGGGCTGGTTCTTACGGTGCTTGGCTCATGATACATAAACACGTCTGCCCCCGCAAGCACAGATAAACCATAACCACATAGGCTTCCCCTGATACTGTTGAGTGTGCTCATAGATGCCCGGGATCTACCAGTATACCCAAACTCCCCGTCAGCATTCCAGCTACATCCTATGTCCCTTCGCCCTTCCCCCATCTAAGCCGCCCCTACAGCGCAGCCGTCTGCGTGAAACCAACTATCATGTGCCTCTCTATACGGCCTATTACAGTGGTCTTTGTTGCGCTCCAGCCCCGCCGTAGCGTTTAGGGTCAATTCGTACGTCTCGTCTGCTTCCTACCTTTCCACAGGGCCTGTCTCCCTAGAACAGTCCCCTCCAGCCAACACATGCATAGTTACATCCATGCTATACACGACTAAGAAAACATGACCGTTAAGCGAGGTCGCGTGTTAGAAGCTAAATGTTCCTTGGCTCGTTCCCTCGTGATGACGGCTGGCTGGCTGCAGCGGCAAAAATGTGGCGCCAGGGATTGTTGCCACATCTAGCATCACAGGCTGGGGACTATCTTGACTGCATATGCTGCTAGAGTGTGATGCGGAGAGAAAGGGGGTTAGAATGAGGATGATCTTCGCCATAGAACGGTCGGAAGAGGGCTTCGTAGCCTCTCACGGGGGGGGTTAACTCACTCACCAACGGCCAGGCCGACGGGCTCAACTCGCTAGAACCACCGGAGGCGATTGCCAGACGTGTCAGCTTCGGGAACTGCGGCTTTCCTCCCGGGTTTACAGACAGGAAGGAGACGTTTGACGAGCTTCAACTCAGGGTCAGATTGAGGAGTAGCGAGGCAGCAAGTCGGGGTACATAGGTCAATAAGGCCATAGATAGACGAGAAAAGAAGCGATGTGTGAAGGGGGTGGTGGAAGAGGGGACTAAGGGGCGGCAGGAATAGGAGAAGGGCCCTCTGGGATATATGGCAGAGCCTTTAGTGCTTGAGAGAGCGAAACTGGAGGGATTCTCGACGTATTTGGCGACATTTTATACCGTTCCATATGTGTAGATGGATGATGGTGTTATCGGTTCGGGCAAACGCCAAGTCAAATATCGCTGACCTCCCCCCTCCCACCGGTTTGGTCTCAATAGTGTCACATACAGTCTGCGAGTGGTCGAGAACACCGTCTGGTCACACGGCTGCTCGTTCTCTGGATACTGTCGTTAGTGTGCAGGTAGTTTATATCAGAGGAATGGCTAATGGGATGTTCTGAGCAGAAGGGAAGGGCGCTCTTCTCCTTCGGCACGTTGGCATGTCACAGAAGAATATGGAAAGTAGTTGGGCAATCTAACCAAGAGTATTCCGACGCCATCAATGTTGGCCTCCATTTAGACGACATCAATTATACTAACGACACTTGAGCCCCCCCCCCCCCCTTCCCCCTTGACCATAAGCGAAGACCCCCAACGCCAAAGCAAATTCTATATCCGGGGGCATGTATAGGCAGCAAAGCCGGAACAGTTGGCCGACTCAACCTCCTGGCCCATCCACCAAAGGGCCGCCCTCGACTACGGATTCCAGAGCCCCCCTCCTGCCCCTTCCTCGGCCTCAAGCCAATATAACTAGTTGCACTGTGGTGCACTGTGGCTATCAACGGCTACCCAGATCTATGAGCTTGATAAAAGAGGTGCTCCATTCACCACGAGACAGTTGCAAGCACCTGTAAGGACCAAGTCACCGGATGAAGGCATACACTGAGTGCATCTGCGATATCGTTCGGTGTACAAATTCAGCAGCGGTGGTCTCTAACATCTGGCGTCGTCCGTGTAGAGGGCGATGGCTTCGGACATGTTGAACAGGCTTCGACGATGCAAGGAACCTTCCCCCCCCCCTTGCAAAGGTCCGAGGATGACTCGAAAGAGGAAAACTAGGGCGGATAGGCTACGATAGGTTGGTCGCGTGGTAAAGGTTATGGTGCGATGGACGCCGGAAGGGGATCGAGGCAAAGTGTAAAAGAGCTTGTGTGCTTCGCGGAGATGGATTCGAGAAAAAGGTCGAGGTCCCTTTATATACAGGCCGAAGGGCTGTCGTACACATGGCGGCTCAGTGGTGCAAGCCACCCCCCCTTACGAGCCACGGTTCGCCCATTCTGTCCATGCCGGCGACTAACCAGGCGACCAACCAGCGGCCGCCCTATTGGCAAATCCAAGCATAAGGCAAACCCCCAACAGACTCACTGCCACATTTCATAGCGCCCCCCACAGGTCTTATCCAGGCAGACACCAGGCAGACCAAGGATGCAGCGACGCAGCTGCGCCTCGCCGATGTTTATTTAGGACGCCTTACGAAAAGGGGGGCGTCGCCCGCCTCACCTTGGGCGGGAGGATGCAGCGTGCTGATCCCTCATGTTTTCGTGCATGCTTTTTGAGTAAAAGCTCCGCCTTGTCGACTTGGCTTCCAAAGTTGACGGGTCCGGCCAGTAGATGATCCGGCCGCCGCAAGACGGACCGTATCAACACCCCTCGAGGCACTGTACGACGCATATCCCTCCTCGAACCTACCGCAGCTGGCAGTGCGCGTCCATCAAGGCCTCATCATGGCCTCCCTTACACTCATTACCGAGGGTCTTTCGGCCTTCACTCCCGCTCAATGGTGTCAGATATTCTTCGGAGTCTCCTCGGCGACCGTTCTGGCTATACAGATGATCCCCAAGGCTGCCCACCACCTGCTCCTCGATTACGGCCCACGTTCGCTGGCCAGTACCGGTGACCAGGCGAAGGAGTCAGCTGGACCCAAGGGATCGAGTATTTTCATCAACATGGTCAGGGCGGTGGCCTCAGTCGGCCAGATCCCCCACTCGTGGTTTATGCACTTCTACGTTGCGTCAGTCGCGAGCTCGGTTTTCTGGGCATGGCAGTATCTCCAGGGTGGCTCTGCCATCGCATCTATCGCAGCGCAGCAGGCAGCTTCCGGAACTCCGTCTACGAGCTTCGAGCAGACGGTCCTTGCCTGGGCGCTTATGGCTCTACAAGGTGGGAGGAGACTCTATGAATGTCTGTTTGTGATGAAACCGGGGTCTTCCAAGATGTGGTTCGTCCATTGGTTGCTCGGACTGGGATTTTACCTCTGCATGGGCGTATCCGTCTGGGTCGACGGTTCAGGCGAGTCTCTTTACGCCAGCCCCGCCTCCGGTTTTCACTGACCTTTCTTAGTTTCCCTACGAGAGACAACCAAGCCGGATTTTGGGAGACTGCTGTCGCCTGCCGCCGTCATCGGAACGGCTACGTACTTGTACGGCTGGACCAATCAGTACCTGTGCCACAAACACCTGGCCAGCCTCAAGAAGTACTCGTTGCCAGACCGTGGCCTTTTCCGATATCTCGTCTGCCCCCACTACACCTGCGAATGCCTCATCTATTTGGGCTTTGCCATCACGGCCGCTCCGGAGGGCCAGTTCATCAACCGCACTCTCCTATGCGCCCTATGGTTCATTGTTGCCAACCTTGGCACAACAGCTGACGGAACGAAGCAATGGTATGCGCAAAAGTTTGGGCCTGAAAAAGTGGCCGGTAGATGGAGAATGATTCCGTTCATCTTCTAGGCGCACTTGAGCCGCAACATCATTTCTTCCCAAACAACCCAAACTTGGCCCCAAGCTTCGAAACCTGCATCACGTCGCGATACGTGAGGCTTGTTCTGGTTGCACGGATGTTCCGGCCGGCAGCGAAATCGGATCTCGATCGCAGGAGGTCCCAGTTCGCAATATTCTCGGCTGAAAGTCCAATGTCCTCCTCAATATCGGCAATCCCATGTAGGAAATCGGTGTAAAGGTCGTCCGTCGTGACGAGGAGGCTTCTAGGTTCCTGGAGAATGCGTCCCACAGGCTCCGGATCCAACCCGCCGTCCTCTTTGCTTTGGTAAAGGTTCAGGCACAGGCTTGCTCCAAGGCTGACAGTGCACACGACTGGATGATAAGCAGACCCGTCCTGTAGCTAGTATGAGATTCAAAAGCTCCTCACATCAACCACCTACCGTGTACTCAACTTATGCGGCATGATTCCAACTCCAGGAGGATACTCGTTAATCAACACATGGTTCGGCCGCTCGTGAGGGCTGTCGGCGAAGAGATTGGACGAATCAGGACCGGCGACAAGAGGCAAGGAAAGAATTCGCGAGACCACGGGCTCTTGAAGCCAGTGTGGCAAGGAGGCGTCAATCAGCTTGTTGTTGACGAGATCAGACGGCCACGTTTGAAGACGTCGATGAGTCAGTTGTTTCCAGCGTGGTTTCGGCGCATCAGCTATCTGTTGCGTGACGGGGACCGGTGGTTAGCCGCAATTGCAAACTTTGGGGAACGGATTTTTTCTCCTTTTGAGGGGGGAGGGGAACAGAGGCATCGTACCTTTTGCAACAGGAATTGTTCCTCCTCCTCTGATATAAAGTTTGCGATGTAAAAAGACGATGGCGGCAGCTTCTCGATCCTGACGTCGTCAAGGGAGGCTGGCAGATTCACAGCTCTCGAATCCATAATGGCAGGCTTCGCCCCACGTATGCAAGTTGGGGCGCAGGTGGTGCAATTTGGCGCTGCGCCCAATCTTGTGTATGGGAAATGCCCAATAAATTACGTGACTTATTGCTGATGTGGATGGCGAAGTCGAAAAGATCAGGTATAGCGAAGCTTGTCGGCATGAACGAGGGGTATCAGGTCAATCGTCAAGCGTGTGAGCTCAAGCTCCGACTGGAACGTGGTGGGTGTGGGGAGCCTAGCACCTACTAGTAAGTAGCCAAACGCCAAACGCCAAACGGCTCCGGGTTAAGCTGGGAGGATCCAGGCAAGTGGGTGAGGAGACGAGAGCGGGAAGGTCATGTGGGGAATCGACGAAAGGAGCTGGAAACAGAAGAAGATGCGGTGCCTTGATTGCCTCACGACCACGTCGAGCCAGTTTGCCCGTCGCTTTTGCAAGTCGTCGCAGGCAGACAGGCAGAAGAGGGACGAGGGTGTGTTGGGTGGCGTCGGAACAAAGGAGGCAAGAACGGGACGCTTGCTCCAAGGGGCGCTAGAGGGAACCAGGCGCCGGCAGGTGTTAGCTACGGCAGATAGGAGTGCATGACCGTCAAGTGTCCGTTCCCAGTCACGCCGGTGCGGCGATGCTCAGGCTGCCAGGTGTCGAGAGCTCACTGCTTTCAGACTCGACTATGATTCGCTGGCTGAATTCGAGATGCGACGACGAGGGGAGGGGGAAAGGAGGAGCCTGCTACGACGCTGGGCTCTGGAGGAGGTTGGGATTGGCCGAGGTTGGGGGGCATTGGGAAATCGAAGGCTTGGGTACGTAACTTTCGGGTAGCACCAAAAGGTCAGACCTGCAGCAAACTGGGATGGCTTGAGGTTTCCCACCCAGGTACCTACCCAGACACCTACACGTAGTGTGATGCACGATGTAGGCAGGTATCGGGACAGCGAACTAGGTACCGTAGTAGTATGGAAAGACCAGGCCAGTAATGCTGCGGGGGGATGGTTTTGAATTGAGATCTTGAGGACAATTTCCGACGGCTGGCCGTCCAGGGTCAGGTGGTCCATCATCATGCACCCAGCGGTGCAGCTTGCAGAGCCAGAGCCAGGACCAGAACCAGAGCCAGAACCGGAGGCGAAAAAGGAAAGGAGAGAAATTAGCGTCGCTATCTCTCAACCTTCCATGTAAGTACCTATCTTTCTGAAGCAAGGTGGGTGCCGGGGCTACGTAGTAATTCCAGGTGGTATCCTCGCCCATCCTCGTTTTGGGTGCGTATATCGACGGTACTTGTCTTCTCCGCAAACGACCGCCCATCACCCAAGTACCTCGAAATCCAGTTCTATACTAATTATGTGGCCTAGTTCTGACTGCATGTGTGAGCGTCGCGGTGCCCACCTCAACCGTCAGGCTGCCACTGCTACACTACTGACTGACACCGCCGCCGCTACTACCAGGTGCAGGCTCTCGACTGCCTGCCTGGCCTGTCTGTCTGCCTGCTGTCGGTGCTCCTCCTGTCTGTCCCGTGTCCCAAAGCCCAAGTGTCCCCCCTCGGGTCCAATCAAAGATGTGGCGATCAGACTTTTGACTCCGACGACCTCTCGCGGCCCCATTTTCTCTACCTTCAGCCATACTGAAGCGTCGAGCGTCACTGCCAGAGCCTTTTTTTCCGCATTACTTACCCACGCCGCGTCCATCGAGCCTATACGCATTATTCCCACTCGGCCAGGCGCTTTCTTTGTTTTTTTTGTTTTTTTTTTCCCTTTCATCGTCGACGTGATCCAGTCTCTACTACATCCAACTCTACCACCCGCCATCCACAATCGACGCCTGCTTCGCGCGACCCCCCGTGACTGCTCTGCCCATTTTCTGTTAGGGGGTTGTCGTTCCACCGACTGAGGAATCGTCCACCGACCACAATCAATTCAACCAGCACTCTCGACTCTCTTTCTTTTGGCCGACCCTTGGCCAGGATGGTGCTGGCCGGTTTTTCGACCTCTAGATAAATGATATGGATGCGCAGAATGCTGCCGGGTCCGACAAGCCGAAGCCCGTCGCTGCTGCGGAGAAGCGACCGGGCAGTCACCAGCCTGATGAGTCCAAAGAGTCAACCGAGCCCAACAGCAAGCCTGCGAAGGCTGCGGACGAGTTCATCAAATCTCCGCCTCATCTGCCCAAGGACATCAAGTCTAGCGTAATCGTATCGCGCGCTCCCCCCGCCGCCGACTACGCTCCTGCCGACCGAGACTCGGATGCCGAAACCATCGTGCTGCCTGGTAAGGATGGTCACTCGCCCTCCAAGGTGAGGAAGGTGAAGCACGAGGATCGCAGCGATGGAGAGCCCCCGGCACCCCCGCCCCTCCGCAAAATCCGTGATGCCAGCGCTAGCAGAGACGGCGACAAAGAGAAGATGGCCAATCCTCCCCGCCTGTCCGAAACGGCCTCCTCGCTCGGATTGAAGAAGAAACGCATCCACGATCAATCGGTGAGGAGCAAAGACGGTTCCAGTGGCCTCAGTTCGGCTCCAACCTCGCCTCCCCACCACATGCGTCGATCTGGTGGGCACT
The DNA here is from genome assembly GCF_030913465.1 of Colletotrichum navitas. NCBI lineage: Eukaryota > Fungi > Ascomycota > Sordariomycetes > Glomerellales > Glomerellaceae > Colletotrichum > Colletotrichum navitas. The sequence goes on along the minus strand of NW_026850550.1, from coordinate 392,974 downwards.
CCGATACCGACACGGGTGCTGACCGTAGGAAATCCCCCAAGCTGTCCATGAAAGACCGAGCCAAGTCCACCGATAGGACGATACCCCACAAACGCAAAGCTTCCAGGGCAGACTCGGAGGACGAGGCGGAAAATCGAAAGGCCCGACGGCAACGCATCATCGCGGATCACAACGGTGGCGTCGAATCTCGCGCGAACCGCCTGTCCAAGGAGCCAAAGTCCTCCTCTTCATCCAAGAGGGAACACGACGGCCACTCAAGCTCACGCACCAGATCCGTATCTCCCCACCAGCCACGTGCCCACCGGCGGAGCGTTTCGACGCAGCTGCCTGCAAACTCTTCCAATGGCCTGAGCCACAAGAAGAAGCGCTTGCCTCCCCCTCTGCAGTCAACTGATTACCATTCGGACGAGTCCTCTGCCAGCGGCAGCCCTCATCCCCGGAGCTCCAAGCTTCGCAATCTTTCCACACCCGCCACCGCCGAGTCAAACATGTCACCCGCCAAGATTGCGCCGCACAAGAAGCACCTCGACGCACACGGCCAAACTTTCCTTGCCAGAGCATGTGCCAGAGGCGAATACGACCTTGCTAAGCAAAGACTGGGTGAGCGACCCGAAGACCTCAACGTAGCTGATTACGCTGGCAACACGCCACTGCAGATCGCTGCGATTAATGGTTACGAGGATATCGTGAAGCTCCTCATCGACGCCGGCTGCAACCTAGACTGCGTGAACTACGACAAGGACACACCATTGTTGGACGCCGTCGACAATGGTCATTTGGGAGTAGTGAAAATGCTCCTCAACGCCGGAGTCAATCCTCGGAAGGCCAACTTGAGCGGCGAAGAACCTTTGGATCGAGTAAGCGATGATCTGGAGAACGCAGAAGAGTTCCGGGCTGCGCTCGTCGAAGCAAAGTCCAGACAGGGCGATAGAAGGCGCACATCCGAGGACCACCATCAGACCGACCACCCCGATAGTCGATCTTCTCACGGGCCAGACAGCCCTCGACGATCACCGGCACCCTCGGCTTCTCACGCGAGTGGCCGTCGGGCCGGTACCGTAAGGGCAAATAAAACGAGCAACCACTTGCTGTATATGTCACTAGACGATAAGACACTTCGACAAGCTGCTGGCAAGGGAGACGAGGAGACTGTGACGCGGATTCTGCAAGTCAAGGATGGTTGCGATGATTCCGAAGCCATGGTTGCGGCTGCTCGAGGTGGCCACGAGGTGGTTATCCAGCTCCTGCTCGCGTTGGGCGGCGCAAACCCAGATCCTGCTCCCGTCTCGAGCATGCCGCCCGAGTTTGCAACACCCATGCTGGCCGCGATTGGTCAAGAAAACATCAAGGTTGTTAGATTGCTCTTGGATCAGGGCAACTTTGACCCGACGCGGCGGTTCAAAGGCGAGACATACTACGAGATTGCCCGACGCCGACAAGGAACGAACTGGAAAGACGAGGAGCACATGCTCAAGGAAGCTTACGATGCGTACAGAAAGTCGCATCGCGACATCGCCAAGACGAAATCTCCGAGTAGGCGCGAGCGCGAGAAAGAGCGCGAAAGGGAGCGGGAAAGGGAACAAGACCGTGAGACGAAGCGCCAGGGCCGCAACGAACTCAAAGACGAAGCTCGGCCACACAAGCGCAACCTTTCTAGCCCCCCACGCGATCCGGAGAAGAGGAAAAAACTTTCTACTCGAAACGTCACCAGTCCGAAAGAAAAGCGACGGGCTGACTCCTTCCACGACGATCAGGCTTCACCAAAGCGTGGTCCTGGCAGACCTAGAAAAGAGGACCGATTACCAACGATCGCCGTATCAGACCGAGAAGCATCCCCTGCACTATCGCAGAAACAATCAATCAAATCTGTGAAACGAGCAGAATCCGACGTTGCTGCCATGTCGTCTGAAGGGGAGGCTGCCAAACCTCGTCGGAAGTTGGTCTCCAAGGGGGAACTCCGCGGTGAGAGAGAGAAAAATCGACGCGCTAGTATGGTGTCCGCCACTTCATCCATCAAGGACCCTTCAAGCCCTCGCGACCCCAAGCACGACGACCATCCCGAGAAGCCAAAGGGTGAGCCCCTGTCAGAAAAGTACCACGATCGCACCAAGGCTCTCAAGAGGGACGAGTCTAGAGATCGGCTTTCTGTCTCAGGCGACAACTCTTCCAAGAGGCATCGGTCCAGCGTCACTCCGCCCCATTCGAGCATGGGCGATAAAGACGAGGGCGAAGCTCCCGTGAAGCGAAGGCGGCTCGATATCGACGGCAAAGAGCGACGACCAAAGTCGACAGCATCTCCCGACGACCCCCACCGAGCTTCTCGCGACTCCCCCCTGCGATCTAGGTCAAGCTTGAGGGACCAGGAGGACAGCGATCGCAGACCGTCCAAACCCAAGGCCGACCCTGACGGTCACAGAAGGGAGTCCGGCAAGTCCAGTAACAGCGATAAGTCCAGCATTCACGTCAAGTCTGAGGATGTGGACACAGATATGCCTGATGCGTCAGAAGTGAAAGACACGATTGAAGCGGATTCGCGCCTGAAGAAAGACCGTGAAGATGAGAAGAGACGCCTGGAAGAGAAAGAAAGGCGGCGGGAGGAGAAGCGTCAGGAGGAGAGGAAGCGCCGGGAGGCCGAGGCGGAGGAAGCTCGCAAAAAGGAAGAAGAACGCCGACAGCGGGAGGCGGAAGAGAAGAAACGAGAAGCCGAGCAGAAGAAGCGCGAAGCCGAGCAAAAGCAACGCGAGGCTGAAGAGAAGCGGTTGAGAGAGGAAGAGGAGGTCAAGCAACGCGAGGAGCAGGAACGCAAGCGTAAGATTGAGCTGGAAAAGAAGCGGCAGGAAGAGGAACTGCGGCAACGACGCGAGGCCGAAGAGAAGAAAAGACGCGAAGAGGAGGAAAAACGGCTTCGCGAGGAAGAGGAAAAGAAGCGGCGCGAAGAGGAGCTGAAGAGAAAGGAAGAGGAGGCCCGGAAGCAGCGGGAGGAAGAGGAGAGGCTTCGTAAAGAACAGCTCGAGCGCGAGGCTGCTGAAGAAGCGCGTCGTCTCCGTGAAGAGGAGGAGCGCAAGGAGCGTGAACGAAAGGAACGTCTCCATCGCGAGGAGATGGAACGCAAGCGGGTTGCTAGAGAAGCCGAGCAGCGCCGGATCCTCGAGGAACAAGAGCGTCTACGCTTGGCAAAGCTACCTCCTCTGTTACGTTGGTTGGACACTTGCCCCAACCCCAAGACTCCCGAACTTGCGGCCAAGTTCAAGCACATGCAGGGGGTGCGGTACGACACCATACGCCCGGAAGCCACCGGCACGGCCGACGGCAGAGAGCAGTGGGTGCTCAACACTCATGTTGCGCTGCTTCTTGGAGAAAAGGATCTCGCCTTATCAAGATGTAAGTGCCTCAGCGCGGGACAAAGTCAGGATATCACTAACAGTAATCCAGACACAGGTTGGGAACATATCCCGGTCTCAGATCTCGCCAAAAAGGTTATTTGGAGACTCGAGTCAGACCGGTATGCCCTGATCAACGAGGGCCTCTACGAGCTCGGAGCCGGTCTATCGGATTACTACGGCGAAGGCCAGGACCCCTTCAAAATGAGCTACCGCACGAAGGAAAGGCTCCGTGGCGAAGCGAGGGAGAAGTTCCTGAAGTTAGACATGTTCTTTGTCAAGGTAAGTGCTACAGTCCGCCCCTTGCAAGTAGGATAATGACTAACGTGTCTTTAGGTGTCGGATTTGATGTTCATTGTTCCGAGTGTCCCTCACCTCCGGAGTCTCAAAATGAGCGTCGAGTATCGCGAGCTCCCAGACGATGAAGGCCAACTTTACGGGTGGAAGGTCCCGCAAAAGTGGAAGGAAGATTCGGACGCTGACCGATTTTACGGATTCGCGCCGAGGAACAAGTATTACATCGACGGTGTCATGGTCGAGGAGCAAAAGCCCGGAATGTCTGCCACGAGTAACACTCCCTTTCCCGAAAAACGGGTCCCTCGGAAGGGATTGCAGCAGGTTTTCCCAGGCGACCCCGACTATGCTCGCGTTTGCAAAGAACAGGGGCTGGATCACCTCTTGAACGGCACGAAACCTCCGGCGGCGCTGCCTAATGGCGGGCATTTGTCGCCGAGAAGCCGGTCGAATACGACGGAGTCATCGGTCGAGCCGTCGAATGGCTCCCAAGCTATTGTTCCTGGCCCGACACCCGCGCCGGCGCTCGCTCCTGTACCGGCATCAACTGAGCCGAAGCTTTTACCGAACGGAGTTAACGGCGTCTCAGTTTTGGATTCCAACTGAGTTGAGTTGATTCACGAATTAGATCACACGAGTCACACTATTTAATATACAACAATGCGCATGCCTCGCAGTAACGCCCGGAAACGATACATGATTAACCATCGGAGTCGGCAGAAGTCTCAGAATCGCGGTTGAGCATCTGGTCTAGCTGTCCGTCCTGTCGCTACTCCTTGCGGCTACGGTTCGAAGAACCGATCGACATTCGGGTTCGAGACGTCGATGAGCTGCCGCGCTAGCTCCAACGGCTTTGGATGACGGAGCACTGTATTTATGAGACAGCCGTTTGCAGTATTTGTAAAGACGAGGAAATAAGACGTGCTTATTTGTAGGCAAACGATGGACGAAAGACGGTCACGGCTTGAAAATGTTGGAAGCAGAGCTGGGTGGTCTGGGATGGGGTTTCCAGGCGCAAAACGTAGATGATGAAAATAAACCGTTCAAAACGCACTATTCTCCCTATCTCTCTACTGACAACCCCGTGAAATTTTCGCATCTCACGACGCTATTTGATGATTTGCTGAGACGCAGGGCTGAGATCACGAAAGACTTTTTGAATTGGAATGAATCAGGCTCTGTCTGACATCACCAATGAGCACCCAGGCGACCTGACCAATGAGAGCCGCCGAGACGGCAAAAAGATGGACGGCCACCCCCGCCAAAATTTTATACATCGTATGTGCCTTTGGCACCGCCGCGCCCCTCCCCGCCATTTGCCCCCTCCGAAAAACCCACCACCACAAAGCCACCAGCTTGCCAGGACGTTATCACCAATCCCAGTCCAATCCAGTTCAAATCCTCCGTCATTCTACCCTAAACCCGGACAGCCATTTCCTCTCTTTTGTCCGCCGATTGCGTCTGGAGAACTTGCGCATCTGAGAGAAAAGAAAAGAAAAAACCCAACACCAAAACGCATCACGAACACATTCGACGAGCCTTCTTTTTCCTTCTTTTCCTATCCTTTGCTCTGTGATACCCCACTCGCTTTCCCGAACTTGCGCTACAGCAGATCTACAGTCGGCATTCGACGCGCGCGCTGAACAGGCCAGGACAGTTTTCGGTCCCAACCTAGCCCTTCCATCGAGTAGCAGCGTCTTCGGGACGAGGAAACCGCAACCATGGCGACTACGGTGGACAAGGTATGTTCGGCCTCATAACCCTCTGCTTCCTTGGGCCCTCGTGCCCTGCCGTATTTTTTTTGCTTGCTAACCTGTGGATTGCGTACAGATCAAAGATATCGAGGCCGAAGTACGTTTTCAACCCCTCCTCCATCATCATTCTCCTTCTCCTCACGACTCCTCTCGCGATCGCCTGTCGTCAACGACGTCAAATGGTTCCCTCGAACCCCCTTAGCTGATCCGGCGAGGGCTTTCCCTCCCCCCGCGGCGTCGTCGGCAGCACCCTTTTCCAACAATCAGCACCTCGAACCCCCTTCAGGTCACACACATATGAACCGCATGAAGAGGCGAGGAAAGCTTCAGGAACGTGGACTGACCATGAAACCTCTTCTCACAACAGATGGCCAAGACCCAAAAGAACAAGGCCACATCCTTTCACTTGGGTCAACTTAAGGCCAAGCTTGCCAAGCTCAAGCGTGAGCTGCTGACGCCCTCGGGCGGTGGTGGCGGCGGCGGTGCCGGCTTTGACGTCGCGCGCACGGGTGTCGCGAGTATCGGCTTCATCGGCTTCCCGTCCGTGGGGAAGAGTACGCTCATGAGCAAGCTAACGGGCCAGCACTCTGAGGCCGCCGCCTATGAGTTCACGACCCTGACGTCCGTCCCTGGTCAGGTCACCTACAACGGTACGAGAAATCCCTGTCCTCCATGGACGTGAGCAGAATGAGACGAGGGTGGATAAGAATCAGGAGACTAACTAAGTGTGTTCAGGTGCGCCGCTGCAAATCATCGACTTGCCCGGTATCATCGAAGGAGCCAAGGACGGTCGCGGTCGTGGTCGTCAAGTCATCGCCGTGGCCAAGACGTGCCATCTCATTTTTATCGTGCTCGACGTCAACAAGCCCCTGACGGACAAGCGCATCATCGAGACAGAGCTTGAGGGCTTTGGCATCCGCATCAACAAGAGCCCGCCCAACATTACATTCAAGAAAAAGGAGAAGGGCGGCCTCAACATCACGAGCACGGTGCCGCTGACGCACATTGACCACGACGAGATCAAGGCCGTCATGAACGAGTACCGCATCAACTCGGCCGACATCGCCATCCGCTGCGACGCCACCATCGACGACCTCATTGACGTCCTCGAGGCTAAGAGTCGCAACTACATCCCCGTCATCTACGTGCTCAACAAGATCGACGCCATCAGTATCGAGGAGCTCGACCTGCTGTATCGCATCCCTAACGCCGTGCCCATCAGCTCCGAGCAGGGTTGGAACATTGACGAATTAATGGAGGCCATGTAAGGACTATTTCTGCCCCCACCCTCCTTTTGCTTTCAAGGCCCCCTCCGCCCGGATGGTTGCCCCCCTGAGCGGCAGCACAGCCGAGACAATGCCAAGGGCTATCGGACTCTGGAACATTGAACTTGCAAGAACCCAAGCAGCTGACAATCGCTCCTTACTGGCGCGTAGGTGGGAGAAGTTACAACTCGTTCGCGTCTACACCAAGCCCAAGGGCAAGCTGCCAGATTACTCCCAGCCCGTGGTGCTCCGTTCGAACAGGTGCACAGTTGAAGACTTTGTGAGTACCGACCTCGTCATTTCTGAGGCCGCCTCCGACAGCCGCCTCGATCAATACGGCGCGAGCATCCTTTCCCGTCTGAGACGAGGGGCTGTGTTGCATCGCTTGCTCGTTTGCTTTAACCAAGTGCTGACTGAAACGTTTCCTCTTCACAGTGTAACCAAATTCACAGGAGCATTCTTGAACAGTTCAAGACTGCCATTGTGTACGGCAAATCTGTAAAGCATCAGCCTCAGCGCGTCGGACTCGCCCACGAGCTAGCCGACGAGGATATCGGTGAGACTCTTTGTCCTGTTACCCCCTTCTTCTTCCTCGGTCTCAAGGCGTCCTGGCTCTCGGGCTTTTTGTTCAGGCATTTGGCCCGGTCGAGGAAAAAGAATTGGGCCAAGAGAGAGAGAGGCAGATGTGACTAACATCTGGTGACTTTAGTAACAATCGTCAAGCGCTGATGAACGCGGCAACAAGCTAATCTGCGCATGGCGACAACGCGGTCGCCATGCCCCCACGTCTGGTTGGACAAGGCGCCGGGCGAACCCCCTTTGGTGGGAGAAAAAAATGATAACAGGCCATTTGCTTCTTTTCCTCGCCTCCCCTCCCCTCGAGGTCTCTTCTGGACCCCGAGGTCTTTTTTCTTGCTCGCTGCAACCTCAGCCGACACCGGTTCTACAACACGGCGTGCAATATCCAAATAGTTTTCAGCAATTTGAAGTGGCATGGCAGGTATCAACACAGACACACACACTCAGACACACAGACACCCACACCCACACATGTGCGTAGTCGGTCAGTCCGGAGTATGTGCTGCCAACTGCAAATCAGAGACTGTCACCTTATTCGGGACAGGGACGAGTTGTGGTGATGGTGGTGCCACTGCGTATGGGCACGCGGCCGCAAGCTGTCCGGAGAGCGTTATCTGGTGGGTATCTACCTACTTTTGCCGCCCAAGGGAGATGCGCACGAGAAAAGGCGATGTTGGGTCAGTCAAGCAGCGTTCTCGTTCTAGCATGATAGAAGAGGAAGAGATGCAAAGACAAAAGGAGAAAAAAGTAAAAGGGGGGCCGAGGAGGAACCTGGCTTGCGGAGTGTTGGCTTAATCGAAGCGGCTTCTGGACTACGTCTCCATAGTTTTTTTTTTTTTCTCTCTTCCCCTCTTGTCCGTCATTTCGCCCCCCTGAGAGGTACGCTGTATGTGTGATGTTATAGCTTCGGGCCAGTCGGGTTGTGTCAGAATTGTGAAGTCAGGGCCGTTGGGCACTACTACGTGAGCTGCGCGGCGGAAAAGAGTGCCTGACTTGTACAAGCTTCTCCCAGTGTCGTATCTGTGTGTAGGGATGGCGCCGGCTGGGACCAGAGCCTCGCTAAACGCCCAAGAGTTGTTTCCCCCGTCGTCGCTCTCGCGTGCCGTTATCGTTGTATCAACGTGATCACGGATGGGGGACAAACTGGCCGTGGGCCATTCGGGCGCACCCCACACACGCCACCATTCGGTGTCGTCGGTCAGCAAGTGGTATGAAGGAAAGATCATGGACGGCCTGCATAGCCGATGGCCTTTGTTTCTGCGGCCGCACTTTTCCCAGCAGAAGCGCAGGGTGCATATCCTGTCTGCAAGAAGCACCACATGCCCGCGCGGTGCTTGGGTGCTCTGCAATACCTCTCCGCACGGGACAAGAGGGTGGGTGGGAGAAGCATGCAGCTTCAACGCCCACATCCTGTTCCTGGTGCATGGGCTGGCAAGAGCGGGCAGATGTTTGGGCGAGCCGGACGGGGGACCCCCTGGAACGAGGACAACGTCGGCGCTTAAACCAGAGCCAAGATGGCACCCTTCTCTCCCCCCCTCTCTCTGTCTGCTGCCACGCTCATGAATCTGCGTCGAGAAGGAATCCGATACCGCTTGTGCCAATGCCTTTCACTGCGAATCCCGATGAGAATCGTCCCCGGCGGGATACTAGTAGTCCCGTGCCTGGATCTTGCTTACTCTGTGAAAAGAAGGGGAGGGGGGAGCTTTGGGATCAGCCAGACGCAAGCCCTCTCTATGACCACCTTTCACAAGGCTTGCTTTACCGCCCATGTCAAGCATATTTTGTCCTCGCGCAGTCCCGGTTCTCTTTTCTTTTCTTTTTTAATTATTTTTTTCATTGCAGAGCGGATGTGTCAGTTAAGGATGGACCCACCACCCCCCCCCCCCCCCCCCCCCTTCCCAAGCGAGCCGTGATCTCATAATCTCATTTTCATCTTATCCGAGGAGGACGACTGGGAGACGTCTCAAGTCCGCGATATGTGACGAAGGGAAGAGAAGGGGATTGCAGAGACTATGGTAGCAGCGAAAGTCACCGGACGATCTTAGCTTCTTGTCTCGACGCCGACTCGAGATTACCGGCGAGCAGATGAATGTACACCGTGCCTTGCAGCAGATACAGATGAGGCGAACGATGGGCGATAGGACACAGACCACGGGAGAACGGCTGCAGGGAAGACACGCGCAGGGGCAACACAGACCGACGGACGGCGGCGGATGCTGCGCTGCAATGTTGCTCGCACTGACTAGGTTCCCTGCTTGCTCCAGGGCGACATGAATCAACCAGTAAGTAAGCTGTACGGATACTGGCGCAGCTAACATCCTCTTGGGGAGGCTTGATCGCGAGGGCTAACTTTGGACGTGCCGTGTGTGCTTACACAAGATGGTAAGCATGAAGCCTTAGTCCGGGGTGGTGTGTCACCGAAGGCCCATATGGTAGGGCAGTCGTCTTAAGTTGGGTGGCCAACTGGCAGGCCATGGGACTCGAACGGGAACGTCTCCGCAGTCATGCTGGGACGTTGGTATTTCAAAGTCGATTTTTGCGATCATGGGTTCTCAAGGACAAGTTCTAGGGAATGATGCGCGGCAGAAATTGGGTATTCGACGTCGAAAGCCACTAGCATGGGCCTTCCTTCCTAGCTGTATCCAGAACACCCAGCGGCGCAAATCGAGATAAAGCCTCCATTCGCTGCTGCAATAGTCCGTTTCAATGTCGCCTTGATGAATCCCGTTATCCATCTAGAACGTCGGTGATACGATGCGAGGATGGGTCTTTGAAATGAGACTTTTTCTTTGTTCTCTTGGAGCTCTGCATTCCGACATGTCCATCAATCATGGACGTAGATTGACAGGCACTTGTCGTCGTAAGATGAGAGTCTTGTTCCCATGACTGGTGCGAACTCAATGCTGAGCGATCAGATACTGATTCGGGCAACGTTCGAGTCGGTATAGTCTAATGTTCCGCCAGCCTAGGCTAGGATGTCGCCGGAAGGGCCCGCTTCATATTAAGAACGGCGCATGTTGCGGGCCAACGCGGGTGGGTGCTGGTCGACCCCGGGCTATGCCCCAATCGCAATAGCATGTACACTTTGGCCAAGCGCCCAAGCTCTCTAGGACGAAAACAACGTCCTGAGAGGTTTGGCCAAATCCTTCGAGAGCTTGAGTGGGTGGATGGTTCAGGAGGTTCTTGCACTCAACGACTTGTCCAAACGGAAATCAGTCCGCGACGAATTGGCTTCGCCGGAACCGCTTCAAGCGCGAATAATGACTCCTGACCAATGTTAAGTGCGGTAAAGTCTGATGAAACCAAGAATTTGGTCCAATGAGAATGCCACAAAGTATTCGAGCGTTGCTGTTGGCCAGCAACAACCCTCCAATATTTGAGCTTCAATCCCAAACGGTGCATACGCTTGTCTCCTGGCTTGGAAAAGGAAATCCGGTGACCTTGTGGGGGTATAGCTCCCCAGAGGTGATGATGGTGCTGCAGAGCGCACAAGAGACATCAGGGTTCCACGATGTGAACAAGTGGACCGTCGCTGGCGATATTGCCCTAATAATTGGCCTCTGGCTAGGGAAGTCGGAACATACCTGTCTCGAGGCCCGTTCCATGATGAGCTAGCCGGATCTGTCAAATTGCATCAAAGCTGTTTGTTCTCCCACCGCATGACCACAGCAGGACTGAGGTAAGTGGACCGCACAAAACTGACCACATGGACCGACAATCTTAGCGACCGCAAGTCGTGTTCAAGACGGGACGTAGCTCTTCAATTACGGTCCACGATGAATACGACGAAGGTGGATGTCGGTTTAATGGAGGTTAAAGCCTCGTAACAAGACCCTGTAGGAAACCGAGCACCGATGGCCTAGAGGGTGCGTCATAGTGCTTTAGGTGCCTAGGCCTTTAGCCCATTATCGGGTAGCATCAAGGCTTCATGAATTGTCATGGACATCCGCATATCAAACTCGGGACGTGAGATTAAAGCGTTTGATTTGAAGGCTCACGCACGTTTTGGTGTAGGACGAGTCGTGGTATTCCACCAGACTGGGGAAGCCCCTCCATGGCCGAATGCATTGATCGGCATAGCCTGCCGTAGGGGTTTATGCTGGCAGCTCTGCCAGGTTAAGTCGACTTCACTTAGCCGAGGCTGACAAAATGGTATGCTATTTTGATTATTGCTTACAAGTTACGAGGAGCTGAAGGTTGCTTACCGCAGCCGAAAGCGATAGCAGTCCGTGGGGAAATGACCGGGTATCCGTCTGCGAGAGGTGTTTGTTATAGGGCCATGAGGCCACACCCCCTCCCTCAATGCTCAATGGTGCCTTTGGACACCAAGACGAGTGTGGGACATCGGGGTTGCCCCTCCGCCCCTGGTAGCAGAGTAGGGCAAGGATGGGGTCAGGTTGCCGGCAGACCATCCTCAAAGCCTCAATCGATGGCTTGGCAGCTTCGATGAAGGGAGAAATGAGGTGGAAACGGGATGATGTATCAGCGTCGTATGTTGGAGATAGGGACTGTAAAAGGCGTACCAGCCGAAGGATAGTTTCGTAGCTAGTGCTGAGTTATGCGCACATGGTATCGATGCAGAAGGGGGTGTGGTGGTGGTGGCGGCGGTGGTGAGGTGAGGAGTCGATATTTGACAGAGCTGGCTGGGGCTTTGCTCGAAACGGGACCTGATCGGAGGTTCATGTGGTGCGAAAAGGCGCTCTTCTGTAACATTATTCGCACAGCTGTTTGGCCTCGTATTCTTCGAGGGAGACTCTATAGCGAATCGAGGCAATGACGAATTGTCGGTCAGAACGGTATCCGTAGCAGAAGTGTCAGATGATGAAGTCGTTGAGTGGATGTGGTTCCAAAAGATCAAAGTAGGTGCGTAATTAGATGGTCACTGAGTAGGTAAGCTGTGTCGGAGCGGCTGGGTGGAGGCAGGTATCTGGAGGACGTCGAATAGAATTGTACCAAGCCGATCAGCTAAGGTGGTTGGAAGGTAAGAGTGTTGGAGCTCTGGTCCTGTCAGGGTCTGCAAGTCAGAAGTAAGCCTCCTACTGGTTCTTTTCGCAACCCCCCGGCGACGACAGCCTTCGACCAGAGATCGCTTGTAAGTCATCTGAAGCGTGGAAGAGGGGAGTGGTGGCTAGAGGAGCTAGAGCTTCATGAGTCGCAACGATGGAGGAATCATAGGCATGGCCCTATGGGAGGGGGAGAAGCAGAGGATAGATAACCCCTCATGGACCGGGGGTGTCGGTCGGGTCCTTGGGGGGGGGGGGGGGGTTTTCTTCTTCCCTTTTCTTCCTTTTTTTTTTCCCCTCTCTTTCCATCCCCTCTCTTTCCATCCCCTCTCTTCCCCGCCCATCTGTCTACCTACTATCTTTTCTTTATTTGCTCCTTCCCTCTCCTAGGTACTCCTCATCCTCTGTTCGAACCTCGTTCGTTCGAGGAAGGTACGTAGTACGGATACAGACCATGGCGGTACAAAGTGGGTCCTCTTTCGAAGTTTAGAGCTATGAGAGGTCCACCAGTCCGTCCAGCCAGTCAGTGCGTGTCGCTCACAGTGCACCCTACTCAGATATCCCTGTCCATAGGTACGTCTCTTGAGGTCTTGGTGGGGCGACGGAAGGACGGGTGAGCCACTGAACGCTCGGCCACCGGCCCACTGCCCAAGATGGGACGACGTTGTTTCCTTCCTTACCCTTTGGCGTTCCGTATCCGTCCATGTGTATGGTTTCCTGTCATATTGCTGCCTCGGGATACAACGTACTTATGGAAGAGACGCAGGCAGGCGGGAGGCAGCATCGATACATCAGTAGTATTGCTCTTCCAGCCCACTCGGCCAGCCGTGAGGTTGTTACTTTGCCGTATACCATCTTATCACACGTCGTCATGTTTGCTGATTCGATGTCTAGCTCTCGTCTCGCTCTAACAAGGCACTACTACACCACAGTACTCGTCGCTTACACTGGCAACGGTCCATCTATCGTCTGGTCTCTTGCCGCGTCTTGTCAACTAAAGCCCTTGCTAGGGCGTTCGTAAGTCTGGGTGATAGAAGAGGAGTCTACTGCCGCCCCTTGTACTACCGCTCGCAAAGCCATGCCTTTCAGGCTTGGGCTACCCGACCTTAGCTGCCTGCATCTCAATCTCATCTGTCTTCACACAGTTAATGCGTCGAGCCCGGCAAGGATGCGAACACTCCGTCCAGCCTGAGGATATTTCTCTCCGTCTTGGACCACGGCTCCAGCGAGCATGGCACCTAATAGTTCGTGGGTGCCCGCGTGTCGTGTGGGTGGTAATCTCAGCGCAAAGCAGGTCCTGATGTCAGCTCATTGGCGCGCAATTCTTGTTTTCAAAGCCCTACTCAGCCTCTCCTGGTTATTGATCGTCCAAGCAACCATTTCTGTAACATCTCGTTTTTGGCCTTTCTTTTCCTTCGCCCATCTGTTCCATGCCCGCAGGCTGTCGTCACGTTCCCTGGGTGATACAGAATCGGAGTGTCCTACAGAATCTCACTATCCGCACCACCGGGCCACCCACCCAGAAAGCCGTCAGGATCAGCTCTGCCGCCCTTGGTTAAAAAGCAGGGCGGGGCGCGGACGCCAAAGTATTGGTTGCTGTGACTGGTTAGCGGCCGTTCGCCTACCAGCATCGAGCGGGCGAGACATGAGGGAAAGCGAAGGCGAGGCTGGGTCTAGACGACGCGCTACAGGACGAGACGAGACGAGACGAGACGGAACCGAATCAGCACCTAACTAGTGCCTGTGTGTGGCTTGCTCTACTCCCGTCAAGACCGTCTTCCAGTTCCAGATGGGCCGTCGTTTCTCGCCCATGCGGCAACGGAGACAAAACGGAGCCAGTGGCTTCTTCTAGCTCCTCTCCATATCCCTAGCCGTGACGGCTTCAAGGCCTAGGCTAGTTGGATGTCAATCCACTATGATGTTTTTTTGTCGGAAAACACTCGCATCGTCGACAACCATCGCCCAGGAATCCCATAACTCCGTTTCGTTGCACCTGCCATTTGCTTTGTCTCCGACCTTCTGCTCACGCCGGCTGCGAGGGCCAAGTCAGATCAACCACTCCATCCTTCTGTTCCTACCTCACCCCTGCAAATATCATGACACTTCACGCATAAAACTACCGTCGCTATGTTTCGTTGGATGGGCTTCTTACGTGCCAAGCTTATCAGGCCTGCGGTTACTGCCGGCGCTTTTTTCCGACAGACAACTCAACCATGGAAACCTGTGCCTAGTTCTCTTCACATTGTGCCATCAACCAAGGGCAAGACAGTCTACGAACTTCTTACTCCTTTTCGTCTGTCCCGGGCGATTACTTGGTGTTAGTACTTCTCAAACCCCCATGTCATTCTTTGCCGGGTCTGGCTGTTACCACACGACCCCCAGTCCGACTTAGATTCGACCATATGCCCACCACACGCCCCAGGAGCAGGTGGAACACCCCCCCCCCCCCTTCTCAAATATCCTTGCCGGTACTTACATACCTAGTACCCGCCGCCTTTGCCTGCGTACTACGGCCCACCACCACCCACACAACCCTCATCCTTCCGTGTGCTCGGTAGTATTACTATCTGAGAAGCCCGCCTACCCCAACCCCGACCTGCCAGTTCTGTCTTCAAGCCTTGCCTCGTGCACCGCGGCGTCTGACCCTCGTAGCGTACTATTATCTTCTCATCCTACTGGCCCAATTCGACTCTCCGGTCCTGCCAGGCTCGTCCTCCTCCGCCCTTCACTGCTTTCCGGCATCAGCGTTTGCACCGAGCAGGCATCTCTCTTTCCTCGCACCTCTTCCACCCCTTTCCTCACAGGTTGATCCAACGTCGAGAAACGGATTGCCAAAGCAACCCAGCCCTATTGTCTTGGTGCCAATTAACACCACAAGAGAGACAACTGGGTCAGAGGCTGTAGGCGAGTCGGGCTGCCTTGATGCAGTACAGGATCAACTGCGTGGCTACCCGTTGAGGTGACTGTCGTACCAGCATTTTAAGCACGCGCTCGAAGCCAACCCCCAGAACCTGTATCTAGGCTCGGCTCTTCTCGTCAAAAGGACCTGCGGGAAGAGATACGATCAGGCGATTCGATTCAGAGACGACATCCCCCCTCACCCCTGGTTCCCCAACCGCTCTTCTGCAGCCTGCAACGCACTTCCGTCCAAGTCACTCCAAGCTCCAGGGCTTTTTAACCTACAGAGCGGACCGCCTGCACGCCGCGCCTTCAGACCAATTGGCCCCTTCTATCATGCATGTCGTTTCTTGTTCATGAAACTAAACCCGACCAATATCTGTCTGGAACAGGAATCCCCACACTTGACCTGTGGTGGCGTCTATCCCATCAGTCAAGGCAGATTTTCCGGCACGATCCCTCCTCGCCATCATCAACCTTGGGACCTGGTTTCGACGACGACTGGTCAGCCAGATATTGCCGCTTGCAGACTACCGACTTGACTTACTGGGCTCCGATTCAAGCCAAAGAGAGTGATATAATAAAGCAATGGACCACTCCATCGTGGGCACTGCCACCATGGACCAGAACAGCCATCTGGCTCAGGACGAAGACAGCCACATGGCTCACAACCACGCATCCTTCAGCACCGAGGGCTGGGGAGACATGAGCCCGTACGGCCATCAGAATACCCTCTCCGATTATGGAGGCTTCGCTTTCATGCCGACGACAGTCACTCATGGCTTGCCGTCCGAATCAATCGGCAGGATGCCTCCTCCACCGGCTCCAGTCCAGCCGATGCAATCACACCAACAACAGTCTCATGCGCAACTTCCGATGCTCATGATACCTTCTCAGCCAACTTGGCCCAGTATGCTGACGAACCCCAACAGCTACTCGGCACCGCCCTTGGGGATGGCACCGGTAGTTGCTCCGGCGCCCTCCAGATCGACACGACTATCCAACGGCCCACAGCCTCAGCAGCGTAGGGTTTTGACCGACGACGACCGAAAAAAGATGTGCCAGTATGCTGCTGAGCACCCCAATGTGAAGCAGACGGACATCGGTGCCATGTTCGGCGTTGAAAGAAGGTAGGTTTGTGCAATAGCATGCATGATGGAGGCAGTGGTTCTCTAACATTGGTATCCCAGCACCGTATCCAAAGTTCTACGGAACAAAGAGAAGTATCTTAACCCAGAGGCAGACAGGAGCCAGTCTCCCGCTGGAAGGCGGCACAACAAGGGCAAGTTTCCGGACATCGACCGAGCTGTTGCCGCGTGGGTCAGGAGACAGCAGCAAGTTGGATTGACTCCGAGTGACGAGGAGATTCTTGATCAAGCGAAGCACTTTTCCCGCACCACCAACGGCGCCGAAGCCGGTCAGATGAAGTCCATCAACACCACTTGGCTTGAGCGGTTCAAGCAGAGGAACATTTTGGTTTCAGGAAAGCTCTTACGCCGGGCATCGGAGACGAACATCACAGACCACGCGAAGCTCTCTGGCTCTCCGTCACTTGGGGCATCTGCCATGTCGCCAACATCCCCGACAGGACACCCGTCTCCCCTGTCAGCCGATAGAAGCGACGAGGACGCCGTGCACGGGCTTGGCTTTGTCGGTTACGGGGAAGGCAACCCGTACAAACACCCCAACTCGCAAAGCACGACATCTCTCAACAGTGCCTTGACAGACGCAGGTAACTCGTCCTTCTCCGGGAGCGCCATGAGCCCGACGGCAACTTTCACATTCTCCCCTGACCCCAACACTGGGCAATTTATCTCGACCGACCCATCCCGTCAACTACACGGAGGAGCCGCTTCGAATTTCCAGAGACCGAGAAGCCAGACTTTCCCGACTCTCGACATTGAATACATGAACCAGACCGAGGCAACAGAGCCTATGACTCCGAAATACCATCCTGCGTCCACGGCACCGTCTTCCGCGTTGGAGTCTCCTGTTCACGAGATGACAGTGCCGCATTTTGGTCTGGATACTGCTATTAATTCTTCACCTCATCTGCATCACAGCAGCAGTAACGGCAGTATGGCTGGGCGATCAGCTGCAACTCCTGCTGGATCTTCTCCGACGTCGCCTACTCAGGAGGATGCTCGCAGGGCAGCGGATACTCTACTGAGCTACATTCAGAACAACAGTGGAGGAGCGCTGCTGGATCAAACGGAGTACATGATGATGATAAGGCTAACGGAAAAGCTTCGACTACAGCAGCACCAGCTTATTAAGTCTTGCGCGCCTCAGCCATTGGGTATTTTAGATCGAATCCCTGAGGGAGATACTGAGATGTTACCGCAGCATCCTTCCCCGATGTCTCTCGAAATCAAATCTGAGCCGGTCCGGACGTAGGGATCACAACTTCGCCGCTTTTCCAAATGGCTCTACACAGGCAATCCTATATCGGTTCGACTATCGGTAGCCCTTTTCCCCAACAGAAATATCTCCTTGCTTTACAGGCGTTCGCTTGCTTTCATTTCGGACTGGATTTGGGAACAACCACTTCGCTCATGCGTGTGTGGGCAACGACAACAGGACGACGAAACATCATCTTGGTCTCACCAATCTCTAGAATCGGCGATAGTTCTGCGAAGAACACAACCACCTTGCCGTGACCAGGTTTCGGTTTCGGGGAAAGAGAGGGGGGAAAAAAGAAAGAAAAAAAAAACATACCATCAGCGTTACCTATCACAGGGTATCAAAAAAGCCCCAGGCATACACGGTTTCAGTCTCACGACAATTTTCAGGCCTCGCTCGATGTATATCGAGGCCCCTCTTTTCTTTTGGAACTTCACGATGACAAGTTCGAGCGCCTCACCCCCCCGGTTCCCAGTCTCACGACACTGGAATATGGCAGAAATATACCTTATCATTACAGAACCGGGAGAGAGTGTACTAGACGACGTCTGCGCGGCTGACATTTTTTCTTCTTGTCATTTTCACACCCAGAACAACTTTACCATGCTCGACGCCACAATCAACCTATTCATATACCCAAATCGCACAACCGCTCCGTCAAGGGAAGAACTTTCCGCTCACGCGAAGACCGAAATTCCCCATTGCGCAACTGCTTCAGCCGCGATCCTTATGTCTTGAAGCCTTTTCATAGCTTCATTGACGAGAACTTTTGGAAGTTTTTCTATCGCCTCATGTTTGGACTTTCATTCGAATTCTTCACTGTACTATCTTTCGCACACGCTCTCTGCATTGGAACATGGGGTTCTCTTCTACTCCTATCTCTGTTTTTCTTTTTCCTTTTTGCCCTCTATCTTGATTAGGGGCTGATCAGCATGGCGCGGGTGGTTATGGGCAAGACTAGGAAGCAGAGGTGTTCCGGTGATGGTCTTTGTCACGGGCAGGTACGGGCCTGGGTTATCATAATCGATCAGCGGCTCAGGATAGTGTCAGGATGGGGGGCAGGGCAGCGAGAAACACGGCATCACATTCATGGGTGGGAAGGGCCAGAGGATGATGGGGATACGATGTTGAACAAAGAGGGGTGAGAGGCATCTCGCCCCCCGAGTCGCAGTCAAGACGGCAAGGGGGACTTCATTTCCCTTCGCTCGACCGATACAGACAGACTCGCGTTGCCCCGGCCAGAGAACGCGTGGGAAACCAAGGAGAAAAACCGGGCGGCCCCTTTATTGCATTTCATTTCCCTGGGGATTAGCCCCCTTTTCCCTCTTCCCATATCCCGACTGGTCCGCAAAGCACACGAACTAAATACGCTGTTCCTCTCTCTTTCCATCGCCTCACTATGCACGCACCAAATCATGTGAAAAATCATAAGAGAAAAAAACACTACGTTACAGGCGTCTCCGACAAAAAGGGTATCTAAAACACGAGAAATGAATGATCGTAGAAAAAGGAGGGCCACAGGACTGTAAGGATCCATCACAGGCTCAGACGTTCCTCCCAGAGCTCGGTAACGCCCTTCTCTGCCAACTCCGGCATCAACCTCACCAGGATCAGCTCCAAGATGCTATACACGAGGTGCTTGTTGCAGTACTCGTCCGAAAAGACGTCGAGAATTCCCTCCTCGATTTCGGAGAGCATCTGCTGCTGGCCAACGTCCTCGTCGCTTCCATCACTGCTATTGTCGTTGTCACTGTTGGCAATGGCGTCGGCCTCTTTGCCGCCACCGTCAACCTTGCTGAGGCCATCGGCCTCATTCTCACTCAAGGCAGGCTTTGAAGCCGGACCGGACCGCCACCGGAGGCCAAGGCCTCGCCCGCCCAGGTACAGGTTGGCCAACCATGGCGGGATTTTGGCCAGGATGGCGCTAGCGCACCTGCGGCGCAGAGCACGCAGTTCTTTGTCGGAGGAGGGGGCCACCATTGTCGAGACACCCGGTGCGTTGTTAGGGAAGAGAGCAGCGCGGATAGAACGGAGGAGGGCCGGCAGGTATGCAGCGTCGAGGCGTTGGTGGATAGTGTGCGAAATGAGCCTGTATTTCGACGCGGCAAGCGCTCTTTGTCAGTTCTGGGCATACTTCCGACTCGGAGTCACAACGCTCAGTGTGTGGGGGTCGCAGGGTCTTCCATGTGTGGACTGACAAAGGGAAGCAACGATCTGCGGGAGGGAAAATGGGCAAAGGGGGCTAGAAAGCAGGAATCAGGACGACACAGGAAAGGGATGGGCACGGCTGGGCAATGGTAACACGAGAAGCGGGACAAGGGTTAGCCACCACAGATGATGGGCTTGCGGCAAGTCTCGTGCAGAGCCAGTCAAAGACGTTGCCTCCAGGTTTAGTATACGAAGACGCAGGCGAGGCATTCGCAACCCAGATAGAAGGAAAGCCTCGATATCTCGTAGTCGCTCCTAAAAACGGCCTGTTGAAAAGTCTGCGCGCATTGTGCGTGTGGTTGTCTTCGCGATAGGAGATGGTGTGTAACATGCCAGCCCGGGGTGCACCTCGTCTTCTCGGAACGAGCTAACCCAAGCTTCGCATAGGATCATGGGGGCCATTCAGGCATTTAGCCGCTGGGGGAGGGCAACCTATCAGCCCGGGGTTTTCGGGACGGGTCGAGTCACTGTTTGTGATCGAGACCGTCACGCCGCATCGATCCAAAGCATCGAGAGGCGGTCAGGGACGGGAGCCCTTGACAAGCCGCCTCATGAGTTGGATCTTGACAGTGGTCTTGGAAGTAAGACTCTGAACCGGACATGCGTGCCCAATTCCACAACCGGAATGAGATGGCAGTGGGGCGAAGAGAGGCGAAGGCCGACGGTTAAGTTGCCGGGATGGCGTCTACGCAGGCGAGCGCGGGTGAAGAGATGACGGTGATGAGAGGAACCCCTGCAAAGTGATGTTCTTTGCTGGACCTGGGCGCGTAAATGAGGCTTGCTGGTGGATGGGAGCGCGGCCCCGCGAGCCCTATCAAGCAAATCGGAGGCGAGCAACGTCGAAACGTGCTGCGATTGGCTGGAGGCCACGAGGTCCAGGGAATGCAACTGCATGTTTCGAGGAATCGGGGAGAGAGGTTAAGTCAGGGTTGGGTCGCAGAATGGGCCGGGTGGGAGTGTGTCGCACAGCATATCTCGGCCTTTTCGCGCGGTCCTGCAAGACTCGGCCACATTGCTACATGCACCCCAAGCCGTGACGTTGGAAGCCGTAACAACCCTCATCAACAAATCCACTCGATATGCAGCCCACTAGACCATCATGAAAGCGGATGTCTCGTCTCACGCACTTGCCTTACGTGGTGTTTCTGGCCGCCCACTGGAGCTGGCCCGAGGTCCAGTGACTCGAACCTCATGCGGTGTGACGCGATTGTTCCAGAAAGGGGAGGGACAAAGTGAAGGGCAGTTGCTTACCTGTCCATGGCTCCGTTGAGACCAGCAACACGGCCTGGGCCTTTCATGGCTCCAAGCTGTAACAATGACAGCATTCCGCTCAACCAAGGCATGCGGGTGTCCATTTCGACCAGGTCCGATATGCATGTCCATAGCTTGAAGGCGGCGATAGGCGTCTTTACTGGCCGCGCCTCGTTCGAACTAATGACAGGATTTGACATTTTCGAATTCGATATTTGACCAGTCATCTCATGTTTCTCATTCAGGTCGCGGTCCGACCGCGGAGGCAAGGATGAAGACATAGCGAGGGTGGCTATGAGCAGACGGACAGATGTGAAGGCGAGGAATGTCCATTGTACAAACGACCAGAACGCCCCCTGGATGGACCAGTTGCGACGGACCAGTCTAGGGGCCGCGGATGTTGGCCCGGCCGGGGCAGACCCGGCAACCCCTCCTTCGATAGGTTCTGGTTCCTTCTTTTCAAGGACTCGGGTGAGGATGATGATACATTCGTAAATGAGCCACGGTTGCGAAAGTCGATTGGCGAGGACGTTGCCAATGATCAGCTCGGAGAAGATTTGTCCGACTAAGGAGGTTAGGCAGTCGTTTTCGAGATCTTCTGTTGGCAGGAGAACGGCCAATACGCCCTGCACCAACAGCTCACGGTATATCGCTTCGTTTTCCTGCTGAGTCGCGACAGACGAAGGGTCTTCTGGACGAGGTATGGGCGACAAAGGGGCCAGAGGGCAAAGCGAGTGGTACACTTCTCGAGGGTCTACCTTTGTCGGAGGCTTAGAAACGGGATCATGCGCCGCGCGATAGGCTGTTGGGCCGATTATCAGCGAGAAGTATTGGAAGGACTGTGTATGATGATCCCACCTAAAATGTGTCTGTCCACCAAATCGGGTAGCTCATCGAACAAAAGGCCTTCCAAATCCACCTTTCGTAGTCGTTGCTCCAAAGCTCTCGTGCAATGGGCAATTATTTGGACGACTTCGTCGACAAAGGTGTCATCAGGAGTGATTTTGCTATACCACACTTGAACATATTCCCTTATGATGACCGAAATGAGTGCGTATAGCTGCAGATCAACATCGTTGCGGCTGGTCAGGGGAGGGAGCAGCTCTTCGATGGGGGCAGGAGTTGCCCTCCCTCTTTCGGCCAGATGCTTGGAGCATAGAACGCGACGGATGAAGGCAGCGGTCGCTTTATCGGAGAGGAAGTCTGTCGGCGTAGACCGAGCGGAGCGGCGAGCGGAATGGTTGCCTTGTAGCGGAGGACGGGATCGGTCGGTGCCGGGGGTTGGCAGAGGTGTAGGGATATCGGTCGCGAAGCTGACTGTCGCGGGGCCCTTGGGGCGCGGCGTCGGAGCGCGAGGGGTAGCGACAGCTGCCATGGCCGTCTATGTTTGTCGCAACCGCAATCTCATGGTCTGCCGGGGGTGGAGTTGGGCGCATATGGCCCTTTGGCGGTGATGGTGGTTAAATAAAGAGCTGTCGTCGACTTTGGCTTGCAGCAAGAATTCGGACGACGCTGATCTGTGTGGGCGAGTGATGGCGGGCGGGAAACTGGGGACCTTCCCCCCCGGCACCGGTCAGGTTGCAGGGAGGGGCTGGTCTCCCGTTGCAGTTGCCTCAACGGCCATGGCCCTGTGCGCTGCAGCCCCCTTCTCGTAGAACCAGAGACTGACTTACATAAGGCGCCTATCGGAGTAGCCTGCATCTGCATATGACGCGCTGGCACTTGTC
This sequence comes from Colletotrichum navitas, assembly GCF_030913465.1. Classification (NCBI taxonomy): domain Eukaryota; kingdom Fungi; phylum Ascomycota; class Sordariomycetes; order Glomerellales; family Glomerellaceae; genus Colletotrichum; species Colletotrichum navitas. The sequence goes on along the minus strand of NW_026850550.1, from coordinate 370,212 downwards.
ACAGTCGAAGATTTAACAACGCATGCGTTTGTCTTGCCAATGCGAGTCAGATTCACATGAAGCAGACATAAAAGTTCTAAAAGTTACTATCACCCTCAAACTCCAGGTATCAAGCACACATGTCTTGGCTAACCACCTACCTACTCAGGCAGTGGCTGATGGAAGCGACTCCGTGTGCGCACTTAGTGTACAGTGCTTCTGGAGAAAGCAAGCATGTTCTCTTGATTTGCTCAGAATACACACAATGAATGATACGAGTCGACGTGGTCTTTATTTATTTTTTCCATCTCCTGTTGTACAATGCACATGTCGGTAAAGAGTATAGTACACTTATTTACAGGGCCCTGCATCAGGCCAGGCAACGTCCCTGCTTCATAATTCCGGTAAATAAAGCTGCCGCCTATTCGTCGTCCTTCTTGGTTGTCTCGTATCTATTGCAAGTCAGCACTGAATCATATCGCTGTCATATTTGCATTGCGTACCTCTTTCCACGGAACGCCCATACTCCCCAGTTCCCACAACTGACATCCTGAGGATCCAGATCGTTCATGTCCCACCTCAAGCTGCGGAAGAGGTTTTCGCCGGGCTCCAGCAGCACATCGAACTCGCCGGCGGCCGTCTTGCGAACCCATTCAATGTCCCGCTCCATGTCGAACTGGGTATAGCCTGTGGCAATAATGGGGAGTTTCGTCTCCAAGAGCAGAGGGAGCGTCTCCGTCCACTCGTGGCTGCTTGCAGGATGACCCAAACCGGGGTGGAAAAGACAGAAACAGTCAAAGTACGGGTCGTACGGCGCAAAGTACCCGGTCTTGTGGATGGTGTGGTAGTAGTCCACGATGGTGCTGATCTTCATCTTGTGCGATATCCGGTCTTCGACCACCATACCGAAGGGGTTCTCGGGAGTTCGCGGTGGCAACGGGAACTCGTCATCGCGGTTCGCCATGCTCTCCGGGCCGATAAAGATGAGGTGAACCCTGCTCTCGGGGAACAGATGCGCGAGCTGGAGCCAGACGTTTCTGGGCAGCGACGATTCGGCACGAGCACCCAGGCAGAAGATCCGTACAGGAGGAGCCTCAGGACGGAGATCCTTCATAGTTGTACCCTTTCCGGATAGGGGAGGGTGAAGGGTATACCGTAAAGCTATCACGGCGTCAGTCCCAAGGCCATTTCGGCGTTGGTGTTGCCAGACTCACCACTCAAACTCTTCAAGCCCTCGCTCGTCAACCTCTCTCCTTTCTTAATGCTGTAGGGGCTCAGCTCGTGGAGAACGCTGCCAATAGTGATGGGGTATGTGAGCATCTTCGTAACCTGACGCATGCTGCGCTCGTCATTTACGGCCTCGAACTCGCGGCTGTACATGAAAGTATCCCAGTTCGTCATGTTAACGACAGCCTCAGGCATCTGATCATCCGCCATGACGAACTCGGGGAACGCGCGGCCAGATCGAAGGTCGTGGTCATCTTCGTTGATCTCCTTCAAAGTGTCACAGATCTCAAGGTGAGCCTCGTAGTCATCCATCCAGTGTTCCTTGCTGCAGTAGACGGGGACTCCGCAATCGGGGCATTCGAAATCGACGTGCGCTGGCGCAAGCTGGCCCGTTGACGACTGAGTCTCCTCTCCGTGAGGCGCGACGGTAGGAACTCGAGTGGCGCGGTGCTCTGGGTGAGGGCAATACGCATGTTGCCTCATGAAAGCCGCACGGCGGCGGATCTCTGGGATGGGCGAGTTCGTGAAGGAGTGGAATAGATCGTCCGGTCGAAGTTTAGGAGCTGTCTGGGTTTCTTTGGCATTGAACTTGACAGCAGCCGCTTCCTGCGATGCTTTTGGCGTCGAAGAGAACTGTCTCGCAGGTGCATTGTTTGCCTTTGACTTCCGGGTAACAGTGGAATGGAGGCTTCGGATCGAGTGGGCTGACGCGATTCGAGGGGAGGCTCTGGAGAGCCCATTGGCATTCAATTGCCTCCTCAGCATTGCGGAACACTGTCCACAAACGCTGGATGCTGCTCTTCGCAACGCTGGCTCCATATTCGGCAACTGTGGCGGAAACCCAGTTGCGTGGTCTGCGACGATACCGCGAACACTTCCGTTCCAGGAACTTGCGGAAGCTCGCTCATGTCTACCGACCGGAAATTTTGGAGGAGCTCGGATCAATAAAGCGCCGCCGCCGCCGCCGGCCCCACCATGCCTAGCGAACTTGTCTCAGGCGCGCCGAGTGGGAACCTCAAGCTTCTTGAAATTTTGTGCTAGAGCTCCCCAGCCTCCCAACCCACCAACACTTCAGAAACACCACCGCGTCTCGTGCTTCGCCCATCCATTCGAGCTCGAACCTTGAGGCCGCGCAGGCTATCTGCGCTCACCTGCAAATATGGCGACGACCTCAAACATGTTCCTGTACTCCCTGACCCTTCAGCCGCCTACAAATGTCACCCAGGCGGTATTGGGTCAGTTTTCAGGAACGAAGGAGCAGAACATTATAACGGCGTCGGGGTCGCGGCTGACACTGCTCCGCCCGGACCCGTCGCAGGGCAAGGTCATCACTTTGCTCTCCCACGACATATTCGGCATCATCCGATCCATGGCCGCGTTCCGTCTGGCTGGAAGCAACAAAGGTAAGTCTCGTGCCCATTGTCCCATTCGAAGCTTCACTTAGTGATTGAGAAGCTTGTCCATCGCGACAGATGTCCTCGCAGTCAATGTCGACAGACTTCGGAAGCGAGGCGTGATTTTCAAAGGACTTTGCTGACCTTGTGTCAAAAGACTACCTCATTCTTGCGACTGACTCTGGAAGGATAACCATCATCGAGTACATTCCTGCCCAGAACCGATTCCAGCGTCTGCATCTGGAGACGTTCGGCAAGTCTGGGGTCAGGCGAGTCATACCTGGGGAGTATCTGGCTTGCGATCCTAAGGGCAGAGCGTGCTTGATCGCCTCAGTTGAGAAGAACAAGCTTGTCTACGTTCTCAATCGTAACTCGCAGGCAGAGCTTACAATCTCGTCGCCTCTTGAAGCACACAAGCCTGGTGTCCTTGTCTTGTCCATGGTTGCCCTAGATGTCGGTTATGCAAACCCAGTCTTTGCTGCGCTTGAGATTGAGTACACAGAAGCGGACCAAGATCCTACGGGAGAGGCGGCTCGTGAAGCAGAGACTCAACTTGTGTACTACGAGTTGGACCTGGGGTTGAACCACGTCGTCAGGAAATGGTCTGAGCCAGTCGACCCCACGGCGTCCCTACTCTTCCAAGTTCCTGGCGGTCAGGATGGACCCAGTGGAGTCTTGGTCTGTGGCGAGGAGAACATCACATATAGACATTCGAACCAAGAAGCGTTCCGCGTACCGATCCCGCGTAGGCGCGGTGCGACGGAAGATCCGTCAAGAAAGCGTCATGCTGTTTCCGGCGTGATGCACAAGCTCAAGGGCAGTGCTGGCGCCTTCTTTTTCCTCATTCAGACCGAAGACGGAGACCTCTTCAAGGCCACCATCGATATGGTCGAGGACGCCGATGGCAACCCCACCGGCGAGGTTAAGAGGCTCAAGATCAAGTATTTCGATACCATACCGGTCTCATCCAGCTTGTGCATTCTCAAGAGCGGTTTCTTATATGCCGCAAGTCAGTTCGGCAACCATCAGTTCTACCAGTTCGAGAAGCTTGGAGATGACGATGAGGAACTGGAATTCTCAAGCGACGACTTCCCCACAGATCCCAAGGCCGGATATGACGCCGTTTATTTTCACCCAAGACCGCTGGAGAACCTTGCGCTTGTTGAGAGTATCGACTCGATGAACCCCCTGCTTGACTGCAAGGTGGCCAATCTGACTGGCGAGGACGCTCCACAAATCTATACGGCATGCGGCAATGGCGCTCGCAGCACATTCAGGATGCTGAAGCATGGCCTAGAAGTAAACGAGATTGTGGCTTCAGAGCTACCCGGTATTCCCTCGGCTGTGTGGACGTTGAAGTTGAACCGCGGCGACCAGTATGACGCTTACATCGTGCTGTCTTTCACCAACGGAACACTGGTCTTGAGCATCGGCGAGACTGTCGAGGAAGTCAGTGACTCCGGCTTCCTGACGTCTGTGCCCACGCTGGCCGCACAGCTGCTGGGCGAGGATGGTCTCATTCAGGTCCACCCCAAAGGCATTCGTCATATTCGACAGGGCCAAGTCAACGAGTGGGCAGCACCGCAGCATCGGTCCATTGTCGCAGCCACGACAAACGAGCACCAGGTTGCGGTTGCTCTCAGCTCGGGTGAGATAGTCTATTTTGAAATGGACGGCGATGGATCTTTGGCCGAGTACGACGAGAAGAAGGAAATGTTCGGAACCGTTACCTGTCTGAGCTTGGGTGAAGTTCCAGAAGGGCGCCTGCGAAGCTCATTTTTGGCTGTCGGTTGCGATGATAGCACCGTACGTGTCTTGTCGCTGGACCCTGAGTCGACGCTCGAAAGCAAGTCAGTGCAAGCGTTGACTGCACCTCCATCGTCTTTGGCAATCATTGCCATGGATGACTCGTCGTCTGGCGGATCAACCCTCTACCTTCACATTGGGCTCCACTCTGGAGTCTACCTTCGTACGGTTTTGGACGAAGTTACTGGGGAGCTGACGGACACGAGACAGAAGTTCCTTGGCCCCAAGCCGGTGCGGTTATTCCAAGTTACTGTCCAAGGACGGACTTGCGTCATAGGATTGAGCTCCCGTCCATGGCTTGGATACTCCGATCCCATCACTCGAGGCTTCTTGGTCACGCCCCTGAACTACGTCGACCTCGAATGGGTTTGGAACTTCAGCAGTGAGCAGTGTGAAGAAGGTGTTGTCGGCATTCAGGGTCAATCGTTGAGGTAAGCACTTTTCTTTCTGCATTACCCCTTCTATGACATGATGAGAAATTTGGGATCCTATGCCAAAGTGCTATGAGGTCTTACGCAACATACCAATTGTTCCTACTGAGTCATATCGTAACCTACTTTTTTTTTGGTTGTATATGCCTTGGCCAGCACTGACAAGCTATAGAATTTTTGCAATTGAGAATCTCGGAGACACTATTACCCAAAAGTCGATACCCCTCAGCTACACTCCGAGGCGTCTTCTCAAACACCCAGAGTACCCCATGTTTTATACCATCGAGGCGGATAACAACACTTTACCCCCTGATCTCCGAGCAAAGCTCATCGCAGAACCGGGCGTTGTGAATGGTGACGCCCGGGTCCTCCCACCTGACGAGTTCGGCTATCCCAAGGGCAAGGGCCGATGGGCTTCATGCATAAGTGTCATCGACCCCTTGTCTGAGGATCAACGGGTCTTGCAGACCATTGATCTCGACAACAACGAAGCAGCCGTCAGCGCTGCGATCGTGTCTTTTGCTAGTCAGGATAGCGAGAGTTTCCTCATCGTCGGCACAGGCAAGGATATGGTTGTCAACCCTCGCCAGTTCTCTGAAGGCTACATTCATGTCTACCGTTTCGGCGAGGATGGCCACGAACTAGAGTTTATTCACAAAACCAAGGTCGAAGAACCCCCTTCGGCACTTCTCGGTTTCCAAGGAAGACTCCTTGCCGGAATCGGCAAGACCTTGAGGATATACGACTTGGGTCTGAGACAGATGCTCAGAAAGGCTCAAGCCGACGTAACCCCTCAGCTGATTGTGTCACTGAGCACACAAGGAAGCCGTATCATCGTCGGTGACGTTCAGCACGGCATCACCTACGTCGTTTACAAGCCCACCACCAACAAGCTTATTCCTTTTGTGGATGACACCATCTCCCGATGGGTCACCTGTACCACCATGGTCGACTACGAATCAGTTGCTGGAGGCGATAAATTTGGTAACATGTTCCTCGTCCGCTGCCCTGAGAAGGCAACCCAAGAGGCGGATGACGAATCAGGTGGTCTGCACCTTCTTAACACCAGGGACTACCTGCACGGCACCCCTCACCGCCTCAGTCTTCTCGCCCACTCTTACACCCAAGACGTACCCACCAGCATCACCAAGACGAGTCTGGTCGTCGGTGGCCAGGACGTCCTCCTCTGGAGCGGCATCAACGGCACTATTGGCGTCTTCATCCCTTTCGTCACACGCGAAGATGTAGACTTCTTCCAGAACCTCGAGCAGCACATGCGTACTGAAGATGCGCCCCTCGCAGGCAGAGACCATCTCATGTACCGTGGCTACTACGTCCCCGTCAAGGGCGTCATCGATGGCGACCTGTGCGAGAGGTACACACTCCTACCCAGCGAAAAGAAGCAGATGATCGCCGGCGAGCTTGACCGCTCGGTTCGGGAGATTGAGAGGAAAATCTCGGACATTCGTACACGGTCCGCCTTTTAAGGGCTGTTGACCGGCGGTGTGTTTTTTTTTTTTTTTTGCTTTTCTTCTTACGGGCCAGGTTTGCTTGCTTCCCGAAATCGATTTTCGCGCAAGAGACGGAAGACGCTGGAACATTTGCATGGATTGTGTACAAAGCGTTACAACGGTATATGGTAGCGGCGTTTTTTATACAGGCCAAACAGAGCCGTATAGTGGTTCAGGACATGATGACGATGCCAATGAAAAAGAAAGAGTTCTAATAAATACCAGATGCCCCTAACGCCGAACCAACACTCACGTGGTTGTGCCAAGTGCCCCATGAAGATCCCAGCTGTCTGATCCTCGCCCCCCCCCCCCCCCCCCTACATACTTTCACGCAGAGCCCCTCCAAAAGGGCCCGCGATCACGCGGTGCGGTTTTGCTCTTCTTCTTGCCGCCCTCTTGCACGGGGTTGTTCCTCTCCCATGCCTCATCGTCGAGGTAGGCCTCCATCGCCGCGGCGAGGTCGTAGCCGACCTGCTCGAGATACAGCACGGCGACGTCGTAGTCGGAGACCTTGCACCCGGTCATGAAGCGGCGGATGCGGCTCTTGCGCAGCTCCTCCTCCTCACCTTCGACAGGGCGTGGCGACAGGCTCACGCCGGCGGCGTAGTACTCACCCGGGATGAGGATCGTCCGGCGGCCCTGCAAGAGGTGGTCGCTGGCGATGTTGTTGGCGCGGCGGAGGACGGCGGCGGGCACACCGTAACGGAGGGACAGCGAGGCGATGGTGTCGTGCTCGTGGTCCAGGAAGTGGAGGGTGTCCTCGGGCGGCGTCGCGGTCGACGACGACGACGACGGGGCACCGCCGCCGCTCTTCTCGTCCAGAGGTGCGTCGGCGGCGCTGGGCGCGTACGGCGGGGGCGGGGCCGCCGGAGCGCCGGAGGAGACGTGGTGCATCGGCGGGAAGGAGCTGTACGACGGCGGGTCCCTGAGGTTCGGGGGCAGCACAGAGGGCGCCGAGGAGGTCTGGCAGTACGGGCAGTAGGATGCGAAACGGGGGTTGTTCTGCATGCGGTCAGCAAACTCCAAAACGGGGGAGCGCGGGTAGGCGAACGTGGATGCAGTTTCCGCAGATGACACGAGAGCAGCACTCGGGTCGCCTGTCGTCCGGGAGTGGCTTCTCAGTGGCGGTGCTGTGTCGGGGGACGGAGGCGAGGAGCTTCGCGCATGTGCAGCAGGCCTCGCCGTCCACGGCCGCTGCTGAGCCCCGCTCGGTTTTCATGATTCCGTGAGATCAAAAAGGGTCTGCCGTCGTTTACAAATCGCTGGATCGCGTGTTTTGCCGCGAACTTTTTTCCGGGTCAAGTTTGTTAGTATGAGCGGATCCGGGAGGAGGTGTGTTACGGCCCCCCGGGAGGAGGGGCATGAACCTTAGCTAGTCCGCGACGATGAGCCGTCGACGATGTCACGGGCTGGAGGGCCCTCATCCCCGCAGTGTCGCCACCCCCGCTGCGCCGCACCGCCACCCACCGCGACCGAGTTGGGCTGACGTCTTTCATCCGTACTTGGCTTGTGCCGTTTCGAACCGCCGCGGGTGTGGTGTTCACAGGCACACGTTATCGCGGTCGGACTCGCCCTACAGGATTGCAAGCGAACGTGAACACTGCCATGGCTACAGGCTCGAATCGTTCAGCGGCACGTCGGCGGGCTCGGTCAAGTACACACACAGGCAGCAGGTCGGCGCTACCGCTTGCTAGCAGTTGCGGAGGATTCCTGCATCGGGGATTCAGCTTTATCGTCTGGGCTCCTGAGCTGCCAAGACCGCACACGCGTGCTGTGTATCTGGCCTGGTTTCTACGTCTCAGCATCCCCATGCTTCCATGCTGCTGTAACGAATATTATGGTATCTTGTCGTTCTATTTCTGCGCGATAAAAGCGCTCCAATTCCACATGGCAAATGTTTTCAAGGGTTATCAATGATAGTTTGGAAGGGTGGCAGTGGGAAGAAACACCATGACTAAACATGTTGGTTCCGATCAGACCATTCATACCAAGCATTAAGCGCAAGGCTGTAGGCGATTCCGTGGGACACCATGCGTCTTTCCGGATGAAGTATTACTCTCTGTCAGTCGGCTTGGGAGGCAAAGCCAGCGACGAAAGGGAAGAAACCGTCTGGTGCGCGGCTTGTTATGCATTAAGATCCTTAGGCCTTTCGATGACACCCAGCAATCTTGACCATTCTCGACCTGTTGAGCCCGCTTTCCTCTAGTTGCCTGTGCGTATCGCTGCCCATGGCGGAACCGAAACTTTTGCAGTCCAAATTATACCCATCCCAGGCAGGTGGCTTAGAAGGATGACGGACCGCCCCTGTGAAGCCGCTCCACGATCCGACGGAAGCTATCAGTGCTCAAGTCTGGTATTCCATTCGATGGACATTTCATAGGACTAATAAAGCATCAACATAGCTACTACAAGCTGTTTATGTAACTTCATCGACTCGGATATTCCCGTGCTTGGGGGGTTAAAAGAAAAAGACTTGCACATGTTACCCTCCCATGCTCAATGGCAAGGGCTATGTTATCATCGACGCCGAGCTCGTATCCATTGTCTTTCGAAATCGAAACCTTAGTCTGGGCCCCCTGATCAGCGACATAACACACAAGATAACCGCTCTCGGAAGCCTGTATAGAAATGTACGACAGTGCCTCTTTCCAGTCGCAGTGGAACGGATTTGCTCACTCCACCCTGACGAGAGAACAGCTCCGTCTCACCAATGTCGCTGGCTTGCAGGGCGTCGCCCGGACTCTTGATGCGGTACCGAAGGAAGGCCTTCACCATCCAGACCTACACATGTGTGTGCCAGGAGCACCATGATCACGGCTACTACATGGGCATTATGCGGCCCCAACAAGCCCGGGAAGCAGGATCCTTCCAGGTCGAGTCGTACAGGGGTTTCGAGAGTTATATACTTGCCATTGTCATCAACATTCTTCCTGGCTTGGTTGCCCCAAGAGCGATTGCATTCCGGAACAAACTGCGAGCGGGGTTCAGGACATGTTTTTTTCCTTGCCAGAAGACCGAAGCCCTTTGACGCTTTCCTTCATGAAGCAGTGCGGCTCTCTTGAGCGTTCTCGCGGCCTGAAGGTAGACGACATGGCTGCGCTCGAGGCCATTGGAGTCCACAGTGCCCTGTTCAATACCATTCCTTCGTCATCTTGGCCCCTTGTTTACGTCTTCAACTCCGTAGACCTCATCGTGTATCTACGCGCGGAGTTGAAAGCCTCTTCGTTCTCGGCAAATCTTCCAACGAGATTATCGTTGACATTATTCGCATGGCGGGAGATACCTTTTATTTATCACATTCTTCCGAGAAATCCACTGTCTCAACAGTACCGGAACATCCATTTGCCGTATCATGAATAGCACGGCACTTTCTAATTCTCCCCGCAACTATCTTCTTAAAGAAGGCTACTTCTTTTGAGTTGATCCGCATCAACAGGGCTGGATGCCGAGGAATTCTTTGGCCCTCACTTCGTCGGCAAAGGAACCGAGGGTCCAAAGCAGAAGAAGAGGGTGTATTTCCCATTAGTAGGTGGTCTGCACACTTGTCTGAGTGGCCAATTTTTCTTCTGTCGAGCGCTGAGGCCTCCTAGATATTCTCCCGCAGGGCTTTGAGGTTACGAATGCCGAAGGCGGTCAGATCCGTGTTCCGCAACCGAAACAGCCAAACATGACGACGTCCATCTGGCACCCATTTGCCGGGGAAGACTTGAGGGCCAGGTTTACAAAGAGACAAGGCTGGGAAGGCGTAATGGAATAATTTAGTCAAGTTTTGGTGCAGCATCCTGTATCTCCTCTCGAACACGAAAGAATAGAGAAAATAGAATTCGACGAGGAAGGGACCAAACACTTGCAGTAAGCGTTCGCATTGAAACAACAGTGGCGAAGGTTGATGCTTCCGGATCGGCAATGCTTCCATCCCATACCTCCCATGGAAATATCTCTCCACTGGGTACGATCCTAATTTAGCGGTACAACAAAGAACGTACCGGCGGCTGTTTGGCCTATCGAGATGTACATTTACTTATGGAATCGTATACGTTCCTTTGGAAACTGAGAGGCGGGTTTCAGCACGTCGCCCGAGAAACCCGCCAATGGAGGCTCCGACGTGATGAATTGATCAACTGACATACACACCGAATGTTGCGAGAAGGTGGGGGGTACAAGAAGTATGAAATGTGAATAAACATCTACTAGTGAAGTATCATATGTGATATTCTGCTTCAAATACACATTGTCCTTCCTCTCTATAAAGTTATGCCAGTCTGGCACATGGGATTTATTGTTCATGATTCGGCCATGCTCCATGAGCTACGCCTTCCTTCATTTCATCAGCTCTCCCGATGCATGGTACTAGGCCTGGTAAGTTAGATGTAATTGTCAATCGTTTGTTCTCTACCTCGCCGTTGTCGTAGCCTGGTCGTCCGGACGGCACCGATACCTGTATCCAGGCCTCTTACTTCACGATAGCCGCCCTTCCCCGGGTTTACGTCTGGAAGACCGGCCCGAAAACAGACTCATCAGCCAGGCACCTTCAAATGGATGTCCATGCCACGGAAGGCAGTGGCGAAGAGCATCACTGCTTGCCCGACCGGCCTGGACCTTCCTTCCCGGTCGCCCTGCCTTTTTAGAGAATAAGTTTGCTATGACGAGGCACCTGAACTCTCAAGTATCTCACATGACAATCGGGTTTTCTCTTATGCAGAAGCGAGGGATAAGTGTCAGTCAGCCGCGTTCATCGTTTCATGCCTTTGATCTTTACTGCACTATGACATTTTGAGCTCCAGAGTGGCAATGGCGCAGCGGTTTCTGGAACGTACGACAGCTTAGTGGGGTATTGTATCTCACTTTCAGGAGACGTGCTAGATTTACGGATTACGCGGCAAGGATAAGGAGACACTGGCTATCTAAATTCCTTGCGAATGGCCACCCAACAGCTTCGCCGGGTCATGGCAAAGATTGGAACCTACTCCATGGAGGCCCCGCGACCAAGAATATATGCTTACCATTTAGCAGATAATCATCACTTAGGATTTGAAGGTTTTTTATCTTATATCTATTAGTTATATGAGGATCTATCATATGCGTAGCAGCTGCATGAACTTACTGTTTAGTTTCTGCTTCGGCTGAGGATGATAGTTTAATTAAAAGATCTAAAGGAATTAATTCACAATCTTCAACTTAAAAAGATGGGCTTCCCCGGTAGACTGACGTTAGACAGAGCGGTCCGGGACGAACCTGGCCGGGGCATGGTGGAGACAGGGCCGGGCCGGAAGCGAAAGAAAAAAGCGCAACAGCAGCAACGGAGTGCCGAATATCTTAAGCCAGAGCCTCTGACAGTTCCGAGTGCCTGATTTCTGCGGCTCAGTTGTTTTCCATACGCCAGATGCTCACCTATGTCTATGACATACAATTCGGCTCAAAACATAACCAACAGTATACATACTTCGCCTGGAAACACACTCGGGACAGGCCGAGGACAAAGCCCTATACCTGCGTTTGCATTCCCAAAGTTGCCTCTGTAAGCTATCACAGGGTTTGTTTTATTACATCTTCGGCTACGTAGTTCGTTTGTCTATATCAAAGGGGTTGAGTGAGAGAGAAAGTCGTCTTGAGATAATGTGCGTTGATGAACAAGAAGCCAGAGTATGCCAACCACTACACCACATCGGACGTACCGTGAGAAATAAGAGTAAAGCAAGAGAACATTCCTCGAGTGCTGGTTCGACGACCAGATAGCCATTTGCGTTCCATACAAGAAACCTTGCAATGGATGGCACTGAGCTGAGAATCTGCACATGTGGAACTTATACCACAACAGGTGACATCTAGTTGTGGGTCTTTGGAGCAGCAGTGCATCGCCGGCTTTGCTTGCTGGCGAGGAAGAGCCGTTGAGACGTGTCCTGAGCCACCGGATTGTGAAAACGAACTATTGATGGAGTATGTCACTCAGCCTTTGTGTCAAACCTCGAGTAAACGGTACGCGCGTATTCTGGCCGGCAAAGTTGACCCACACAAAGACTGCGGTTTCTGGCCACGCCTGACCCATGCGCCAACTGGCCCCAGCCGGTGGGAGAGCGGTTAAGCGGATGATCCACAGTTTGTCCGGGAGCGTGCGTTCACTACGAGGGCACATCACTGAGTCAAGAAACCCGGGCCTTCCTTGAGGGTGCCGGCTCAGGGAATCATTCAAAAAGGCCCGATCTCCCTTTCGCGTTTCTGCCTTGCAGACATTCGTTTCGACTTTTCCCACCCTCGACATCAGATGACGCCATCCATGACAGAACCACATGAGAAGGACGACAATCGGGGCCGCTTCTGAGCAGGTTTCTCGAATCATCGGGGTTTCCATCTCGCCACGGGCGAGGTTTCACATTGCCAAAAGCTTCGGGCGCAGTGGCATCGTCATCTTTGGCAGAGAAGCCGGGCTCAGTCCGAACATGTTTGTTTGTAAAGCATCGAAGCCAAGCATCTTGACGGGACAAGAGGCGCCAATCTGGAAGGCCAACCGTCTAATCGCTGCACTCTCCACAGACTTGCGGAGATGACCATCTCACCGGCTTTGGTGTCAACATGTCATATAGCTTACTTGTCCTTGGCGGTGAAAAGGCATCGCCTGACCACCACGTAAACGGCGCAGTGCATCCAACAGGTGAGCGAGGGCTGGTAGCGGTTAACAGGCAGACAGATTGCGGGTCAAACCTTAGCATCTCAGACTATCTCAAAGTACTGACCCACCTCCTCTTAAGTCACAAATTCTCCACACCACCAACTTCATCTACTAACTTTAAATCTTTAACTCCTAGGTCAATAAAAAGAGAAAAAAAGCTTTTTTATTAGTATAGTTTATAGCTTAAGTACTCTTTAGTTAAGGATAGGCCTCTAGGGGTAAATTTCTCTAAAAAGTTGATTTGTGCTACTATATTCTAGATGCACCTTAAGCTGATAGAGATATCTCTGTTTTCTTCTTTTTTCTCTAGGAAAAGGGTGAGCTGGTCTGTGCGTAGGTCTGTGCAGGATTAAGCGAGAGACTTCAAGAGGTACTTTGATGACTCAAGTGCTGCCCCGCAATGTGTCTGCCTGTTAACCGCTCCCCGAGGGCTTCAGGTGCTGCGGCCGGCGGCCAGCTTCCCACTCACACTTGACCTGAAGAGGCAATGAAACGACAAGCCTCGCAGGTACATCTCCACCGCGGCCCACCGAGTTGGCGCCCCCGCCCTAGGGCTCGTCTATGGGATGAGAGAGTTGCGTCGCTGGAGGGAGAAGGAGGAAGGGCAAGAGCGACTGAACAAGCCGCGCAACCCAGACAGAGGCATTTTCTTGAGGGCCTTTCCTTTCGTTGTCAGTGCCGACTCATTGGCTTTCCGTTGTTCGGACGCTACAACAAGTACCTAGGTACCACCAGAACCGACGCAGAGCGCGGGAATGGCGCGGACCTGGGGAGAGACACGTTGGAGACTAGAAGTTTTCTAGAAGAAGCCGAGTGATGTCCGCTTTGGGTCCTTGCTGCGGGCTCGGGCCATCCAAGTTGACCACCAGACCTCGATCCGACGCTAGTACCGACCAATCTGGCCGAACGGACGATGGGTCAGCTGGACGGAAGCCCATCGAATGAACCGACTGCCTGCCCAGCTAACCACCCACCATTTGCCTGCCTTGGACGATCATGGACGGACGCACGGTCTGATCGGCTGCCAACTCAACAAGTGCCGCTCGCATCAGAACCTCCGCTTCCCAGGTAAAAAGGAAGAGAGTGGGAAACGACGGGATGAACGTCAGTGGCCACGGCCTGGCATGCAGAGGTCGGCCAGGGGACAGGGTGCAAGACGTGTGAATAAAAAATAAAAACAAAATAAAAACAATAGTGGTTGGAGTAAGTCTCCAACGCTGCATGACAGAGGTACGTATCCAAGGCGGTCCCGTCCCGTCTCTCTTATGTAAGGCCGCCCAGGTAGGTACTACTACAATACAACAATGGGGGTCCAACACGGCGACGTGAAAATTATTTCAACCTGACTGACGACGTAAACGAGGAAGGAGGGTGTGACGAAACACCTCCAATCACCCTCTCTCCTCCCGACTGCTTGGTTCCTGCCGCGACAATGGACGGACGCATGCTTTCTTGGACGGCCGAATAGGAGAGCCCGACAGCCATTGGCTCGCTCACACACCCGCTGTCACAACGACATGAGGCGATCCGCGGAGATGCAAAATTTCTTATCCTCAAGGATCCGAGGCAAGCATTCCTTAGCGCGGTCCGCTAAACCTTTTGCCGTACCGCGCAGGTCGCAGGGATGAGCCTCCCCTACAAACCACGCTACGCCATTGGGGGCGTTTCTTCCTTCTTTTTTTTCCTTTTTTTTTTTTTTTTTTTCCTTCTCTTCTTCTTCACCTTCCAGGGCAAAGCCGCATTCGGGCTTTGCTGACGCTTTTTGCGGCACCGATGCTGATCATTGCGTCGCTACCGCTACCGCTCAAGAACGCCAACGTTGTATGTAGGTCGTTCAGACCGAAAAGCTTCAGCGCCGCCAGTGGGAGGGTGCAATCTAGGTACATAGAATCCGTACCCCGCCTCCCAAGTGATCTATCCTGAGACACGTCAAAAGGCCCAGCTCGGCGATCCTTTGCCGGGGCGCTTTCACTGTCCCGATGCTTCTTATCCTTGAGATCCAAGAGGGAAACCACCCCCGTTCTCGAGTTAAACACTCCCCAGCTTCACTCTGAAGAGTCTGGAAATGTTCTAACTGTACGGTAAGCGGCCACTCCACGGAACAGGCTGATTACCAGAAACGTTGGGAACGTTCCGCCAGACAATAGTACGTCGGCTACATGTACCCGGTGCCACCATTGGAGCAATGGAGTGTGTGTGTGTGTGTGTGTGTGTGTGTGTGCCGCGCAACTGGACAACAGAGGTGGTTGCGGTTTCTCCGCCGCCTGGGTGCTGGCCTAGAGCTCAGGTGATCTGAAAATTTCATCGACGCGAACGCCGGCTCCGCCCTGGTTCAAGGCCCGGCCCCAGCTTCGTCCGATGACCGCCCAGAGGCTAGGCTGGCTGCACCAGTCGCCAGCTGCACCGGGCCATCGCGAAGAGACTGTCTGCCTGGGACGTTGGACGTCTTGGGGAAAAAAGGCCTCTCCCGAGCGAAATGACCTCGTCCCCATTGCCAAGGACGGTCGCGGTGATGCTCCTGTCGACCTGCAAGGAATGCTTGTGGGGCACCTGCATGGGAGGTTGTGCTGATGGAACTTTGCCATTGCATCACTGTTAGTTAGGGTTCATCTGCGACAAACTGCAACCCGCAGATTCCATGAACTCGCGAGTTGGCCCGAGTACGTGTAGGTAGGGCAATGGGCGGAAAGTACTATCGCGTCGCAGTGCAGTGCATAGGAACAATTCCCTCCCCAATCTCTCCAGAGGCCGGCCCATGGTATGTCCTGTCCTTGGGGGGGGAAACACGCTCGCCTGCGCCGTGTTCCCTCTCTTGAGCTGTCTCAAGCCAATATGTTGGACCCATCGCCAACGGCGAAACAAGTGCTCGCGGTCCGAACCAAAAATCGGGGTTTCATGGAGCCGCTGTAAGCAGCTTCCAGGTCTGGCGCGCAAAAGTGTGCCGACTCTGCCACCCTGCCGCAGCGATCTGGCGAGGATGGCTCTGGGTGCCGTCAAGGGCAAGGTTCCCCGAGGCGACGTCTTCCTTGCGCGATTCAAGATGAGCCTTCTGGAGGGGCAAGTCCTAATCAGGTACGTTTACAGGACGATGCAAGTGCCCCGAGTTCCGGTCCAGCCCTCCTACCCTGATCCACGGGCGAACCCTCATATCATTGCATCCTTAATGTGCAAAAAAAGAAAAGAAGAAAAAAAAAACCGCCAGTTGCCAGGGGGCGTGCACGGCCTTGGTGGACAGCGTCAAGTACCCACCCCGAAAAAGCCTTGACAGACACCATGCTCCGTATCCGTACTATGTAGGTAGGTGGTTTACATATAACCAACCCAGTCCCACCCCGAACCCCGTGTTCCAAAAGCTTTTCTGGGTCTTTGGCAACCGATTATCCACCTCCGAGACCAGAAGGAACTGGCTCATTTGGTTTTTGCGAGAAGCACGGGTAATACCTCGAGGGCGCCGTTGAGACCGCCAGAAGGAAACTACGACCGAGACAGCGTTGCGTGCATTACGGCTACCACACGACAGACACGACACCCGCGCGCTGCAAGCCACCATCAAACCCCCTCCAAAACGAGGCACACCTGCTTCTACGAATGACCGACCCTCTTTCACCCTGTCAGGGGCAGAGATCCTACGCCGGCGCAGCCTCCGCGAACGACGCTGTTCAGCGAACCCACGTCGTTTGCCGTGAACCAAGTTGATCAAGACCTGAGCCGCCGGCCTCTTGCGGTATCCAGTCCCATCCCACCAGACTCAGGGGTTTCTCCATTCCCGTCATCGTCAAGGGTAGGTAACCTTTTGGAGGAGCAACAACAGCCTCTGTCCCGTCCTTTGATCGATCACTATCGCGGTGTTCTGCTCCTGCCTGCTGGTCTTCGTCAACGCCGTTGAAGTGCCACAACATACCGCTGGCACTGCTGGTTGTTGGATTGTCGATTAACAGACCAAGATTGACATCAACGCGGCTCCTCTTTCTCCCCTCATCTAAGTCCTTACCCTCTCATATCATCCAAGTGGCCGCCACCACCATTATCACCACTCACTCGTCCCGGGATCTTTCCGGAAAAGTCAAGGCAGCCCACCGGCCAGACAGAGAAGAGAAACGGAGAAAGGAGAGAGAGAGAGTGAGTGAGAAAGGAAGACAGAAAGAAAAGGGAAGAGGGGGAAACTAGAAAAATAGCCGTTGGCAAATCTGTACATCCAGACAACCAACCCTTCTGGCACCACGCCTGCACCAAAACGCGGGGAAGAAGTTCGGTCCACTTGCACTGACGAAGCAAGACAGAGAAGAGAAGAGGAGAGACAGCGAGAGACATACAAACGAGCAGACTCCGTCAAGCCAACGTACGTACGTACCTATGTGAACGTTGCGAAAGCAGAGCATCTCGCCCTTTTGAACAGGAATTGCGAGCGCAACCTGGCTGAGCTTGGCCTACAGAGCCCACACCCCCCTCACACATACACATACACACACACACACATACACACACACACACATACACACGCCCCCCCCCCCCCCCCCCCCCCCTTCCCTGATCTTTCCTCCCAGTCTCACCCCTCCTCCCTGAATCCCCTCCTCTCTCTTCTCTCTCCCCACCACCGTTGCTCTCTCTTACCCATCCCTTTATTCCTCACCCCTCCCCGCTCGCCGCTGCACGCCCACCTCCCACGCCGGCGGCCCTGTTAGGTGGTGTCTGGCAAGTCTGGGTCTAGGCGAATGGGTGAGGGGTGCCCCCCCGTCGAGCTGGCAGTTTATTATCATTACATAAAAGACCGTCGCTCTCTTCTATTTCCTTACACACTGCAACCTCTCATCGCTGCGTCCCTTATCTCTGGGCTGGCAGAAAACAGCTGTCAAAGATTCACCTGAAGCTCAATTGCGCCCGCTTGGATGCCTCTCCCCCCCAGTCACAGTCTCAGCTGCGCACCGCTCCGTACCTTATCTTGCGACTGCTTAGATTTTCCCACCCATTCAAGGTCCCGTCTACCACGCTGTCGGTTTCGCCCCAATTCCCGTGCGGGCGCTCGTAGGCGCCACTGGGCATCTTGTCCCCCCGGATCTCCCTTTTTCGGGCAATTGTTTACGGCCCCGTCCCTGCTTGTCATATCCTTTGCGCCCGCAACCACGCACAAACACCCATACAACCAACGCTTCCAGAACATCGTAGGGCTGGTAGTGTGGAACACGCGACGTCACAACGGCGTCCTATCTACAGATCCTCCTGTGCTTGCTGCCGCTGCCGCTGCCGCTGCCGACCGGCCACCCACCTCAACCCCCGGGCGAGATAAGGCATGGCAGATAAGATGTCCATCGACAACAAAGCTCCCAAGGAGGATACTCCCGAGACCACGGGCTCTAGTCCCGAAGCCGATCAGCCCGGCGCTGCCAACGGCTCCTCGAACAACGCCAATGCTGCCACCGATAATCAGCAGCCCAAGCGAAAGGGCGGCCGTAAGCCCGTGAGTCAATCCCTTCTCTTCACCCTCGCTGCACTTGACAAACCCCTCCATCTCTTCTCAATACCAGCGTTTCCCCAGACTTTTGTCCGTGTTACCAGCTCCAAGCTTTCACGCTGGGACGAAACCTTGTTTGATCCTATCTCTCGCCCGGCCGAAGGCTAACGGGCGACCCCAAGATCTACGCTACCTCCGAGGAGCGTAAGCAGCGAAACCGCCAGGCCCAAGCCGCTTTTCGCGAGCGCCGCACTGAGTACATCAAGCAGCTCGAAGAGGCCATCCGCGTCCACGAGTCCAACCTGCATAACCTCCAGGCCGCTCACCGGACTGCCGCCGATGAGTGTTTGATGCTGCGCTACAAGAACTCCTTGCTGGAGCGTATTCTTTTGGAGAAGGGTGCGTCAATATCGTGCCATGACATGGATGAATCCTCTGCTAACAACCCATCACAGGCATCGATGTCCAGGCTGAGCTTCGAGCCAAAACCGGCAGTCCCAACTTGGGGCCGACTCATGCTCCCCAGAACATGGTTCAGCCTCCACCCATCCAGCGTGCCATCCTGAATAGACATCACCAATCGCGAAGGTCTCACTCGAGCATCGCCCCGAAGCTCGAGCCCGGCATCAGCAGCCTGCCTCCGCCGATACAGGCTGCTCATTCGGTCGCGTCGCCCAAGGGCCGACCTACGCCATCGTCTCATTCCAACTCCCCCACGAACACGGCGGCGTATGGCAGTCAGCCAGCGCTGTCGCCGGCGGCCTCCGACCACGGTCCCCTTCGCCCAGGCATAGCATCGTCCATGAAGTCCCAGCTCAGCCCAATGGGCCCCATGAACCCGGCCGCTCGAGCTCACATGATGTCCGGCGGTCCTCCTCGAGTTGGCAACACCGGCTCATACTATCCGTCACCTGGCTTCCAGAACCACATTGAGCAGCTAGGTAAGCCGCCTTTTCCTCCCGTTACGGAACTCTGTTGTCCTAGTCCTAACACCAAAGCCCAGAACAAGAATATGATGCTCCTGCAGCTATGATTGAGGATTCCGAGATCGATGCCCCAAGTGGCCCCGGCCCATATCCCAACGGCTTCTCCGGCGATGCGCCGCAACAGATGATGCCTTCCCCAAATTCTGTTGGCCACGGCCAGCACATGCCATCTCAGGGCGAATCCACGCAGCCTGCCCATACGAGCCAGGGTGCATATCCTTCCATGACGCAGCTCTTGGACACTGGCATGGAATGGGACCCCTTTGGACTGAGCGCCAGCATGGCCTTCCCGTCACAGTTCTCTTTCGACACGAGCAACATGCGATAACACCACACCCCACACGACACCCCACACGCCAACCAAGAGCCATTGACACGGCTCCCTGGAAAGGAACCAGTCAAGATCGAGACTCTTTTCACTAGTTGACAAGAGAAGATGAGGGGGTTTTGTACATGTTTCGTCACGGCCGTCGCGGCTCATGTCGTATTTTGTTTTATCAAAAAAGAAGTAATCATGTGAAATGGGAGGTGGCGACGAGCGATAAAAATACTCGATACCCGAAACGACACGACACCAGCATTCGGACGGCGAGATTGTTTTTCTGGGGCGGAGCATATGAGCAGCATCCTTCATCACGACGGAGCAATAGGGAGGAAATGATTCTCAAGATGGCTTCAATACCGGCGTCGAGCGGCCATCTAAGAGGGGGAAATGCGACCACGACATAAAAAAGTACCACAAAAATGTTTTGATCTTTCAGCAAGCAAGGGACATGTCAACTGGGCGGCGGGGATACCCCACGGGAGGTTGGGCGGCCTGCAGTACTTGGTCTTCTTGTTTTGTAAGGGCGGGCCACGCGAGAGCCTGCCAAGTTTTTTTGTTTTCAAGGCGTTTTCTTCAGCATCACAGTAGCTGATGGTATGGGGGAAAAAAGTTTTTGTCTATTTCTGTTGGTCTCAAAAGTCACATATTCTCTTCTCTACTTGGGCCTTGGTGTGTTTGCTCCCAGTGAGTGAAGTGGCTCTTCGTTGTCGCAGGGTCGGTTTCGTGCCCCGATTCCTTGGATAAGACTTAATCGAGCCACGGGCCGAAGGACCTTGACCTGGTCCATTGTTCAATACTGTACAGTTTTTTTTTTTTTTACTTCCCAGATAATGATACATCACGAGCGAACGATTAGAATTGGCGTTGGCTGTCGTTCCTCATACCCCCGTTGCCCCCCTCGCCGTGCCTGATCCAAACCCTTTTTTTACGCACGCTGGACTACCTGGCTTCTGCAGCCCGTGTTGGGTTCCGTATGGCTCCCGTTTGCGCCGATCTGGACCTTTGGGTAATCAACGGGGCTGAATGTTCCGGGAGCCCTGGCTTGACGGGCGCGCCGGCTGGGCGAGCACCCCCCCCCCCCTCCCGGATCTTCTTGGTCACGGGGTTCCAGGAGGTGCATTTGCAAAACCTAGGTGGCTTCCATGGCAGACGTAGCCCGGGGCCTTCCGGAAGATGAGTCAACGGGCCAATGGGAGGGCATACACCGCAACGTGTTAGTAAGAGTTATGTCTGAAGCGCTGAGGCTGGCAAGGCATTACAACATGGCGTACCTGAGGCACGCTTCTCATCCACGAACGATCGGGAGGGGGTCTAGACTCGGGCTGTGAAATGGGAGGGGGAGGGGCCAAGGCGTGTCAGGCGACCTGACCGGGGTGAGGAAGAGGAGGGAGAGGCACCGACAGTTTGGTGTATTGGGAGCGTGATGTGGATGTATGCAGCCGTTTCCCTGACGACGACCCCAGATCCTCCAGCTAGGAAACTCTTGCTAGTTTAGAAAAACGAGAAGACGGAACAAGAACCTGGGGGCGGCCCCGAGTTGTTTGGTTGATCGCCCGTTCTTCCCGTTGAACCCGTGCACAGAACTCGAGGATGGTTAGGGAGAGAGAGAGAGAGACTCGATGTGGGCTTGCCCGTCCGTTGTGACAGGGAAGTGGAGAGCAATCGCCTAATAGTTATGTTTGGGTTTCCGAGGAGAGCCACACTGCCCAGTAAGAGAGAAGAGGGGTTTTTACACAGAGTCACGTTCTCCACTGGTGATTGTTCGGGAATTACGTAACTCGCACTCTATGATGAGAGAGGAGGGATACGAATATGCGAGGCGCGTGGGAGGGTTACCTCTCTGGGACGATGGCTCGCTAGAGCTCGCCTATATGGAACGTGCGAGGGGGAAGAACGGAAGAGAGAAGAGAACGGGACTGGGTGGTGGCCTGGTACTGGGGAGCACGGCACGGCGCCGCGGAGATGGGTGGGAGAGGGGTTCAGAACGGCGGGCGTGGGGTTTTGGTGCTGGGCCTGGGCCGGAGGTGACCTGGCGGACTGGCTGGGCGAGTAGGATGCGGGCCAAGGAGCGTGCCGGGTGGTCATTGGGAGTTGCGTATATTGCTCGGCACATCTTACGAGGCGGCGATGGCTTTTCACGGAGGCCGTGACGTTGCATGGACAAGTTCCTCTAGGAACCAGGCAGGAAAGTGGCCAACTTGGTCAGTGTCCGGTCTGGATCTTTCCATGAGAGGGCCCGGTGGTTTGAGCCAAGCGCATGGGTCGTAGACTCCCTAGGACGATGTCCTTGGCCTTTGTAATTTGGGATTGTGCTGTCGACACGACTTGGGATAGATGGGTCAGGCCATGGTGTTTGCTTCATTTATATCGAATACGGCTATTTGGGCTTTGTCGACGACTCTGGTAGATGGAAACTCTAAAAGCGGGTATTACCAGTAGCAGCAGTAACCTTGGTTGCTTTCCGTCTTCATATCTCTATCCGCCTCTCCCTATTATACCAAGAATCGCCAGCGCATTGTGAGGGCAAAGTCAAGATAGGCTGTACGGTTGTGTACGCGTTTGTAGGATATGGATGAGATGGAAGGAGGGAACTTGAGGCGTAAGGTTTTCGACGACCTTGGTGGCAGAGTTCGGAGTCGTCGTGTGGCTTGCAACCATCGCGACCTTGGTGGTAGGTTCGACAATACCATCATCGCCGGTATGTCAGTCACGCCCTCGTCGTTCAGTGCAGGTTGCCGCCGACGTTCCGGCGCCTAAAGGTCGTTCGCCTATGCAGCCATGGCTGAAGTGAAGTCGGATCCGGCAGTTGCTCTACACCTGCTATCCTACACCGTATTAAGATATTGAGGTCTGACACAGGTCAGAGGTGCCCTGTATCGGGTTTTACGTACCGTGATATTACATATGTATCGGGTGAACTGCACTAGACCACTTATGGGGGTTTGGAGCGACTACATCCATCAATACATGCAGCCTTACATGCGCTCTTATCAGTCTACCTCATCTAGAAAGCTGTACTTCTTATATTTAATTAGGACGTCCTCTGGGTTAACAGTGGATCAGAACATATCAGGTAAATTATGAAGGCATTGTTCAGGCTGTGGTAGGTGTTAAGTCTTGAACAAGTTCTATGAAAACGCCCAAATTGTGATAAAAGAAACAAGACGACACGAATGGGTAAAAGAAAAACGCAGAAGGAAACCAAATAAGTACGGATAGGTTAAAGTCGGCCCAAAAGCAAAAGGATACCATAGTCAATCTATATAACAGTAAACATATAGAAAAGCTCCCTCCCTTCTAATACTAAGTCCAACTACAGGTAGCTGGTAAGTCGAGCTTACTGAGGAACCCCAAGCGAATTAAGTCTCATGCTCTCCTGCTCTTTTCACTTTGTACTTCTCTTCTGTGCCTTCCCCCTTTATATACACCCAATGTTGTTACCGTACCTTGGTCCCCTACCCTCAATAGGAAGGCAGAGTTGGTTATCAAATTCCATGGTACTTCCTCCTGTTCAGAAACCTTCTATTTTGTTCAGGTCTAGGGAAAGTACACATCTTCCATCATCTCCCATCATCCCACCCACATTTACATCATCCCATCATCCTACCCACATTCACGTCATCCCATCATCCCATCATCCCATCCACACCCACGTCATCCCATTCCATTCACCAATATGTCTCGCAGACAGTTGAGCGCCAGCGATCGGACTGATGCTTCTGTGTCCTCGCTCTCAGAATCAATCAATAATATGGCCATCGCGAGTCTCCAACTGCGACACTTCGAGGAGCTCGGCAGGGGACAATGTGGTACGGTGTACGGTTTGCTCGGCAGCCCCGACATCGCGAAGCTGGCCAACGCCCATGCAAAGGTCGGTGAACTGCTTACCGACTACCGCATGCATCACACGATTCAGCTCGCAATGCAGAAGCATGACCCAAGCCACGAAATCAGCGCCAGGCTCCCCAAACTCGGTGCTTGGCACGATAATAAATCGAGATTTTGGGCCGAATACGGACTTCTCTTTGATTCCCACGTCAAAGTTAGAGAATCCGCGTTGATGTCAGAGCGTGTGCTCCCCGCCCCCCTCTCTGTCAGGGAGGCACTTGTCGACGCTCTCTTGCCCATGACCATTAGTCGTCAAAAGGAGGCTTTCCTCGCCAAACCCGAGAACAAGAACTGCCTGATCCGTATGTATCTTGGCAGGCGTCACACGACCAGGAAGCAGGACAGAATTCACAACCTGAAGCTACAGAACTTCCCCCTCCATGTCAATGAGATG
Organism: Colletotrichum navitas; assembly: GCF_030913465.1. NCBI lineage: Eukaryota > Fungi > Ascomycota > Sordariomycetes > Glomerellales > Glomerellaceae > Colletotrichum > Colletotrichum navitas. The sequence continues at coordinate 346,155 of NW_026850550.1, read as the reverse complement.
GAGGAGCTGGGTCTCGACACGGCCCACTTTGCGAGCGTCATGGCCAATACTTTGGCTATCGTACACTGGGGCGCAATGGTAGACGGCAATGATGTCGAGTTTGTCTTAGGAAGCTCTCCCGCACAGGTTAGACACCCGGAGAATGTTATGACCATGACCTCGCGTCAGCTGTGCGAGGCCACCAATTTCGAGTTCAACCACCGATCTATGGAAATGTGGGTAATCGACTTCAACCAGTAAGTCACCTTTCAAAATTCTGCTTCTTTAAAATCGCGACTAGCTTTTAATCTAGGTGTACCCTGATCCAGGATGATCAAGCCGGCATCGACAAGCTTGTCAAGGCTTTCATCTTCAACGATCCTTACTACCCTCGACCGAACCAGTCGGACGACCGCGACAAGGAACTCTGGGCCATTTTTCGCAACGACTATCTCAGAACGAGCCATATGCTCACGGAGGGCTCTGGCCCGGACACGTTTATTACACGCGTGGAGATGGAGGGAAAGCAGAAGAGGATTGATAGTCTTTTCTAGACAGTGGTGTTGTGTATTCAGGGGACCTTTTCGAGAATAAAGAATATCTACTACTACAACAAGTGAAAGAAAAGAAGCTCTCCTCTTCCATCATGATGATTTTCCTCGAGTGTCAGAGGCACGTTTCTGGGGTCGAAAAGGTCCCCTGAATAAGCTGCGGGAATGTGTTGAAGGAAGAGGGAAGGAGCGCTGTAAAACGTAACCTCCGCGACTGCCTTGACTGGATATCTGGGCGGTGAGCACTTTCCCACCCGGAATCTTCCACAAATGAACCCTTTACCTCCCACCTGAAAGACATTTCTCAAACATACTCTAGATGCCATTACCAAGCTGACGCAACAGATACCGGAGCTCTTCGTCTCTTCCTACCACAAAGCTGACTTCTCGCCTCGAACCAATACACGACGAACCCCAAAGATGAAGACCAAACTCCGCGCCTCCAGCCCCGTCGAGGTCGTCAATCCGCTGCTCAACCCGCCGCCGCAAATCAGCCGCAAGTACCAAGGCGCTCTCAGACGCCTACTTCACGCAAAGATCGGCGGCGTGCGCGAGGAGGACAAGCCGCTGATTCAGTTCATCATGCCCACCATCATCCGTGCCGCCAACGATCCCCTCATGCCGGACCCCGATCGCTTCTACCAGGACCCCGACTACGTCCCTGACTACAATAGCCTTCTGCGGCTGGTGCAGCAATTGCGGGCTTGGTATGATGTCCGGCCGTCCTTCTGGAGATGAAGGAACGGAAAGTCCTATCCCGAGGAGTCCGCGATGGCTCTGTAAGACTTTCTTTTCACCCTCGTTAGAAGGTCCTTCATAATATGTGTGCTGACTTGACAGACTGTTTGAAAGTCGGTAGAAAGGAACATATTCGATAGTGGGAGGTCACGGCATCCAAAAGTGGTGAAGAAAAACAGGCGCGTGGTAGAGGAGATCGCGAGGTCGATGCACATGGAGTAACAGCGTGAGGAAAACATCGCGATAGGCTCAAGATAGCAAGCACAAACACTGATTGATTCAGACCCAAGAATTCAAAGACAATTAAATGAAAGATAGCATCATACCTCTGTTAATACTGCATAGTCTTCCTCCCGTCTCAACCCAAGAAGGTGCCAACAGTGACTGACTGTCGCCATCTGCGGGCTTCTCGTTCTGATTTTTATTTTGCAACTGTGTACTTTCGAACCGCCAGACCCAGCCCGCAAGAAGAGAATAGGGTACTTGGTTGAGAAATCTCTCTGGATTCTTCAACAATGGCCTCAGTTTTCGAAGGGATGGCTTGAGGCAACGGGGCCAGATCCAGCGCTGAGTGCGGCAGAGGTGAGTTCATGTTCCAGCATGTTCCAGCGAAGCCTTTCTTTTTTGTAGTTTCTCCTGACTTCTTGACGTGTGGCTACCACAGTATACACATCATTCCTATGGACCCCTGTGCGTGTTTAGATGTACCTCGTGGTCTTGTGCTGTCCGTGGTGGGACTTGGTCTGGTGTCGTCGGTTGGACTTGTGGGTACCTTCCGTCCCGTCTCCCGGCCCCACCACGCGATCGGCCCCACGTGCGCGAGTGCATCGCGCCTTCCTGGGGCGGAAAGTGCCAGGTGGTCGAGGGGTCAAGGAGGTCCTGCCATCTTTCTTAGGTAACTTACGTAGGCCGCCCTCAAGGGCCAAGGTTCGAGCCTCCCATTTTCCAATATTTTGTTGTATTCAACGTCGTTCATCATTTCATGCTCGCTCAAAATGTGCAATACAATTACACGTTGCAGCTCATCTCACCTCCCCCCGTTCTCTGTCTCTCACAACCGACTCGACTTGCTCTCGTCCATTATCGCACCACTCATCATGGGGACTTGCTGCACAACCCGCCCCAATACCAACTCCCGCCCACCCTTGGTGGTCCACCATGCGACGCCAATCGTGGCCCTTTCGACATCCATCTCGCCGCTGACCAGCACCTCCCAGAAACGGTCCTTGACAGGCTGGCGCATGGCGGGGTCGGAAATCTCGTTCATCGCCTGCGCCGTCAGGGCCATCCAGTCTTCCACAAGCGGCAACGGCAGGAAGGGCAACGAGTCGATGAGCGTCAGGATGAGCGAGCTCTGCTCGGAGAGGGGCTCTTGTTGTGGCGTGAGGCCCTTCTCGCTTTGCGCGATGACGTCTTGCGTCTGAGGCAGGAGAGTGGTGCTCGCGTCCATGGCCTTGAAGCGCACCATCTCGAGCAATGTCTCGGACAGTTGCGGTTCCATGAGCGAGATCGGGAATGGCGGAGAGACGATCTGCATGACTGTCTTGAAAGCCACTCGGAATTGTCGTGATGATATCTGTGAAGGGAAGGATGCAAAAAGAGCATCGATATAGAACGGCACGAGACTGACGGTCAAGGGGCCGTTATGTGGGCAAGACAATACCGAAAGAACAGCGCTGTGAGCAGCTTCAAACAGCTCAACCATGGTTGCCGTCATTGTGCCGATGTGAGTGAGATAGGCGGTCGCTGGCCGGACGATGAGGCTGTCACAGGCCTCAGTGGGCATGTTGAGGGGCAGGTGCTCCGACACGTTCATATAAAAAAGGTCCAGTGTCCGGTCTAGCGGGCTAGGAGGCACTGCTCCCGCATGAGGGGGCTTCGTCTCGCCTAGGAAGGACACACACGCGTCTCCAAAGCGTGCCAATATGTCAAGGGATGTGAGATAGGTGAATGTGTATGCTTGAAACGCGCCGGCTCCGTGCCTCGACGAGATGAAGAACAAGAATCGTAGGGTGTGCAATGATTTGGTGGCGACTTGGGGAGCCGTGGCGTCGTTCCTCATGCGGGGGTCGAGCAGGCTGCGTCCGATGACGGCTTGCATAACAGCGACCGTCGCGTACATCGTCTTCTTCAGCGTCCCCCACAAGATCGGCCAGGTAGCCTCCAGCGTGTTGGGCTCCAGCCGTACCGTTTCCTCGGCGGCGTCCAATGTTGATAACGGATTGCGCTGCCACTGCTGGAATAATTTCTGCGAAAACTCGAGGAGGCAGTCCTGGGCCTCAAGGACGATGGCAGAGTCCGTCGCGTTGGAGACGGCAAAGGCTGTCAGCCTCGACAAGGGCCCCATCCCGCCCATCAGCGGTTTGCGTTCGATTAGCTGCAACAGCTGAAATGAGGAGGTATTTGGGGCCCACTCGACCATCTGCCCGTGTTGTCTGACATCTCTTCTGATGTCCTCCAAGAACCGCCCGTCCTGGAAGCCGTCCTCCCCCGTGATAGCCAGAACGGCAATCGGCAGAAGCGCGTTGCAATTGATCGCGCTCTGGTGGAGGTCTGAGAGGAACGGGAAGACGTAGTTGAGCGCAAGCACGATCGACGCCGAAGCAAACGACCCGTCCTGGCTCTCCAGCGCCAAATTTGCGGCTGTCACGACCGCCTCCTCAAGAGTATCTCTCAGACCGCGCGACAGCGACTTTCTATCGTTGCCTTCCATGCCCATCAGGATGCCCGTCAGGACCAGCAGATGTTGCCACCGGTTGGAACGTTCGTCGGCGCCCTTGACTACGGCCCTGACCCACGTATCACAGCTGAGTCCGCCGCCCTGACGCGGAGCGTTGGGGATCGCGAGTTTGGCATTGTCCAGCTCATTCTGGCGCACCCGGATCGCTGCGCTGTTGTAGATGGAGATGATGCGCAGGCTCGTCTGGAGGCCCTCGCGGCGGTGCCAGATGGCCGGTGCGATAAGCAGCTGCGAGGTGAGAACCCCAAGATTCAGCGGGTTCGAGAGAGTCGCGAGGAGGTTCACTGTCGAGCCGATGATCTGGTCCGTCTTGCGGTCATCGTGGACGTTCTGGTACAGCTGCAAGACCGTGTTGAGGAGCCGGTCGGCCGGCATCGTGCGCTGTGCGCTGTGCGGGCGCGTCGTTTAGCGATTATCGATATACGAGAAATCGTAAGCAGCGTGCCCAAGGAATCGAGTCGGTTGCAGGACGGATGATGAGATAGCCGCGGATGATAGTCGGTTGTGTGCAGTGGCTGTGATTGACACCGATGGCAGGGTGTCTCCGTCAGGCGCGGGCGACTTACCGAGGCACCTGAAAACGGGCCTACAGCCACGCCTCAAGCTTTCCCGAGAGCTGCGCCATCCCTGCACGACCTCCCACAACACCTGAAGATCGACGGGCTGGGACAACAGCAACAGTTAGTACACTACACAAATAGCCTCTATTGAACCGTCCACATATGTGGCAAAAGCAACATGTACGTAAGCGGAAACACATTCAGCTATATTGACGATATGATTGAACAGCTACAGGCACACTGGGTGAAGCACTGACTCAGCTCCCGTTCTTATCCTAGTTTACCTGACATCGGAAGATCCCCCAGCAAGACCCTTACCCTAACCTTTGAGATGCGGGATAGGGCATAATCCTACCAGTCCAGATTTGCGCAGGAGAGAGATGTGGATCCTCTATGAAAAGGCATCATCTACTGATTCTTGTAGGTCGAATGTACGGGGACATGGAGCTGAGCATGGGCTTAAAAGAGTCGGGGCCGAACAATGAGGAACGCGCTTGCCTTGGTAATGGTAACGGGAGTGGCAAGCGGTGTGTCCCTCGCTCGTTCGCCTCCCCACATCGACGTGATAGCCATTTGTTCTGCGATTCTACTTCTCCAACAACTCCCTCTAGATTGGCGTGGAGATCTTCGAAGTAGAGGCCCCCAAAAAGATACCGTGTGTCCCTTGAAGTCTTGCATCGGATAGGTATATGGTACCCTGATGATGGGGTAGATTCAAACATTGCAGGACCGGTCTGGGATCGGGTTGAGCTCGTTAATCTTGGGATTACCTCTATCAATTTGGTGCTGAGTACCTAGTTTAGCGTTGTACACATCAGGTTAGTACGACAAGCTGGAGGATCGCATCTGGCGCTTCGGCAGTTGCGAAGGATGTTTGTTGAACCTAAGAAACATGTATGACTGTGGATAGTCTCATATATGCTTATATTCATAATAATGTCTGTACGGAGTACATGGACCGAAGTATCCATATTCCTGCTAGATGCACCAAATGCATATGACAAAGATCCACAGCAACCTACCTCGGCGGGCTCAGCGGCAAGCAAGCTAACCCAGTGCGATTATTACAGTAGTGACACCCACCTATCTCCCGAGCCGTCAACCGCGGGTGTCGACGACATCTCGAACCCGCGTCTCTCCACTCCAACCAACCTACCTACTACACAGACAGACCGTTGCGATGTCACAAAGGGCACGCAATTACCCGCCCGAGAACTACCATACGCCCTCGTTCCCCGGCATCAACTGGCAGCTTAGGGACCTAACAGATGATCATCGCTGGAGCCTCTTTCACATTGGCGACATTTGGCGCTTTACCGTGCTATGGACCATCATCATCTACGCCGTCGTGCACCTCGGCGCTGCGGCCATCACCATCGCCATGCACACTAATAAGCGGGGGTCTCTGACATATCTCTGGGCGGTGCCGCTTCTGTATCTCATCGTGTCCGGCGTACAAGCCCTGGTCGCGGGTAGCGTCGTTGGGCTCATGTAAGTCTCTGTCTTCGGACCGCCAGGTGGTAGATGACGAAGCGGGGGGCTGACTTTTGTCTCTTTCTATATAGCCTCGGCGCGGTCTATAATGCCGGTTTCTTCTCCATGTCGACCTGGATTCCGCTGCTCTGGGGTGTCATCAACGTCCTCGTCCTCATCATCGCGTCCTTCACCATCCAAGGTGGTCTATGAGCCGACCGGTAACACGCATGCGAAGAGAAACAAAATAATATTACTACATAGTAGAGGTGTAATTAAAGTTGGTCGACAACGCTGGCGTCGACCCGGCGCCCGACGGCGTGACCTTCTTGATTACCCGCGCCGGGTTGCCGGCGACGCACACATAGTCCGGCACATCCTTCGTCACGACGCTCCCTGCACCGACGGTCACACCGCGCCCGATGGTGACGCCGGGCAGCACGATAACATTACCGCCCAAGTAACAGTCGTCGCCGATGGTGATGGGCTTCCCGCTCTCCGGTCCATGGGTACCATTGCGCAAGGAGGGGTCTAGTGGGTGCTCGCCGCTGTAGAAGCAGCAGTTGGGGCCGATGATAGTGCGTGAGCCCACCGTGATGAGGCAGGTGTCTACCCACGTGCTGTTGGAGCCGATGTACACGTTTTCGCCGAGCCTGTGTTATGGTTAGAGACGGTGACACCACGAAGCCCTCCACTTGACTGTGTGTGAGGGACAAGGGGGTGTACGAACTTTACGTTGTAGCCGTAATCCATCTTTATGGGGGTTTCAATCCACGGGTAGTTCTCGAGCAGGGCACTGTCCTCGTCCCGGCGGGCACGCATTGGAGGAAGAGGGACCGTGTCGCCGTTGATGCTGGTATTCCGAGTTAGGTCCATACTCTCCAGGACAGGGCCATCAAATTCCTCAATGACAAAGACAGGGGTCCGCCAAGTGCCCAAGAAGTCACAACTGGGAAAAAATAAGAGGCAAACTTACTCTTTCCAGAGGCCGACAAGTGTGCGGCGGCTCACATCACCGGCGGAGTTGAGCTTGCCGCATGCCGCCTTGCATCGTTTCCGGTCCGCAATGAGATCTGGGGTAAAGGCCCAGTAGAGCTCGCCGTTCCTCATGTGCCTCCGGTTCTCTTCTCTATTGATGGAGTGGGTGTCCATGGCCGACTGCTGGGTGCCGGAACAGCGCGTATGTGTGTGCGCGTGGTACGTATGCGTGAATCTCATGGTCGGGCCGGCGCGGGTGAGATTTCACGGGCAACGGGCTTCTCTGAGGGACCGGGTGTGACGAAAACGAGAGGCTAGCAGCGTTGGTTTTACGAGAAAGCGAGGAGCAAAGAAAGGCAAGGGACGTTTGGAGCAGGTCCCCAGGACTTTTTGTAAATGACACGCTCCAATGGATAACGGGGATGCCCTGATGCAGAGGTGCGGTATGAGCTGTTAAGCGTAGACAATCTCGGATGTCAATGCCGGCCGTTCCCAGGCTAGGACTTAGCTTAGTAGTTTATTTGTCGCCTGGCCTGAAGTAGAGGTATCAAGTGACCAATAGAGCGATTTTCCAAGCAAGAACTAGGCGAGGGAAAAGCCGTGTAGAGCAAAAAGCTGTCGGTGAAGCCGAGGGATTCAAGGGTAAAGTTGACAGCTCGTCGTCAGCGCCTTGGTGGTGGTTGGTGGTGGTGCTGCTTCTGCTGCCGCCCCCCCTCACCGACGACTACAGCAGACCAAAGCGTATCCCATCTCATCTCGAGTCTCGGGGCCGAGCAAGCTCGACGACGACGACAACGATGGGGGGGTGGGCAGCTGCTCCACGCACTTGCGTCACCCGCCCCCCCCAAACTCGGCCCGCGCTCACGCTTGGCCTTACCCGCCTACAACTGCTAGGCTATGCCTTCGTCCCTCCCCTCCAAATGTGTGCTTGTGTAGCGAGAGGATAACTGTATTGTTCGTATTCACTACTAGGAGTCAATATCTGTTTCTGTCCGTCTCTCTGTCTGTCTGTCTGTCTTCCTCTCTTTATTCATTTACCCTTTGCTTTTGGTAAGATCAATCCAAATTGCATGGGAAGCGGGGGATCTGCAAAAGGAGAAATAAAACAAAAAAGATTGGGTACTATTATCCAGTCTCCACAGAGCCCACGGGGGTAACTCTAGACCGACCGCCTTCCTTTGCTCTTCTTTCCTTTTTCGGATTGCTTTCCGTTTCCCCTGTCGGACTCTCCTTTCTCCGTTCTCCCCACGCAGCCGCGTCTTCCTCGGACCCGACGACGAATACCTAGTCCACGCCAATGGGCTCTTTGCAGTGCAGAGACGCTCGCAGGAACTCGCATCCGCATCCGAGGTGTCCTTACGCGTCGTACTCTGGTGGCCGAATTACTCACCCGGTTTGGTCGTATCGTGTTACGCTTTGATCAGAGAGCCGACCAGAGTTGGATCAGTGTTGCCAAGCTTTTTCTTAACCCTCTCGTCCCAACGTCCGTCTGTGCAACGCAGGTGGTGTTGGAATGCCGGCACCTGGGAGCTAGAGCCGCCGCCACACGACTGTTTCCTGACGTCGCTCCACCCTTCTCCCCCTGCCTTGCCTGTCTGTCCTTTTTTGTCACTTGAGATTCAGACCGAGAAATTCGATTACAGACTTACGTTTCCGTTCTTGCCCACCTTAACCGCATCCCGCGGCCTCCCCCCCCCCCCCCCCCAAAAAAAAAACTCAGGCCCACTACTCCCAGGTGGCTCGCTCGGCCAGCCAAGCCTTAAGGACAACATCGGATCACAAATTCCCGCCGCCGCTACGATGTCGACTTTCCGCCGGGTGTAAGTTGGTTGCTGTCCTGTCCCGTCCTTGTCATCCCCTACCAACTCAGCCCTGCCAAGCCTCTCCTCCCTTTGGTCCAACCTGATTCCCCGTCGATTCCCTGATCCCGCCCGGGATCTCTCCCCTCGCGCAGTGTGGCCACCGCAGCGGAAGTGCCCCTCGAGGGGTCCCTTCACTCGTTCCTGCCCCTCAACACCACGAGCCCCGCCATCGCGATCTTTTCATGCAAGCCCATGAAACCCCTCGTTTGACTATCAGCCCTCGAGCCTTTAAGCTGTCACCATGAGACAACCCCTCCCTCACCACCTCAATATTCTCTCCCACACCATCCCATCCTCACATCAGCGCCTCTGACACTGTCCCCCCTCACTCATGACTAACGTGTTTCCCAGCGACGCCCGCCCCGTCGACCCCCCCGTCCCCGGCAAAGAATACTACCCCCATCAGCCCAAGTCCCTTGCCGGCATCGCACTCCGCGCTTTCTGCCTCGGCGCAGCTCACCTGACCGGCCTCCTCCTGACCTTTGCTCTCCTGTCCTCGACCTCCTCCCCGCTTTGGCGTCTCTCCTTCTTCCTCGCCGCCCTCTCCCTCTTCCATTTCCTCGAGTTCTGGACGACGGCAGCCTACAACACACCCCAGGCCACCGTCCATGCCTTCCTCCTCACTGCCAACTGGCCCGCCTACGCCATCGCCCACGCTACCGCCTTCGCCGAGTGCCTCCTCACGAATCTCGTCTTCCCGGGCGCCGTCTGGGTCCCCTTCGGCCTACGGCCTATTCTACTCGCCGTCGGGCTAGCGTTGGTGGTTGTGGGCCAGGCGGTCCGCTCGCTAGCCATGGTCACGGCGGGGCAGAGCTTCAACCACACGATCCAGCACTACCGCGCCGAGTCGCACACCCTAGTGACGAGCGGCGTCTACGGCTGGTTCCGGCATCCGTCCTACTTTGGCTTCTTTTGGTGGGCCATCGGCACCCAGCTGGTCATGGGGAACCTGCTCTCCCTCGTCGCCTACGCAGGTGTGCTGTGGTACTTCTTCTCCATGAGAATACGTCACGAGGAGGATCTGCTGGTGAGGTTCTTTGGCCAGGACTACGTCGACTACCGCAAGCGTGTCAGTATCATGATTCCCTTCTGCGGTTAGCACGACTGTGCATACGGCCCGGGACACCGAGCCAGTGTACTATACAACTGCATGTGATGTTGAAAAGCGCCATTCCTGTTTTTCTCTTCTTCTTTTTCTCTAATAAAGGTAGACAATTACACAATAGATTAGGCAACGCCATGCCTTTTGCAAATTACGCTCGTTACGAGCTTGGTGCGGCTGACCACGCCATCTGCCTGCTCACGCTGCCATATTTGGCCTGCCAGGCGTAAAAGTACATCAGAGCAGCAAACGGCTGTCCGAGGATAGTGAAGGAGACCCAGAATATGCAGTTACCAATCATGCGCCCAGTCGGGGTCTGCATCTTTTCGAGGGGAGTGGTGATGGCGATTAGGGGGAGCTGCAAGAACATGCCAGCGAAAGCAACACCTGGTGTTTGTTATTATATGCACTGTACTTCACTGCAGTATTGTGGGAGGTCGCGTACCAATAATGTTGTGAGTCGGGATGCCGACAAGTACCTCATGGAGAACAGCCGAGGCGAAGAAAACGGCCAGCTGGGCAGCCCTAGAACTCCATCCTCGGCCGATCAGAGGCGAGTAGACGTGACGCTTGAAGTACTGGTAGACAGGCTTGTTCCACAGACGCCAGTACGCACCCAGACTCTCGCTGTTCCACCAGTCCTCGTAGAAGCATCGGTCGCCAAAACGAGTCACCTCGGCAAGTGCGTTGAGGAAAGACTGGAACAGAGCAAAGAAGCCGGCGAGCCAGATAACCAAGGAGATGGTTGAAAGCTTCATCAGCCGCTCAAGAATCTTGGGGACATCTAGGGACGCGATCTTGTCGAGGGAGTTGATCAAGACCGGTGCGGCGTACTGAGCACTCGCGAACCAGATAAAAACGCCCAGACCAAACACCTCCGCCATGCGCTTAGCGACAAACAGCCATCTGATCTTGTCCGTCCTCGGGTACGCCGGCTGGTAGACCAGCGTCGGTGCCCACCAGAAGTAGGCCAAGTTGTCCATCGTGATGTTCTGCGGGTAGGGACACTGCTGGTAGATCTCGGGCATGGCTGCGAGCTCACCCTTGACAGGGTGCAGGTAGGCATGCCGCAGGTCTCGGTTTGTGAAGGCGTACGATGCCGTCTTGAGCCAGACGATTAAGGCGTGAAGCTGTGCCAGGGTACCGATCAAGGGATGGTAAATGTGGAAGTACACGACGTAGGACGTCACAGCCAGAGCAAGCGTAATGTTGACAGCGTGAATCCAAGCGATGACCTTCCAGGTGGAGTCGAATCGTGAGCGTTGGTCTTTCGTCGGGCTCGCGGCTCCATCCTTTGATTTGGCTCGCAACCCCCTTGCTTGCTGAGCAGCAGCTAGTTCGATCAAGTATGCGGCAAACAGATGGCAGGGGATGAGGAGGTACAAGCCCAAGCCCAACACAAGATCTTGCCGACGGAAATCGTGGCAACGAACGCAGATCAACACTCCATACTACGAATGGTTAGCAACGCGGGACCACGTTCAAAGTATCAAAAACTGCCTACCTTTTGGATGTTCTCCATCATCAGACGAAGATTACCGACAACTAGACACCGTAAGCTCAGCTGCCTAGCAGCCCCTGGATGCGGTTCAAACATACCTAATACGATTACCATTAGGTTCCTGAAGCCAATGAAACTCGGAGCAGCATTAGAGTCATGGCTTAAGGTAGAAGGGCGCGATCTGTGGTGGACGGCAGCAACGTGCCGGTACTTCCGCTGGACCGCTCTCCTCAGTTCCTCAGTGGTGCGGCGCTTTTCGGGTGTAGTTTCCTCTGCGGCTTCCTTGGAATTGGTGCTGCCATTGTGTGTGTTGCGGAGGGATGAGGTGGTGGTTGAGCTCTCGAGGCTCGTCACCGTGGCCGTATTCATGACGGGCAGGGCGTCCTGAGAGCAATTGGATCCCCGGCAAGAATGTATGAGGGTGAGTAAAGAAAAGCGTCCGGGGTGGATGACGAGGGGAGCAGAAGGATGAGAATGGAAAAAAGTGAGAAGAGCTGGTTTGATAGGTAAGGAATAGCTAGTATGTATATGCAATGCAGGTGAGAGGTGGCAAGCGCGATAAGATATCGATCGGACAGTAAGTGTGCAGGGCGTCACGCCGGGCCGGGGCAGGAGGAACAGGGACGAATTGAATTCGTAACCAGTGTTTCCAAGGGACGACGGATGGCAAGTTCGCCCTAAACCTCCTTAATAGCTGAGAGAAGCTATTTTATTTTGGATGGATTGGGCGAGTGAGCGCATTGGCCTTTTTAGGACTGTACTTTTTACGAAGAGAGGGGCAATGATCGAGGGGAAGGGAAGTAAAGTAGGGGGTACGTCAAGGCACAAGGGGGAAGAGGGAAAAACAGGTGGAGGGAGCTAGGCAGACGCCACCAGCCCTCAAAGCGTGGGGATCCGTTCGTTAACGTGGAGGAATGGCGGACGAGTAGGCGCGCTGACGACAAGAATGCAGAGACGGCGTGCAGATGTGGGCGGTTTACAGAGACGCGAGGCAAGAAAATAATAAGACACAAAGATGCAAGACACCAAAACAAAAAAGAACTACTAGTAGATGGTAGATGGGGATGATGAGCAGTGCACTAGAGGAGCTAGACGATGGCACGGTCCTGGAAATTGGAAGGGGGAACCTTGAGAATGTCAGGGCCGCCGAAGCTGTCTGCTGTCTGTCCGTTCGTCTGTCTGGTCTGGTCTGATCTAATCCGGCTCGTTGGGGGTAGTGCAGCCCAGCTCTGCAGTTAAGCAGCCCACGAAGAACCATATTAAATCTCCTTACCACGTAGTATACTATGACGCCAAGGTAGTTGAGACCCCGACAGAAAAGCGCATGCACGCACGCCAAGGGTCTCTATGGCTCCACGGAATGACGGAGATCCCCGGTGACATCTCTGAGTGGTGGACACGGGGGGCTCGTGGGGCGTAAGCTGTGTTGGGAGAGAGAAATTGAAGACGGAGTCGTGGCTTGAACTCAATCACATGTAAATTGTCAAGGGGGCAAGGGGAATATCTCAAGTGGAAAGTGTGACTGGGGTCATGAAATCGCGCCTTTCCGGAATTATCGCTTCATTCTAAAAAATCGGGGGATATTTGTTTGGCGGAAGGACAGTTGGGAGCTGAGCCGGATGTTGGCCCGGATAAGAAATCCAGATAAGAGCCGTGGAGCCCCTCAAGTGCATCAGCTCATCCAGGTAGGTAGCTCCTGCCGACGTTCTGACCTTGCTGGTCAGGTGACCTGGAGAATCGGAGATGGCGCGTGCACGCGTCGTGCTCATTTTCGCTGTGATTGGCGATGAACCAGCCTCGTGGACCGAACAATTGGAAGCTCCCTCATCAACAACGCCAAACTGCAATTGTTCAACCTTGGAGCTTCGTACCATCAGTATAGACAAGGATACGCCCTTCATTGATACCTGACTGATCTGAGGCTCGCTCATGACAGTCTAAAGATGGCCTACGATCCTCGAGGGGATCACCATGACAGGAGAGGGCCAGGCGGAGACGGTGATGGCGGATTTGTGAGAGCTCGAGGTCGACGTGAGTCAACTGATTGTTTTTGTCATCCAGCCTTGCGAGAAAAAGAAAAAGAAAAAAAACTGTCAAATTTGATGGCGCTTGTTCTGCTGCTTCATGAAAGGCTGGGAACATCACGGTTCGCAATGGACTCACCTCAAACTCGAGACACTGGTCAGCAGGCATTAAAGAGACCACATGGCTGACATACGCTAGGTCCCGTCACTGACTACGGGTCAACGGTCGCTAACTGGATGCGCCATCGCTCACCCTTGGATGGAGATGCATACACTGGAGAGATCGAACGACCGAGTGCTAGCTTCATCGTCGACGTAAGTCCTCAGCGAGTTTCCTACCCTCTTACCGTGGCTTTGGCACCAACAGTCTCATAGTTCATACCACCTGCTGCGAGGAAGACAGATCCTGGCGACACAATCCCAGTGAAGCACCTCCACTCTTCGCTCAACAAGATCAAGCACCCCATCAACGTCGTCCGATGGACACCAGAAGGTCGCCGTCTCTTGACCGCTTCCAGCAGCGGAGAGTTCACATTATGGAACGGCACAGGATTCAACTTCGAGACTATCATGCAGGCTCACGACTCTGCCATCAGAGCGCTGGCCTATTCCCACAACGACGACTGGCTCATATCTGCCGATCACGATGGGTGCGTCAAATACTGGCAGCCCAACTTCAACAACCTCCAAAGTATCGCTGCGCACAACGACCCTGTCAGAGATCTCGCCTTCAGCCCCAACGACTCCAAGTTCGTCACTGCTTGCGACGACTCGACGTTAAAGATCTTTGACTTTGCGGGAGGAGCAGAGGAGTCAACCCTGAAGGGTCACGGATGGGATGCTAAGAGCTGCGATTGGCATCCGACCAAGGGCTTGTTGGTATCGGGCTCGAAAGACCATCTGGTAAAGCTGTGGGACCCCAGAACCGGCCGTTGCCTGACTACCCTCCACGGACACAAGAACACAATCACAAAAACCTTGTTCGAGAAGGTGCAAGGCGACTGCCTTGCGACATCAGCACGAGACCAGACTGCCCGAGTCTTCGATCTTCGTATGATGCGCGATATCTGCTTGCTTAAGGGGCACGAAAAGGATATTTCAACCATTGCCTGGCATCCAGTTCATTCAAATCTGCTGACCACTGGCGGTCACGACGGCTCCCTGTATCACTACATCCTGGACGAGCCAAATACCCCGGCCGGCCATGCCAGCTCCGTGGCGCCGTATGACAGCTCTGATCCCTCGACAACCACAGCGCAGACGATATACCCCGCGCACAAGGTCCCCTACGCTCACGACTTCGCCATTTGGTCTCTGGATTGGCACCCTCTCGGTCATATCTTGGCCTCCGGTTCCAACGATCGTATTACGAGATTCTGGTCCCGGAAACGTCCCGGCGATGCCGATGTCTTCCAAGACCGCTACCATGTTGGAGAGGCGGCCGCCGAAGCAAACGGAACCTGGGATCGCCGCGGTGGTCGTCGTCAGCGGCAGGAGGAAGAAGAGCAGGAGATGGAGGATGAGATGGACGGCCTTGTCGACCAGAAGATGCCCCTCAAGCAGCCCATGATACCTGGCTTCCCCGGTCTTCCGGGCTTGCCTGGACTACCCGGCCTTTCCATGCCACAGAACGGTGCTGGTGGTCCTGTGCCACCGCCACCCATGATACCCGGCGTCGGTGCCAACGGCGGAGCTCCTCCCCCGCCTCTTCCTTTCCCGCTTCCCGGCCTGAACGGCGCACCGCCGCCGCCGATTCCCTTGCCCGGTGGCATCGACCCCAGCAACCCCGCGGATCTCGCCAAGATCGCCGAGATGATACAGAAGGCTGGAGGCACACTCCCACCACCGCCTCCTGGCGGCTTCGCACCCCCCGGCTTGGTACCACCGCCCAACTTTGTGCCGCCCCCGGGCTTTCCGCCTATGCCCATGCCGCCACCTGCGAGCCTTCAATACGAGTCCGACGGGCGTGGCGGTAGGAGAGCCCCGCTTCCTAGTCAGGAGGAGAGCCTCAAGGCGGAGCAGCGACGGGGCAACTACACCAGGTCGCGTTAGGAACGCCTCTGTGGTAAGAGAAAAACGAGCGGGAAATCCGAGGCGAGGAAGGGGAAGGTCGGAAGCCAGCAGCACCTCGTCACGCTGCCCTGATAATCCCCCATGTATGATATTGACTTCGGCTGGACAACGGGTTGATACCCTGGCGTTAGATAATGGAAAACAAAACACTAGTCATACGATTGGGAGCATGGATGAGCCCTTCCTCTTTCGCGCTGTTACGTATGTGGCGAGAGTCTGTCGCCCAACCGTCTATTCGGCAGGGACCAACTAATATACATGTGCGTCATTGCTGGAAAGAAGATTTCTCGCTCGGTGCTTGGTCTCTTCTGATGCAATCGTGATGCGACCGGCCTCTTATGATTGCTCCTCAGAGGTACAGTGGTAGTACAGAAAGGGAAGAACAAAACCCGCCGTGTCATGCAAAATTCCCGCTACGAAAAAAAAAAACGAAGAAAAAAACCACTAAAAAACCTCTAATGATCAGAACAAAATGCCATGCTCTCTGTTGTAGTCCCAACCCTCTCTTCCCCTTTCCCTCGTGCCGTTCTGTCTTTACGGGCTCGGGCTCCGGGACTGCGAGCCGCCCTTGCCGAACGACTTCTGCCTATCGGCGTACTCCTTGACGACGATGGCACACGACGCCTCGCTGCAAAGCCTCTTGCGGCGCTGGGGCGCAAGCTTGGACGCGAACTCGACGCCGGCGGCGCGCTCGACAGCCTCGAGGGGCATCTCGAAGTCGGAGAGCGGCTTATCGTTGGGGATGGGCGCGTTGGGCATGACGAAGGCGCCGATGGCGACATTGCCACCGGCCTTCCCGTCCTCGGCGAAGATGACCTTGTAAAAGTGCGTGGGGACGGCAACGTTGGGCGGGTTGCCGATGACCTCGTATTTTGTGTACCACTTGCCGTCGACGGGGTCGCGCTTGGGTAGGTAGAGCGGGCCGGTGACAATGCGCACGGAGGGGTAGCGGGTGGTCAGGCGGCGGCAGAAGTCCTCAAAGTGTGCCCAGTAGTCGCGGTTGAAGCCGTCGCCGACCTGGGGGCACATGTTGGAGAGGTAAAATGTGTCGTCCATGGCCTTCTGGGACCACTTGCAGTCGGCGGCAGGGACCTGGTGGCCGCGATCGTAGCCGCTGCGGAAGTAGTCCTTGAGCTTGGCCTGGAACTTTTCGGGGATGGAGGTGTCCTCGACGAAGGCGCTGTTCTTGCGGTCGCCACTACGCTGAGCGAGGGAGGCCGGGGTAATGTGCTCGATGACCCAGTGCGGGTTGCGCGTGCGGCGGTCGTAGCTCGATATGAGGGCAGGGCGCTGCGCGAGGTCGGCGACGGGGCCGGGGAAACCGTATTCGAAGAGGCCTGCCGGGTCTACGGGGCTGCCGGAGACAGATCCGGGCAGTGGCGGGGACGGCGCAGCGGCCGCAGGAGGGACCGGCGCGCTGGGATTGGCGAAGACTTGGGTAGCGGGAACCGGGACGGATGGGGAATTTGACGGGAGGCTCGCGTTGGCTGTCGAGGGAGCAGGTTGCTTCGGGGAGCGGAGCGAGTACATTGTCGCTGTGAGTGCGGCACCGCCTCCCGCGCTTAGAGCTGCGATGAGGGCGAGAGATGTGGTTTTGGACATGGCGACAGTGTATTTCGGCAGCGGACGGTCGGCCTTTTTGTTGATGTGGTTGGTTTTGGTAGAAACGAGGAAGAGGAAGAGAAGGGAAATTTTGCCAATGTCAGGCGTCTGGCGAGAATGACACTGTTCTGACCACGGGAATGGGAAGGATGGGCATGTGGTGATGGTGGTGTGGTGGGCGTGTCAGCTGTGCTTCGGAGCTGGAAAAATTTGGGCAGGCGGCCACGGCTGACCTGACCTACCGAGAAATCTTCAGGGACTTGATCGGAACGGGACAGCTCACGGTGCTGTTACAGGGGAAAGCTGCTCCGTGGTAAGGCTGGCGCGCTAAGGCAGCTCACCGAGGGCTGGTCTCGGTGTATCTCTCTCACCGAGACTGGGTCTGGGCTTAGCGGTGGAGGGGCCGACCAGAAGGGAGGTGACGGGCGGATGACCAACGCCCAGTCCCTGATTCGCAGCCCCAGATAACCCTGCAGCATGGGCAACTTTCTTTACAAGAGGCATCCCAGCCGTGGTAACAAGGATTGAAAGTATGACAACGAATGAACAAACAGGCATGTCACTTCAATATGATGCAAAAAAAACAACAAAAAAACGCCTTTTCACGTGTGTAAAGCCAGGCATCCCTTGGCCAGGCTCTTGAAGCGGCGTGCATCAATGAGTTGGCGCACATAGCAGAGATCACGGGGTCCTAGGGGCACTAGGGTGCCCAGCCCATCCGGGTCCTCAAGCCAAGCCAAGCCGCCCCTTGGTCAATAGGCGTGCTGTCAACTGCATTGACTTGATCTGGGATCTGGGGCGGATAAAATCCCCATTGAAGGCGGAACAGGGTTGTCGTTTGGCTGCGGCTTCTGCGGGATAAACGATGGTAACAGATCCGGAATGCCCATGGATAGACGGTTGGCTTATCCTCATATTTGCCTCCTCGCCTCAAATCTCCCCATGTTAGAATGAGCCGCATGGTGACAGCACTGAAAGGAAGAGAAAGGTGGGTTGCTCTGGGAGAGGGTCAGACGGCAAGCTGCAGGGCGGCTTCTCGGGTGAAAACAAAAAATATCATACGAATGAGAACGAAAGGGAAACGGACAATGTCTGGGCGTGAGACCTCGGACGGGGCGAGTCCTGCCATTCGGCCATCAAGGTTCTCAAAATTCGATCCGCCCTTTTCCAACGACCAGGTTCCCCATTAATATGACCCTGCTACCCAGCCATTTCTAGAAACAACGCAGCAGCTCCGCCAACAGCGCCAAACTCAGCGCTCTCCCGAACCCACTTCAACGCTGACTGGAAAGCTTAAGGCGTCCGTCCATGGGTGGTCACAGCGCTTCCTTCCTAGTTTAGTTCATCGACATCACTGCTTTCTCAGCAACAATACAACACCCATTGATATTCATTACCTACACCCGTCATATCCTATACCTACGTCCTCTCAAATTCCTCGTTTCTCCCGCTCCAAACTATAACGGAAACTTCGCAACGTCCTTCAAAATCTACCTGACACCTTGATATCCTCATCATCCTATCTCGCCACGTTCTGCATCTCCAACAACGCATTCACCACCCGCCTGTGTCACTTGCGCGCCTGTACTACGTCAGTGCTCGCTCACTCCTGCAGAACGAGAGGCAGCCACACCGATACCGTTACCCAGCTTCCTGGACCTCGCGAACGAGACTCGAAAATCCTAATCAATAGAACAAAATCCCTCAAAAAACCCCCCCAAAAAAAACGTCGACTTACTGCTTGCCCCTTATATGCGCTGAGCACTGAGCCCACCTACAGTCAGGCATTGATTGGAGGCGTCGAGACTAACCTGCTCATCATGGAGGCGACAGAGGTCGACAACGACACCAGGGGGTGGATTATGAGTATCGTGAGCGGAATGGGTAGGTAACCAGCCATCCTATGCTATGCCGTACTTTGGCGTGCTGATTAGTGAGCTGTCGCTGACATTTTTATTCCATGATAGCCTGCGTCGCTGGCGCATCCATCATTTGCGTCGACCTGCTTGTGCGCTACATTCCTGGAAAGCGCAACTTCAGGATACAAGACAGCAACGGCTTCTTGGCCTGCTCACTAAGCCTAAGTTTCGGAGTCATGGTCAGTCGGCCCCCAAGAACTCTGCGATGATGTTATGGAGAACATTGACTGACAATGGCATTATGTGTATCAGCTTTACTCGGCCTTGAACAACATGCTGCCGTCTGCAAAGAAGTATCTGAAAGATGATGGGTTTCAAGAGCAGCTGGCAGGATTCCTTATAATGGCCTGCTTTATCGGAGGATTCGTCGGCATTCAAGTCATTTCACGCCTGCTGCACCAGTACATGCCGTCGCATGTTGTCGACTGCGATCACACGCACGACCACAGTGAGAATGATTTCCGGTCGCGCAGTCTAAGCAGGAGGACATCTACGTATACTTCGAGCCGCCGATCTTCCCGCCGCCCGCTCCTCGGAAGGGTTGCAAAGAACGGCCACGCCACCGAATCTACTCCTCTGCTCAACGGAGGGGTGCCGCAAGAAAACGGCGCCGACCTTGTAGCCAAGCGCCACACCTCGAGTAGAACCCCAAGCGTCAACACCGCGCATTCTACCCCTGCTCGGCCTTCGCGGAGTCGTGGTCCTACAGTCGATAGACGACCGTCCATGGCCCAAGTCCAACAGCGGGTCATGTCCTTCGTCAAAGACACGAAAACCAACTGTGATGAGAACGGGCCGTGTTTTGGATATACTGACCCTTGCGGGCAGGAGTGCTTCAAGCACTTGAGCAACCGATCAACAACTGCTCCAAGGCATCCGTCCATGCCCCGGACGAGCATGGGGAGCTTCCATGTTCACAGCCACGCCGACCTGGACGACTTGGAGGAGGGCGGTTCCTTAAGCGACTCGCCCACCAGCGGGACAATGCAGACGAGCCGTGCGACGTCAAGAGAGCCTCTGTCAGAACACCATGATACGGATCACCATGGTCATGACCACAACGTCCATGGTGATGCTGAGCACATGAGCGAAGACGTCGAGGCCCAACATCACCACCATGTCCCGACCAACGCCTTCCTCTCACTTGGCCTGCAGACCTCGATCGCTATCGCGCTGCACAAGTTCCCCGAGGGCTTCATCACATACGCGACGAACCACGCCAACCCCTCGCTGGGCTTCAACGTCTTCATGGCTCTGTTCGTGCACAACATTACCGAGGGCTTCGCCATGGCGCTGCCGCTGTACATGGCGCTCGGGAGCCGCCTCAAGGCCATGGTCTGGGCCGCCCTCCTGGGCGGCTTCAGCCAGCCCCTTGGCGCGGGCATCGCCGTTTTGTGGTTGAAGCTTGCTAAGCACACCTGCCTCACCCCCACCGCCGTCGCGTACGCCTGCATGTTCGCCATTACGGCCGGTATCATGGTGAGCGTCGGTCTGCAGCTGTTCGTCGAGGCGCTTAGTTTGAACCACAACCGAAACCTTTGCATCCTTTTCGGATTCATGGGCATGGCTCTACTGGGCATCACCGGCGCCATCGCCTCTACGCATTAATGGCATGACATGCCTTCTTCAAAAACGCAACGCTGCGTTCGGAGACACAAGCGTCAAAATACCTCCCATCGGCGTTTAGGATCATTATTTTTTCTGCAGTCAGATTTGATGAGCATGGTATCGGGCATCGGCACAGGAAGGGTAGGGCGGAACGGGGGCATATGAAGTTATACCACTGTACGTGTTAACGACTTGAAGAGCTTCAATCGGTTTAGACTGGACGGACAGGTCGTCTTTGCGACCTTGCGAGCATAGATAGGCCTGGCTAGGTAGGGTGGGTCACTTGTTAATCGCAGAGCATAGCGCTCGCGCGACATTATAGATATGGGCATTGAACAACAGGATTCGGAAAACATCCTACAACCAGAGAAACGAACAACAGTGACGGAATGTGATGGAGCGTTAACGACTTTTTTGTAGCTCCCACAGATAGTGTATATATACATTTTGACTGATCAAAGCAACAACTTTTGGTGACCCCCTTATTTTTATCTAGCAAGTTCTTGTGCGTGTCGTGGCCTTCCGTGTGGCCGGGTATCATTGCTGCCGTAAAGTAAATTAGAAAAAGAAAAGCATCGCGCGGACTGTTTCGGTTTCTGCGACGGTCCGGCTCCGTCCACCGTCGCCGTTTAGGCCGTGGTTCCGAGTGCCGGGTCGACAAACTGCGAAAAGTTCTCGTCGATGAGCGCGCGCATGGCCGCCTCCTCCTCTTGCCACGTCTGCGGCGGCGTGCCGAACTCGTCGGCCGCGCCAATCCAGAAGTCGTCGCTCGGACCGGAAACGTCGCCGCCGCCACCGCCGACGCCCGCGAAGTCCGTCACGCCGGGGATGATGCCGTACAGCGGCAGCTCCGGCATCTCGCGATCACCATCGAACGGTGCGCTGTTGGCATTAGGGTCGTCCGCCAGGCTGAGGATGGCGGCCTCGATCTGGTCCATGCGCGGAGCGGTCGGGGAGGGCGGTGGGTGCTGCTCGAGATGGACCTGGAGATCGTGGTGACGGATGAAGCGTGCCGTACAGCCTGGCATGGTGCATAGGATGGTCCGCTTCGTGCCGGCGATATCGTCGATGATGTTAGGGGCTTTCTGGTTGGGCACGGGGCGCTCCAAGCCCAGGTGGACGTAGCGGATGTGGTCCTCGAGGTTTGCTTTGGTGACGAAGCCTCCGCCGCAGCCCTGCTCGTTCGACCAGCTCTCGAGGTCGGGGGAGCCCCTGACGTCGACCTCACCGCAGACGAAGCGGAAACCCTCATGCGCCGTGCGGATGTGCACCGTGAGGTTGTGTTTCTTGGTGAACTTCTTTTCACAACCCTCCCATGTGCAGGGAATCGTCTTGCGCGCGTCAACAGGGATGCCAGAGTGGTGCATCTCGACATGCCGCTCCAGCTCCCATCGCCCTGTGCACTTGAACTCACAAAATATGCAGTTGAGGTGCTCCTTGCGGATGTGCGCTTGCAGCAGCGCGAGGGTCGTGAACCCGACCCTGGCGTTTTCGTCTTCATTGCCGCACTCCTCGCACCAGAACTGCGGCTCGCTGTGCTCGCGGCGCGTGTGGTTCCGTAGCGCACCCTGGGAGTCGAAGCCTGCGCCGCAGCCGGGCACCGTGCACGGGTAGGCGTGGGCACCGAGGTGTTCGGATCGGATGTGTCGCTGAAGGGTGTTGTGCTTGCGGAAACTCTGGTTGCAGGGAGGGAAATCGCGGCAGCGGAAGCGCTCCTGGCCGGCGTGGACGTCCTGATGGCGGCGCAGGCGGGTCGCCGTGAGGAATGATTTGCCGCAGCCCTCGTGGGTGCAGGTGTAGGCCCGCTCCTGGGTGTGGGAACCCTTGACGTGCTGGCGGAGGTGCTTCTCTTCGCGGTAGTCCTTATCGCAGCCGGGGTAGGTACACTTGAAGGGCCGGTCGTCCGTATGAGAGCGGAGGTGAGCGGCCAGGCGAGCCGGCCGGTTGAAGGTCTTGTTGCAGTCCGGATAGGTGCAGGGAATCGTTTTGAGGTCGGAGGGAAATTTGCGGGAGCGGGTGGTGAGGGAGGTCTGGCCAGTCTGGACGGACTCTACCTCTGCATTCGCAGTCGAGCCAGAGTTGCTGGCGGTATCGTCGTAGTCGTCGTCGCTGGGAGCTGTGGTATATTGTGTTAACGGAATACACCGCTGCGTGGAGCTCAGATATCACCTACCAATGTCTTCTAGATTCTCTGCCTTAGACCTTTTAGGGCCGGGTGCGACAGCGGCCTCTTGGGCCTTCCTCTTCGTCATGGCAGTCGAATTGGGAAGAGCATCGCCTTCCTTAGCAACGGGGAGGAGATTTCGTCTTCTGGAGTTTGAGGGTCGCTGGTGAACTTATTCATGGCAGAAAATTGCACGATCCTGGGCGGTCAAACAAAATTTTGTGCGCTGCACCGGCCACAGAAGGAGGGGCCTGGGTGCGACTCGGTCCGGGACAAGCTTTCCTCTGCTGGTCTGATAACGATAGCACGGACCCACCTAAGGACCGCTGTTCGATCGCAGCCTCGTCAATAATTTTTCACGGCTGGACCCAGTAGAGGCACTCTGGCTTCCCCCCCGCGACAACCTCTCACCTACGCGACAAGACCAACCCATACGTCAACAACCGATCGCACCACCATTTCTCAGTCACGACTCTGTTAATTGACACTTCAAGATGTCTGACTTTGGCGATGATGATGTCGGCGGAGGGTACGTAGACGAATCTTGCATCTCGCCAGCGCCACTCTAACCTGATTTACTAGCGACGAGCCCATGTACGAGGACGAGGCGGCCGACTACTGGGATCCCGAGGTGCCCGCTGATGACGAGGATGTCGGACGGGCCGAGGGTGATGAGGATGCCGATAACGTGGTTGTGTCGGGAGACCCGTCGGCTGCGGCGAACGCGGGCAAGGGAAACGAGAAGTCGCACCGCGACAAGAAGATTCCCGATGACCAGCGGACTACAACGCCATACATGACCAAGTATGAGCGTGCCCGCATTCTCGGCACGCGCGCGCTCCAAATTAGGTACGACAAAGGAGCCCCCTCCTCGCGATGCTCATCGTCATCCACGCGCGATCAACGAGGCTAATACAGACGTTTAGTATGAATGCGCCGGTGTTGGTGGACCTGGAAGGAGAGACGGATCCTCTTCAAATCGCGATCAAGGAGCTCCGAGAGAAGAAGATCCCTCTAATCGTACGCCGGTACATGCCCGATGGATAGTAAGTACTGGACTGTTTCCACCCACGCAAATCGGGCGTGGACTCAACAGTTGAGTTTTACGGACGTATGCTAACTGCGCGCGAACAGCTACGAGGATTGGACTTGCGAGGAGCTTCTCCAGTAAGAGGGGAGACCAATGGTTTTCGTCACTTACGGGTCAAAGAGAGACATGCACACACGACTAGATGCAAGGCACCTTATACCCATCTCCTATTGTCGTTGCCTCAAGAGTAGTCAGATCCGCCCCCCGAGCCAGGTCCTCCAAATCCGTTTTCTCCGTCTCTCCCGAGCCTGCTCGCGTCACTATTGCTACGCAAGAAGTTTTTGAAGGACAGCAACACCCATCCCTCCTTAACAAAAAATCGTTACACTGAAAGGCAGTGTACTGTAGGTTGATTTTGCATTAAGCGTGGCGTTTTTTCTTTTCGTTTTGTTTTTTCTAGACAAAAAGAAACATTGGATTTTCAGACCATAACAGAGCACCTTCTCAGCATGAGACGCAACTCCAACTCATCCCCTCTTTTCTTGTCGATTGGAACTTGTCCCGCATCTGCTGCAGCCATCCATCCAAGAACTCACATGCTCCATTGCTCATATTCTCGCACGTAAGTGAAAGGTTGTCTGCCCCATGACAAGCGAGTGTGAGACTCCGGTGGCCTCCCCGGCCAACGCGCCGGACTGGGCGAATCACGCAACCCACCCCCCCAGCGGATGGCATTTTATTCTTCCCCTCCGGCCCTCATCCCTCGAAGGCAGAGAGCCATGAGCCTGGGATGTAGAAAGGAGAGGGCCTCTGCCCCTTTCGACAACTTCCTCGCCCTTTACTGCATCGTGACACCCGTAAGTCTTGTTTTCTTGAGGTTGGTTGTCAAATGCAGAGCAGCAAAGTGGGTGGGGGCGGGGTGGGGATAACGTCCACACTTGCACGCTGGCAACGCTGGTCTTTCTCCGCAAGAATTCCTACTTCCTCTCACACCTCTATCACATCTAGACATTTGAGAGGCGAGTAGAGGCCGAGTGCAGCTGTAATGGGAATCCGCCGTTGCCATTGGTTTTGCCTACCTTTGAAAAGGCACCGACACTCGTCAGAAACCTTCCGTTACTGGAAGTAAGGGCAGGACCATAGAGGACAGTCCGCGCTGCCTGACATGGGACTTCGACACCTATCCGCTGCGCCGGTGATCCAGCTTCCGCTGCACAACCGAATCTGGTCCAGGACAACAACGATATCGAGAGATTCCTAGCCGTCGAGCAGGGGAAGGGCTCTGAGGTATGTCGGTATCGGCGAGCTAGTCGTCTACAGCAGCGGACACTACGCGCTGGGCTGGGGTCCATTTGCAGACATCTTCTCGAGCCCTCGCAACGCGACGATCTGACTGCCTCGTGGACAGATAGGGAGGATACATTGGAGCAGGCAGAAGCTAGACTGGGCGAAACGCCAATTGAGTGCTGCCGTTTTGTCCCGTTGACAGCATCTGGTCCTTCTCTTTTTCGGGCGGAGCAGTAAGTGATGGCTGAAATGTTGACCTGGGCGTCTAGACCGTCTTCGGTACGAGCTTGACTAGGAACCAAGCGTCTAGGTCAGAGGTGAAGTTTGACGACGTGATGGTCGTAGGACCGCAGAGTACTGGAGCAACCCCAAGGCAGACAGTCGGTATGTACGGTCAATGAGCCGTTCTGCTATGAATGTGCAGCAGACTAAAAGGGTACGCTCAGTCTGTTGGAGCAACCTCTGTGGCTGGATTTGTTTGCTATGTGTTAAGCTGCGATGGTTAGGCATCGTCCCATTATAGTGTTTGAGTCCGTTAGACGAATAGTGAGTATCCTTTTATGTTATGGTTTACTGAAGAACCATGGCTTATGCATCAGCAAGCAGTTTCAGACAGCACGAACATCTCTTGGCGGGGCATAGCTCATTCGCGAAGCTGTATGAAAGGTTAGGGCGAGTAAGAAAACCGGTTGAAATGGTAGACTTGAACAACGAACCAGACACGAGCCAGCTGTCTTCCATCGTTGAGAACGAAGTGAGGCCGTGGGCAGCGGGCATGCGAGCGCTGCGGAGTCTCTTCTGGCATGATGGCGGCGGCGACGTTCTCCAAGCGCGTGCTAAGATAGTGAATGCCAATACACGGTTCGCCGTCGTGCGCGGATGGTTCTCCGTGTCTCCAATTCCACAGGGAACAACCCGGTGCTGTGGGCAGCCGGGCAAGCCGGTTGTATGGGCATGACGTTCTTCCAGTCCTGAACAGATACACGGCGGTGCCATACCGCGGCGTGTCGCCCGAGCGGCACCCCTTTGTTGTATAGTTCATCACCTCGAGGGAAGACCGTGCGAAACTCAAGCCTGATGCATCCGCCGCGGGTGGGGGGCACTGGCGCCTTGTCTCCGGAGAACCCGTTCCAGGACGAGACACAGAAGTTCTCGTCTCTTCTTGCCATGACTGTCACCCACACCACGTGCCACCCATGGCCGCGCCATTGCTCGTCCGAACCTGTACCTAATCGCTATCTCGATCTGGTTTCTCACTCGAGATCTCTGCGGTGTTTGCCTCGCTTCCTCCGGCTATTGTGAAAGATTGTGAACGGACGGGCTCAGCGCTCTCAGGCCTCTCAAGTCCGTCGCAACGTTTGTTTTTGTGACAAGACAGCATGAGATTCTTTGACGCAGATATGCGCTCAGCGACGGCGAAACTACCTGCGGCGGCTGTTCCTCCTGTCAAGAGGCCAGCAGGACGTCTTGCCGCTCCTGTAGCAGAGTTTGACGCTGCGCTGACATATTTGTGACCTTGCGCTCTAATGATATGGGTCATTTGAGTCGGCGTGGCCATAACTTCAACTGGATGGATTTCGCCAACACGATATCACGTCAAGCTGTATGTAAAAGACCGTGGTTGGTCTGTAGGTGGCTCTGACGGACTTACGTGGTTCGCGATGAGGATGTAGGCTCCAAACGGGCAAAGCAGCTCCAAGAAACCGAGATTAGTGACTTTTAGACTGTCGAAGCATACTTCCTCGCATGCCATTTGTCTATCGACAGTTTTTGGGGGGGACGCGTAAGGTAGCTCGCATATTCACTAGTGCCTCGACGAGGACGAGGACAAATTACACCACACCGTGGGCAAAGTTTCAATGCCTTGGGTCGGGACTCAAACTCTCCGCGCTCTGATCTCCTGATGAAGTATTTTGGCAGGAATGGGGGCCAGTGGACAATGGGGAAAAGGGCAGAATGCGGCTGGGGCTGGCGAAGTGACGGAAAGACGAGTCCTCTCTATTGCATAATGTCTGGCATGCAGTGTGTGTGGTCTGGGAGGTTGAGTTGTGGCTTACTCGAAAACTCAGCCAGGAAGGAACTGGTCCAGTCAGCTTCCGGGATAGGTACCGAAGCTGGCTGCCTACAACTTACCTGTGCGTTGGGGTGCCCCCCCCCAATGCCGATGACGCACCCCCACCTCACCAAGCTACGAGACAAGTAGCTCCAAGCTCTCTAGGTACTCTCTCAGCTTCCAGCTTCGCCGGTCCGGCGCGACAATGCGGGGTCTGTTGCAGCATGAGTGAAAGGACCTCTCTCCATTGAGGACTCACCCACCCCCCTCGAACGGCATTACAAACATAAACTGGACCTTGCAATTGCCGGGTAGCTTTATCACCTTTGGCATGTTACACGCCCCCCCCGACTCGTCAATCCGAAGATACCTTGCTGAACGAGACTCTCGAGGAGGGGTTGCTCCATCCATCCCTGCACTGTCGATGGTGGGGTAAAACTGGCATCAACACGACGAGGGGCAACGGTCAATGGCAGAATCGAAACAATGGGACGGGGGGACCGGGGGAGGAAAAGATACAGTCCATTCAAAAGCCAAGACCGTCGTATCCCTCCTTCCTCCACTTCTCCGATCCGATCTCAATGGACTTAACTCGGGATTTTACTTATTAGGCTCATCGGATGCCGCCCTCCTCTCTGCTCTGCAACCATAGAATAATTCCAACCTGCCCCCCTCCTCTTCTTCTTTCATTGACATCCTCCTCGTCCTCCTCGTCCTCCTCATTTTGACATCTCTTGCCTGTGCTTCTCCTCGAATTCAAAGCATTATACCCCCTTCTCACAAGTGATACCCCCCAAAACAGCCGCAACAATGGCCGCCGCCGCCGTGTTCCAGACCAAAGCATCCATCACCAACTTCGGGGGCCAGCTCCTCAAGCTCTCTCACAAGTCCTCCACCACCGGCACCGACATGGCTGTGAACCTCTACCTGCCTCCCCAGTGCACCACCCGCGCCGTCCCCGTTCTCTTCTACCTCTCCGGCCTGACCTGCACCCCGGACAACTGCACCGAGAAGGGCTTCTTCCAGGCCCAGGCCTCGGTCCGCGGCGTCGCCATCGTCTACCCGGACACCTCCCCGCGCGGCCTCGACCTGCCGGGCGAGCGCGACTCCTGGGACTTTGGCGAGGCCGCCTCCTTCTACGTCGACGCCACCCGTGAGCCCTTCCGCCAGCACTATCGCATGGAGACCTACATCACAAAGGAGCTGCCCGAGCTGCTCTTCCGCGAGTTCGCCGGCAAGCTCGACCGCTCCCGCGTCTCCATCACCGGCCACTCCATGGGCGGCCACGGCGCCCTGTCTCTCTACCTGCGTCACCCGGGCATGTACCGCAGCGTCAGCGCCTTCGCCCCCATCGCCAACCCCTCCCAGTGCCCCTGGGGCGAGAAGGCCTTCAATGGCTACCTCGGCGACGACCGTGCCGAGTGGGCCAAGCACGACTCGACCGAGCTCGTCAAGAATTGGAGTTACGGCCCCCTGAACGCCCTCATTGACGTCGTACGTTGACTACCTTTGCCCGGATTGCGAGATAATGTAGGAACGCGAGAATTCTGACCAGGCATAAACAGGGTCTTGGCGACAACTTCTACATCCAGAAGCAGCTGCTGCCCGAGAACTTTGAGAAGGCCGTCAAGGAGAAGAACCTCGAGGGCCTGAATCTGAGATACCACTACGTGAGTTGGGCCACATCGAACTCGGATACGCAGCGGGACTGGAGGTGCTGACAATCACAGGGCTACGACCACTCCTACTTCTTCATGGCGTCCTTCTCCAAGGACCACGTAGACCACGCCGCCAAGCACCTGGGTCTCGGTAATCCCACCGCCTGACTCAAAGGCCGGGGCAATAGGTTGTAAACGAAGTAAATACCAGGGTTGACGTGGGTGTCGTTGAACGGCAGTGGCTTAATATCGAAGCTGAAGGAAACGGATACCACGGAAGTTGTGTAAACAGAGGGTGTCGCGTGTTGCGCATAGTCGAAATTTAGTTTTTTTTCTTCTCTCTTCTTTTCTAGGAATATGCTGCTGCTGCTGCTGCGGCTGCTGCTGTTGTTGCTGCTGAGACTCTTGAAATTCGACAAAAAATAACCGACGTTCATGCACCCATTCCCATCATGACCTTCGTGATGTGCAAACCCAAAAGCAGCAGCCCTTTCCCTTTTTGCGCATTCCATGTTGCGCGTGACATGGGTACTGAGCAGAAACGCCAGTGCCGGGTATAGAGACCGTCCGTCGTCCTGAAGGATATCTAGAAGATTGCAACCGAACCAGTGTGTGAAAGCGCCTAGCTGACCCGTTTCTCCACCTCGGGATTCACACTCTCCTTCTCGAGCTTCATTCGCATCTCCATATCCAGCTCCTTGCGTATGCGGTTGTACGCCAGTTTCTCGAACCGGCTGAGTGCGTTCCACCAATGCTGACCCGCCTCGTGCTCGGCGATGCGTTCTAACAAATCGGCCGTCTTGGCGCGCACTTCGCGGTCCTTATGAAAGAGGCCAAGGGCGATGTAGAATAAACCAGCATGCGATTCGGGCGCCACGCTCAGTAAGAGACAAATCTCATCGTAAGAGTAGACGTATTTGGAGAAGGCCATGTAGATTTCTTTGCTTTGCATCGGGTTCAACCGCTGCGTCCGTAGGCGGTCATGCATGTGGTGCAAGTCCAGACCTTTGAGCGGCTTTATCGTGTACATGAGTGCGAGGTCCTGAGCCTGTTAGTTGGAGAGGCCCGGGCTAGTCGTTTCATCGTCAGTGCTTACCTGGATGAAGCTGTAGTAGCTCCTTGTGTTTCGCCATCCTTCGATTCTCGTCACATTTCCTGCCAGCTCCTTGGATTTCGCCTGCTCGTTGGGCCACACGTAGCCATGCCCGTTGACCACTATAGGCCCCATCTCCAGCTCATCGCCACCAATGTAAAGAGCACTAGCGCCATATACGCTCTCTTCGAAAGCAGCTGCAATTCGCGTGAACCTGATCACCCAGTCTCGCCATTTGGCGCGAATTACCCGCTCACCATGCCTGGCCGCTATGCTCCTCAGTATGTCTTGCATGAACGCCACGTCCCCGGTGAGATCGCTCTCGGCCGCAACCTTGGAGGCGCCTCCAACGAGCCCAGCGTATGCTGGATTCTGTTGTTGGAAGTAGACCATCCCCTCTGTCACGGGTGCCGGTTCAATCTTGCTACTGATCTTAACTCGTCCCGTGGGCAAGTCGCACAAGACATCCCACCATTCGGGGTGCAGCTCGAACGTTGGATTCGTGACACCAGCGATGAACCCAGGCACGTTGAGGAGATCGTCGATCTTTGTCAGGTCGGTGTACGGGAACGCGTGCCGGGTGAAGCCCCTGAGTGTACCGCCAGATGCCAGGGCGCATGCCGCCAAGACTGCCTCCGCAACCTCGCCCGAAGGCATATTGTGCCCCAGGAAGATGACGCGCTTCTGCGTCAGTAATGCGTTGACTAGCACAATGATTGGGTGTGTATTCGGGCCGTTTGTCGTCAACTGCGCGTGCAAGGGGAAGGGCTGTGGCGCTTTGCCCTGCGGCTCAGAAAATTTCTGGATGAGTTTGATCAAAGAGAAGTCGCCTACGGTTTCGGGCATGACGGCAACAGGAACCTTGATCGGAATCGGGATGCCCTTGTACATAACTTTGCTTTCGAACTCGTGCGTATCGCGGGGTACAGAGTATTGTGATGACCCCTCAATGTGAGCTTTTGTCCCTGCTCTGGAAACGCCAGGTAGCTTTTGCGAATCTCGGCCCGAATCAAAGGACAAACCGGCGAGGTGCTCTCCGCGGTCCTCGGCTATCCTCATTTGAATCATCTGTTCGAACTTCTCCACAAACAAGTCTTTGTTGTCACTGGCTAACAGCAAATGTCTCTCAAGCAGGCTGAGTTTTGGCATGAGAGACAGATCCATGGAGTTGACGGCATCGTACAGCAAGGCCAATGTCTCAGGAACCGGTGCCTTGAAGTATTCGTCAAGGGCCAGCAGTAAAAGGGGCTGGGACTTGTTAGTGAACAGAGAAAGGGGATAAAGGTGCGAGACGATGCCTGCTTGCCTTGTATATGTGCAGGAACGGGTGCCTTGTGCAGATTGCCATTGCTTTCACAACAGCGCCTCTCTTGACCGTCTTGTCCTGTTTTGTGTTGACCAGATTCAACACATAGATCAGAGGCGGCCCTTCCCCTCCTTCGGGTTCTTCATCGTCCGACTCGGAATCGTCGAGCTCGTTCAAATCATCCAGCCTCCCCTCTTCATCGTCCAAGTCCTCGCTGCCGTCATCTTCATCAACAATTCCAGCAGCTCGGTTGCGCAGGCGTCTCCTCCTCTTCTTCCTGGCCTCCTTGGCTTTGCGTTCCTCGTCCTCCTCCTCCTGGCTCGTGTCCTTGTGCAGGAAAAAGATAGTCCAGTCCTGATTCCGAACGTGGGCCTGATCGGGTAACATGAGCTCCGCCAGCATGTGCTCGTCGCCGGTGATGGAGACAGGATATTGGTGCTCCATTACCGGGCCGCGGTCGATATCGAAAGAAGCGACCAGAATGTACTCGACATGGTTCTCGGTAGACCCACGAGGGTACTGTGAGCGCAGCTTACGAGGGGGATGCGCATCAGGGTTGTAGCGCCTCGGGGCGGATAGAGATGAGTGTTGTGAAGACACGCCGGTCGACGGCGTCTTGGACTTGGAGCTCGGGTTTGAAGAACGATCCGCCTCGACAATGGGAGGCGGTTGAGGAGATCGCGACGGGCGAGACGTATTGGACATTGACGAAGGGGACCTCGAAGCTGGGAAACTGGAAAGTGACGTCCGACGACTGGGCCAGGGACCGTTGGGTGGGGGGTACTGTGTTTGCGTGTTGGAATAGTTGCGCGTGAGGAACGGCAATGCGGTTTGTGTCGAAGCCATGCTGAGGAGGCAGTGTTTTAATTGCGGAGGCGATCAGATGGGTGTATGGGAATTTGAGGGATTCGAAGCGTTGCGCAAACTGTCGGTACCCAGAGCCATCCAGAATCGGGTGCAGCCGAGGGGGTCTGTTCGGGGAGGTGCAGCAAGTAAGGTTGTCTCCGATCGAGAAGCGAGGTTAGAAGGTTAATGGCTCAGGGCCAGGGACGTCTGAAGGCGAGAATGCGACATGAACAGGACGACCCAGAAGGCGGGAAATTTTGCGGTGAATCTCGAATGTCGTAGGGAATCGTAAAGGATGTTGGTCGTCGTCAGGCAGAGTCCTGGAAGAAAAGCCAAATGCAAAGCGTTGGTCTAGGGGGTGCGGGAAACGAGATAGGGAGGGCGCGGCAAAAGGGCGATGAAATGGGTACGAGGGAGGAACGCAGGCGACGCGGCGGTACATGCAGTACGTACACTAATTGGTTGGCTGTAGGTAGGTAGGTGTGCACGTTCCGGAGTAGTATTCGTTTCTAGAGGTAAGGTATGCATGAGTGACCGTCTTCAGGTCCAGGGTAGTAGCGCGAGGGGGCGTTCTCAGACGATTGCCGAATGCGCTCTTCGAAACGTCAGATGCAGGCGACTGATTGACAGCACCCAATCTCTGTCAACGAGCGAAAACAGGATCGCCCTTCGGGGATTAGAGGTGGTTACCGGAGAAGGAATACCGGTATCCTGTTCCAAAGGAATTAAGAAGCGTCAGTGCGTGGAAGAGTAGATCACCGAGACACAACCTGCTACGACGTTTAGTTTTGTCTTTGCCTCTGCTCTTCTGACCCTCCGACCATTGTGGTACCTACGTTGTTTCCTGGGCTTGAGTTCCAAACTGTCCATACCTCCTGACAGGGATGGCCTATGATATGATGCTTCTTTTTCTCTCACATTGTTTTCATTTTACATTTAGATTGTGCAATTCAACTCAAACCGAACCCCGTCGTCGGTTCGAATAATGCTTAACTAATAAGGTGCGTCGAAGCAAGGCACACGCACCTCTTTCGGCCAAACATGGCGTTGGATTGAGATGGAGTGAGGTCCGCCCCGAGAGGAATGCCATGAATCGGGCCTATGGTTGGTTGCCATCCCCCCCCTTTTCTTCCCTTCTGCTGGTGGTCTTCCACGTATCGCTCGGGGACAGTAGGCGGTGACGATTGGAGCAACTGGTGGTTACGGATAGATTCAGATTCAGAACTCTTCAGCGCGTATCTCGGAAAGCAAGGAGCAGCCCGCTGAGGGGTAATCGTATTGCGACTAAGTACTAGTCGCGCTAGGCTATGCTGTCAGTCGGTCTGCCCAAAGACTCAGAGCCCAGAGAGACGGACAGATGGATGGCACGTGGTTGACAATGCGGGCTAACATCTGTCTCCATGAGCAGTAACCTGTGTCTGCGGGAATGCGTCGACTAATTAATCTAAACATGCAAAGCAATGTCGATCTCGAATATTAGTTTTGCATTTCCCTTCCTTCAATAGGGTGCTCCTCTCCTTGTGCTGAGCCTTGTTTTTTATTCCTTTATTTCCTTTCTCGGAGTCAGCAGCCCCCAAGGGGCCCCTTG
Organism: Colletotrichum navitas; assembly: GCF_030913465.1. Lineage (NCBI taxonomy): Eukaryota > Fungi > Ascomycota > Sordariomycetes > Glomerellales > Glomerellaceae > Colletotrichum > Colletotrichum navitas. Next base: position 312,420 of record NW_026850550.1, on the reverse strand, counting down.
CTCCCCTCCCCTTTTCCACGTTCCCCGCCTTCCTTGTCCTCCCTGTTTTCCCCTTCGAGAGAATACCTAGGTGCCCCAAGCTGTCGCACCTAACCTAAATTCCGGCTTAGCGCCTAGGGTCCTCACATGAAACCCTTGTGGCTAAGGCGGTAGTGTTTTAGCACCTTGCGCAGCTAAATGCTATCCCAGGCCACAAGCCACCAGCCACCACCAGCCACTGCATACTGTATCGTCCACTTACGAGCCTATTATCGTGCACGGACGGCATGGTGATGCAAGGCCGTCGTTGTCACGGAGAGGACGCCTCTGTTTACTTTCAGCCCCCAAGCCATTTATTGTCTTGTCTCTAAATCAATGCCTTGCCGCATAATGCATTGCAACGCCAATTTGAATCCAACATAGAAGGCCTTTCCCCCTCTCTCTGCCTTTCGACAGAAAGAATCTGACACCGACGATACGGCTCTTTTCCCGACCCATTGTTTCTTTTTCCAAAATCGTCATCGCCCCTTTCCGGCACTCCCACCACCACCTCTTGGCTACCCCATATTTCTTTCGCATTGTTTACTTTGGTGGCAAGTGGGCGCGCGGCATAGATCCAGAGCAAGGCTTCCCTTTTTCCCGCCCACATCTGTTCCCGCCCAAATCCCCCTTCGACATGGTAGGCTAGGGTCCATCTCGCGCGCGGATCATCAAAATCTCTTGGGAAACGCATGAATTTTGACCTGAAGAACCCACAACAGGCAATGCCCTCTAGCTACAAACCTTCCCCACTAGGGCCTCACGGCTCTCCTCGCAGCTCTCCGTTCAGAAGACCAGAATCGCCAGCGTCACCATCGGCAGCGCGACAGCCCTCGACACAAGTGACGCCCTTCGGATCGCCGACGAAAGCATCCTACGCAACCAACAACGGACGCTTTGGCAACCCAACCACACCGACAGACACGCCTGAGATCCGGACACCTCGAGTACGAACGCCGACTGCCGAGACCACCATGGTCTCGCCACTGCCTCTCCGGCCGGGTTTGAAGAAGGCGATAAGCCACGGAAATGCGCTGTCGCATCTGCAGCCCGCCCAAGTCAGACAACTCCGGGAAGGATTCGAGATCTTGGATCGCGACAGTGACGGAGTCATCAACAGAGAAGACGTAGCGGACATGCTAAGCCAGCTAGGTAAGGAGGCCGATGCACGAAGGACCCGGATGTGACTGATCTTACACATTTCTAGGCCTTCCGTCCAGCGCATCCGATGTGTCACAGTTCTTCCCTCCGTCGGCCGCGCAGACGATGACGATGGCCGCCTTCCTCAACTCCCTGGCCACGATGCTGGCATCATTATCGCCCCAATCCGAGCTCCTCTCTGCATTCTCTGCATTCGACGATGACGACAGCGGCCAGATCGACCTCGCTGAGCTGCGCGATGCACTGCTCCACACGGCGCCTGAACCCGGCGAGCGGCCATTGACGGAGGCCGAGGTCGAGAAGGTTATTGAGGGATTCACGGGCAAGAGGGCGTTCAACCGCCACATGCAAGGCGGGTTGGGCAACCGCCGCGAGGTCTTCAGATATCAGGACTTTGTCAACTCCATCATGGGGACTAACACGGCATCCGAGGCGGCATCTGCCGAAGGATCCGAGGATTGAAGTTGATTTGAGCGAGTAAGCAAGGCATCTGGCATATGGGAGAGAAACGGGGTCTGACGACATGTGCGAGCGTCGCATGCGGCGACGAGCGCCGCGGGGTGACGAGCACAATTAAACGGAAACGAGATTTGACGAACACTTTCGGACATGACTGTACTTTTATTCATAGCCAGGACGTTGGATTGCGGTGGCGTCAGGTATAATTTCGGTTCGGTTTCACAGCATTGCGGGTTTTTATGCCAAGATAACCAACCCGTTTGGCGCTGGGTAGCAGCGGCAGCTCGCTCCCGCACAACCCATGTGATAACACAACTGAGGAGACGGCGGGAGGCAGACTCGGAGGGTCAGATCGGGTGGGTACGGTCTTTCGAGGTTGCGTCCATACACTATTCTCAACCCCAACATCCACGCTTGCGGATTTTGAGTAATGCGAAAGGCTGGGGAAAGCAAGTTGGTGATGGCAGTGCATGCGTCTTGTCTGCACCCGCGCTTGGTCCCAGCTTGCATATATGTACGTGTACTCGAGGAAAGCGTTTGGGCCCCGCCGTATCCCTGGATCTCATGTGGCCTTTTGTCAAAAAAGAAGGCACTGGATGGGCAAAGCGACGGCATGGTGATGCCATGAGCTCGGTTGGCAGGAGGCTGGGAGCTGCAAATCGACCAGGGCCTCCCTCCAGCGCCTGCAGCCTGCGCTCGCACCCGCAGTGCAGCACGCATAGGTATTTCAAGGGGCGGGCGGTTGTGGACTGGGACATGGGTCGGTTAGCTGGTAGTCGAGTACCTACTACTGTTGCTCTGGCTGCTGTCGCCTCCCCTCCCAATAAAGAGAAAATAGAAAAGATAAAAATCCAGGGACTTTCCTCCCCTCTCTCCTCCTGGAACACGGCGCAGGCAGTGGCTCGGGTCGAGTAGCATCAGACATAGCAACACAAACTCCGGGCGGTTCGGGGTCCTGAAGGAGGGTAACTATAGGTGATAGTCGGAGCTGATTGGCCATGATTGCAGGGGCCATGACGGGCCCCACCGAACCTTCTCGAACCGACCCGCTGGTTTGCCGTACATGGGAAAAGGCAATAGCCGTTTGTTGCAAACGCCTCGATATATCGATTGGGCCTTTCAGCCGTTACCGGACATCGGACCACAGGAAAGAATCGGTCTTTTGGGCATTTGTCACTCTGGTAGTATCCGGAGAGGCCGTCTTTTGGACGCTTTCTATCTTCACTGCCGAACCATTTCATCAGCTCCCAGCAGCTTCCATCAGTCAGGTCTTAGCTAGCTTGGTCCCCTGTCAACGCCTTGACGCTATCATGCTCTGGGGTCTGGAGCTGAAGACCCTCTAAACGGAGGCTGAGCGTGTGTCGAGCTCCTCTCTTGCGTACCAGGAGCGTAGGTACCCGTCATCCTGGTCCAGGTCCTAGTCCAGGTCCAGTACCATGAACCGTACGCGGGCAGGTCCATCTGACATCTACCTCCTACATCTACCGCGCGTAGTGCACAATCGGCCACCGAGGGAAATGAAACAATTCGGAAGAAAAATAAATAAAGAGCGAAAACAATAGGTGGCTAGGAGACGAGACAGCTTGGAACCACGACCAGTGGCCGTCGTCCGACGATCTTGTCGTCCACCCACCATTCGGCAGGTATTGTGGTAAACAAACCGCGACTTAGAGGTTGCCATTGGCTCCTCGTCGGCTGCTAGTAGTCATCGGAAGACGGGACTGTGCGCCTCTGCATGTACTCGATACTATGCATGGTTCAATGGCCATTGATGATGCTACTGATGACTTCTCCCTCGTCCTGCCAATGAGAGCTTCCGTGCTGCAGGCCCAGCACCCCCATTGCTGGACACACGCGCACACACGATGTGTTTCTCTGAGGAGGCCGTCTTGGGAGCCAGCTCTTGGGCATATCATATACATTGTACATTTCTGCATGCCCTGTCCGCGTATAGGCTGGTTGGCACACCTTCCACATTACGCATGCCCAATCCAGCACCGAGGCAGCATCCAGGACCTTAACTAGTCACCCAGACACCCAGTCGAGTCCCCGTCTTTCCCGTTAGGCGCAAACCCAGGCCTGGTATAGTGTAGGTAGGCGGGAAAAGCAACAGGAGAGACGGGGTGAAATTGTGCACAGCTGATCAATCGTGAGAGGTGCCTGCTCCCGCCCCCCCGCCGAGTAGCAAGGCTCCTCACTCGCCTCGCTTGTTGTTTGGGTTTAATTTTGGTACCTATTTCATCTCTGTTCCTGCCTTGGGCCACCGAGAATACGACTGGAGCAGAAAAGCAACAACTTTGTGCATTTCACATCTGAAGCTTGCCACCGACTTCCTCTCCTGCTTGCTCACTTGCTTGCTTCACTGCTCATCAGTACTGGACAGCTTGTTCTCCTCTTGCCCCTCCTCCCTCTCTCGTCCATCTGCCTCTTCCCTCTGCGGATCCTCTGGCTCTCTCGCTCAAGCACCCTGCTACCTCTTCCGCCAGCTGCATCTCCTCTCCAGTGCCCACTCTGATGGGTTGTATTCTCTCTGGCCGAGCCTTTTCGCAGTATTAGCCTGGGCTTCCTTCCTTTCATAACTTTGCCTCCCGAGAGCCGCCCAACCTCTCCCTGCTCCTTCTTCCTCTCTCACACACACTCCTCTTCTCCTCTTCGTCTTTGTATTCTTGGAATTCTTTGAGACGAAGCTGAATACCCGACTGTACGCGTATACCGCACCAGCCGCACCCTACCGCATTCCATTCCATCAAGACGAGTCAAGCAAGGTACCACTCCCTACCTTCCAACAGGCACACCGGTGAGCACAAGAAAAAAAAAAAGAGCACCTTTTTTTTTTTTTTTTTTTGCCTGTCTACCCCCCTTCACTAGGCCCGTTAATACGCTTTGGGGAATCCGGTGCACAAGCATAACCTTGCATCGAGGTTACTTACCTAAACCAACAAAAAAATAAGCCTGCGCATTCTTTGGTTCCCCTCAGAGGGTGACTGCTTTATCAATGAAGCTCTTTGCAAAGAAATCGTCCAAGAAGCAAGGCCAGGACGACGACGACCACAACCAAGATTCGAGTTACTTCCCCTCCTCTGAGGCTTCTTCTCCTACGAAGTCGCCCATCAAGCCCCGATCTCCCACCAAATCTCCGACAAAGTCCCCCACCAAAAAATCCTCCCAGCCCGCATCCCCAGGCCCTCGGGAGACAAAGTCGTCGCGCACATCCCGCACTTTTGGACGCCACCCTACCGATCCTGGATCACGCAGGAGTAGCAAAATCGACCTTGACTCCCACCCTCTCAACCTCCCCCCGGAAGAGCGTGCAAAGAGACTGTCCGCCTTGTCAGCCATGAGTGGTAATGCCATGGACGTCGACCGTGAGTCAAGCGCAGCGCCGTCGTCGCCTGTTCCGGCGCCTGTTCCGGCTCCTGCTGCGGTGCCCCAGCAATCTCCTGCGCAGTCTTCCCCCTCTACCCCCAAGTTGAATGGCATCAACACCAATGTCAACGGCGACGACGATGCCCCGGCCCCGCCCCCTCATAAGTCGAACCCCTCCAGCCCAGTCCCCACGACCGAAGACGAGGCCGAGGCCTACAAGGCTGCGGGCAACAAGTTCTTCAAGGACAAGGATTACAAGAATGCTATTCTTCAGTACTCCAAGGGTATGTCTTGCTGTTGTGAAATCGATGAGGCCACGAGTTAACAAGTCCCCTCCAGCTATCGAATTAATCCCCGACTCGGCCACTTACCTGAGCAACCGTGCTGCTGCCTACATGTCCAATACCCAGTACGAGTACGCCCTCGAGGACTGCACCCGGGCTGCCGACCTGGACCCCGAAAACCCCAAGATCCTTCTCCGACTTGCCCGCATCTACACTAGCTTGGGCCAGCCCCAAGAGGCTCTTCTTGTTTTCGGCCGCATCAACCCTCCCCCCTCCGCCAAGGACCAGGCTTCGGCCAAGGAGATGTTCAAGCACGTCACCGCCGCCCAGAGCGCTCTCCGTGATGGAACTGCCGGCTCAATGGTTCTCCATGCTCTCGACCAGGCCGAACGTCACTTGGGCTTCGGCGCTTCAAGACCTCGCAAGTGGCAACTTATGCGAGGCGAGGCATACCTTAAGATGGGTAGCGTCAATGCCCTCGGCGAGGCGCAGAACCTCGCCATGGCCCTGCTCAGGAATAACAGCCAGGACCCTGAGGCGCTAGTGCTTCGTGGCCGCGCTCTGTACGCCCAGGGTGAAAACGACAAGGCCGTCAGCCACTTCCGCAAAGCCATTAGCTGCGACCCCGACATGAAGGATGCGGTCAAGTATCTTAGAATCGTCCAGAAGCTCGACCGCATGAAGGAGGAGGGCAACTCCGACTACAAGATGGGCCGCTGGCAGTCCGCCATCGAGAAGTACAGCGCTGCGCTCGAGGTTGACCCGGCCAACCGCGGCACCAACTCCAAGATCCTGCAGAACAGAGCGCTGTGCAAAATCAAGCTGAAGGAGTACGACGGCGCCATTGCCGACTGCGAGCGCGCCATCAGCCTGGACTCAACGTACCTCAAGGCCCGCAAGACCAAGGCCAACGCTCTTGGCCAGGCGGGCAAGTGGGAGGATGCTGTGCGTGAGTGGAAGTCTATTCAAGAGCTTGACCCCGAGGACCGTACCATCCCCAAGGAGGTGCGCAGAGCCGAGCTCGAGTTCAAGAAGAGCCAGCGCAAGGACTACTACAAGATCCTCGGTGTTGAGAAAGACGCCGACGACAACCAGATCAAGAAGGCCTACCGCAAGCTCGCCATCATCCACCACCCGGATAAGAACCCCAACGATGAGCAGGCTGCCGAGCGTTTCAAGGATATCGGAGAAGCATACGAGACCTTGAGCGACTCTCAGTAAGTCCAATGCTCTTTTGAAGAGGAGTAACTCTTACTAACCAACTCCCCCGTAGGAAGCGCGCTCGCTACGACAGTGGCGAAGACCTCATCGACCCGTCTGACATGTTCAGCGGCGGTGGTGGTATGGGTGGTATGGGCGGCATGGGAGGCATGCACGGCGGCATCGACCCCGAGATCCTGTTCAACATGATGGGCGGTGGCGGCGGGGGCGGATTCGGTGGTGGGGGCGGCTTTGGTGGGGGCGGTTTCCCCGGAGGCGGCGCACACTTCAACTTCGCCGATGGAGGAGGCGGTCGTCCGCGCCAAGGTGGCGCCGGGTTTGGCGGCCGCGGCTTCAACTTCTCGACCTGACAATCCGAGTCGGAGGAAGATGAAGCAGCCAACTACGACGAGTCTGCCGAGCCAGGACGCAAAGCAGGTCGCTCGTTCGCCCAAGAGTCAAGGAAGAGCCACACGAAGCGGCGCCGAGATGAAGGCGACCGACTTGTGGACAAGGTCCGCCGGTATGGAGTCTGGATCGTGGCCGCCCTGGTCCTTGTCCCCGCGCAGCTCCTTGTACTGGCGGTGGCAGCTGTGGGATTCGTGTACATTTGCATCATAGGGGCCCGGAAGCTGGGCATGCGGCTCCGCGGCGAGGAGTGAGCTTTCGACTTCGGACCTTGGCATTCGGGATATGTTTTCTTGTTTCGGGATAGACTATGACGCACAGAAAAAGTCGCACGCTCACACACACACACACACACTTATACACCGGCGGCGTTTTACCCAGGCATCAAAACCGTCTTCGTGTTTTTTTTTTTTCTTCTTTGTTTTGCCGCTTTACTGTATGGTAGAGAGAAAGAGAGCGAGACAGCGAGAGTCATGGCCCCAATCTTATCAACACCCCGAACTCATGGGATATGTAAAGAGAGAAGAGCAGAAAGAAATGGGAAGGAAAGGGGCTTCTTTATACATCTCATGGGATGCAGGATGCTGTTTTTCTAGTCACGAGGTTAGGCATAACTGACACTTGTTAATGGATAGAACTGTAAGCGTCTCTTGGTTGGGGACGCCACGCCAGCCAGTATCGTTTTGACTTGTTCCTAAATACTGTTCTTGTGCTTTTCGTTGTGCCATGTTCTACACATGGCTCTGGGTATCAAATTATTTGCGCCCTGCTTTCTGGGTGCACCACCATCCTTGGGCCATACACGTCACCCCCCTTTCATCTGCTCCGTAGCCATATCGATGCCCTAACCTCAAAATGACTCTGTGCTATGGTCAACTGCACCCCTTCCTTAAGCCTTTGGCCAACTCAGAGAAACCGGGGAAGAGGGTCAGAGAGAAGTGCCCCTACCCTCCTGCTCACTCTGCCGTCCCAGGCCTCCCGCTCCCGGTAACCTTTGTGCTCTCCAGGACCCGCGCGACGTCGTCACGCAGCTCGGGCATGCCGCGCTCGATGTGGTCGGCGAGGACGTCGCGGAAGCGGGCAAAGGCGCCCATCTTACCGCGCATGAGCTGGTTGCCGCGGCGGACAAGCTCGACGAACTCGCGCGTGTAGATGTCCGGGTTACGGCCATTCTCGACGTACTGCACGAGCTCGGGCGGGATCTTGGGAAGGGCGCCGGGCAGGTCGGGCGACGGGGGCGCGCCGGCGACGGCCGTCATGTGCACGCGCTGCAGGGACTGGGAGAGCGCCTGGACGGACTCGGCGAGCGCCGGGCCCGAGGGGTTCGAGGGCGTCGCGTTGTAGGTCGTCACCTGCACCATGATCTGGTATAGGTCCTGAATCGTGTCCTTGAGCTGCTCTATGCATGGAGGACTGATGTCAGCGAAGGGAAAAAAAGTGTAGAAGCAGGCGAAGGAAGGGGGGGGGTGGGGTGGTGCGTACGCTCCAGCTCCTCGGGAGTTGGTTTGTCGAGAGGCGCCATCTTGGGCGGTTGATTTTTAGTGTTTTTTTCCTTCGTGCTTTTCGCAGGGCCTTGGTGGCTTTCGTGGCTTGGAGACGGGCAATCGCGGGTGAGCTGTGTATCGCGCCCGAGTCGCGACCTGGGTTGCGGTCAAGGTTGAGTTGCAATGTGAAGGACGAGGCTGGGTCTGGTCGACGGCAAGTTCAAGCACCTCGAACATATGTGTGGGGTAATTAGGTGCTGCAGGGGTGGTAAGTGCAGCTGGGATGGGATCGGGGCCAGTGGTTCCTGGCGCCGCGGCCGTCATGCCGCGACACCCTGGCCTTTCATAATGAAAGAAGCTCACTCATGAACCCCTCCCCCCGTTCTCCATAACTCACCGGCGGTTTATACTTGGCTCCCTGCCGGAATTATACAACGTCAGCGAAAGGTAGCATTAGGAGCCCGGTTTGTGACTAAGCGTTTTATTTTGAATTCTGCATGTCGCACTACTGCTAGTGGTAAGGATATCTCTCAAGTACTTGTTCATGACCTTCAGAACCCATCACTTCCCGCCGAACAACTTTCGAAGAGCTTGCATGTTCTTCTTCTTGCCCAACTCCTGGGGCGAATCCGCCCCGTTGAAGAGTAGTGTGTCTGTACTGTGGTTCTGTCCGTGGCTACTGCTGCTTTCGCTCATCATGCTCGCCATCTCCCTTGACAATTCCAGACCAGCTCCACGGCTTGCTCGTCTAGGAGCAACCACGACAGGCTGTGTGGTCCGTAGCCGCGGGGATGGCGACCGGATCGGATTGTACCGCTCCAGATACTCGGATGACTGGGGCGGAGGTGTTCGACGGACGACGCTACGCCGTGTGATGCGAGCCGGAGTTAGCGGGCTTTGGGGCCTGATACGGCGAAGCTGCGGTGGCGGGCTCTTGTACCGCCTTATCTGCTCTGAGGGCGTTTCCGGCGGCGTGACATACCCTGACGACGTCGTCGTGCCCGACTTCTCGAGACGCTCTAGACGGGACGCTATGCGCGACGAAGGGCGTTTGAGGGGTTCGTTGCTCACCCAAGAGAGGGGCGGCGCGCGTCTGATCTCGGGAGGCGTCCAGACCGAAGAGGACCCTGGCGGAGTTTGCAAAGGTGATGAAGGACGGACAGTTGTACCAGGTCGTTTGTTCAAACCAGGTGACGCCGCTGACTCCAATGTTGAAGTTCCTGATGTTGATGTGGCCAGTGTCTGCGCGAAGTCCGCCAAATACCGAGGGGCAGCGCTAGCTTCGTCCCATTGCCCTTCCGGTTGTGCAGTCCTGGGGAAAGGCTGCATCCGTATCGGTATGGGCTTCGTCGGACTCGCTCGGAAGGTAGGTTGGCCTATGGGATCGTTGATGGAGACGTATATCGTGGACTCTACAGGTGGTGTTGCCAGGCACTCCCTAGCCCGGTCGTGCGACCCGTCTCCCGCTCGACGGAGAGAAGACGATTCTCGGCTCAGCGTTCGAATGGACTGTGACTGGGTCAGTAAGAGCCCATTCTTCTTTCCGGGTGACTTACCGCTGGGGCCCTTCTTAGGCGTCCTGCCCTGCCCTCGCCAGCATCCCATCTCGCCCGGCTCAAACCACCGTCTACCCTCTCAACCCTCGCCAGCCCCTGCTGCACCACGTCCCCTCCCTCCGTAGCCAGACAACAAGCAGCACATAGCGGCGGCACTTCGACCTCCCTCATACGCCCCTTGCCAGCTGTCCCGGCAACCCGTCGCATCGTACTACTGCTCTCTTCCTCATCGGCACAGTGGCCCTCGTCGAAGAGCTCCAATAACGGCACGCCACGATGCACCAGCTTGCTGCCGCAGAACAGACACCCGTAATACGAGCGGTGCCAGAAGCACTATCCCAGGCTGATGCACTCGTCGCCACGGTAGACGATCTCCCCGCAGACCCAGCAGATGGCGAGGTCAATGAGCAACGCGTGGCAGGCCGAGCATGCCAGGCGTGCCTCGTGGCCGACGACATGAGGGTCCTCGGATGTCTGGTAGCAGAATGTACAGGTGAATGGGACCGAAGCACGCGGGGCCATGTTATCAAGAGAAGGCACCGTATGGTGTTATCAGTAACAAATCATATGGGGGGAAATGAACATGAAGCGGACGTTAGGTTGCTGACGAGAAGTGAAGTGTTTTGTTATGGCGCAAGGTAGGGTCGACTTGGCTGCTCACTGCTGAAGATGGCAGCTGCTTTAAGAAATGAAGAAATGGAACGAATCGGCCCCGCTTGCATGGTACGTTCCTGCAACTGCCACCCTTCAGTCGGCGTAACTCGACTAGGAATATCAGATCAACTCAAATCATAATGCCATTGTGTTGTAAGAGTACAACTTTTGAAGATCCGAAAGCTCAACCAAGGTAAACCATGGCGGATACCTAAACAAGACAACCCTTTGCCAACTCCAGTCGATAGGTATGGTACAGAATGAAACATAAACAACGCAGAGGCCAATACTTCTCCCCAAGTAACCTCCATGGTCTAGCCTACCCAATTCTTTCAAAGCAAAACATCCTGTTTACGCCGGTCGTATACCCCTGACCTCGTACTGCCAATAGCATCAGTTGTCAGATGCAAGTGAGAGTACGTGTTCCACCCTCCAGATATTCTTGTTTGTCGTCATATAATACAGGTTAGCGACACCAAAGCTTGGTATCGCAAAACAACGGGTGGGTTTATCATGCTCCCAACAATCATTCGTGCAATGTTCAACGTCGCATTTTCGGCTTCGCGAGCATGTTAAGTCGGCTTAAACTCATGCCGCTGCGCTTCATGGGGCTGGGCGAAGGGGCAGTCCGAGAACCCTGAATCTTCTTGCCCACAGTACCGGGGGTCGTTCCCATAAGTCTGGGGGCAAGGAGAGCATCGCCCTCAGGAACATCCTCAGCCTTACGTCTCTTACCGGCTCTCTCAGCTGGCTTCTCCTCAAGGTCTCCCTCTTCTTCAGGGGCCCGAGCCCGCTTCTTGTTGGGCATGCCGTGGGGCTTGCCGGCGAGCAGCTGCATGGGGGACCTATTCTCCTTGTTCGCGACGAATTCGGTGCCGGTCGGGAAGCCACCCGGCATGTCCAGCGAGGGCCGGACATGACGCAGGCTAGCCTGTCCAGCAGACGATCCAAAGCCAGTGGGCGAGGCGCTACCAAACCGAATTGTGTGGTCGCTGCGGAAGGTGAAGGTGCCAGGAACGGTCGGGGGCAGGTCGTTGTTGCTCTCAGTCACCTTATCTGCGGTCTTCTCGCTCGCCTTCTCAGATGGGCTTTCGACATTTAGCTCTGGATAGAGACCATCATCCTCCTTTCTCTGGGTGACGTTGCCGAGCATGGCATCAAGACTCGGGTACTGAACCTCTGCGTGCTTGCGGATGGGAGTCATGCTGGCAAAAGCTCGGTGCGCGACTGTATTGGGAGCAGCAGCGGCGGCGGTCCGATCAGTGTCCGGAGTGAAGTCGACCCTCTTGAACAATTTCCTTCGCGGAGTTGTGAACGGAACGGCTTGCAGAGGCTTCTTATCCGCCACTTGCGGCGCGGGGGTTTGCGAGGTACCAGAGGCGGGTTGGGGAATGGCGCTCTTCGTCTGGTCCAAAACTCCCTTGCCGCCGCGCAGGATTGACTTGACTCTTTCAAATCGGCCTGGGCTCACAATCCGGCGTTTCAGCTCGGCCGTCTTCTCCAACGCAGTTAGGTTGTTGGTCGTGGAAGACTTTGTGAGACCACCCAGCTCAGGCTTAGAAGGCGACTTTCTAAGGCTTCCAAGCTCGGGCTTCGAGGGAGACTTTCTGAGGCTTCCCAGGTCGGGCTTGCTAGCTGACTTAGTCAGCGTGCCGGGAAGAGGCATTCTGCTGCCGGCGGTGCGGGCCAGCGAAGAAGCGGTAGGGCTCGTCAGGGATGCCAGGCTAGGTTGAGATCGAAGGCCAGCAGGGGCGTCGGTTCCGCTTGACTTGGGGCGCGGAAGAGAACTGCCATCGCGGGAAACAGGTCGAGCCGAAGAGGCGTCGTCCTCAAAGCGTTGTCTCACACGCTTGACGGAAGCGGGAGGCTCGATGAGGGCGAAGAGACGAGCCTTGGGCCGACAACTGAATGGAGCGTTCTTGGAATCGCTAGAGTCCGTGTCGTCTAGATTGGCCTTGGAGGGAGACCGCTTAAGGCTTGCTTTTTGCTGAGTAGGCGTGCCAGGCACGCCCAGGTTGGTCTTAGAAGGCTGCTTGAGAATTGACTTTGGGTGAGTCGGTGTGTCTTGAAGGTTTGCCTTTGAAGGAGACATATTGATACTAGATTTCGGATGCGTGGGGGTGTCGTCCAAGTTGACCTTAGAAACGGACCGCTTCAAGCTAGACTTTGCTTGAGTGGGCGTGTCATCGAGGTTGGCCTTAGACTGGGTACGCTTCAAAGAGCTCTTGAGCGGAGTGACTCGGCCAGCTTGGGCCCGGAAAGATGAGGGGTGGCCTTCGATGGAGTCCATCTTCTTGAACTCGGCCATGTGGGCGGCGCTGTAGCGACCAGACTTGCCCCGGGCCTTGGCAATCCTGCGCCCGCTGATTTCTTCATCCTCTCTCTCTAGTTCGCGCTTGGCGAGCAGCTCCATTTTGATTTTGGCGGCTTCCTCGCGCAGCTCGTTCATCATCTGCAGGGCGTCGCTGCTCAGGCCGGTGTCACAGGTAGGCTGCGCGACGCGGAAGGTGAAGGGCGACTCAGGCACGCCTATGGTCTTGGAAGGCGTCGTCTGATGGTCGGCGTTCTTGTCGGAAGGCTTCATGTCTCTGAAGCCAAGCCAGGTAGCCGAGGGAGGTGCGACGGTTTGGTGTACTTTGCTTGGGTGCATTTCGGACAATGGCGCCTTCATGTTCGTAGATGAGGAAGGTGTGGCAGGATCGTGGTTGGGAACAGCGAGGGCATTCAGGCTCTTGGCAACCTCTTGCGAGGGAGGGGTTTCTTCGCGTTCGGCGACGGCGGAAAGAGCAGATTTGGCTTTTGGCTGGAAAATAAATAAAATGTTAGTCGGAGTCCGCGAGTCGCTATTGTTTTTGTTTACACAAGCGGTCAAAGAGCTTCCTCACCTTTGGTGTGTTTGCACTTGCCAAACGGGCCGAGCGACGGCGGGGCGGCGACATTGTGATTGATGGCTGGTAGTGAGCGTTAACAGCGTCGTTTGCTGGAATGCCGGAAAAATCAAAAGAGAGCGAAGAAGCAAGATGAACGAGGTCGATCCAGCGAGGCCTTTGTGTTGAAGGACGAGAGGTAGATGATGTCAGGCGAGAGCGGATAGGGTTCGTTTCGGTAAGGAAGGTAGAGGTAGGTAGGTACGTAGAGCGCGACGGGGATCGCTGTGGAGGGGCTTCTCGTTTGTTTACATTGCGCGCCGAAGCCTAATTCCTGATTGGATGGAAACGGAGAGACGGTCCAAGCTCCTGCCCCGGGTCTGCGGCGGGTGAGATGGGGTCACAGTGGGAGAGACCGTGTTATTCACAATCTTTGCTGCGAATTCACATTGAATCTGTGCGGCGCCTCTCTCTGGTCTTCGTGATCCGCCCAGTGTTGATCCATACATGGATGGCCCTCGGGTACTCTTCATGGGTTGTAAACAAGGGGAACGCGTGGCTATGGAGCCCCCCTTCTACGATGTACTAATTCTCGAACTGTCTCTTGTTTCATAATACTTTTGTGCATCTCGTCTTGTTTGCAACTGTTGCAACGTCTGCCATGGCACGTCTTCATCGTCACCACTGCCACCATCATTGGAACCCGTATTTTTTCGATGTTCAGATAGGACCGAACCTTTAGGCCCTTGGCAAAGATGAGCGTGGTGGGACTGCACGTTGGATCTAAGCTTTAGATGGCAACTATAGCATAAATTCGGCTCGAGCCACCACAACTAGGAACATGACCTGCCGTCGCATCAATTGTCACGAACCTTACCGGCCTTCCTTTCTTAGTTGTCATCACTCGGGTTTGCTTTGTTTATGCCCTGCTCCATGGTATTTGACCTACTCCCTGACTCATGTGTATCTCGACCGCTTCATGATAGCAACAATGTTGACGTGTGGTTAACTCGTAGCGAAATGTGTTGAGACATTTATATTGGCCAACCTGAAAACCATGGCCCGACAGCGAGGAAATAAATACCTTGACCCAAGCGGTTGACAGGGCAAAAAACAAAAAAAAAACAATCCTCTGCAACCGTGATAAATGAAACTGCCTTGTATACCAACAGCAGCGGAGTATCGGCGGGGTTGCTCTTCACCACGTGGCTAGTATGTGCCGCCACTCGGAATCTTCAGAGCTAACACAATTGATTAGCCCCTCTGGCGTCATTAACAAGAGGAAAGTATATACCATATCTATCGGTAGTCTGAACTGTATTCGACAGGTTGGTTTATTGTTAGGCAAAATCCGAACGGGAAAAAGTGGTGAAAGGCGAGCCATATGGTACGATATCGAGTTTGGCCCTTCTAGCCGGACTGGAAAGGGAACACAATCCAATGCATACAATTCTTGCACAAGACCAGTTGCCGCAGTCTTCCATGCGGAATTAAGGGCCGTCCAGCTCCGAGGCATTACGGCTCTTATTCTCGTCTTTTCATTTCTCGTTGCTCTTGAGCTTCAACGATAATCACAGGTTCTAAGCTTCGTTAGTCTCCAGACAAGAGGACTGTCAAACCCCTTACGTTTTCGCATCAACCATTACTATGGCTTCCGGAGCTGGCGGAGGGCGTGTTCCGAGAGGTTGAGAATGTCTTATTGTAAAACATGGAGTCAAAAAATGGATCCTATGTAAGCTAGAGAGGGCACGAGTGGCGTTTCGCTCTGTATGTACTATGTAACGCACTTCATGTGATCAAAGGTGTTGTCTCCACTCTTTTTTACTTAACTTGGGAGATGTAAGACAGGCAACTTGAAGATGGCATCGTCTTACAACTATCGAGGTAGCCTGGGAGAATGGTATAAAGGATCTCTTGAACTATCATATTAAGTGTAGAGAACACGGCTTTAATGAACACAGCGCCTCGCGTGCTGCCCTGTCGGCTCAGCTACCATGACATAATCGTGCCAGGCACGTAGACTGCCAGCGGTTGCGAGACGGGGGCGGCCAAAAGCCGAGCTCAATGGAGCACGACAACCGGCACGAAAGTAGACATGGACCCGCGCTCTTAGAACTTGAGTTGATAGGGAGATGGAGGATATGCTCCGAAATCTGTGCTATAATTCGGCTCAGAAGCCGCCGCCTGGGCATATCCTAGATCAGCCGGAGCTCGAACATCCTCAAATGCTTCCTGAAAGGAGAGCTGTGCGGCCCTCTTAACACCCCACGCGGTGTCGATACATGGGGACGACAATCACATCGATTTAATAGCCACCACCGGGGCTTGTAAACCGCCTTGGTCTGTCTCGGGGACTTCTTCCGCTTCGCTCTTCTTCAGCACGGCCTCCGCCTTGGCTCGCCTCTTCCGCGCCCGGCGGACTTCGATCTCCACGTCCTTCATCTCGGCATCCACCGATGCCAGCTGCGGAATGATGTCTTGAACAGCCTGAACCGAGAGCATCTGCGCCTGTCGCAGAGGCAACGGCGCCAGGATGCCGAACCATCGAAGGGGGTCTTTGCTCGTCTTCCTATGCTTCTTCGTCCTTCCGTTCTTCTCCGCTTGGGTCTCATACTCGCCCCCATCAGCAGGCGTTGTCTCGGACTCATCATGCGGAGCCTCATCAACACCACCAGGCACTCGCCCCTCAACCTCCTGGCCCTGAGCCTCACGGGTCTCCATCTCGGCCTCTACGGCCGCTGTCTTTGACAGCGTCACGGCGTCTGCAGGCTTGACGATCTCGAAGCGGGGAACACCCCTGCCGTCTGCAGAAACATCGAGGACCCTCGAAGCCTGCATGCGCTCGTCGTAGTAGTCGGGGCCATATCGGATGCCCCTCTCTGCAGAGAAATTGGCTCGTGCGATGTTTTGATACATGCCGGCCTGGGCCTTGCCGAGGCGCTCGCGCAGAACCGTGTATTTATCCAGCAGGACGAGGTAGCGCTCCAGCAGGCTGTCGATGTGGTCCGTATCCATGTTCGCGTGAACGTAGGAATATGTGATGCGTGCTGCTTGTGTTGGTGAGGAGAGAGAGGTGAGCCGGCAGCAGTGTGTGGCTGGTGTACAGCGTTTGGTGCCAATTTACGGACCGGTGGCTTTCGTTTGTTGTGGCTGATGAATGTACTGTGAAAGTGTCGTCAAGGTTGCGGAGAGCAGGCTTTCTGACTCTGGGCGAGGAAAAGGGGGGTTGAGTTGAGTTCCGTATCCTCTAGGGGCTACCGGTATGCATGAGTCGATAATCAGCTGTAAGCCTCAAAAACACAAGGGATTTTGTGGCTTGAGCGATGATCTGCACAGAGGGGATGGTATGCAGGGGTCGACCCGAGCTAGTGATTTCCAAGACCCAAGTCTGCGGCTGTGGTAGCGGTACTTGAATCTCTCGGGATACCAGGGAAGACTTTGGCCAGAAACACACTGCTACTTCGTATCAGTACTTTGAATATACCTGCCTACCAACCGCCGTTCTGCGAAGCAATCAGTGCAATCGGAGCAATTTCCCATGTGCGACTGCTCGACATGTCAAGAGCTCCATCTAAATCATTTGCGAGCGGGCAACATCACACGCCAAGATCGACTTCTACTGAGGAAAACGGCCGAGCAAACAACATGAGAATGGATTGCAATGCAACGGCGGCGGCCCCGCGAATCACACGATGACCGGGGCAAAGTCGAGGGCTGCCAGCAAACCCAGATAGGAACAGAACGACGAGATCGTCCAGTCCACTTCCCTTTGAAGGCTCGCTTTGCCCTGCCATGAAAGCCAGGATGCCGTGAGGTCGGTTGTCTATAATGCTCTCATGTCCCACGCCGCGATTCTGGCATGGCTTCATGTTTCAGTTTTCGATATTGACGGGGACGATGGCCACTGGTGCGATTGGGCCAGCAGGGAAGGGACACCGCCCGAAAAAGGATATGACAGTCAGGGAAAACCACAGTCATTGCAAGGCCTATCAAGAAATGGTCCGATTACCCGTCAAGACTTATTTCCCGTCGTCAACGGCAAATATCGAGCACGAACAGGGGGGGGGGTTGGGGTTGTTTCCTCTGCGTCGGCGATACCCGTTCTTGGTCACACACGACCCTTGGCAGCGACGGCGGATAGCGTTGAAGATAAACGGCTAAAAGGCAAGCGACGAGCTTGGATCTCATATGGTAGTCGGAACAATGGTCGGAAACCATAGAGGACGGCATGATGCGAGGTGATATGAAGGCCGGGCCATGCTGTGAAGTACCGGAGTCATGAATGGATGAAAGCATTGAAAGAAGGACGCGGGTGCCCGTTGACTGGTTCCCCTCCCAGCTTGTTCCCTGTACACAGGAGAATGCTTCAAATGCGTATCGTCCATATGACTTGGGAGACACTGCCTGACCCCGAGCCGTTCCCCGTCCGCCTCGGTGTTGTCTCGATTTCCGTCTTAAAAGCACGAAGGCAGAGAGACGGATGCGAGACGGCGGGCAGCAGCACGAAGATTGCATAGCAGGTGGGAACCAGCAGGCACAGCATGCCGCGGGCGACCGGTGGGATGATGGCGTGTCAGTGTCGAGCGTCGAGACCATGGGCCGAGCCAGAGACAAAGAAATACTTGCCAAACAATCCGTTCGTTGGATGAACCAAATCAGCGCACAGGCACTCCAAGGCGTGCCAGACCCGGATTGTTAATACTCGACAAGGGGCCAGACTTGTGGCACTTGCCTTGCTCGGTAGGCAGCATTGAACCGGTCTCGGGGTATGGAACAAGGTGAGAATACAGGTTGTAAGGCATGTTAATCCTGTGCCCCTTTGCTTATGATGGAGGTGCCGATCCACCCGAGGACGACCATCGCACGCCAATGCAATGTACTTACTTCACAGTAAGCAGAGTCAGCTGAAGGCATGGAGCTAGTATGCCAGAGGCCAGAGGCCAGAATTCGAAGAGTAATGTCGAGGAAAAGAATTGATTGCTAGTCAGTCTATAGATGAGGCGCCCATACTCCTGCCTTCATAGTCGGCCGCTGCATGCTGAAAGTGGCGGGAGAGATTGGTGGTCCGTCTAACTTATGACTTAATGCGAGGCGTTATCGGCTTTCGGGAGGGAATCGTCGGATGATTACGTGAAAGGAAAAGAAGTGACATAATGTTGGTGAAGAGGGTTTGTCGGACAAATCTGAGCTGATGCCCATCATCGACTCATGAAAGCTTATATCCAGAGGCTATTTGTTAGGTAGGTGGAGGATGGGAAAAATATGAATAGTTCAGATAGAAAGATGTATGCCCGATGTTTAAGTGGCCGTAAAGGAAGAGCCGACAAAGTCGACCCATTTTACCTATCTACCTATCTAGGTGCCGGAGGGACTGCGTTGGAAGCGCATCAGGCAACGTTGATACCTACGTTGGCGGGTATCCAATCTCCTATCACGGCCTGATGAATACTGTGGAAATCATGCGAGTATCTTGCATCGATTGATTTGCACACTGGTATGAGACAAAACAGCGCCTCAATGACAGGCACAAGCAGGCCCGAGCCATTTAGCAAAGAGGTATTGCGTGTACCGGGAAGCGAAGATGGATAGCACTGGTGTGCTTGTGTTCTGGCCGCCACCTCCTCCTGCCTTGCCTGTTCATTCAACAGGAGGCACCTGAGGTACCCCTTCCCGGCAGATTGATATATACGTACCTACCTAGGGTAGGTAGGTAAGTAGGTAGGTACCTTGCTTGCACCTCACCTCGCGTTTTGCAAGGAAGGCGGTAGGGGGCGGAGGCGCCTCAGGCCCTAAGTATCCCCAATCTGCGCAGCGACGGGGGGTCCTCTGGACACGACCTCGCTCGGCACAACAAAGAAAGCATCGACAGCACCTTTGCTGGCGACTGCGACTGCCTCTCGTCGTTAACCACATCACCAAGGATCGACTTGCCAACCCAGCAGAGGGCATCACGATGGCTGCTGACCCAAGATCTGCCCTCGGACTAAGAAGTCTAAGTCAGCGGATGCCTCTTGGCCAAGAACAAGGGACGATGACCCCACCCGCCTTTTACGGGATTTAAAGATGAAGGGAAAATAGCGGCCAGCGAGAGCGGTGAAGAACCAAGTCTCATGCCCACGGGGGTTTACACTAGCATGGCACAGTCGCCAGTGCCCCGCGTCCGATCCTGAGCGA
Source organism: Colletotrichum navitas (assembly GCF_030913465.1). NCBI lineage: Eukaryota > Fungi > Ascomycota > Sordariomycetes > Glomerellales > Glomerellaceae > Colletotrichum > Colletotrichum navitas. The sequence goes on along the minus strand of NW_026850550.1, from coordinate 292,789 downwards.
GACGGTGGGCGGGGGAGAGGGCCACAAGCCTATAGCCCCTAAGGCTTTGTTTGTCCAGCGCATCATCCTGGCCAGCGGTTAGTCCGTTTAGGTTTGCCGAGTTTGGCTCCTTGGGACGAGGAGCGCGCATCAGCGTCAGCACCGCCAGACGCACCTGTGCCAGACGCACCTCTCCATCTCAACGACAAGTCTTGTTGGCAGCGTGGGCGGCTGCTTGCGTGCTCGTCCGTGTCCATGCTGCGTCTCATCATTTTCTGCCATTAGTGAAAAGGGAGAGTGCAAGGTAGGAGACGAGGGAGGTCAATTGGAACTGTGATAACCAGACAAGGACATTGCACTGGATGATTACGTACCCCCCGGGTGGTGTCGTGAATTCACGCCCAGGCAGATTGGAAGCAAGCAAGCCAGCCAGGCTCGAGAGAACGAGAGCCCCAACCGAAGAGTAGCACCATTCTTCCTTCCGCCGCCATGGGCCTTTCATGGTCCGACAGGTACCTTGTTGCGTTGAAATACGGCGCCAGGCAGAGGGGTTTGGAGAACTATAGGTGGACTTCTGCCTCTTCTGTGACCATGAGGACATGACTGGGACATGGCGACCCTCCGGGTTAGGCCATGTCCTCCAGCCAACACTGCGCCAGACCCTATCAAGGAGCCCGAGGATAACCGACAAGGCGCCATCCCATCAGTCTTGGAACTGTGAACTGAAGTGCGACGGAGCGCCAATCCCAATCCTATGCAGGTATCATCAGTCAGCCTTGCAAACACTGAACTAACACGAGGGGAGAGGCGAACAGCCGGAGACTTGAAGCCCCCCTGATACGACTTTTTATCGGACACCATGCCCACCTGTCTGAGTACCCGAGGTCAGTATTTCTGATAGAATCCTACCCATCATCTTGGTACCATAGGTATATACAATGGCTTTGCTGCAATGCTGCTCAACCTTTAGCTACCAGGCGGCCTGGGGGTTGTCTTTATCCAACCTTCGTCCATTCAGCCCCGAAAAGACTAAAAGCATGTGGCTCACTCTGCGTAGGCAGAGACGAAGAGACCAGGAAATTCCTACAAAGGACCAAAGGAGGGGAGCAAACACCTTGCTTATTTCCCTAGGTTTGCTAATCAAACCAAACCCGACGGGAAACCGATTCTCGGGTTTTTCTTTTTGGGCCTGGTAGCAGAACCAGATAGACAGAAGGGGGGAGTGAGAAAACGTTGACATTTCCCCTGTGCAAGGTTGTATTCCTGCAGCCTTCCATCACCGATGGTTGACCACCATCCCCTCCCCTCTACTGACACCAACTGACACTCGACATTTTTCGCCTTACCCCATCTTCCAAATTATCTTATTGTTCTTTGTGCCCCTCCCTCCGCCCCCCCCCCCCCCCCCCCCCCCCCAAATTGCGGCCTGCTCTTGCTCCCTACTCTCTGCTCTCAGCTCTTTCCTTCGCATCATCTCCAAACTGCCTGCCTGCTCATTCGACAGGAACCCCGCAAGGCACTGCTGCTGCTTCTGCTGCTACCGCTGTTACTACTACCTATTACTACTACTACGGCTACCACCAATTACTTACAAGTCTACTGCCTACCCTCCCCCTTCTAATACCGGTATTCCTTCATCTTGTTTCCGCTTTCCTGCGTTTGCTCTTCGCTGCTACGTGCATCGAGACCACAGCCGAGGCCATCGCTAAAAAAAAAATCCAAAAAAAAATTCCCCGACATCTACTTGTGACCCTTCCTTGCCGTCCCTGGCTGGGTCCCTAACCCCCGTCCCGTCATCGCCTATTTTTCACTCGTTGCTCCCCTGTCTCGCCTTACTCTTACCGACCTTTTACTTCGCCGTATCTTCTCTCACCTACTACCTAGGTAGTCCTCCACCACCTCCTCCTCCTACTCTCGTCTGCCCGTGACCAACCACACACACGACTGGACCGCGCTCCCTGCTCTGCTGCTATTACTTCACACCCAATCCACGCCTTTATTCCTCCTCTCTCCCCCCCGTCCCCCCATTTCGATTCCGTCCAGTCGACGCCCACGTCCACATCCACATCCCACGTCTCCACCATCCATCTTTCCCGGCAACTACCACCACTACCATTCCCACTAACACTTACCACTCTCGCTGCCGCTCCAACCCCCCAAAACCTACCCACGCCCGTCCCAGCGCTGGAAATCACTTCCGACCCCGACCCCGACCTCGACAAGACAAGACACTTCGACACGACGCGCCGCGCAATAAGGGAGAGACTGCGAGACCAGTCTAAATCATTTTCTTTCCCACAGGTCTTTGCTCCTGCTCAGGAGCATCACTGATCTAGACAATGGTGGTCGCTACTATCAAGTGCGTACTCTCTGAACCGCTCCCTTTTCGCCTCTGCCCTCGCCCTCCTTCCCTTCTCTCCTTCCCATTTCCCATGCTCGCCGTCCTTGCCCTTCGCCTCCGTTGCTTGCCTTCTTGGCTGGTATCGATGCTGCTCATCTCGTCACTGTCGCAATCAACTGCTCTCGTGCTGGTTGGGTAATCGAGGTGGGAGGGCGTTCTGCGCGGTCGCCCATCCTTACTTGACTTGACGATCCACCCAAGGGGGAAGGCCATCAAAGCGCGCATGTCATCCAACATTTCATTCAACACCCAAACTGATCACTGTCTTTCTTAGGTGTGTTGTCGTCGGCGACGGTGCGGTCGGAAAGACGTGTCTCCTCATCAGCTACACGACGAACAAGTTCCCCTCCGAATATGTCCCGACTGTTTTCGATAACTATGCCGTCACTGTTATGTGAGTCCCTCCAGCACATTTGAACATCAGCACCGAGTCTCGAGTGTCTTCCAAGACGCCTTCAATGGATGAACGGATGGATGGACAAGACGGGTTCACAGGAAGACCACGCTCGAGATGATGGTAGCTGGGATGATCACTATTGGGCCTTTTTTTTGCTGACGGCCGTTTTCCCCCCTCCTTTACAGGATCGGTGACGAGCCTTACACTCTAGGATTATTTGATACCGCCGGTCAGGAAGATTACGATAGGCTTCGCCCTCTATCGTACCCCCAAACCGACGTCTTCCTCGTCTGCTTCAGTGTCACATCACCCGCCTCGTTCGAAAACGTCCGCGAGAAGTGGTTCCCTGAGGTACATCACCACTGCCCCGGCGTCCCCTGCCTGATCGTCGGCACCCAGGTGGATTTGCGCGAGGACCCCAGCGTTCGCGAGAAGCTTTCTAAGCAAAAGATGTCTCCCGTACGGAAAGAGGATGGCGAGCGGATGGCAAAGGACTTGGGTGCCGTCAAGTACGTCGAGTGCAGTGCTCTGACGCAGTACAAACTGAAGGATGTATTTGACGAGGTATATATTTCCGAGCTCCATCTTGTTCCCGACTTTGCGGTGGACACCAAAAACTGACATGCGTCCCCAGGCGATCGTTGCGGCTCTGGAGCCTCCTGCCCCGAAGAAGAAATCACACAAGTGTCTTATCCTCTGATGGTAGGACCCTCTACGTATGGGTCTTGCTTTCCTCCCGTCCTGCCCGGCTCTGGCTCTGGCGGTGAGCGGAAACGCCGAGAACCAGGCTTGGGCCTTTCCCCTTGCCACCTAGGTGCGCGCGCAAACGGTTCCGGGTTTCCGGCTCGGAATGGCACTTTGCACCTCTTTTTTTGCTTGCAGCGCGCATGGCATAGGACACGCTGGGCCTTGATTAACCGCAACATTGGACCGACCAAGAACGGTCGTCTCCCGCGAAACAATGGATTGGGGCTTCCTGGTTCAGCGACAGCGAAGATTTGGATTGGATCATCTGCCCGGCAGTCAGGGCTTCTAGGCATCTCGTCATCATGGGGGGCAGGCCTGTGAGGGACAGGGGAATGGGCAAGACGACGGGCTGTATTTCCCCTTCCGTATTTCGTTCACCAATTCCCAAGTCCTCTCTCTATCTCCCCCCTCTCTCTCCCTCTCTCTCCCTCTCTCTCCCCCTCTCTCCCCCTCTACTCCTCACCTTTTTTACCAAGACCCCAAACTCTTTCTTCTCGCTCCGACTACTCTTTGCCGTGGCCCGGATCATGGTGGTTTTCTTGCTTCTTTCTACATTTAGGGATGGGTAAATTCATCACGCAGGCAGGAATACTTCGATAGGACAGTTTGGCGATTGGAGTGCACTTTAAATCGATGGTCTTATTTTTTTTTCTATCGCGCTGACCTTGGGCATTGTCTCGCGTTCTTATCGTTCCGGCTACACTGTCAACACTATGATTGGCTTGGCAGGCCTCCTGCGTCCTCGCCCGCAGATCGTCAGTATTATATCAACTGTACAGAGTAAATATTCCAATATCGGACCAGCAGGGCCAGCCATCAGTTGCGTGCCGCTCGCGCCGATAGACGATGGCAGGTTCTTCACTTTCATCACAACTCACCAGGTGCAGGGAAAAGGATGCGGCAAGCAACGGACGGTGAGCCGTAAGTTTCGAGGAAAGCATGGCGCTGTTCTTGCTCTCGTTCATCTGCTCAAGCAGCAAATTCCCATTTGCCTGCCCTCCCCCGAGTTCCGCTGACTGCAAGAGCACGCACGCAGGGGGCCATTTCAACCTGACCCCATCTATGGCCGCCCTCAGGGCAGTCAACACTCAACAGGCCCGTTGGGCAGCCGCCGCAGCAGCAACAGGAGTCTAGTGAATTTAGGGGATGGGGAGGGGGGATGGTATGTACTGTTAGTGAATTCGGGAGGGGATGGGTGGCTGAACAAGGGGCGGAGGACACGGCGCATGACAATAATGACGTCGCGACCTCTGGCGCGCCAGGCTCCGTCCACCCACCAGAATTGGGGTCATCAATGCGAGACAGATGCGGTTAAGGAACTTCGTAGGCCGCCGCCACGACAGGAGAGGCATTTGATAGCTGTTTACCAGGGGCTCCACGGGATTTTCTTCGTTCTTTGTTCTTCTCTCTCCTTCTCTCTCTCTCTCTCTCTCTCTCTCTCTCTCTGTTTTGCCAATCCGTGTCTTGTCTTTGGGCAAATTTCTTCCCCGCTCTCACTGTCTCTGCACCCCCCGGACACGTCTCACGAGGGAGGTGGTGTCCAATGCGCGTCGCGAAATCAAGGGGACCTCTCATGTTCCCTGAAGTTTGCGGAGGGGTATGGAGAGATATACCGACAAGAGAGCCTCCAGACACTGGCCGTCTTTGGCACCAAGGTTTGGGCTAGGTTGGCTTATAAAAGATTGGATTGGGGCATACGAGACGTACCGCACATACCAGCGCATGCCTGAGCTACTCCAACTCATTACTCGAACGGTGCGGTGCTCCAGTCGGTAACTCCGGGGATGGGATTATGGATAAGCGGATAGGCCTCACTGTATGCGATATACCGAGTCGCGAAGCGCAGCGAGAGCGTGGCCGGGAGGAAATCGGACAGGTTTAGCTACATATCCGGGCATAGCCCCACTCGCGGCTGCCACTGCACCACCCCGCGTTCGACGTTTCCGCCGATTCGAGTCTCCCCTTCCCCAAATATCATCGATACCCTGGCGGGAAATAGTGCTCATGCACTCGATGACAATTCATTCCTTACTCAGTGTGCCGGCATCGGTGGGGCTTGCTTTCCTTGGACGATAACCCGTCAACCGTTATCGATTGGACTCTGTGGCCGTCCACTCCCCCGCCGGACGTTCTCCGTAGGCGCCCCCCAGAAGCTTGATGACATCCGATAACTGTGTACACGTACGTAAAGCCACTTGACAAGGAGACGGGGCTGTGGCCAATGACAGGCGCGGCCAGGCAAATAGAGTCCTCAAAGGGGAGGTCGGGAGAGCCCCGAAGGACATGGTTTGGGAAGCGGTTCAGGACCCTCAATCGCAAGGGCACGCAGTAGTCTGGACTGGCCCGGCCCGGTCGACGTTCTTTGCGCTTTCCGGTCTCCGGAGTGCTTGGCCCGGCTTGCTGTTTCTTCTTAAAAAAGTCGTCACACGCCGCTTCTCTGGTAACGATTCCTAGCCCAAGCCGCTGACTTCTCTTTCCACCTCTATCTCTCGCCAAATTTTGCACAGCACTTCCGTGATATTGACCCCACGCCTGACGACGATCATCGCGTGGAACCATACGGATAGATCTTATACAAACGACGTCATGAGGTTGGCATCGCTACTGCTGGGCTGCTCGTCGGCCCTACTGGCCGCGGGCTGCGGCAGCCACGGCGATGACGGCAAGGAGTGGACCAAGGCCGAGCTGGACGAGTTGGAGGCGAAATGGGGTTTCGAGGTGAGTCTCATCGGCCTATATGTGCCAATGACGATAACAAGCGGGAGACTGACGAATGCCTGTAGTGGGGTGAGTGATTACCTTGAATGAGATAGGTTGGGAGAGCGACTTGGGTTCACCGGCATGTAGGATTTACGGGTATTGGCGCCTTCGCCCACCTCAAGCATGCAAAGTGTCTGACGACGCCGTCCGAACTGTACGACATCGCAATCATTGGCGCCCCCTTTGACACGGCCGTCAGTTACAGGCCAGGTGAGTAAGGCCTGATCGCCTCCCTCAGATTTCAAAGGCTCAGCAGCATCCCCTCATTTCTCACACCGGAGATCTACCCTCATCCTTCTCCCTTCGCCGCGGCCACACAAAAGTGTCGGTCCCAGAACTGACGTTGATACCAGGCGCCCGCTTCGGGCCCCGCGCCATTCGCCAGGCCTCGAGCAGGCAGACGTCGTTCCGCGGCTTTAACCCACGCGCCAGCATCAACCCGTACGCCAACTGGGCGACGATCCTCGACTGCGGCGACATCCCCGTAACGCCCATGGACAACGTCGTCGCCCTCGAGCAGATGTCGGCGGCGTTCAAGGAGCTTGGCGCGCGGCGGCCCGTGTCGTCATCGCTGAGTCGGCCCAAGCTGATCACGCTGGGGGGCGACCACAGCCTGGCGCTGCCGGCACTGAGAGCGTTGAAGGAGGCCTACGGGGCGCCGCTTCGCGTGCTGCATTTCGACGGTGAGTGACATAGTCCCCCGAGGTGTTGACGAGGAGAGGCGTGAAAGGAGAGCAGAAAATGAAGTTTGGCGGGTGATTCGGGTGAGGGCGGCGGATAGACGACGACGGAATGGCTGAAAATGGTGCAGCTCACCTGGACACCTGGCACCCGGCCAAGTACCCGTCGTACTGGACCTCGACACAGTTCAACCACGGCTCCATGTTCTGGATGGCCGGAAACGAGGGCCTGCTGTCCAACGCGTCGTCGCAGCCGTCGGTGCACGCGGGCCTGCGCACGCGGCTCTCGGGCACCGACTTCGCCGACCACGAGGACGACACGGCGCAGAACTGGGTGCGCATCGCCGCCGACGACATTGACGAGATTGGCACGGCGGGCGTGGTACGATCCATCATGGAGACCCTCGGCACCGAGGACCTGGTGTACCTGTCCGTGGATATCGACGTGCTGGACCCGGCCTTCGCGCCCGGCACCGGCACACCCGAGCCCGGCGGCTGGACGACGCGCGAGCTGATCCGCATCCTGCGGGGCATCGAGGGGCTCAACCTGGTCGGCGCAGACGTGGTGGAGGTGTCGCCGGCGTACCAGAACGCCGGTGAGGAGACGGCGCTGGCGGCGGCGCAGGTCGTGTACGAGATCCTCAGCTCAATGGTGAAGAAGGGGCTCGAGGGGATGGGCAAGGAGGGTAAGGCTGCTGCTGCTACTACTCCTGTAGATGGGGAGAAGGACGAGCTGTGAAGATGAACCTTGAAAAAGGGGAGTAGTGGAAAGGAGTGAGGGCTTCAGTGATAATCTCAAAAGGGGATTCGGTCTCCTCGAGGTTGGTGCAACGGCTTAGTTGCTGTCGAAGTGAGGATGGCAGGGAGGGGGGAGGGAGGGTTTCGGCGTTCAGAGTAATGGGCCGGGGAAGTGCCCGACGGTACGGATGACGTTCTCGACGAAACATGTCAAAAGTCGGCCAACATACATATCCGGGCCTTTCGATCAGTGGTGCCCTTGCTTGGCGGTCAGACATCTCGAGATGGCAGTGCGTTGCTCTCTCTCCTTTAACGAGTCGCCTCATGGAATCGCCAGACTCAAAACACACGCAAAGAAACAAATACGAGAACAGCAGCCACGGCTCGTTTTTATGGACATGGAGAGATGAATCGGCTGGTTGCCTTGCATTGGTGGCGGGGGTTCCTTGTTGAGCAATAAGACAGCTATCTGCCTTACAGAGCTTCACGTTTCGACATGACGGACCGTCCTCATGGGGGGCGGCGCGCCGACGGAGGCGTCCCAACGGAAACAGGACCGGCACACGGCGGTAGGCATCGACCGCACCCGGCCGTGGGCGCCTCTCGTCGCCATGCATGTAGATCGGGGCCCTCGCCTAACCAGCTCTGCCGGCCGACGACACCCTCCCTCTTCCCCTTTTCCAAGATGCTTGAATCAGGTGGATGAGATACACAAAGTACACAGCAATTCAGGGAGCGATAGACCAAACAAGGACCCTGCCAGACGAGCGTCCCCCCCTCAAGCCTTCAAAAAGCCCTGCAACTCACCGCCTTCGATGGTACAGGTCCTCCTTCCCAGAAGACCTCACCGCAGTTTTCTCCCTTCTACCCTGTCGCCCGTTCTGACTCTCTCTCTCTCTCTCTCTCTCTCTCTCCTATCTTCGGAGCGAGCCGGGGGAGGGGTAGGTGAAGGCGGGTTTTTGGCAAGGGTAAATGTGATTTAAGAAACAGGCGGGCCCGAGCTTCCCCAGGCCCTTATCTCTGAGCAATTGCAACGCTCAATTGGCAAGCCCGGCCAGCCGGCCGGCCGGTGGTCCCTGGAGCAGCGCCCCCCTTGCGCTTTCGTGGGCGGGCGACTGAGCGCCGCGGCCGGCATCCAAGTGTGTCGTGTGCCGTTCGTATCAAGGGGGTTGCACAAACTGGCCGTTACTTGTAACAAGCCCCAAACAGTTCCAAGGTGACTCACACGCCCGACAGCCATCATCTAGCTGGCTTGTTCAAAAGGAGGGAGCGTCGTCCCCGGCATTGCATCAATTGACAGAAAACCGAATCCTTCTTTTGTTCTGTTGTCATATCATCTTCGTCTGTTGGAGACCCATTCATTCGGTGGTACTCTCTGTCTCTCTCCGTCTCTTAGTGACTCACAAAGCACAGTCACCACTTTCAGATACCCGGCCTCTCAGGTCACCCTCCGCCCACCCCTCCTTGTCTGCGCTGCACTGTGTTGCACTTTCCCACCAACCCAATCCGAAGAATTTACCCCGCCATCCAAACCGTCCCAAAAATTTCCCCTCCGCAGCATCACCACCACCGCCACGACTGAGTCAACAAACATCGTGTTCTTGCAGCCCGTGTCGGATCTTGTTGGTTCCACAGATTGGGAAAGCCCGCACAAAACACAAAAAAATGGCCGCCATTCAGGAATTGGCCGAGCGCCTCAAGTCCGACGACAAGGTCTACGTCGACACCGACGCCGGCGTTGACGAGCCCACGACCGCGGGCACCGAGTCCTCCCCCTTCAAGTCGCTTGCCGCTGCATACATTGCCAACAACGACTCCGTCACCTCGCGTCAGTTCCTCACCCGCGCCTCCAAGACGGGCGACGACGAGGCCGCCCGCCTCGAGTGGAAGGAGCCCGCAAAGAGTGCCGTGAAGAAGGCCCAGTCTGCCCTCGACGCCCACCGCAAGAAGCTGGCAAAGCAGGCCCAGATCGAGGCCAAGGAAGAGGAGCTGAAGAAGGCCCGCCAGCAGGCCCTCGAGGCCGCCAAGCAGGTCATTATCAAGGAGGATGAGTCGCTTCCCCCGGCGAAACGCATCAACATTGGCGAGAAGAACGTCCAGCTCGGCGAGGGTGATAAGAAGGGTGACCGCGTCAAGATTGCTGGACGCATCCACAGGCTGCGTGCTCAGAAGCAGGCCACCTTCATCACTCTGGTCGACGGCTACGGCCACCTCCAGTGCGTGCTCCAGGCCGGCGATCTGACCAAGACGTACGATGCCCTCACCTTCGCCCAGGGCACCTCCCTGTGGGTGTACGGCGAGCTGAAGAAGGTCCCCGAGGGCCAGACGGCCCCCGACAACCGTGAACTCCACGTTGATTACTACAAGGTCATTGGTACCTCGCCCACCGACGAGGATGCCATCACCAACAAGGTATCGCTGCTGCAGAACCAGTGGGACTCGCAGATGCTGGACAACCGCCACCTTGTCCTCCGCGGCGACAACGCCTCCGCCATCATGAAAATCCGTGCTGCCGTCGAGTGGGCCTTCTGCAAGACTTACAAGGACCTCAAGATCACAAAGGTGTCGCCTCCGGCTCTGGTCCAGACCCAGGTCGAGGGTGGTGCCACGCTCTTCTCTGTCCCCTACTACGACGAGGCTGCCTACCTCACCCAGTCCTCTCAGCTGTACCTCGAGACCGTCCTGCCCAGCCTTGGCAGCGTCTACTGTATCGAGAAGTCCTTCCGTGCCGAGCGCAGTTTGACCCGCAGGCATCTTTCCGAGTACACCCATGTCGAGGCCGAGCTCGACTTCATCGAGTTCCCCGACCTGCTCGAGCATCTCGAGGAGGTCATGTGCCGCGTCATCGATAACGTTTTGGCCGACGAAGAAATCGCTGCCTTCATCAAGGAGCTCAACCCCGACTTCAAGAAGCCGGTCCGCCCCTTCATGCGCATGAAGTACACCGACGCCATCGACTGGCTCAACGCCCAGGACCCCCCCATCCTCAACGAGGATGGCGAGCCCCACAAGTTTGGCGACGACATCGCCGAGGCTGCTGAGCGCAAGATGACCGATGCCATCAACAAGCCCATCTTCCTCACTCACTTCCCTACTGAGATCAAGGCTTTCTACATGAAGAAGGACCCCAACGACCCGCGCGTCACCGAGAGCGTCGACTGCCTCATGCCCGGCGTCGGTGAGATTGTCGGTGGTTCCATGAGAATGGAGGGCTACGAGGAGCTCATGGCCGCCTATGACAGAGAGGGTATCCCGTCCAAGGACTACTACTGGTACACCGACCAGCGAAAGTGAGTTTCCCCTTCTTCTTCCACCGATTTGTGACCACTGCTGACAATGTGTCTTCCCAGGTATGGCACCTCCCCCCACGGCGGCTACGGTCTCGGTCTCGAGCGCTTCTTGGCCTGGCTGGCCAACCAGCACACCGTTCGCACAACGTGCCTGTACCCCCGCTACATGGGACGTTGCAAGCCTTGAAGAGGTGGCCGTTGACGTGAAGGGTCCGTGTTGCTGGATAGAGGGAAACAAAAAACGCCCAGCGTGCATTGCAAGCGCTGCGGCGAGGCATGAGCGAGATCATTCAGGGTTTTCAGGGGCTTTGTAAGGGTTCCGGCAGCGGTTTGCTGCGAGGGTATCAGAGACGGGTCGGGGGTTCTAGATAGGAGTTACGGAATTCAACCCATCCCCATCGGAGATGCTGACTCTGGGAAACGAGAATCATTTAGCCAGTACGTGTAACGAAGGAGCATCGATGAGAGGGACGATGAGGTGCCAACAGGCTCCCTTCTATCAACGCTTCCCAAAGAGTTTGGTCGGAGCCGATCTCGGCCGGGTAACAGCATACGTGGTATGCTTGGACGTTGCGGGGGGCACACCCCGCCCGACGACGTATCCATATGGGGGTTTTGCGGGACTTACGCCCGTGATATCCAGCCGTTAAGACGTCAAAGCCAAAGAAAGAAAAACACAAAGGTGAGACAGTGAGTGCAACCTGGACCGAGCACATGGAATAGGTGTATGGAACGGCAGCCATGTCGTGGTTGGACTCGTTCCTGGGCGCAAGGCGGATTCGTACACTATGACAGTGGCCGTTGGTAGGCAAAGTCAGTCCGTGGTGGGCTGGTATGTTCGCAAGTGGCGTTATCTGATGCCTAGCGGACCGGGACCCGGCCGAACAGGCGTTGGCGAGGAAAGCTGCCAATTGGGCCGATCAGCCGTCCGAGTTGCAGCACTGAGTTCGGAGTCTGCCAGAAAAAGCTTCAGCTCCTGCTTGCTCGGCCGATGTTGGAGTTTGAGTGTCCACATCAGACCTCCTTCTAGAACGTCTTGGCGCCCTCCATCTCGGGCCGTATCTGGTTGATGACGCTTTCTCTCCCTCCCACCCTTGCAAGCCCAAGGAGGAAGAATGCCTTGCGAGTCGGTGGTTGAATTCTTAATGTCTGGGTAGAACCAATGATTCTCCATCACAAAGGTGGTGTCAGTGCTTGTGTGTTGCGGGTGAAGTCTATTTACCCTTTGGGTTTGACCTTTGGGGGGGGGGGCGGGGGGGTTGTCTCAAACACACTCGTCGAACTCCGTCCGAGGGGCAACTCAACCCGAGGCTGTGGCTCACCATCGTACGTGAGGACTGGTGCAAGGTGCGTCCACCTCCATTACACTCCCAGGTGAACGAGGCAGCCAGACTACGCGTACATTACCGACTCATCGACTATTCCCGAGAGACGGGAAGGATGGCCAGCAATTGCTGACCGACCGAGCGGCGGGGTTGCCTTACTGTGCAGTGATTCACCAGGATGCAGCCAATTGATCAGATGGTGGGGGTAACCTACCTACTGTAGGTTCGGCGTCTGGCAATACGAGGCGACAATCAATAGGATGCCGGTTATCGGTTGAGCAAGTTGAAAGCGGTTAGTTAGCAGGTAGCCAGGGTCTTGACTCAAGGGAAGTTTCCAGACCCTTTCAATGGCGTGTGGCGTGAGTTGTCTGTGGCGGAAAATACAGGCCAGGGAGTTTGCCCGGAAAAGGGACGCATTCTTGCCAGGTCGAAGAGAGAGAGAGAGAGAGAGAGAGAGACATGATGTGGTCTGTTGATGATTCGACGTGAGAATCAATTGGATGAATAATGACCTGATGCAAGGCGGACCCAATGCACCGTCACGGATCTGGCGCGGCATATCGTGTGGCGGGCGGGCAATGACAGTGCGTGGTACGTAGCGAGGGGCCCCAACTTCCATTCCAGCCATTGTGTTCGGGATTCTAGACCAGCGGTACTGGCCACATGCGTGGGTGCTACGACGCACATCGCGGCTATGTAAGGCACAGAAAACCTAGCTCGTTGTTTAACGCAGGAGGTGTGGATTGCAACCCCGTGTTTGACAAGTCTTGGATAGCGCCGAAAGTGTCTCCCCCCCCTTATGGTGGCAGTGTAGATGATGACGACCCCAATCAACGGCATGGCGGCGGTTTATCCCACGGCCATATGGCAGCGGTGGTGGGTTTTCAGGCGACGGAAGTGAATAATGACGCACCCGTCAGGTGGCGGTGAGTCTGGTCAAGGAAGATCGTGTGCGGTTCCGGTCAGCTAGATGGTTCAGCATCCGGCCGCTCCTTGGCAACGCTTGGTGCCAAGGAGTTTCGAGGTCTGGTTTCGACTTCTCTCTTTGTTACTGTTATTGCCGGCCCAAGTTGAAAGTGACTGTAATATGTTTGATCAATGGCGGGGAGTTGATGATGGCTCAGCCACAGGCGATCGTGCAGGCCATGTTGCAACATTTCATTCGACGTGGTTTTTTGTTGACCCAAAGCTCCCGTGATAGCCTGGGATTCTCTCTCCCTCTCTCTTTCCCTTTGTTTTTATTTTTGTTTTTATTTATTCAACCAACCCAGGCTCCTTGTAGCCCGTGTTTCATCCGAATAGCTCGACAGGTGTGGAGGCTTGGGGGAAGTATGTCCTGACATCTTGGGACACGGATACAGCAGCCGCACTGCAAGGAACAGCAGCAACTAGCCCCCCGACAGCAGAGCCGCGGGCATTGGCGTGGTCCCGTGCACCGTGACCTGTGTGGCACTGCAGGACGAGGCGAGGAATGGCGTCCCCTGCATCGTGCAACAAACCCGCCACAGTTTGTGTAAAGCCGTCCTGGCAGAGTAGTCCCTCGGGTTGACTCTCCGAAACACACCGCGGGGATGAGGTGGCAAGCCCTGTTGAGCGAGACAGTACGACGACGGCTTTTGGCCATTCGAGACGTGAAGACAGGCTGTGCATGTCAGCCTTGTGAGATGCGGCGAAGCGAGAAAGCGACAAACAGGGTGATATTCCAAGAGGGTGGTGGAGGTCCAGCTGGTTTAATTTCACAATCCTTCATCGGCATGATCGGATTCCTTGTGAGGCAGGGAGGCTGTAAGTATGTAGCGAGCCGATGCATCCAATATGGGGAAGCCGACTGAGCGTAAAGGAGAGCGACGGGTTGGTCCGGGGCATGCCACGATAGCGTCCAGGATGCTGTCCAGATCCAGATGCGTAGTGGTGCAGGCAGTAGAGCGTCGTGATCGGACACGATCCTTGAGTAAAGCCACACGGATACATCGAGGTGATGGTCAAACCCGCAAGGCAGATTGGCCAACGGCCGTCCGAGGGATTGAGTATGTCCGAGAGGCTCATTGTTTCGCAACGGGGTTGTACAGACGTCAGTTGTAGAGAACAAAGTGCAAGCCGGAGCAAAGGAGTATTTGCTCATGCCCACGCCTGTGCTGAAGCGGTGGGGCCAGTGTAGGAGCAGATATTCTGGCAAAGTCGGCTGTCTGTGTTCCACAGGGTTGGGTGAGGAGGAAGACGAACCCTTGGAGGATGGATCGGGGAGACTATTCAGAAGGGCACTAGCCAAGCCAGAACAGGCGGTGCCTTTCCCGAGCTATGCATGTTGGCCAGGCCGTAGGCAAGGGGAGGAAGGGTAGGGATGAATGGCTGGAAGGGACCAGGTTCCAGGAGGGGGCCGGCAAGAGGAGGAGTGAGTATGAGACGTACCGCTCAGCGGGCAGTGGTTGAAGTGTACTGTACGATACTAGATATGTGGTAGGGCCGGGGGTAAAAGGAAATGAACAGGGGGAGGGAATCTGCTCGCGGAGGAGTACATAGTGTACACTATACCAACCCCCCCGGTCTATTGTCTGTTGAAATGCAATATCCGCCTCTTGGCTCTGCAAGAGCGCACCGAACCTCTCGCGCTCTGTTCTCTCTATCCGTATAGGTCGCAACTATGAGACGGGTTTATCCACGAGTTCCAGCATCGGCCTTGAGGATACAGAACTGCTCGGGCGTCTTGATGATGGATGTTATACAGCAAATGGCAGGAGCAGGCGGTATATTGGCTCTGCTTGCAACTGCGTCGGAACCGAAGCGAGGCTCTCTTCCATCAAATGTTAAGAACAGGTAAGAGCAGATCCAGGGGTGAGCAGAGTGGAAGGTAGGGGGGGGACCAAACAGGGGTAGGACGAGGAGGCTGTTCATGTGGATAGGACTGAGAAATCGGGGTGTTGCATGGCTGATGCCAACGGACGGGTGGAGAACGGGTAGGAAAAGGGGACGAAGATCTAGTGTTTGGTACCTACCTAGGCACCTAGGTAGGTTGATTGATTGATTGATTGATTGAAGACATGGCACTTCTCGGTTCGCCACGTCTAGATGGAGCAAGAGTGGGCAAATGTCGGCAATACCGAGGTTGTGCGTACTGCAATGCTCGACCTGAAATAGCATGAGGCGAGTCTGAAGAGGCAAGGTAACCCGTTTCTGGCTCAGGGACGTAGAACTACCACGCTCTACACTAGGTGGTCTGTAGAAACAATTAACGAGCGAACAAATGAGGAAACGAGCACGTTTCGTTGTCCCCTCAGCCGTCATGAAAACCGGTAGAAGAAGCCCCGGAGAGAGGCAGAAAGAGGTGGGATGGATGGCGGCATGTCGGACGCTAAATTAGTAGCGCAACTGTGACGGTCGATGTTGAAAAAGTCTCGTGGTTGTGGCTGGACTTACCCGCCGCGCAACTGGCTATAATAAGACGGCGGCGGCCTGTTAACGATGGGTTGAGAACCCCTCGAGTCTCGATCAGTCAGTCTCGGGGGCTAAATACGAACAAGTGAGGTACGGTACCGCGACGTCCTGGACTTCTGGTGCCCGTTGCTGCAGCGAGTACAGCATTTGTTCTCTTGGCGCGGAACCAATACTGTCGAGATCTGACAGTTGTCGGTGCGTTGTTCGCTGCAGGTCAGACCTGCAGAGGATAAGTAGTTTGTATACTCTTACTCGGGGCGCCCTGAAGATCGGGGGTTTACTCAGAGTGCCTAGTGTAATGCACAATGTCCACTGGTACAGGTAGGTAGGTAGTGTACCGGTAGACGCCAATGTACGGATGTACCTTGGACTAACTTCTATCATTTGTGCAGATCGACCTGCAAAGCCAGGAAGATGCTGTGATGTCCGGTACGTACCGACGATACCTCATGCCAAGGTGTCCGACAATTTAGGTAGGTACGCAGTACACTAGCCCCTTCTTCGCTACCAACGCACACAGCAACCTCACCCACGTCCCCCACTGTCAGTTGCAAAGGTACTTCAAGCTACCTGGTGACTTGTCTAATTGGCCCACCGTACTGCGAAGGCGCACAACCCCCCCCCCTTTTTTTTTTTTATTCTTTTTTCCCCCTCTTCCTAAGTCTTCCCTTGCCCCTAAACTGCAACCGTGCAAAGCGCCCAGAAGGGGTGGCCATCACGCCGTTGAAACTATCTTTGACGTGCAATTTCTAATGCAAAGTATCGGAAAGGGGCTCGCCTCATGCGAATTGCTGAAGGGGGGCCGTTGGTGCTGCCTGGCACAAATAGGTAGGCAAGTATTTGTACAATCACGCGGGACGGACGACCAAGGAGACGACAGGCAGGAGACAGGGACAGAAACAGAGACAGACGGACGGTCCGTCAAGTCACTATTTGCATCTTCATCTATCTACTAGTAGTGCAGAATGGACATTGGCAGGTCGCACTCAGACCTAATCGCCCTACCTGGATGCCAACTTACTTTCATGTTGAGATAATTTCTGGGGGGAGGTGGGAGGGCAAAGCGACATGGACCTGCCCACACGAGCGGACGGTGTCAGGTTCCTGTCACGGTGGGCTGGTGATGGAAGGGCGGATGGGTCAGCAGCTGCTCTGGGCTCGGCTGAGAACAGAAAGACGGACATAGCGAAGCAGAAGCCAAGTTGCAAATCAGCCGCGCAGTCAAACGGCCGGCGAGAGCTGGATGGGACGGGAAGGGGGCAGATGCACCTCTGATGGTTTAATCATAGCACACATCATAAGGCGTGCACAAAGCACATGAACATGTCCACCATCCACTTGGCATTGCATCCACCCTCCTCGATCCAAGGACTCGGCCGGGGGTCATGACAAGAGACAAAGCTTTGATTCATACCTATCCCTCCCAACTCTCTCCTCTAGTCGTAACTATCGCTGTGCGTTTGTTGCTACAACAAAAGGAAGAACTGGATAGAAACGCTTTCCGCACATGCACACACCGCAGTACTACCTACTACACAACTCCTCCATGCCCATCCATGTCCATGACCCATCCCCCCGGGCTCCCAGCGTCCAGTCTCTCTCCCTGCTGTGGACAGCGAGTGTGGGCGGCGGTGGTGCCCGTGGGCTCACGAGAGTGGGTTCTCCTACCGTAATCCCTGGTCAGTCTCATTAAACTTAGCGCAGCCAATTCTACTTTTTTGACCCTTTTGGGCAATCTACCGCCTACACGAACCCCCGTCCACTCTCCTTCCTCCCACCGTCCGCCGCCCGCCCTTTCTCTCCTTGCTACCCTTACCTCACCTAACACCTATACTCCTCCTCACTCCGCTTTTCCTGCCTTCGCTCACCTCTTTTATTTTTATTTTATTTTCCCTTTCCCTTACTCCCGTTCGTCCACCTCTGTGTGCTCCTCTCACTCCCTCACCTACTACTCACTCTCGCTTCCTTGAGCTTTCAAACCCTTCCTTCTTTCTTCTCTCCTTCTCTTCCGGCCCCCCCCTGCTCTTATTCTTCTTACCTAACCTTACTTCTCGCTCCCTCCTCCTATTCCTCGACTCCACCATCCGACTTCTAACCCCCCTTCTCGACTTTACCTCTTCTCTTCTCCTCTTCACCTCCCATCACCTTATACCTCCCACCTACATCCCCTTCCTCTTATCCGCCCGCCCTCATCCTTATTCTTCATCTTCTATTCTTTATCCCTTGCAGCCAAACCGCCTGTCGCTGCTGCCGACTTCCTCTGGCCTATGCGATCGTTGCCGTATTGACCAATCCTTCACCTTGGCTTCCACATTCGTTGCCCGTATATCCTTCGTCTATAATTCTTTGACCATCTTCCGGTCTGCCTGCAAGGAGTGATTCATCCCGCCGCCGATCTCAGCACCGAACCGATCCGAACCTTGGACGCTCGCTCTCCAGACGGCTGCCCAACATCGACTTGCACGAATTGCAACTTGCTTCTTCGACTATCCGCTATCCGGCTCTCCCGACAATATCGTTGCCTTGAAGAGCTCTTTGTTCTGGACAGCATTTGTTGTTGCGTCGACCGTATAATTTACTTTGCTCACTTTTGGCTTCTGGACCCCTTCGCCACCAACTTTAGCAAACGGCCAGTCCATAGCTTGGTCCACCGACGAGCTACCAAAATCCGTCTTGCTCCACTCGTGTCTTGAGCTCCGACATTATTTGCTCGTCCCTCGATCAGATCTGACGCCCAACCAATCACACGTTGAATCTGCGGTGCTCTCAGAGTCCCGTAGCATTCCAACGCGCCCATCTCCGATTCTTCGTGCCTCCCAAGGGCACGTCTAATCTTTCAAAACGGCGGTTCTATCCCAAATCGGTCGGGACAACCTTGTCCCTCCGCATCTTCTCGGGATGCAGGAAATCCAAGGACCCGTCGGCCAGGGCGGCCCCAGTGCTCCTGGGAACCGCTTCGGCCACGCCTCCAAGCCTTCCAACAGCGATACCGGTTTCTCTCACGGAGCTTTCACTTCCAACATCTCTGGCTTCGCTGACAGGCACCCTCGCCGCGGAAACATTCCCACTATCAATACCCAACCCCTGAATCACCACCAGCAGGCGCCTCCCTCTGCTGCTGATATGGCCACTCCTGGCACCGGCTTCGATATGCAGTTTACTCCTCTGCTCCCCTCTCAGCTGCTACTCGGAAGCCCTTTCCAGCCCGGAACTCCTGCCGCTTTTGCTAGCCCTCAGTTCCAGAATCTCCAGAGCTTCCAGCAGGCCCAGCAGCAGAGCCAGCAGCAGCACCACCACCAGAACGGCCTTCAGAGCCCCATTCAGCAGAGCATGTCTCCCCAGCAGTACCAGGCCTTGGTTTCTCCCTCGACCTACGGTGCTCCCCAGTTCTTCCAGCCTCAGTCACCGACCGGCGGCAGCTTCAATGGCATGCAAATTCCCATGCAACCTAGCTCCCCCGTTTCCATGGGTCCGGGTATCGTTACTGGCACCAGCCGCACTGTCTACCTTGGTAACATCCCCCCGGACACATCAGCCGAGGAGATCTTGGGCCACGTCCGCAGCGGCCAAATCGAGTCCGTTCGTCTTCTTCCCGACAAGAACTGTGCTTTCATCTCTTTCCTGGACGCCAGCTCCGCCACCCATTTCCACTCTGATGCCATCTTGAAAAAGCTCTGCATCAAGGGTCAGGATATCAAGGTGGGTTGGGGCAAGCCTTCCCAGGTTCCTACCTCGGTGGCTTTGGCCGTTCAGCAGGCTGGTGCTTCACGCAATGTGTACCTGGGCAACCTGCCGGAGGACATTACTGAGGAGGAGCTCCGCGAGGACCTGGGAAAATTCGGTGCCATTGACACTGTCAAGCTCGTCCGCGAGAAGAGCATTGCTTTCATTCACTTCCTGTCTATCGCCAATGCGATCAAGGCCGTTAACCAGCTTCCTCAAGAGCCGAAGTGGCAGGCCCCTCGCCGCGTTTACTACGGCAAGGACCGATGTGCTTACGTTTCGAAGACGCAGCAGCAGAACGCTGCTCAGTACCTTGGAATCGCGCCTGGCTATGCGCACATGCTCACTGGTGCAGACCGCGACGTCATCTCCAACGCCCTGGCCCAGCAATCCGTTGCCGCGGCCGCTGTCGCGACCACTGCTGGTGGCATCAACAACCTTGGAAACCGTACCATTTATTTGGGCAATATTCACCCCGAGACGACGATCGAAGAGATCTGTAATGTTGTCCGCGGTGGCCTTCTTCACCACATCCGTTACATCCCTGACAAGCACATCTGCTTCGTCACTTTCATCGACCCGACGGCTGCCGCCTCCTTCTACGCTCTCAGCAACCTGCAAGGTTTGATGATCCACAACCGCAGACTGAAGATTGGCTGGGGCAAGCACTCCGGTGCTCTCCCACCCGCCATTGCCCTCGCTGTTAGCGGAGGTGCCTCTCGCAATGTCTACATTGGCAACTTGGACGAGACGTGGACCGAGGAGCGACTGAAACAGGACTTCTCCGAGTACGGCGAAATCGAGCTGGTCAACACCTTGAGGGAAAAGAGCTGCGCGTTTGTCAACTTCACCAACATTGCCAACGCCATCAAGGCTATCGAGGCTGTGCGAAGCAAGGACGAGTACAAGAAGTTCAAGGTCAACTTCGGCAAGGACCGTTGCGGAAACGCGCCCCGTCAGCTCCAGCAGCAGGCGCAATCTCCTCGCACTGATGGTGTTTCGTCGCCTCCACCCAACGGTTCCCAGAATTCGGGCTCCCCAACCAACGGCAACACGCCCCAGCAGTCGGCAACCATGTTTAACTCGAACAACCACCCCCTGACGATGTACCTGAACCATGTCTCCCAGCAAGCTCAGCAGCAGCAGCAGCAACAGCACCAGCAGCTTGCTGTTCACTCCCAGGCTTTGTTTGGCACCGCACAGTCGTCCCCTAGCGAGATGTCTATCGACATGCAGTCGCAGGGCCCCATCACGGGCCACCAGCAATCCGCGAGCATCTCGAACGGCTACCCTCAAAGCGCATCTGGTTCTGGTCCCACCACCATCGGCGGTCTTCTGGCTCCCAATAACAACCGCGGACAGCACAACCGCGCAGTAAGTCTGCCTGCGCTAAACCCCGGGTTCGACAATGGCGGCGCGCCCTCGGGCCACGAAGGAGAGCGTCGCGGCCACCAGTACCAAGCGAGCTTTGGCGGCATGGGTGCTGGCTATGGCCTGGCCATCCAGGGCGGCTTAAACCAGTGGGTTGAGGAGGAGGTTGCCAACTAGAGAACAGTGGACAGTTTGCTTCCCCCGGCATGCGATGCAACAGGAACATAGGGGAAAGATTGGTTAATCGTTGTAATTGCATCTCACGTCTTCTCACTTCCCATTCCTTTCTTGATTCATGCTTCTATTTTCATCTTTTCTTGTTCTTCTCATCTATAATTTTATCGCCACTTTGGCATAGTGGTTTTGGGTTGTTTTTTTCCCAGTTCCCGAGCACGAGGAGGATACTACCACACAAAATTTGGCATAACCCTTTCATGCATATGATAGTGGTCGAACATAGCAGCAGATACCAGAGCATGGCCGGCCTGGAAAACGGCACTTACGATCTGTCGCCAACGTGGAATGGACGGGAAGGGCACAGGCACAGTCACAGGCCCAGGAAGGGAGAGGGTGGATGTAGCAGAGTGAGGCAATACTGGCTTCGCGTAGCGGTATTGTCCGTGCATGTCTATTAGAGCGTGATTCAGGAAAGGCATCGGTTTCCCTGGACAAAAAAAAAAGCAAGCAAATATTGATTTGCATCTACAACTAGTCGTCACACCGTGATGTCGAAAATTGAAGGCCTGCTTGCCGTATGGTGAGATTCTTGTCTGGCCCTAGAGCCGGCGGGAAGCGCCGGCTCTCTGAAGGTGATACCAAATGGAACTTGGTGAGCTGAGTACATCTCGGACTAGCCAGCGTAATCGTGCCACACTTCTTCCCTTGGATTGACCTAGCGACTGTATGCCAACGCGAGACAGACGCCTTGTCTCCAGCACAATTGATCCTCCGTTTTCAAACTACCTGGCCGAGTCCCATGCCAGTGTTCGTTGTGCATTTATGCCGAGCGGGTGCGGAGTGCCAAGCAATCTGAGCCCGGAGAGACTGTCAGTGCGTTGAATCGTCAGATCCAACAAGGCTTCTCTTGTATTGGGGCCAAGAGAATGCCCAATCCAAGAGGAAGTGCGCTGAGCCCATGGCAAACTGACCGGTGCATCACACAAACTTGAATTGCAGCAGATAGCAACGCTAATTTTGTCAGGGAATCATTTCGCGAATTAGCGGAGACTACCTAGGGTTTGCAGCACGTCGACCAAAGACTCCCTCAACGGATGGTCTGCGTCGACATGTCTCTCCAGCCGCGCAGCGATGCCGAGGATGGCGCTGGTGGAGTGGACGTATCGCCTCTTCATCCCCTCCGGCGCGCCGACGAGCAGAGCGGTCGTAAGCTGGAGGACCGCAACCTGGGCCTCCTGCACGACGAGCGGCTGCCCGACCTCCGGTGCGTCCCAGGCGGCCACCGAGGTGACGAGATCCATCCACTCCTCCCGCGAGCCGGCCTCCTCGCTCTCGACGATGGGCAATAGGATGCGGACGATCTCGATGGCGCGCGCGGCCTCGTTCTCGTCACTTACCGTCGACGTGCGCTGCAATATGGCTAGAAGGTCCTGGGTTAGAGCGTCCCAGCCGTTGTGCGTGGTGAACTCCTCGAGGCCTGCCTTCTCGACGAGGATACCCTCCAGACCTACCAGGATCGGGGAGCGGAAGTCGAGTCGTGTCGGGGAACTCGCTTTGTAGAGGTCAATGAGCATATCCGTCAAGCCGGCCGCCTCCTTTCTCAAGAGGTCGTTGTCATCCTCGCGAAGCCAGAGCGACAAGACCCTGATGGCTGCAAGGATCAGGGGGTCCTCATGGATGTTGTCCTTCTTCGAATCCCACGAAATCGGCAGCCTCTTGCCCATGGACGTGTCTGTTTCCTTTTCCCGCGCATCAGGGTGCAGCCCAAAAGTTCCTGCCACGGATGCATCCCATCTGTCTCGTAAGAACTCGATGGTGAGAGACATGGTTTCCGCAATGACCCGGCGGATCTTGAGCAGAAAGTCTGCGGACATGACCATGTTTGCCGGCGATGACGTCTCATCATCAAGACTCCTCATGAGATATCCAACAAATCGGGTGGTGATATCGAACGTCGATCCCAGGCGCTGTGCAATGGCTGGATATGCAGGGTCATTGAGGAGCTCGAGTAGTCGCGGCAGAGTCGCTCTAGTATCGGTGAGGAGTAGGGTAATGAACAGGTACGAAAACGGCTTATCTTCTTTCACGTCGCTGGTGAAGAGAAGCCTCGACGTTTCGGCCGGGTACACCTCAAGCAACGATGCAGCGGCGATGGTGTAGGCATTCCTGGCCTGTGGCGTAGGCCTGCTGGTGAGGAGCTTCTTGATGAAGTTAACGGCCGGTTTGACCCACTTCGGGCTCGACGGGAGGGCCTATTCAAGTGTAAGTCAGCTGCCTGTACCTTCTCGAGGAGACAAGCTACCTTGGGGTCTGCATTTCGGAGAAATTTGCCGAGGAACTCGAGAAAAGTGACGGCGTCGGTGCCTTTGAAGGTCGAAACAAGGGCCTGCACTGTGCCATCTATCTTCGTCTTCAAGGCAGTCCTATCCTGCATCAGGCTCATGCAGTTGATCCAAGAAAACCCGAAAACTTCGAGGGCCGATGAGTTGCTGGGCGCAATCTCGACCAAGGGACTGACATCCTCAACCTCGAGGAAGGACTTGGCGCCTTCTGGGAATGCAACGAGGGTGAGTATAGTCTGAACGATCAGTTTAGACGTCTCCTCCGAGCTTTTTGTGTGTTAATGTTGAAGCTACGTAACGAGTTCCTGCAACGCACCTCTGGAGCAAGCTAGAGACTAGGAGAGGCAACCTCCCGACGAGTCTCTTGTCTCTCTTTGACTGATCCGGCAAGAGCAGGGCGAAGATATGGATTACTGAGACTGCCAGGTCCACCATGTTCTTTGCGTCGTTTTGGGCTGACTGGGTCGAAGACCCTGCCTTCACCAGCCGATCCAAAAACTTTGGAGAGATGGACTCCCATAGGCTAACAACGGTACCGGCGTCATTACGCAGCTCCCCAGAGTTGTCGAGCAAGGTTTTCAACAAAGCTAAACCAACGAATCGCGAGGTATCGTCTTTGGCTTTCAACATACTCTGAATTTGATCGAGTGATGCGGTTTGTTGGGTTGTCTGGGGCGGGTCAGGCGCTTGCAATGGCGCGTGAGGGTCCGCCGACCCCGATGATACTTCTTCCGACATGCTCTTGCGATGTTGTAGTAGGTCCCGGCTGGGGGTCTGATTATGCCGGCTTGATGGTCATGTGCAATGGACGAAAATGTGTGTAAGACGAGCTTCAGGTGTTGTCGTTTTCTTTTGGCTAAACAGCACTTGGGGGTCCACCAGTTCTCAAGAAAACACTTGCTATATTGGCTTGGAAACGTTCTTTTCTTTCTTCTAAAAGATCGGAAGAAACGCACAGATTATAGCTTGTCAAAGCCTGGTGCCTAGGCAAGGTTCGAGAAGTCAAGACCGGACGAAATGACGCTGTCGTGAAAAATTGCCCCGCGTAGAAGATACTGGAGACACAGATCGCCCGCACTCCATCAAGACCCCTGCTCTTGGCCACTTGCCCCCCGGCGTCGCATCAGCCCCATATCGGGTCGCAAAAGGGTCCGAGCTCCTACACCGAGTCAGCCACGCGCGGTTTGTCACCGAACAGGTATCCGGCCCGAGATAATAACGTTTCCGTTAATTTAGGAGAACGACAACAGGATGGCCATCATCTGAGGACACTGGGAGTCAACGTCGTCAGATTCGCATCATGGACGGTCGTGCACACAATGATTCGTCCGCCTCATCTTCAACGCGCCCGCTGAACAATGGCAACAACAGCGACCCCACCGACCGCGACGAACTGGACTTTTGGAGCGACGACGAAGACGTTGCCGATGTCTTGATCGAAGACCCGATCCACGACGACCTCGAAGAACCTCTGTCCTTCAAGCGCAAACAGAAGCAGGCTGTTTCATCGGCATCAGTACGCTTCCTATCTGCCTTCACCGGCTCGCGACCAGGCACAGCCTCCCCTCACTCTTCGCCGCGAGCTCGAACGCCGACCCAAGACCCCAACCGATCGCCTCGGAGAGCAGACGTGCACGGTACTGCAAATCAAAGCATAAAAGATGGCGCGCCATTGGACTGGTATGTCGAGGGGCCCGGCAAGAGAGTACGATATGAGGATTTGACGGCCATCGATTGGATCTTTGAATACACAAAGGAGCGCCAACGTCTGCGCGTCCTCCACTCGAGCGCGCACGGCCTGCTCGGGTTGTTCAAACAACTGCTGGATGCCAGCGAGATCTGGGTCATTCTGATACTAACTGGCATGGCTGTTGGAACTGTTGCCGCTGGCATCGACATCACGACAGACTGGCTTGGCGACCTGAAGACAGGCTACTGCACGAGCGGCCCGGAAGGTGGCTCGTTCTATTTAAACAAGAACTTCTGCTGCTGGGGCTACAGCGAGATTTCCAAGTGTTCTGGCTGGACACCCTGGGCCAAGGCCTTGGGAATTTCGTCGGCTGTTGGTAAATGGTTCATAGAGTACTTCTTCTTCCTCATTTTTTCGGTAAGGGTTGCGCTCCCATTGCTTACCGTCACGAGCTGATTCTTCTGAAGGTTTTTCTGGCATCAGCAGCAGCGATTTTGGTAAAGGAGTATGCGATGTATGCCAAGCATAGCGGTATACCCGAGATCAAGACGGTGTTGGGCGGCTTCGTCATCCGCAGGTTTCTTGGCAGCTGGACTCTGATCACAAAGTCGCTGGGTCTGGTATGTTGTTGTAGCCCTCACCGCTTAGTCAGATCGACTGACCGTTCTAGTGCCTTGCCGTTGGATCCGGCATGTGGCTAGGCAAAGAGGGACCTCTGGTACACGTTGCCTGCTGCTGTGCCAATCTGTTTATCAAGCTCTTCTCGAACATCAATGAAAACGAGGGTAAGCAGGTCTTGCAGGCTACTACACGTACATCACTAACATCGCATAGCCCGGAAGAGAGAGGTGTTGTCTGCGGCAGCCGCCTCCGGTATCTCTGTTGCCTTTGGATCTCCAATCGGAGGTGTCTTGTTCAGTCTCGAGGTGTGTAGCGTCGATATTCCTCGATAACTTGGGCTAATTGGTTCTTAGCAACTTTCTTACTATTTCCCCGACAAAACCATGTGGCAAAGTTTTGTCTGTGCCATGACGGCAGCCGTGGTTCTCCAGGCGTTTGACCCCTTCCGAACGGGTCAGCTTGTCATGTATCAAGTAAAGTTCAGCACCAGCTGGCATGGCTTCGAGCTAATCCCCTTCATCCTGCTCGGCATTCTGGGTGTAAGTAGCTTTCACCTTCTGCTCGAACGTCGCTAACGACATGACAGGGAATCTACGGCGGGCTCTTCATCAAAGCCAACATGGCCGTAGCTCGATGGAAGAAGAACACGCCGTGGCTACCAGGCCCGATCACTCAGGTCGCAGCAATTGCCCTTCTTACGGCACTCATCAACTACCCGAACCATTATATGAAGTTTCAAGCTTCAGAGCTTGTGTCGAACTTGTTCGTCGAATGCTCCAAGTATGTCGACGACGAGATCGGTCTCTGTAAGACAGGGGCTGCATCGACACCGACCATTGTGCTTTTGATTTTCGGGGCTATTCTCGGTTTCTTCTTGGCCACCGTTACCTTTGGCCTTCAGCTGCCTGCAGGGATTATTCTGCCTTCGATGGCCATCGGTGCACTCACTGGCCGGGCGGTGGGTATCATCATGGAGATTTGGGTCACAAATCACCCTACGTTTTTCCCATTTGCTGCCTGCGAACCGGACGTCCCATGTGTGACTCCTGGGACGTATGCTATTATTGGGGCAGCGGCTACGCTCGCTGGGGTCACTCGCATGACGGTTTCGATCGTGGTTATCATGTTCGAGCTGACCGGTGCCTTGACATATGTTCTTCCCATCATGATTGCCGTCATGATCTCGAAGTGGGTAGGAGACGCGTTTTCACGCAAGGGCATTTACGAGGCCTGGATTCACTTCAATGAGTACCCGTTCCTGGACAATAGCGAGGAAATGGTCATACCAGACATACCCGCCTCCCAGATTATGACTCGTATCGAGGATCTAGTCGTGCTTACAGCTACGGGCCACACTATTGGCAGTCTCAACAACATTCTCAACACGCACCCTTACCGGGGCTTTCCCGTTATTTCGGACCCCCGCGAAGCTCTGCTGCTGGGCTACATATCACGAGCAGAGCTCAGCTACAACTTGCAGATGTGCTCTCAGCCACCTAGATCACTTCCACCGGAGACGGAAGCTTTCTTCTCCCATCAGCCCCTTGCGGACCCGCGCACCACGCTCGATCTCCGGCCGTGGATGGACCATACGCCCATCACCATGGCGTCACGCTCCAATTTGCACTTGGCTGTGAACTACTTTCAGAAGCTCGGCCTGCGGTACGTCCTATTTAGCGACCGTGGTGTCCTACAGGGTCTCCTGACGAAGAAGGATGTTTGGTACGTGCTCAACGGGGCGGATGAGACGCGTCAGAGCAGCGGGCTGTCGAGAGGTATGGGTGTCGAAACCGGCCTCACTAGAGAAGACGCTGGCGGCGAGCAGAGAGGCCTGTTAAGGGGTGACGGTCATGAGGAGGGGATCAGTCCAACAAACGACCAGGGACCGATACTATAAGCTAGAGCATGATCTCAGGACAGTGTACGGTTTTTACTTAGACGCAAACGCAATCTCGTTACGACTCGACGGCCCTTGACACTTTTTACATCCGGGATTGCGGCGACCTCAAGAGGGCTTGCTACGACCAGCATGCTTCAGCGATGCGATTCAAAGGCGAGGTTTGCCGTCTTACCGCATAGCGGCATACTCCATTCTCTTATGATAGGACTGAACGGTACTAAAACCAAGGCGGAGTCATCATGCCAAACCCCACATACTTCCCAAGGTATACGGATATTCTCAAGGGAAAGGACCCATCATCCGTTCCTGGGCTCCTTATGGTAGGCCGCAAAGTCCGGCTCATGCAATTTGTGATGACCCACTGCTACGATTGTTGCAACGCCGTAGCGCTGTCATGGAGAGTCCGGAAACAAAGTGCAGCAGACAAAAGCAGCCATGGTTTCTTGCACACCTCTGATATGGGATATTTTCCGCCGGTCTGCCGAAATGGGTCGACAAACAGTGCGCCATGGCGGCGTTGTAAGTACAGCGAGAGGGTTTAATGAGGTGGTTACAGGTAGACCAGCCAGCCAAGTATCAGGTTTAGAGCACGTTACTATCTCAAAAGGTGTTCTTGAACTCTATAGTTAAGATCAAAATCCGACCGTCACAATCATTAGGGCAGTCAGATACCAGGATCCCTCGATGGTGTTGTTTCTCATAGAAACCTGATATGGAATACCGGGCACGATACCTATACTACGTTTTTTCCAACCCTGTCAGACTACTGTCGTGTACCTGTGCTACCTTGAGGAACCGCCTTGTTCGTAGGGTGCGATAAGTGTCCCTTGTGGTTAGGCTCAACAGTGACAACAAACCTCTTTCGGGAGTGTAGCATCATGCGTAAGGGCGGCCGGCGATTATACACAGGACGACTATAGGGTACGACACATATAGCTCGAGTTAAGGATATGCGGTAGGGGTTTTGAAAGAAGCCGCGACATAATTTCAAGTCGACCCAGGTTTTTCTTAATCGGGCTGATTACCATTACCGATGAAGAAGAGTTATCGTTCCTGGCGCTTAGTTGACTGGTTAGTTTTAGTACTGTTTTTGTTACACAGATTCGGGATTAAAAGCGATATCTCCCTGTTGCGTCAAACCAAGGGAACCTAGACACACAAGTGACGCGGAGCACTGGCAGTTGGGTTGGGATAGCGCGAGGCAGACCGTCTTCCTCGTGCGCCAGGATGTCTTCCATATGATATGTTGGACAGACTGCTCGCCTTGTATCAACCCAGTGTACGGATACATAACCCATATAGCTTATAAATGCCCGTTGTTAAAACTCCAACATTCCACATATCCTCCCAACGCCGATGTATCCCAAGGGTATCTTTGAAATGCAAATTGACCAGCCCGTTGTGTCGCACCCAAAGCCTACGCACGCGGAAAGCGCCCTCTGATAGCCGCGAAGGAGTCAGGCGCCGACATTGTATCGCTTTTGCACAGAACAGGGAACAGAGCAGCCCGAGATGTGACCCGGTATCGATGGGACGAGTGCCGTCTTTTCCGCCGTCCCCAGCGCCATTATGCACCAGCGCGGCGGCTTCCAATCCGGGAAGATGTCGCAAACGGCCCCCATGGCGGCCTTCACCTGCCTCGCCATCCGCTCCTCCAGCATGCTGTTTTGGTTCGCCGGCACCAGCTTGACCTGGTCATCGTAGACGGGGTTCTCGTCGCAGGGCACGAACACAAGCCGCTCAAGACGCGGCATACGCAGGCGGACGTGCTTGAGGACCTCGACCGTCAGGTTCGCGGCGCTCATGGACTGGTACACCCCGTCTATCCAAAAGATGGAGTCGTTGATGGCGAGGTGGCGCACGCCGGCGAGGTCCGCCGGGTCGCACATGGACATGACGGTAAAGAACTGAGCCCCGGAGGCCATGTACCCGTCGCGTGCGCCAAAGTAGAGGACGTCGTGTGCATTGTCGAAGAAGATCTGGCCCGGGTTGCGCGTCATGCCGAAGCTCAGGCGGTACGAGGCCAGAGCCTCGTGTCGGGATTCCCGACAGACGTGGAGGTTGACGGGGACAGCGGCGTACGAGGTGCACCCGCTCGTCGAGGGCCGCGGGATCTCAGCAGAGGAGGCCAAGGTGAGGGACTTGGCGCCGCACCTGATCGGGACAATCCGGGGCGGTGGGAGGTTGAAGCTCCAAATCTTGAGGCGGAGCTCCACAGGCAGTCTGAGGAAGAGATGCTGTGATGGCTTCGGTCAACTGGGGCTAGTCGCAGAATGGACTATATGGGAGATCGACGGAGCTAGACATACGAAGTTACGTAAGGTCCGAGGTGGTGTAGTCTGCGCGGCGCCGTCATCCGTTTGTCTACTCGGTACGGGAGTCGTCGTGATGGATGACATGGTATGTAGGCTCGGGGAGGCGGCGCAAAACTGGTGGTCTGCGACGCCGAGTTGATAAAGTGTGAAAGGGGGCCCGGAGCGAATGACGTGTTGTTGGACCAGTGCGGAGCACAGGTTGATGGGAGTCGAGGAGGGGGTTGGCAAGGATGAGTAGTTATATCGCCGCGACGTCGCGGCTCCCAGCGCCATCCCAGGCAAATGACGACAAAGAATGAAGGATATGCCTGCTAACCCGCTTCCCGCAACCACCCCCCTCCCCCCAGGGCGATCCGAGACATCATTCGACTTCTTTGACAAATACACAGCCCCGGGTGCTTATTTCAAAGCCAGGCCGCCGGGTGGCCAAAGATTGTCTGCACAGCTGTAGGAGGCTTTGCAGCATGTCGTGAATCATGACTACGGCTCTGGCGGCCACACCCTCCCGCCCAGTTCGAAGCATGCTAGTGTCGAGGAAGAAAGTGTGGCGGCCTAGAGCCCGAGGCCTTGGGACGGGGCGACCGGGGGAAACTCATGTTTGTCGGAAGCTGACTGCCACTTTGTCCACTTTAGGTTAGACGGCCTTCGGCGTCAGTATGCTCGAGGAGTGGCATGGCGGATTCAAGGGAGGATGAGTATCAGTATGCAGAACAAAGCTCAGAGCTACAGCAGTGTCGATTATGGGCTCAGACTCCAAACCACACGTTAGTGGCAGTCGAGACTCCCTGTAATGGCGTTCGAGATAGGCAACTTTGGAACCAGGCTCTCTTATTGAGAGAGAGAGAAAGAGAGCAGAATATACCTCTATGGTCAGTGCAAGAGAACGGGGGATTCCATCAATGCCAAGACCGTTTGGGATGGTTATCCAAGGGGCGCTGATCTGCGGAAAGCGATAATGGGGGACAGGCCAGTTTCTCCAGGCATACGGGAAGGAGTTGAGGATAGGCATGACGGGCATGCTGGAGCAGGGAGACGTGACGAAACTGTTAAATTACTACCTTCTTTGGTCTCCCGGATGTTGAAAGAAGCGAGCCTGCAAAGCTGACCCGGCCGTGAGATACAGAGGAGTGATGGGCGTCTGGTTGGTTGGTCCCAGAGGGTCGGGCTGAACCAGGGGTCAGGGCGTGGACGCTGCAAGCTGCTTATGACCGTCTGTGCGTTGGACCGGGGCCTCTCTGATTTAACCACTAGGTTCGGGTGGCTCTTTGGCGTCGTATCCCTAGCTGGGCTGTGGACAGCCTCAGCTGAAGTCCGAGTACGTACTCACCCGACCCTTACAGAGGTCGTAGGAACCTTGACGCTGCGGCTAAGAAACCTGCGCATACTACGTAACTATCCGTGATCCTCCCCCAATGACCAACGCGGGCCTCCCTTTCGGCCAGTCCCCATCACCACCCAGTGACTTGGTCGGCCTGCTGTTCCTTGACTTTCATCGGAAGAAACATCGGTACCCGTCGGATAGGGCCGACTGCTCCACGTCAAAGAGTCCTGCTTACCATGCTAGAGGTTTAGTATGGAGCCTTAGCGTCCAGCTGAATAAACAGAGTAGCGGCATCCGACCCTGACGACTCCAGACTGCCAAGCCATGCTCAGCATACCTAGGCGAGTGGGCACCGACGGTGTCTTAAGGTTGTTTGCGATGACAACAGTGTTCACCAGGCATGTAGTAGTGCTCGGAAACCGGCAGCCGAAGACTGTGAGGTCAATAGCTTGACCACCAAGTGAACAACTGACAGGTTGATGGTCTTACTCAAGGTTCCGTAATGGCCGCATGGAGATTCGTTTCCCCGAGCTGAGTGCCTCAGATACTCGGGGTTGAGTCCAGTTGCACATATTGCAACCCATCGCATCTGGATCCCCAGATGTTCATGCCCTTGCAAGGGGGGCCAGAATATCGATGTCTTGCGCCTCTGCAAGAAGCCTATCAGCCCCTGCTGGGTAACCGAATCCATCTGAACGTCTCGGTAGACTCCTCATCTATTGAGTGGGGCCTAAAGGTTTATATAGTTCTCAGTATCGGGCACCAAAGCTGGCTACACGCCATTAGCAGCCTTATCTGCAGGCCTGCTACAGGTGCTGCACACCCACTGTGGTTGAGAGCGGCCATTACGTTTTTCGCCTAAGTGCTAGATCACCTGACCCATTGAACAAGGGGGTCGGTCTGATCCCCTGTCGCTTCAGAAGTCCGAATTGTACTTGTCAGTCTAGGAAGGCAAAGAGTCATTGGCTGCGCGTGTGCCTCATGTCGTAGTTCAGCTATAAGACACGCTACGCTCATGGAGACGGAGACTTGCAAATCCAGCCCTCGCCGTTCTGAACATTCGGAAGTAAAATTCGGCGAACCACATCGCTGTGCCTATCACTTATCTTGTCTCATTCAGTTTCCGTGCCCGTATGGTAGCGATTCCCGTCTCCGTACGTATCGCAGTTGCTTGAGGTGCTAGGATGGCGAGAATCTGTTTGAGAAACAGGGGAAGCTAGTTGCGCGAGCCTCATACAGGCGGAATGGTAATAGATTGTAGATAGATATTCAGGTGCAATAGTTGAAGCTAGAGGAGTGTAAGTCGGGCAGGCAATGCTGACAGCTGTCCGGCTGGATGCACCAAGTGTCGGCATCAAAGCCACGTCTAGTCGTCACGTGTTCTCCGGCCACGGAACATTGAAGTGCCAACTGGGCTCTCGCCGGGATCTTCCTTCCATCCCATCCCTACGCCTGCCGCTTGACGTGAGCTCGACAGCGGCAACCGAGGAACATGATTGTTAACCGTCTTGCTGACTTGCAGCGGCCCTCGATTGGCGACCGTTCCCTTGGCTAGCGAGTGAGGGTCCATGGTCTGATCTGTTTAAGGGCTAATCGCGCCGGCTCATTGGTCTCATGAATGGCCTGCTGCTTCTAAGCGCCGGGGATGGCCACCACCACGACCAGCATCTGCGGGCTCCTGACCAATCTGAAGCCTGCCGGCTCTCCAGGACCCCCGCCAACCTCCAACCTCAGAACTCCGAGATGTCGCAAGCGCGGCTATCTTGCATTGGGCGCAACGCTCGTCACGGTAAATTTAGATATACGTTTCCTTCCCCGGACGCGGGCAAGATTACGTGCCGCCTCCAGGCCCGGCACCCGGCGCGTATCTCTGTGTCGTTTCCTGTATTTGTACGCTCCAGAGTCGTCGCCTTTTCGTAAGTTTGCGATGCAGAATACGCAGTACAGAATCCGTTCTCTCTTCTCTTTCCTACGTCCTTTCCTTTCACCGGAAACACTTTTTCGCATTCGTCGTTATCTTCTGTTTCGTAATTCAACAAGACCGCAGTCTCCTTCCCCTAGCCGTCATGTCTTCCGAACCCAAAAACGTCTCCCGCACCTCAGACTTTGAGATCGATGTCGAGGAAGTTCACATCTCATCTCAAACACGCATCCTGAAAGCTGTCGACTCTGCAAGGGTTGCTCTGACCGCTCTGGCTCTTCTTGCAAGTATCACAGTTCTCGGCGTCTCGGCAGACGCCCTGGCAGTCTACGATGCCACCCACGTGCCCGCCGACTACTTGCTCCCATTGTGGCCAGACGCCTTCGACCTACGCCCAACAGTAGCTCTGGTTGTGGGGGGCTCGATTCTCACCATTACCAACACGGTCTCTCTGCTCTTCAGCCGAGTTCAATCAGTTAGTCGAGAGCTCATTGGAGTGTGTATGCCGTGCCCTAGACTAACACCAACTAGCTGCGTGGCCAAACTCTCATTCACAACTCGCTAATAGCGGCGGCCCCCGCATTGGGGCTGATTGCATCGATCATCGCTATGTCCTTCTTTTATAGCATCAACGCATCGACCACTGTCGACACCCTTCAGAGCTGGAGCTGCCGGTGGTCTTCGGTTGTGATGATGACACGCCCGCACTTTGGCACTCTTTGCAAACAGAGCAAGGCGGGCCTCTATTTGTCCGTTTTGCTGATCCCAGTCGAGGCTATCATCTTGGGAGCTGGTGCATACCAGATGATCCTTCAAAGGAACGTAAGCAGGTCCAGCAGGGTGGTTGAGCAACAGCGCAAGTCTGGAAGCCCTGTACCGTCGTCAGTCCGCGATATCGAAGGAGAGCAGCACTGATGGGAACGGCCTGGGACTCACAAGGGTTTGGGAGACGTATATGTCGTCTAGTTGGCGTCCGCTGGTCGGCTCGAGCGAAGACAGCGACGCCGGAAACGGACATGGACCTCTCGCTGGAATGGAAGTCATGAGGAAGTGTAGGGTCTGAACGGCCTTATGCCTGTTGCATCTTTATACTGCGTATGTATTCGTACCTTTTAATGTATGATTTCTATCCCCGTCTAGAAGTAGCGGCGACACCATTGGGTGGATGGTGATGTCGCTGTCTATTCAGAATCCGTTTGTTTTCCCCATCATGACATCTTCATCGCTCAACCAAATGTGGCTCGCACCAGACCCCGGATCCGGCTTCCATAGAGGCCTAAATACAGCAAGGCATGCGCATACTCATAGTATTGTAGCTGCGCAAGCGACCACTCGAGTGTCCGTTGACGCAGGTGCCCCCGAGAAAGCGAATTAGTGGATTCAGCGACTCTTGATCTTGGCTGCTTGCGGAGAGGGCTGCGGTGGATCTAGGTCCAGGGAAGGGTGTACTGTAGATCATCTCAAAATCGAGAAACCTTATCTAGCACTTCCATTATCAACTTGTTGACATAGCATATGCATGGTCCTGAGCAACTCGAAATTCCATCCAACTCAGTCGGTAACACGGATGCTTTTGGCCATCTCCCGGCTCATCAAGTATTGGCCGATAGTTACAGCGTTGGGCACAGGGTATAATCGGGCCCCAGAGTCAACTGTTCACTGGACCGATAAGGATACGAAAGCAATGATTGAAAGTTCAACTAGGCGGCCACCTTGAGAGGACCGAACCCCTGATAAGCCATCCATCTTTTAAGGATATTTTGGTGAGCTGCGCCAAGCGCATCCTCCAATCCAGTGGAACGCCTTCAAGCCGCTAGAGGTCAGCACAGAGGCCTCGCGAGCTGAAGCACCAATCCAGATGTGCCGCTAGGGACTCTTCAGGGCTTGCCAAGTACCTACCTAAGTAAATGTAGATAGCTGCAAGTGCCAGAGGCAAATTTTGAAGCGGATTGATTGGCCTGGATACCAGGTACTACTCGGGACGCGCGCTGAGAAGGAGGCGAACACCGCTCTGACCCCCCTCCAGGGTACTGGACCGTGTATGTAGAGATTCCGCCTTTTCTTCTGTAGCGCACTCTACGTGAAGCCATCATCTGGTAATTAGTGTACCCACGTATGTACCCTGCTCTATCTGGCCCACAACTGGATGGCTTCGCATTTCCCATGCTCGAACTGCCCGGAAACATGGGCATCCCGTCCCATCTTTGCCTACTCCGTCGCTGCATGAACTCTCGGCCCGACACCCGTACAACCGTCTCCAGTATAATCGCTACCTCCTTCACTTTCTTTAGCGACCGCTCCAGCTCTTGTCGAGACGGCGCAAGCAGATGTGGCACCGCGCTAGGATAGGGTGGGCACGAACTGGCATATCAGTGTTTACCCTTGCCAGAGACTAAAGGGTTCCGGGAGCCCACGCGAACCCAAGCAAACAATCTTATTCTGCCAGCATCACTGACTGGGGCGTGACACCGTCCATAATGCGGCTGGCCGAGCAGCAACCTGCAGCGTGCCGTGCGGCCTTTGGCCTTGTCCATCCCCTCTCCTCTCCTCTCTTCTTTTCAGTCTGACATCTCAGGCACCACTGAAGGTTGCCGCAAACTGAGTCGGGCTGACCCGCATGCCAGAGCTATCTTCGGGCTTAGGACCCTGTCGTCTGGTCTTTAAGCTATCATGGGCCATGTCTCTCGATCTACCTATGCCTGCCCTGGCAATGGCGGCTGCGGAAGCGTGCGGAATCCAGGCAATCTCTTTGGCTGCGGACATGCGGCGCGGCAATTTAGGGATGCAGTGAAAACATGGCAAAGTGGAAACGAGGTTAAGGCAAGGTATGAATGAAGACAAAATGGGGATGATTGCGGGTTTGCTCATGTCGTGTGCCACCTTCGACCAGAGAACCCCGGCGACAGGCATACAGTTCAGGCGCAGACAATTGAGTAACGAGACTATGCCTCGAAAAGTTGGTAAAGAGGACGTGGGCTCGGGACAGCTTCGTCCAGTCCAGTCCGGTCCAGCCCTCATTCTTTCTCCATCTTTCCTCTTTCCGTTCGTTCTGATCGACCATTCTCTCAACCAAACTGCGCTCGTCGAGCGGGAAGAAAGGCGCGGTGTTCGCATGTGGCCTTGGCTCCTTCCGTTTTCAACCATCCCCTCGCGTTGCTGGTGGCCAACTGGCTTTGCACCAATTCCCACCCCAGCGACTCGCGTCCTTGTAGGCCTTTGGACTGGCAACCAGCTGCTAGCTTGGGATACTCGGCTCATATAACAGTCACTCTTGCCACCAATCTATCGAGCCTAGCAAATGCTCGTTCGTGCAGCTCTCTTATTTACGTCGAGCCCTTGGAACTACACCAGCTCCCACCCAGTCCGTCTCGTTGCCAAACATTGGAAGGATTGGCAGGCCGGCGTCTTCTTGGCAAGACCTTTGAATAATCAAAACGTACGTATGTCTTCACACTTTTTTGGGGTCTATTTCCTTTCGTAATCCTTGGGAGGCCCGAGTACTAGAAACTCCGTGCGTCGGAGCGCACGACCTATCTACACTCTATTCATGACAGCTGAACGTACTGCGCCAAGTACAAGGGGTCTCTAATCAACAGGTCCATGTTAAGTTGCCGCTCTCACTCGGTGATTGCGGTTGGTGTCTTTTTTTGTTGTGTGTCAGGCTAAGGGGGTTCTGCGCGGAGCTGAAGACTAACACGGCCGCTACTAGTAAAACCACCGTTTCCAAACAATCAATTCTGATACAACTATCCCAACTCCTAGCACCATCGAAATCGCCTTTATCTCGTCTTCGGCCTCGGACACTGTCGCAGACATGGCTGATCCCATTTCTCCGCCTTCTTCTCCCCTGAAGGAGTCCAACACCTCCTCCTCCAGCACCACAAGCGACAAGTCCACGTCCCATCGACCGGTGACCGCCCAAACCAAACTTACTTTTGCTGAACGAAAGATGAACCGTCGTCCTTCAACTGCTCCCACCCCCATTGTCGAGGGGGATGGTGGCCTGACGAGAGACGTACACCATTCTCTCCCAGGTGACCCTCGCAGCAACCGAAAGTCCAAGACACCTGCCGATTTGGCGAAGCGTAGGAGCTCTTACTATGAAGAGGCGTTCCAAGGCGACAGAGAGGCCAACCTGTCTAAGGACCGCATCCTCAGCGAGGCCGTCGTGATGACCGACTTGCGCACCAATGTGATTGTACGCTGTAGCACTCTAGCCGCAGCTTGCAGCCGAGGCTAACTCCCTGTGCAGATCAACGACGAGTTCAGCTTCATCACAGATTTTTCCTACCAGCTGTCGGTCAGATATCAGCGACCAGTGTCTTCGATCGTGGTCAACTTACAGCATGGGGCCTGCATGCTATTTGGAGGTACCTTCGAGCCAGCGTATACGATGTCTATCCATGCGCTTCCCCTTGAGGTTGGCATGGCCAAGAACAAGAGGAATTCGGCTTTGCTACAGAGGCACCTTCAAGAAGCCCTTGGCGTTCCGCCAGCTCGTGGATACGTCAAGTTCGTCGAGGTGCCTGCTGATTGCATGGCTGTCAACGGCAAGACCACTGCCTCTCAGGTTTTCGAGGTAACTGGCGAAGAGGAGGAGACTATTGCTGAACGCCGCGCTCGCAACCGCAAGAGTCTCGGTGGCAAGGTAGGCCGCGCGGAGAAGCATCTTGAGAGGAAGGGTAGTGCTGACGGCGTCCCAGCCCATGTCGGCATTACGTCACG
This sequence comes from Colletotrichum navitas, assembly GCF_030913465.1. Lineage (NCBI taxonomy): Eukaryota > Fungi > Ascomycota > Sordariomycetes > Glomerellales > Glomerellaceae > Colletotrichum > Colletotrichum navitas. The sequence goes on along the minus strand of NW_026850550.1, from coordinate 254,934 downwards.
GATCCATTGTCGGAACTAAGAGGGGTTCAGTATTCGACTTCCGTAGGGAATCTGTCGCCTCTCCACGAAAGGATACTGCTCAGCAGGAGCTCACTCCTCCGCACAGCGCCACGGACGCGCCCCTCATCCCCTCTATTCCCGAGACTGATGCCGTCAACAGCACCTCCGATGAGAAGGACACACCTTTCAAGGAAGTTGAGAAGGCTCCCACCAACACCTACGGGGACTATATGAGGAAGACCAAACCGGCCAAGCGCAAGGGCAATTTCGTCTCGTCGCTATTTTCTCGTTCCCCCAGGAGCGATGCCATACAACTGTAAACAACATTCAACTTCCCAGACGTGTTTCTTTTGTATTACGCTCGCTATTTGGCTTTGCAACAGTGGTCGAATTGGAACTTGAGAGACTGTAGGAAACCAAAACGCTGCATTGATTAATAGGGAGGTGGAGTTATGCATAATCGCCCGCCTGGGTAGGCGGCTAGGAGCTCATGTCCAGGGGCGCTATTCCTCTTGTAATCTTATCTGGACTCTCCAATACTGGAGGTATGGCTGTTCGGGAAGACTGATATTTGCAGTCACCTCGGCCAGCTCCACTTATGCCATTAAGCTGACTGGCACTCGATAAATTCAATGCTCGCTGTTCCATTTGCTATCGACGGTGAAGGTGCGGCAATTTGCTTGCATCGAGAACCTTCGAGGGGTGAGTTAAACGATGTATGGCGCTGGATGGTCAAACCACGTACTACAAAAAATCATGAATAGAAAGAAACAGGCGATGAGCATGTCTCAGTCGGTTATCCGCACAAGCAACTTGCAAGTAAAGTGCTTCAAGGGTGTGGTGACAAGCGCTGTGAGGCTGGGGTGGGTGGACCGTGGACAAGCGAGACGAACTCGCTTAATTAAAATGGGGCTTTCGCAGGTGGGTGTCCAAATTCTTCTTATCTTATCGCGCTGTATCGTCATTGTTCCTCCATACCAATTACCAATTGCTTCAACCCCCGTCGCATGTCTTGTCATTCCACTCCGATCCGCAATACGGCCTCCTCCACATTGGCACTGTGATAGGCTGGAACTCAACGTCGGCGCGACTAACCGGCAGACGCAAGCTCAGCGCATAGCCTTTTATTCTCTTTATTTCTCGTTTATCGTCGGAGGGCTGGAAGGGTTTCCAAACACATTGCGATACTTGTTGTTTGCCGGCGTCTTCAAAGAGTTGGAGTCCTCTTGCTCGTCGCTGCTGCGGGTCAAGGTGACGGACAACCGACTTCGGCGGCTTCTGGACAGGCGCAGCGAACACGAGGAGCGCTTCAGTCACAGCAACAGGAAACGGACGGAGGAGAAATCCCTGCGCGGAAGATGGAGGTGAGATTTTGACTTTTGCTTCTGTTTTCTTTTCTTTTCTTTCTTTCTTTCTTTCTTAGTCCCTCCCCCATCACTCTTGAGCCGCCGCGTTCTCTTCATCTTTTTTCTGCGTATTACACCGTCCAAGGGGTACAAGACGAGAGCCTTTCGGCCTACAATGTTTCTTGTATGAGACCGTTTCCGAACCGGAAACGCCAGGCCAACCTTGGTTTCCTCAGCCTGACTGAGTAAGCAAGCTTCAACTACGCTTGTCGGCCAAACACATATACTGCCGTTGATGCGGCTCGAAACACCTCTTGGGGCATTGCCAGCTTGCGCAGTCCGGCAACATCCTGCGTCACGCCCGCAGTCATAGCTAGGGTTCACCCAACTACAGCCCGGTTTGGCCTGTTCGTCCGCCCCTATCAAGGGTCGAGTCATAGTTCCGGGCGATGGAGTGGGAGGCTGAGCCACGGTGTCATGGATAATGCGTTGTCTGTACGACGGTGAGATCCGCAGAAGAAAGAAGAGCTTGCCCAGTTTTGCCTCAAAGCCGGCGCAGGGTCTTCCTCCCAGCCGTTGCGCGAGCGGTTTGCGACAAGCTACGGGTTTCCCCATGTGAAGATGCGCAGGCCTGCCGCCAGATTCCCTCATCCTGCGCGTACCCGTTGGAGCCGGTCGTATTCGACCGAAATTGTGCCAAGATAGTTATTCTGGCGACAACTTTCGAGGTACTGCAAGCGAGTAGATGACAGCGTTCCTCTCATAGTGTCTGGACACACATGTTCACGAGAACAATCCTGCAGGTCTGGGGGCCTCCTGACTTTTCGCCCTGGACCGTGGTCAGCCTTGAGACCTGTCCGAGAACCCGTACAAACATCGAGACCCCTGGTCTATGGCATCGACCTTTCTGAGATACCAGCAAACACAAAATATTTCGCGACGTGGCAGGAGCCTCGACGAGACTACATCTGACGAAAGCTGCTGAGCCTCGGATACTACGCTGTCGCCGTGTAATTAGGTCGGCGAAGATCGCGGACGTCTGCCAGAGCAACATCTCGTGATTCTTGGGATGAAACCATCACACCCCTCAATTGATTCAATGCTGTCCCAAGCGGTTGACGGCCTGGGTCTTTCTGTCCATAATGCTGCTTTTCGCGCGAACGGTCGTCAGAGTCCGGCAAGGCTAACCCTTCAGCGTGTCTACGATCAGGACCAAGGAGTCCCGCCGACAGATGCGAACAAGCCGATGGAGCTACTTCCGGGACCCCCCGGAAAGGGGAAACCCAGACTTCTTCTGATGGGTCAAAGAAGGTATGAATCGACGCCCCCTAGAATCTTGTTCTTCATCTGAGCCCGACACTGATCTATGAACAGGAGTGGCAAGTCTTCAATATCAAGTGTGGTGTTTCACAAGTTACCGCCCAATGAGACGCTGTTCCTCGAGTCGACGGCTCGTATTCAAAAAGACTCCATGGCGTGAGAAGCGATTCGTCTCATCCAAGCTTGCAGGACCATCCACTGACACCCGCCGCCCAGATCGTTCATGGATTACCAGGTCTGGGACTTCCCCGGCCAGATCGACTTCTTTGAGAACCCAAACTTCGACATGGACGCCATCTTCGGGGAGATTGGCGCCCTTATCTGGGTCATTGACGCGCAGGACGACTACCTCGAGGCCGTGTCACGGCTCAACGCCACGGTCCTCAATCTCCAGCGGTTTTACCCAAACATCAACATCGAGGTCTTCATCCACAAGGTCGACGGCCTCTCGGACGATTACAAGCTCGATATCCAGCGCGACATCACCATCCGCATCCAGGACGAGCTCTCGGACCACGGCTTCGAGAACGCCCCCGTCACCTTCCACCTGACGTCCATCTACAACCACTCCATCTTCGAGGCCTTCTCCAAGGTCATTCAGAAGCTCATCCCCCAGCTCGGCACCCTCGAGGCCATGCTCACCAACCTCTGCCGCACGTGTCGCTTCGAGAAGGCCTACCTCTTCGACGTGCTCTCCAAGATCTACATTGCCACCGACTCGGCCACTGCCGACATGGCCTCGTATGAGATCTGCTCCGACTACATCGACGTCATCATCGACATCACCGAGGTCTACGGCTCCTGGCCGCGCTCCGACGGCCAGCGCAAGCGCCTCGAGGCCGAGCCGTGGAACGCAAAGGTCGAGGATCAGGTCGCCTGCAACTGGGCCGAGAGCTGCATGGTCCTGCACGACTCGCAGCGGCCCATCATGTTGCGCGAGGTTGACCGCTACCTCGCCCTCGTGGCCATCATGAAGGAAGACTCATACGACCGAATGCCTCTCGTGAATATGAACGTCGAGGCCGTCGTTCAGGGCATCACCGAGTTCTTTGAGATTACAAAGTCGCGCAAGTGAGGAGCGAGAGAGGGGATGGTATGGCAAGTGGGGGAAGCTTGAGGAGCGTAGGCATCAGACATCCATCAAAAGAAGATTTTCCGCACGTTTTGGCTCGTTCTGTACAATAAATCTTTATTCTCTTTTTCTTTTCTTGTTGCACGACCACTAAAGTACTCTGATTTCTTTCTCTCTCGCTTTCGTGATATGAGCCATCTATCCACTTTTGACTACCTCTGTCCGTGTCTATCAGGTGTACGCGACTGCAGTCTGTGAAATAACCCATCTAGCGCCGCCTCTTCTAACTCTTGAACCTCCAGCACACCCATACGTTTCTTCCTACGCGGCGTGAAGCGCTTCGCCGGCACCTTGAACATGTTCCCCGGCGTCAGGGGCACAAGCGTCTTCTAAGCGCCCTGTGCCGCTCTCGGTGTCGCCGGTTCCGGCGGTTGCGTGTCGTCCAGACCAGACCCGAGGCTGAAGACCTTGTAGGTGGTCCGATTAGCACCTAGAACACACACGCGGGCGGGGACTTCGCCGCGCGCATCGGAGGCGTCCTGAACGTCCATCCGCGCCGGCGCGAAAGACGGGTCCTCGGGAAGCGGGAATGTGGTTGCTTCACCCTGTAGCTGCTGAAAGAGAGCCTGCGTCATGGGTAAATTTCCCTCTTGGTAGGGCATGTATGTAATGCTGTGTGACTGAACCGGGATCGTAACAATGTTGGCAGATTTGCCTGTGAAGAATTAGTAAAGAGAGTTAGTCATTTGGTCAAGAGGTTGCTGAATCCAACGTACCTTGCTTGCATACAAGCAGAACCAGCGTGCTGCTGTTCAGAAACTTGACGTCGACAATCTTGCCATCATCTACAGAAAGAGCTGCAGTCGTGGTGGTTACGTTGCTGCTGATGCCGTTGATGATGCCGATGGACGTGCGGAAGATGAAGACTGTAAGATTGTTTGCATTATTTTCAGGCGGACGTTAAGAAGAATCACTTACCACTCTGGTCACATCCCTCTTCGACAACAGCCGCGAAGATAAGTCCGTCAATCTCCTTCTGCATGACAATTTAGCAAATGATCGTGGTTTCTTCGCAGTATCAGACGAACCTCCTTCTTTTCTGGGCACATTGTGGAATCGAACCTAGCAATATTGCGGCTCAAGGCGATCTTTGTCGGCTGTCCGAAGCGAACACTTCTCTTCTGTGCTTCGGCAATATCTTTGAAGATTCCATTCGCGCGAGTAGTAAGGTAATCGACGAGAAAGCTGACATTCGGGAAAGCTTTTAAATAAGACTGTCCTTCTTCCCATCGCTTGAGCTGCGTGTCCAATTCTTCAAGCATTGATGCTCCGCTCTCAGCTCGCTCCCAGTTGGTTGAGTAGTCTTCTTTGGATACCTCGTCCAAGAATACGGCCATAGGGCTCTCCACAAGGTACCGTTGAACGTACACTAGCACCTTGCTGTTCTCCATGGTGGCTTCCTTTTCCGTTAGATCTTCACTTGCTGAGCTTGGGGCAGCGAGACGGTCGATCTGGAATCGCATCCAAGTGGAGAAGGCATTGAAGAGATCGAGTTCTTCCATGACGTTGAGCAAGATCCTGTGGCCAACCAATGTAAGGCAAGAGACGATGTCCATTGCACGGGAAATCTGGGCAACAGTGAAGCCGATGTCGTCCCTTGAATCGTAAAACTGAGCTAGCCCACGTAGACGGCTAAGAATGATGGCGCATCTCTCCAGTGCGGGCAGCATGTTCTCGTGTATCAAACATCGCAAGTTTTCGAGACCAGATACAACGGCCTTATCCCATCGTTTATGTCCCTGCGTGATCATTTTAGCCACAAAGTATGTGAGTTCAACAATAGCAATATCATGAACTTACACGCTCAGCTAGGCTATCGACAAGCCATTCGCGAACAGGTTCGTATGTATGGCCTGTAATAACTGTATGAAACAACGCCTGAACAACGTTTGTCGGGCCATAGGAAGCTTGCTCCAGGTCCCCTTCTACACTGCGCAAGAACTTAGAAGGCAGATCCCTCGTATTCTTGTATTCCACCTGCATATGCAGTTGCGTTTGCTTCACATATCGTAGCAACTTTTGCAGTGTCGTGAGTTTGGACGCCAAGAGGGAGATGTTAATCGGCGACAGAGGAATAAAAGGTAGGTCCATAGGTACAAGATACAATGCCTGGTCGTCGTCGGCTGAGGGTTTCAGGAATAGAGCATGGGTTGACACCTCTGGATGAGAAGCATGTTGGACTAGCTGGAGGACACCCGGCCTGTACATTGAGCTTGGCAGGGTATATCGGAAGTTGCCAATAACAAAAGAGTCGTAGATGCTGAGATGAAGGTGGCCATCGCTCGTTCCCACGAGCATTACGAAGACTTGATCGCTGTCCTGATTGTTAAAAGGTTGGAATAGGTACTCGATGCCTGTCCGCAACGTGAACACCAGCCCATCTTCGCTGCAATCGCGGTCAGCCACAAATAGGGAACCATTGGGGAAGCTAACGCACCCTGCTCCAGCACTTGAGCTAGGCAAAGGGCTGATCTTGGGCAGTGCCGAGTCCACCTCCAAGAAGGTGAGTTCTCCCGGAAAATCTAGTGAGGCGAGTCCCGCAGGTAGTTCGAGCTCCTCCGACATGAGCTTCTGCCACGGCTGAGACGATGTCTTCTGGTATCGAAATCCTGATTTGCCTACGGTATTGCGTGACCAGCCGATGTGGGTGATGTTGGGCGCTGTTGTGTTGTCTCCACAGACCCGGATATGATGTGCAGCTTTGTTGTTCTCCAAGCCCATCAACCTTACGTAGCCGTCACTCCAGCCTACAGCGAGGAACTGACCTATCACCGAGTCAGTCAAAAAGGTGCCCATAGGCGCTGAATACACGGAATTACCATCCGGCTTCCATCTCACGGCCTGTGGTTGTGGTGTTTGCTGGCCAGGTTTTGCGAATTGGTGGATTTTGGACACAACCTGTTCCCTGGGTCGGTATATCAGAAGATTCTTCCCCGTTGCATCCCAGCTGACGGACAAATCGACGGTCGGGTTGCTGCAGGGAAACCCATCTGCAACCCGGTGGTCGAATCTGGTCTCGCTGTAAGAGCGCAGCTGTGTGATTTTAGCCATCGCGAGAAAACGAAGCTATTCGTGATGTTGTGCGAATGGTGCTTGTTCGAGAAACCATAGCTGGTCCCCTAAGGGAAGGCGCCTACGTCTACCCAGGTAGGTACCTAGGCGAAGGTAGTGAGCGAAGCAGAACCAAGCCCAGACCGAATAACTGCCAATTGAGACGCGAAGCAATTGATCCAACTCGCTGCTCCGAGGACGACGGTCATGCTCAGAGCAGGTGTTTTGGGTGTCGACTGCCTTTTTGAGGTTCGCAACTCCTGCCTACCTCAGGGCAGGTACCAGCATGCATGTACTTCTTCAGGCTCGTGTTTTGTGTGCGCTTTCAGGGACGCTACGGATAACGAGCCTGCCTGCAATTAGTGGGCCTTGGGTGCACTTGCCCGTTTTCCAGTGACTGGAACACACATCACTTTAAGTAGGTACTAACAGGTGATTGGAGTGGATAGGTGGGAAAAATAACGGCGCTTAAGGGTGGGTTGGCAACAACAGCAACAATAAATAGCTTCTTTTGCAGGTGCTTTCGCGCCCTGTTTCTCTCTCTAAGATACGTTTCATTTCATGCAGCCAACTGCAATGGCAATTTCCCAACATTGCCAGTCAAACCCGCTGCTCGGAAACTCCTGGGTTGGCGCTCAACAATGCAACCACTAACGATCTCATCTCAATCTAAGATACCTTAGCTAGCTACTGGAGCTCGGCTCTCTATTCAATCAAGAAGTTGTCTGCATTCGACTTGACTTCCTTTGAGAAAGTCACTTCCTCATCCTCTTCAAGTAGGGAAACCGAGGAGACCTAGGCATATACATTAGCGTTTGTGTCATGGACATATTTCATGAGCTGCAACTTACATCGACGTCAATGAAAGGAGACGTCTTTGAGAACCTGACCGTCATGGGAAAGAAGTCATTCTCATCGTTGGTTTCGGCCTCAAACTCGAACGATCCTGTGGGGTTCTCGTCTGACACTGTTCCGATGTTCCACTCCAGAGAGTCTCCGGAGACCTCGTACGAGGCATCGAAACTCGAGACAACTGGCTCGCTAACCTGATAGGGAATGATCACACTGACGTCCCTAAGTGTGTCGCCGCCCGTCAGCTCATACTCGACCGTCATGTTGTACTTGTCCGCATCCTTGTTGATCCAGACTGTGAACGTAATGGGGCACGCGCTGGCATCATCTGCCTTGGCCGTCGCCCTCCAGCGCAGCACGCCCACTGACTGGTTCGTGGGGAAGCCGCGGGCAGTGTTGCTCATCTGGATAACCTTGGAGCTGTTGAAGAGGTTCTTGTCGACGTTGGGATGCGTTCGGAACTGGGCGCCGTGAGATGCGTTGGCCGTCAGGTTCAATTTGACCTTGGTCAAGGTAGGGTCGGAGATGCGGAGGCTCAGATCACCAACTATCGCAAGGGAGTTGATGGCTCCCTCTCTCGACAGCTTGGCACTGATGGCCTCGTTGACCACGACGTGGATAGCATCACGGTCAAGGGTAGAGGAGACTCGGGGCTCTGCTGCAGGCTCGGGAACATGGGCAGGGGATGGCGTGATAAGGGGCGTATCGTCCACTTCGGGGCCCATCTCGCCTCGAACACGCTCGAACATGTCCGTGGTCTTGGATTTCTTGCCCAATTGCATACCCTTGCCCTTAGGAGCATTCAGTCTGCACATGTCAGCCGCCGATCACCATGTCCTGGTACCACACAGCAACTTACTTGTTGAAGGTCTTGTTCTTTTCAGCTTCGTACGAGTCGTACGTATCCGTTGGCGTCGGGCGGGTCGGAGGGGTGTAAGTCGGGTACACGGGCGTTCTGGGCATGCCACCACCGACGCGGCCAGCTCGAGCCGACTCCTTGCGCTGCATTTCCAGCTGCTTGGCCTTTCGCTTCCGCTCCTCCGTCGCCTCCAATTCCTTGTTCTGTAGCAAATGTTAGTATGAAGCGTTTGGCAACACAGAACAGTAGAGTGACGGACTCGTGCGATGATCTCCTGGATTCGCTCTTCGTGACTCTCCATCTCGAGGAAGGTCTTGATCTGGCTGATGGTTAAGTTCTCGCGGTATCCGAGGGTGACGAGCTCGTCGAAAGCGCTGAGTAGCTCGTACGCATTCTTCAGGATCTCCCTCTCATCGAGACTCTTGCATGTGCTGGTGACAACCTGCGCGAACAGGTGCAGGGAGTCGATGTCTTGAAGGATGTTGGACTGGCGGTTGGTAATGAGCACCATGTAGAGCTCGTCCAGCGGCTGGTAAACGAAGCGCACATTATCTTGTTCGACGGTCGTGTGCTGGGTGCCACTATCAGCCAGCTTTGGAAAAGACGCAAGGAGGGCTTCGATGCGGGATCGTGGCATCTCCCTGAACTGGCGGGAGAGGACAGCTTTCCCGCCACGGGTACAAATCGACGCTGCGAGGACAACCTATTCAAGTCAGCATCTTCTGTCTGCAGTCTACGCAAAATACGGATGGAAAGAAGGCGCTTCACCATTTTGGACGGGGTGTTGTGACAGTGTTAAGGGCGAATTGAATATGTAGACGGGCTGTCGCAACTCGACTTCGAGGTCCCGGGCCAAAGGGGGACCACATGGGGAGCTCGAATATTGAGCCGAATGTGTGAATCTGGCCAGTGCACGGGCCACCTTAACCTTACGCACAGCGGCTGGAACTAGCCCCAAAAGAGTAAGGTGGAAGCTACCTCCAGAAGGCGCGTCTAGCCGCGCTTACGGAACACAGAGGGGGTGGCACCTGGCCCTTTTTAAATTCCTAACGCGCCTGGTTCAACTCCACCTGGTTGACCCTACCTTGAACTTTCAACTCTTTGTCCTGCAACGATTTCCTCCCTTTTCCAGGGCATGCCTCCTCCGGACAACTTTTCAACTTCTCCAGCGAACATAACGTCAAAGGCCAGTACTTTCAGGGTTCAAACTCAGCTTCATAGTCACATCCCATCGATACCCCCAAACAACTGGATTTCGCTAGCTTCGTCGAGCGGACATCCGGTCTACGATACCTAAACTACCCAACCGAACCGCCGATCGTCCTGATATCCAGAGGGAAACCGAAACCTCTTTCCTTCAGAAACGGTCATCTCCGACTTGTCGGAATCAGAGGGGATGGCAACCGAAGCAGCTACGCCCCCGAGCCTCGAGGCTCAGCAACACGAGGAGTACATCGACTACTCTGAAGACGACTTGGCAGTACCTGCCGTCGCAGCCAAAGACTCGAACAACAAATCGTTTTCGTCCAACGCTCAGTTTGACCCCGACGGGTCGGAGATCTTGGAGATGGCGCCTGCAGAGTCAGACTACCAGGCCCAAGCCATCGACGTGCAGGTCGACGCTGACATTGAGACCATTTCTGCGGTTACCGATGTAAAGTTGAAGGGTGAAGGTGCAGAATTCGATACTACGCTCGCCTCTGAAGCCGTCCATCAGATACATACCACGGAAGCTGAGGATAATTACTTCGACGAGACTGAAATTCTCAATACTGTCAATAATACGGAAGCCGAAGGAGCTTATGTCAACGAGAACGAAATCAGCTGGGAGGATGGTTCTGGCAATGAACAGGATGCAGATCAAGACGATAGTCACGCCAAGACTGGTAACGATGACTGGCAATTGGTTGGTGATGCAGACCAGGTTGCACAAGATGCTGCAAATTTAAACGACGGATCATCCGAACATGAAGAAGCGGAGTGTCACGAAATTGACCAAGCGCTGGAGGACGTTCCTAGCGCTTTTGCCAACCTCGAAACAGACGTCGAAGCTATTGCTGTTGACCTTGGCCCTGCTTCGGAAGAAGGGCAAGTTGCCGAAACCCAAGATTCAGAGGCGGATGATGTGAATGGGACAGCTGATCCCGATCCGGAGAACAGCGATTCAGCTGTCGATGCCTCGGCAGATGTCAGTGACACCCAGCTCGAACGTCTTGAGACCTTTCAGGAGGGTCTTCACAATGCCCCTAGCGAACAAGGCGCCGAGGACTATTCCATGGGCGAAGATTACGGTTCTCAGCTTGAACGGGACGCCGAAAGCGACATTGCTGCTACTGATGATGATGTCACCGACGAGCAGCACCATGGCGAAGTTGCCGACGCTACCGACCACATGGTGTCAGAGGAGGCCATATCGGACCACGAGCATATAATGTACGATGATGAGATGCTTGCCGATGTGCAATCGTCAGTTTCGGCAGAAACGTCACCCAACGAAGACATGGATATTCCCGTAATCACGGTCTCGTACAAAGGCATCGACTATCCTTTCTTTTACGGCTCGCCGGATAGTGAGGGCAAGGAATGCTTTTTTCATGACCTGTCGCTTTTGCACTGCAAAATAGAAGGCGTACTGGCAGGTTTCCGTCGAGAGCTTGCCAATGAACTCGGTCCATTCGACGAGCTTGTGTTCCAGATCGACGAGCTCGGACTTGAATTTGCTGAAGTAAGCTTCCATCCTTTGGAAACAAAACCCTTACTGACCAGCTCAAAGTCCAGCCAGCCAGATGTGTTTTCCGATATAACCTTGGGCCAGATTATCTCCGTGTTTGACTCACTAGTCAAGAACCAGAACCCCAACGCGTCAAAACCGCTCTACGCGTATCTCTCTACCCGGCCCAACTGCAAGAAGCGATGGCTTTCCCTGGTCGATGATGCCTACAATGGCAAAGGCCTCGATGAAATCAGCTTCTACTTCGCATCCAGGGCGCACAGTGAAGCCCCTGAAATTCTGGATGACGAGGCCGACCTGATTGGAGAAGAAGACAATGCCGATGCTGCTACATGGCCACAGTCCCCTCGCGAGAGTGAGCGTGGCGACCTGAATGAAGACAAGACTCAGGATGAAACTGTGGAGACCAACGAGAACATCAACGAGTATGACGATGTTGACGATGGCATCAATGGAGATGGCAATGCAGAGTCACAAAGTGCTCTTAACGAAGATTCCATCCAGCCAGAGGCGAGCGTTGTAGACGACGTCGATGTCGAGCCGACCATGGTCAACAACGGAGCTGCCCCCATGGATGAGTCCACCGTAGCTGCGGATGTTAACGCCATTGAAGACACCAGTGTGGTAGACATGGGAGACCAGCTACCTGAACACCACGGAGAAAATGGTAATGCCGACTGTTTCCTATCAACCCCTTGTTTCTACCCCAGTTTTTGCCTTTGCACCACTTGTTCTTCGGCTTTTCCAGCGGCACAGACGGCGGAGGAAGATGGCTTTCGATACGAATCTTTAGTGCGGATGACCCGATATTCTGCCCAACGACAAACGCAATTTCAACTAAGCCATTCGTATCTGGAATTTAACAAAGGATTCCATACCCGCACAATCCGACGCCACTTGCATTCTGATTCTGATACCAGCATGGCTTTTCCTTCAACCACAGACGCTGACAATATAATTCAAGCCCCAGAAGTCGATGCATCTAACCCACTCGATTGGGATGCGAAAGAAGTCGACGCGTTTAACGCTGCCGAGGACGTCCAGGCCTTTCCAGAAGACGAGGATCTCACGCACAGTTTGAACCAGATTGCCGAAGGTGTCGACGTGAACCCAACAGTCAAGGTAACCCCCAATACCAGTGCGACATCGACACTGAACGGCGATGAAGAGGCGACGTACGACAATGAGCTTGATCTCAATGCCGACCTGCCTGAAAACGAAATTGATGGCGCTGAGATCCATGGCCAGGACGACGAACTAGCAGAAATTGATTGGAGGGAGTTTCCTGGCCAAGACGATGATGTTGCGAAGTCTCCTTCGATCTCTGGCAAACGCCAGAGATCGGATGTGGACGACATGCTGGATGACGAAGCTCAGAAAGGTATGGCTTATGTCTATAAAAATCAAGGAATTTGCTTGACTAACCACACATTAGACGTCAAGCGTCGTCGGTCTTGAGCTTCAAGCATTCTCACAACTAACCCCTTTTATGACTTTTCCACCGACGCAGATAGGATTTAGGTCTGCTGGACTTTCGGACCCAATTGTTGGTCATCTTGGCGAGCTCGAATCCCACGGTGCAACTACAACTACGGGACTGTTACTCGGCATGGTGTCCTATACGACCATCACGGTGTTTCGCTTGGAACACCACAATTGCCCACCCAAGGTAGGCTTCTGACATTGAATTTCGTACTGACTTGCAGCTTTTACATTCAACAATTACCCACCAGGCGGCGACCTGGTGTACTGAACGGACGACACACTCCTCCTGATACAGGCCCCCCGAATCTTCTCGATACCCCCGTCTATTCTCTTGCGATTTTGGTGGGATCTTTGGCGTATAATGGGAATGAAAAGCAATGGGACAGACCCACTGACTCGGTTAATGTTTCTTGTAACCAAACCGTGTCGGAGAAAGGACATGAACAAGGCGCCAAGAAGGTCTGCTCAGCCAGGTGAAGTATGAAGTCTTCCTGCGAAAAGACGCGGGGGGTGATCAGCATCTAGATGTCATCAGGGTATCTAGTTCTCATGACTGGCTGCCTTTGTCTCAGATGAGCTCTTTCTTGGAAGGAGGCGAATCAGGGTGCCATATATCACCAAGCTGATGCGTAGAGTCCTTCGAGGAAGCAGAATACGACAGAAAAAAACTTGCCTAATGAAGAACACGCATTTTCTTATCGATTTGTAGCAGGGCGGGTTATGCTAAAGTCCTTGTTGAGTCAATCTGCCGGAAGTGAACCGTTCCTTGCAAGTCTAAGCCTCGGCTTGCCTGTGGTTGTATCACGTGAAACAAAGGCTCATCAAGCCTCGTAGGATGTCGGCCAACAGGAGCCATCAAACAGCTTATGTTTGATATTATGAAGGGATCGTGCTGAGATGCCATTGACGGCAGTGGATTTGGGACGCGGTCTGAGCATAGGGTGCAGGATGAGACGACTGCATGGTGCATGCATAGTGCAAGATTTTACCTAGGACGCATTCCATCGCACTTTATTCCGGTCTTTTTCTTCTTCATCCAATGTTGAAGCGCTTATGTTTGGTTCATGGCCACAACAGACCAGGAACGCAGATTAGCGACATGAGGCTTGATTCTGGGAAAATCAGGAAACCCTGCGAGGAAGAGGGTTATTCGAAGCTCGAGCTCCAATACATAGCACAATATGAGTATGGTTCGACCCGAACCCGGCGATTCAGTTGAGCTAGAGGCATTGAGGTGGCTAGGCCGCAGGCGAGATCTTTGACTAACTGCCATTGACGGAAGTTTGCGAGCCCAAGGTTTGTATGGGTGGAGAACGAGCCCATGCTGCCAACCATAGGGCTGCTGATGTAGAGTTTTCCCCGACTTGTCGACCGTTTTGCCTCTGGATTAGTATGGCGCGGGAATCCCTGCGTGCTCTCTTTCCGTGTATCGATTTCTTAAATCAACCCCCTCCCCGATGAGAGGGACAAACTGATGGCAGGTTTGGTTTCGGCGGCGACCGTTCACCGTTATGCGGGGCCCTGCCGTCGCTCACGCGCTGCGAGGTTGTTGGATTCGTTTCCCCTCCACAATGAAAGGAGGGGGATACCGCATAGCAAGGGACAATTTACAGTACATGTCTGCTGTGCGAGACCCTCGGCATGGCACTTGTTGGCAGGTTGTTTGCAACTCGCCTGAGCGGGATGTGGGATCCGGGGAGAGTGTCTGTTGGAGATAATTGGACATGGGTACACAGAGCACGAGGCATGCTGAGGGGGCGTGTGGGTCGCGTTTTCGAGCGGCAGTGGACAGGAAGGCGCTGGTCACGAGTTACGGCATAGAATGGCGCCTCTACATTCCTCTCTGCCATGGCACTATTACCCACGCATTGCCTATGGTACGGCATGGAGTCCTGGGCAGCCACTGGCTGCTGTAGCGGCCCGTGTTGGCAAAGCAGACTCGACAGATTCCCGTTTGCTGGTGACGACGACTCACCCTAACTAACAATACACAAATGTGGCTGTGTGGTGGTTTTTTTTTACACGTAGACGAGTGCCATTTCGTAATGAACCGGTTTCAACAGGACCCACTTGGCCTGTGAGAGAAAAATAGAAATGCCGATTTCCCTCTTTGTGGGATCGGATCTTCGTATGGAGATTCGACAGGGGGGGAAGAGCACTGTGCTTTCCTTGGCTAGACAATTAAGCCATGACTAGCATGTGTTCTTGCTGTTCCCAACAATAGGCGGATTGCACTGCACACCTAGATCCTGACGGAAGCGGTCCAGGGGTTTTGATCGCCATAAGTTCCGTGTGACAGGAGAGCCTAGGCTGGCAGCCTCAAACCCCCTCAAGACTGGTCGGTCTGATACTTCAGGAGAGCGCTGCTAAACTGTGTAGCCCTCCTGAGGAGAGAACAGCGGAACCTCACACATCAAGTCCCCCTTACGCGCCGTCACCCCTGTCGGAAGTTGAGTCGAGTTGCATTAGTCCAGGTGATGCTCCGAGACCCCTACCTCTGCGATGACCTCAGCGTCGGCGCCATCGCCCTAGGGTAACACAGGACAGAACGCTCAGGATCACGCGAGAACAGGGGGGAGAGGCTCAAGATGGATGGAAGGGATACGGAATACTAAGATCCCCCCTTCCCTCCTCTTCCTCTCGATCTTGTGCAGCGAGCGGAGACTACTTCACGGCACAGGCGAAGACGAGAGGGAAAAGTTTCGAATATCCAAGAGGCTTGGCTTGACGTCCCTGCAGATTTGGCTGTGTCAGGAATCGCCTTTTTGTCCAAATCGCATGCGATGAACGTTCCATCCCACTGATCCCGCCACTCGCCGCCCGTCGTCTGCAGTGCTTGTCCGTGTCTGACCTGCACGGTCTTAACTCTAGAAATCCTACAGCGCTTCTAGTCCCCGTCGCACTCCTGCTACACGACAGCAGGCCATGCATGCCACCTCACATCATCATGTCCATTGCCCAGCCGCCCCAGCCGCAGCAGGCTGAGCAAGCTGAGCAGTTAGTAGGTACCTAGTGTACTCCGTACTTTGTTCCCCTCCAAAGTGGACAGCCTGGCCAGGTCTCTCTCTCTCTCTCTCTTTATTTTCCCCAACGCGCTGTTCCCCGTGCGGTCGGCCTCAGCCCCTCTCGACCCTCCCGCCAGGTCGATACTTAACACAGGTACGAATACAGGTACGATGGACCCACCTGCACTCAACATGTTTGGCATGGCGACTAAGTTCCCGTCTTTGTGCAGAGGCACTGGGATGTTTCCAGGATCAGTTGTTGAAATTTATTTGTCCGGTACCTGACTCTGCTCATTTTCACTGTTCAGAACTCGTAAAAAACGGGCAACACGAAAAGAGAACACGCACCCTTGTCGCACACGTACATTAGGTACATGACCTATTTCCTAGGCAAACCACTGAGCGGGTGACTCCTCGACTCCCCAGACCTGAAAGGGCACACCTCTCTAACCCTCTCCCCAGGGGGCTCTGAAACTCAAACCTGTCCCTATCTGGCCGGCTAGCATTCCTCCACCACGCTCCTACCCACTACGTAAACCACCTTCTCTGCTACGGGACCACATACTACACTGCACCATTCCCAGCAAGTACCAAAACCACAACTACCTTCATCCTCGCTTTACACTACTTTGCCTTGCTTTGTCCGTTTCTCGCCTTGCTCTGTCGGTTGGGCACAGTACTACCGCAGGAATAAACCTAGAAAGATAGGTATCCATCTGTGGTCTGTCCGCTACGTACCACTTTCGCAGTTCGCAAAATCCCACGAAACGCCCTCCCTCCCCTTTCGGCCTCCCAGTCGCGCCAACCCACCTTTCTCGACCCCGACACTCGCATACCACCACGACTCCCTCGACCTCACTCCAGGCCCCGATTCTCCAACTCGACCACCACGACGGCGAAGAAGACGACGACGGCCGCCATCTCACGACCGTCATCGCGCTCGATTCCAGATCTTACAGCTACCGCCACCGCCAGTGTCCCCAGGGTCCATATTCCCATGTGTCGCTGCTGACGAGGTCCGGCCATCACTCCAATCGCTCTACCTCGCCCGGCGCGAGCCTCGCAAGCTTCCCTTCACGGGGTACGACATTCTCTACAGCGACCGCCTCGCCACGGCGCATCCGCCTAACAAATACCGTCACTCTTTCTCACCTTTGTCGCAGTCGGCGCACTCACTTTCGGCAAGATGATGCTAGATGAGAAGTACGTTTGCGACCTGGCCGGCATCCTCGTCGCCATCCAGATGCCACCACTTCCACCTGGCCTCGGGGCTCTAGTTAGCTGACAATCAACCTCGCGCAGATACATTGGCCTCGGCCTCGCCATGGCGTCCAGTTTAGCCATTGGTATGCATACAATTTTTCAAAGACACTCGAGAACCACCACTAACCGTGCCTTCTTGCAGGTATTAGCTTCGTTGTGACGAAAAAGGTACGCGCGACTTCCGAATATTGCGGCCGCCCTGGCAACGTCGATTACCTTTATCAAGTGTGGAAGCTAACCCTCCACCTCAGGGTCTCATGCAAGCGGAAGAGCGTCACGGCTTCGAAGGCGACGGATACGTGTACCTCAAGAGCCCGGTGTGGTGGGCTGGAATTTCGACCTGTGAGTTTGCATTGGTCCTGCCCTTCGACTGATGGCTGCAAATCGCTAACAGGTGCTCAGTGGTCCTCGGGGAAATCTGCAACTTTGCCGCGTATGCCTTCGCGCCAGCCATTCTCGTCACCCCTCTCGGAGCTCTATCTGTCCTCATCGGAGCCGTTCTGGGATCATATTTCTTGAAGGAAGAGCTCGGTGTCCTGGGCCGCCTGGGAAGTGCAATCTGTCTCATCGGAGCCGTCATCATTGTTCTTCATGCGCCCCCAGATGAAGACATCCAGACCATTGACCAGATCCTGCATTACGCCATCCAGCCTGGTAAGTCTGCAGCTCCAGCGGTAGAACGCAATGCGACCGACAACTAATGCCACCCCAGGCTTCTTGCTGTATGCATTTGCCGTCACTTCTTTCGCCGTCTTCATGATTTACAAGGTCGCGCCGGTTCACGGACGGAAGAACCCCATCATCTACCTCTCCATCTGCTCGACGGTCGGCTCAATTTCTGTCATGTCAGTCAAGGCTTTCGGAATCGCACTAAAGCTCACGTTCGCCGGAAACAACCAGTTCAGCCACCCCTCGACCTACGTCTTCATGATCCTGACGACCGTTTGCATCCTGACGCAAATGAACTACTTTAACAAGGCACTTGCCCAGTTCCCCACAAACATGTGAGTATAGCCGTCCCGTGGTGCGCGCTTCGGACTGCGCTAACGAGAGACGATGCAGTGTCAATCCCCTCTACTATGTAACCTTCACGACGGCGACTCTTTGCGCCTCCTTCATTCTGTTCGGCGGCTTCAACACTACCGATACGGTCAACACGATATCCCTTCTCTGCGGCTTCCTCGTTACCTTCACTGGCGTCTACCTGTTGAACCTCTCGAGATCCGACCCGAACGGACACAATCTGGTTGCCGGTCGTGGTGGCGATGATGCTACAGGCACGGACATGATCTCCACCATCCAAACTCGCCTGAGCATGCAAGCCCGCAGGAGCCAAGATCCCCACCGCATGAGCATCGGTAGTCGCCATGGTGACACGACTGGCTTGATGAGGGCCTATGACGAGGAGGCTGGTGCCGAGTTCGGTCTCACTGATCTAGCCGAGGAAAGCGACGACGACGATGCTCATCATAGAGCGAACGGATCCGCCAAAGGCCACTCGAAATCATACAACGAGACAATCGAGCTCCAGAACCAGAGGTCCAACAGATGAGAGGGTACAGTGGAACCGTCTACTCTCTAGTCATGGGTAGACGTTGAGGCGGCAATTGTCCTTTTTTTCTTCTTTTTTTTTCCGCAACATTTCTTATTAGGAGCCCGATATGGGGGCAGTATTGTACATTTTTCTCCACAGCCATATGACTTGAGAAGTTCTCCACGACATGATCGGATTCATGAAAGAGGCAAAGACCTACTACGGAAAAGGTGCAGGTGCACCCTAAGCAAGGGAAAGGGAAAGCACTAGGAAACCAGAACCATCAAGCTTTCCACACTATTTCACTTCTGCCACGGCACGAGGAGCATCATCGGCACGGGAGGGATCACCCGGGGGGAGGGGTGGGCGTTTACTGGGGGTTCCATGGCACCACGTGCGAAGGCACCTATTGTACGATTAGGGAGGCGACGATGCGGGAGGGCGTGACTACAAGAGGCATACCCCGATTCGCCCGGAGACTGGCATTTTTTGTGCATTGTCCAGAAGCATTCAAAGCATCATAGACGTAAGACCGGGGCCAGGAGCCTGGCGAATTGAGAACATCATGGACCCGTTACGACCTCGATTGCGAACGCGGTTCCGGCAGGGCTTCATACCCAATCCCTTCTGTCATGCACGCCGGGCGTCCGTCACTTGGACGAAGCGAGTATAATAGCAAGGCACCATCGTTTTACTTGAATGATTTCGTTGCTCATTTCATGGTTTGTTCTACCATTACAAGCCAGTCGCAACTATCCGAATTCCCCTTTCGCAGAGTGATGCAAATGTTGATCAAGACGCCTGAGTAGTAGTATTCCACACCCCCGTCCTCCCGATAACTTTTTTTTGTGCCTGGTTCGCGCGAACACCCCCATTTTTGTCATCTCCAAGTCTGTCTGGTATTTTTTGGGAAAGTAGACAATAGAGACTAGAAGCTAGCGGAAAGCAGACCAAAAGTTTTTTTTTCCTTCCCCAACTGACGTCGTTTACCAACCAGCCGGGCCGGCGCCAGACTCAGCAGTCTCCTCGACGACATGAGAAGAAACCTGCGGCTCGGCAGCCTCCTACGACTGAGCCTCGGCCTCCTCGCCGCCCTCCTGGGCCTGCTGCTCCGCTTGTTGCGCCTCGGCGGCGGCCTGGGCCTGAGCGGCCTTGGCGCCGTAGTCCTGGGACATGGGCTGGACAACGGCCTGCTCCTCCTTGGGCTCGAGGATGGAGACGGCGTCGGGGAGGGTCTTCTGGGGACCGGCCTTGCCCTCGGGGTCAGAGCCGCGCATAATCTTGACCTTGATGCCGAGGACACCCTGGCGGAGGAGGACGTGACGGGTGGCGGAGTCGATGAAGTCCTTGGCGGGCTGACCGGAGTGGATCATGAAGCCGTCGGTGAATTTCATGGACTTGGCACGGGCGGCACGGAGCTTGCCGGAGACGACAACCTCGCAACCCTTGGCGCCAGACTCCATGATGAAGCGGAGGACACCGTAGCAGGCACGACGGACGGCGAGACCGTTGAGGAGCTTGTAGCGGAGGGACTCGCACTGAGCGACGGCGGAGAGACCGCGGTTCTGGACCTTGGCGGCGTAGAGGGAGACGGAGTTCTCGGGGAACTTGAAGCGCTTCTGAATGAGGGAGGTGAGCTCGCGGATGCGGCGTCCCTGCTCGCCGAGGACCTCCTGGGTGTGGGTGGCGCGGATGATGATGTCGGTTACCGTGGGGGTGACGCGGACCTCGACGCCGGAGTAGCCCTCCTCGGCCAGCTCGCGCTGGAAGAACTCGTTGAGCTCAGCGTAGAAGACGCCATCGGCGACGAACTTTCTGCGCTTGGAGCTGTTGAGTAGAATTGGTTAGCGATCCAGTGTAGAAATTTCCTTGTGCGCCGCAATCTTCTTGTTATTTTCTCGCCTTCTTTTCAACCCCCTTCAAGATCGTGAAATGTTTCGCGCCGGCGGGGGTGAAACCTTTTATTCTTCGCAACACAGAAGGGGGGAAAAGGCTTACATCTGAGTGCCTGGAACAGCCATCTTGACTTCTTTGCCCGGTTGTCGAAAAAAAAAAGAAGGGGTGGGATAGTTGGGACGGGTTGTTGGAGGTGTCGACGGTTCGTTCGCGGTCGGGGGGGCGGGTGAGAGGGTTGAGAAGTGAGGTTGTTCAGGTAGCCCGCTTCGCCAGTCGTCCAGTGCCTCGCAAGATTTTGGACCGCGAAATTGAAATTCTGTGTGCCCTAGGAGGTGGACGATAAGGGGACTTTGGTGGTCTGTGCTGGCCTTATCGGTCAGTCGGGTTGAGGGTTCTCCACCGTGTGCCAGCTGTGGTGACCTGCCAGCTGACAGCGCGGCGCGTGTGATAGATAGAGGTACGTACCTCTCCGCTGCTGACGTTTCACGTGGTGGCTGACTGTCGGGAATCGGGAGAGAGAGCTCCGTTTGCCGGAGGTGGGGTTTCAAGGGGGACAGCTTGTTGGAGTGGGAGGTCCCTGGTCGCGTTGTCAACCCCCGGGCCACGCCAGTGAAGGAAAGTCATTTACAGGCCCCAGCTGAAGCCGTCAGTTCAAGATTGAGAGCTGCTGTTTTATCACCCAACCCTTTCCTCAGCAGTGAAGGAATGCCTAAGCTAAATTACTACTCTCTTAGGAAACGAGACACAGTCTACTTGTCTCTTTTCCTTTTTTTTTTTATACAAATCATAAAGAATAATTCTTTCCAAAACTGAGATCAATTTCTTCCAAATCAGGTCGTGGACATCCAGCTGTCGAAGGTGGATTTTGAACATAAAGACCCTGGCATTCCATAGCCAAACACTCTTTGGAAGGCGTGACGTCGGCTCTCTGTTCTCGGCCCCGCGCTAAGCTTTTAGTGGGGACCTGGATCAGCCGTCCCTTCCTGCTTTTGCTGCGCCTGCACCTGCCCACATTGCAACGACCAGAAGCGTCAGCCAAACTGCTGGACCGCCGACCACCGTGACAACCCCCCTACGCTACCAACCTTACCTCACCTTCCAAACCTTACCCTGCGCAACCTCTTTAACTTCAACTCTACGCAGTTACATTGATTTTCCCTTCTTGTCTTCTCTCCATCGCGGTCCTTTCTTTCTTTCTTCTTTTTCCTATTTCCTCTTCACTGAAGTTGCGCGGCGTCTCAGCTGCTCTCCTTCAAGTGAACATCTCAACCTACAAACCGTCAACCCCTCTAGACCTTCCGCACGCAGCCATGCTGCAGTAGCTCAAAGAAGCATCATCTTCAATAGCACTTCACCATGGAGGCCAGGAAGGTAAGTTGCACATGCTCTTCCAGTTGCTCCCTGGCAGCATGGAAAAGGGGAAGAAACAAAGCTGACTATGTTGCGTCCTGAACTAGGTAGTAAAAAACGTCCAGTGCATCAACGGAGGCCTTACCTCGGTCGGCACTCTGCGACTCACCGATTTCCACCTCGTTTTCTGCGCACCGCTGCCTCCCCTCAAGGACCAGAACAAGGACGACAGCAATCATAACAGCCAGCCTCTCCCTCCTCCCAAGCACCGAGAATCATGGATTACCTACCCCATCCTTTCACACTGCACCCTCCGACTCATGCCTCCGAACCACGGCATCCACAGCTCTATTCGCATCCGCTGTCGCGACTTCATCTTTGTCACCTTCATGTTCGAAGACAACAACGTTGCCCGAGATGTCTTTGAGTTCGTGAAGCTCAGGACCTGCAAGCTCGGCACCATTGAGAACCTCTTTGCTTTCAGCCACAAGGGCTCCAAGGCTGAGAGACAAGTTAATGGCTGGAAGATCTATGATCCCAAAGCCGAATTCCGCCGCCAGGGCATCAGCGAGAAGTCAGCAGATAAGGGATGGAGAATCACCAACATCAACAAGGACTACACTTTTTGCGATACCTACCCCGCTATTCTGGTGGTCCCCTCTTCCATCTCTGACAATGTCCTGAAGTACGCCAAGGAGTACCGATCGCGACACAGAATCCCAGTGCTTAGCTACATTCACCCAGCCAATAACTGCACCATCACTCGTAGCGCCCAACCTTTGTCGGGCATCACCAGGAAGAACAATATCCAGGACGAGAAGCTCGTCATGGCCTCATTCGCTCCAACTGTACCCCGGACCAGCATCGACAGGGATCAGCCTCCCCGCCGGAGCCAGTCAGACACCTCTCAGAAGAACTCTTTGGATGAGTCAGAGCTCTCGGAGCAGGCCAGGCTGGAGGAGCAGGCGATTGCAGATGCAGAACCCAAGATGTATGACGAGAAGGGCAAGCGACTCATTTACGGCGCCCAGCAAGCCAACATGATTGTCGATGCCAGACCTACTGTGAACGCTATGGTCAATCAAGTTCAAGGCATGGGATCTGAGCCGATGGATAGATACCCTGGCGCCAAGAAGGCGTTCATGAACATTGAGAACATCCACGTCATGAGGAGCTCGTTGGCCAAAGTTGTAGACTGCCTCAAAGACGCCGACATCTCCCCATTGTCCCCGGACCAGAATGCCTTGGCTTCGACTGGCTGGCTGAGACATACGCAAGCCGTCCTGAACGGAGCTGATATTGTTGCCCGGCAGGTGTGGTTTAAGCACTCTCATGTCCTAATCCACTGCTCCGATGGGTGGGACAGAACCAGCCAGCTCAGTGCTCTTGCCCAGATTCTGCTGGACCCTTATTACCGGACCATTGAGGGTTTCATCGTTCTGGTTGAGAAGGACTGGGTATCGTTTGGCCACATGTTTAGGCTTCGATCTGGCCACCTGAACCACGAGAGCTGGTTCACTGTCCAGAAGGATGGCATGGCTGGCTCAACAGTCCAGCCTGGCGACAACGATGGCCGTGACGATGCCTTCCAGAATCTCTTTACTGGCGCTAGGCAGTTCTTCAACCCCAACAAGGAGGAAGCGGCTGACCTCGAAGCCGTCGCTGAGGGTTCTACGGGAAAGGTCGCCAAAGATGAGGCCACGGTTCCGAAAATGATCAGTCCCGTCTTCCACCAGTTTCTGGACTGTGTGTATCAGCTTCTCCGCCAGAACCCAACCAAATTCGAGTTCAACGAGAGATTCCTTCGCCGTCTGATTTACCATCTCTATTCTTGCCAGTACGGTACATTCCTCTACAACTCCGAGAAGCAGAGGACTGAAGCCAGAGCGTCCGAGCGAACAGCTTCGGTGTGGGACTACTTCTTGTCCCGGAGGCCGGAGTTCACCAACAAGGAGTACGACCCCACCATTGACGAGTACGTTAAGGACCGTGGCCGTATCATCAAGCCGAACCTTGATGACATCCGCTGGTGGCATCAGCTCTTCAACCGTACCGACGAGGAGATGAACTCGCAGTTGAACGCTGTGGCGGCCGCCGCAGTCAACAGAGCTTCGGCTCTGGCCAACTTCCAGCCATCTACTGAGGAATCGTACGTAGACAGCCAGCCCGGCACCCCGCCTCAAGAAGCTTCGAGCCCCAAGCCGCCGCCGGCTCTGCCCACCAGCCAGTCCGTTCTTGCAGCCGTGGAGACGGCGCATACGACACTTACCCCTAGTCGACAAGAGCGACAGGCACCGGCTTTGCACCGAAGTGTATCGGCCGAGAACTCGAATGCCTTCAGTGCCTTGAGAGACGGCATCGCCGGCCTGAACATCGGCAAGAACGTTAGCGGCATGCTCACCAATCTCGGCGGGCGCAACGCTAGCCCGGCGTCTAATTCGAGAGTTACAAGCCGCACCGAGCAAGAGCTCCGGGAAATGACATAGGGCGTCATGTTCGAACACATGCACGAAGCGCCTTACACAATCGAAGTGACGGACAAGACCATGATGCTTGACGCTGAGCTCTTCTACCAGGAGAGTTGGGATGACCCGAATTACACAATGAGTGACTGGGATGACGAATCAGTCTGGGCATGGGGGACCAAAGGGATGGTGAACTTTGGCATCGAGAGCTTGACCAGCTTGAAGAGCGTCTTGATCGAGGATACGTCAGTCAACAGTATCCGCTCTGGTACATCGATCAACTTCGTGGATGGCGTCGCTAAGAGAGATGCCAAAGATGATGCATGTTCCGACACCTCTTCCATCCAATCCCTCGGGTGCGTCGCGACGGGTGAGATCACCAATGGCGGTCTCTTCATTATGGTGGGCTCGAGTGTAGAGGAACTCTTGTCTGCTGAGAACGGCAGGTCTATGAACTTCGATTAGCAGTGCGACCTGATGGACAAGCGGTCCACAACCTAGTTCAATATTTCAAGAGTTTGGCGGGACCCGATGCATTTTTCCACCTTACGACTACAAAAGAATGAACGGATGGTTCTAGCAAAAAGCGGTATGGGAATTCGGGTGGAGTGTTTCACGGCTCCATAACGACAACGCAATGGCGTTTCTGTACTTGTACTACGACTTTTTTTTATCTTTTACTCTTCACCTCGCCTCGCCTCGCCTTTTTACCCTACTTCTTCGCTTCGGAACGTTGCTCATGCCGGAACCGGCATTTGCACAGTCTGCTTTCCGGCGTCAGGTCAGCAGAATTAGAAGACAACTTGCATCCAAGAGCGGTAAAGGGGGCTTCAAGACGCAACGAAACGGAACGAACAGAAACGGCTTCATACACGGTAATTCAGATGGGAAGAATCTGGAATAAAAAGAAAATTAGGCGTGGATTGAGCGGCTTGAGTGGAATGGAGACAGATGAGAGAGTGAGAGGGCGGAGAGATAGAGAGACGCTGGGGGGGATCCATTATATAGGACCGCTTGGATTTTGAACTCCCTGTACTCTCAGTTCCATAATTCTAATCAGTTTTCCAAGTAACAACCTCTTAGTCCATCGGTGACAGTTGTCAAGGACGGGTGCATGTTGGACCCCAGACGCCAGGGCATGCCTTTCTTTGCCTATACAGGGGGCATCGATTGTTGGCCCCGAAATGATGTCTACGCCACAAAGTCTTCAATAATGATCACTGTAGGGGAATGGGTTTTGTTCAATGATCTTTTTTTCTCTTCTCTTTTTTCCCCCTGTGTCTATTGCTTCGTTGGGCATCGGATCAGCTAGTCTGGTGTAAAGAACAAAGTCCATATTCAACCACCCATCGCCAAGCTGAGTCTCCCTTTTCTTATTTCACGATTTTAAACGAACCGCAGCCATTCGTCATGCTCATATCCCATCATGCTCGTCACTACAAGAAGACCTCGAGGTTGATCTCGAGGGTGCTCACGGGGTATCTGTGCACAAGTTAGTATTCTACAATTCAGAGAGCTATGAAGACTCGGAAACAAACCTCAAGTCAAACTTCTCCAGCACAGTGGGGTGCAGAATGCCGAACTCTCCGATGCGCGCCTCCTTGCCGCCGAGACGCAGGTAGATGGCAGCCGCGTGGCCGGGGAAGAAGGTAGCCTCGTCAATCTCCTCGATCCAGTAGCCGTCAGGCTTGCTGGGGTTCTCGACGACCTTGAAGTCGACGCTCTTGCCAGCCGTCAGACCCTCGTCATGGGTGAGGAAGGCGGTACGGAGCATCAGGAGGATGCGATCGAGGAGACCGTGAACAACCTCGAAGCCGCTGGTCTTGCCGTACCAGGCGGCACCGAAGTGACGTTCATTACGAGCCTTGCGCTCCAGAGACTCATCCTTGAAGACGACGTCTGCCGACTCGAAAATCTTGATGGGGACACTGTGCTTCTTGTTCTCGCGGATGGTCTTGAGGAGACCGGGAACCAGAGATGTACGGACAACCTGGTACTCGGCAGTCTTGGGGTTGGCAAGCTTGACAGCAGTCTTGCCGTCATCTTTTCGGTTGAGCCAACCGAAGTTCTCGTCGTGGCTGCAGAGGATGAGGGGCATGACTTCGCTCCAGCCGGACATGGCGGCCTCTGTCCGGACAATATCGGCCAGCTTGTTGATCATGAGAGGAGCGCCGATGGTTGCGCTCTTGTTAGGAGAAGATCTGGGAAGGTTATTGTATCCGTAGCAGATAGCCAGGTCCTCCATGATGTCGCACTGGTGGAGCACGTCGGCACGGGTGACGGGGATAGACACGTTCAATAGGTTGTTGTCCTTGGTGGAAGGCTTGGCGATGTAGGCCATCTTGGTAAGAAGCTTACACAAGGTCTCGGGTGACTCGTTGAGACCAGTGCAGGCGTTGAGGTAGTCGATCTCGACGTCGATGTTGCGGGGCGCCAGGGTGGGTGTCGTTCTTGAGGCGCCGTTGTGCTCGGAGACAATCTTGACGGGCTCCACAGTGAAGGGCTCGGAGCAGTACTGCGAGAACATGGTGACCATCATGTCGCAGACGATGTCGAGCTTGGTGGCGTCGGTGGCCGTCATCTCAATAAAAACGTTCTTGGTGTCGACGGTGATCTTGGAGTGGTCACCATTGATAATGGGCGGCAGGGAGCAGACAACGCGGTTCTTGTCGTAGATGACGGGATAGACGGGCGAGTCCTTGATTATGTGCAAGTACTTGCCGAGGTGCTTGTCGCCCTCGTAGAACTGCATGAGCTCCTCGCCGTTCATCTCCTTGGTCTGGTTCAGGGGTTTGAACTTGATGTCCCTAGGCGGCAGGGCCTCATATGTAAAAGGGCCTTGTATCGTGTCGAGGTCGTGGGTTCCAATAGCCACCAATGTTCTTTGTCTCGCCAGGTTCATGTGCAGCTTGTCCTGGAGACCGATGAAGGAGTCGTAGCTTTCTTGAGTGAACTTGATGTTGCGGAGGATGGCGCCGGCGACGAGGGGTCGGATCTTGCCGGTGTCTTGGGCGACGGTGATGACCTGGGTCTCGGGGTTCTTGGGCGCGACGACCTTGTAGTTGGGCGCAGCGACGGTTCCTCTGAAGATGTTGAGCATGAGTGCTATTCCCTCGAAGCATAGCATGTCGTATCGGTTGGCTGGGATCTCGATCTTGAGTTGGGGCGGCTCCTGCACGCCATTGACAATCGGCCGCTCGTCATTTTCGGTGTCCTCGTCAAGTTCGATGCCGAATTCGAAGCAGAGGTCTTCAAACTCCTGGGTTGTGAAGCTGCGTGGTGATGGTTAGCAAAAGGGACATTTCGGGATGGCGGGGTCGTGATATGGTGGGTGCGACTGGCGGCGCAACTTACTTTTGGCCCAGGGCCTTGTACAAATCGTACTTGTTGACGGATATGGTAGGCATGGTGAGGATTGGCGAGGTTCTCTCGAGGATACAGAGGTCCGTCGGTCGTCGAGGGCAGGAGAGGATCGGGCAATGGTCACTTTCCTTCTCCTAGTATGGCCTTGAGTCACAGATTTTTGGGGATATTCGGAGGTGAAGCAACACCACCCATGGGGGGGTTCGCAGGCGGGATGAACTTGCTGCTTTTACGGGCTTGGTGGGAGTCGTTCAGGCCACTCACTGCCCGTTCCCGCACAATGTTTGAGGGGCTGCGGGGTTGAGGGGCATCAAAAGCGGCGGCAGGACTCGGCATCTCAATTTTCCAGGGTCCGATGTCACTCCAGTGGCCCGTGCCAGGCGAAACCGGCAGCGCAGAGCTGCTACTGCTGGACGAGATGCAGCAAACGTCTTCGGTGCAGAACAGGGCCGATGACAGCTGGCGACCAGTGCGGCGGCAGGCTCGTCATCAACAGACGAAGTCGGGATAGATAGTGATAGCTATCATTGATGTTCAAAGTTTGATGGATGGCAGCTCATAACTGCCTCACCATCTCTGAGAGTGATAGTTGATTTTGTTCGATGCATGAACACGCTTGGAACCTTTACGTCATTATCTCATAGCTCTAAATCTGCTTTGGGGAATGCCCATGATCATGTAGTTCTCGTTGGCCACTCTCTTGGTTGGGTAGACATTTTAGGTGCCTTAGCTGCATCTCAAGTGACCCCTCCCTCAGCTGGTCACCGGGGAGACTTGCCAACCAAAGGGTCAGAAGGGATCTCTCTAGTAAAGACATCTGGTGCAACCTACCTGTAGGTAGATAGCTACAGGCGTCGCGTTTCTTGCACGAACATGTCCTCATCCTGTCAAAGAAGGACGCCTAAGGTCTAGAAAGTAGTGTACCTACCTACCGTGCGTCGAAGGAAGAGATACGTCAGTGCTAGTAAACCCTCTCTCTTCAGCTCCTCAGAGGCAACAGCCCCTCACAACTCATCTCAAGGGCAGAGCACCACATCTCCCTGTACCCCTGCCTTACTGCTCCCACCGCCCAAAGAAGACCTGGTACGTACCTTGGCAGCCTTACCTAAGGCGGCTCATCTAGGTAGTCACAGATACAGGGCTCCTAGACGCCCTGGACTGCTTGCTGTTCCCCGTCACCACACTGACGCCTCTTCTAATTCAAGTACAGTAGCGTGCTGGCCGGGTGGGACAGCACCAGAAGCAGAGACCTCCGAAGCGTCAAACTTCCCTCTCCGTGCCTTGTGCTGTCGCTACCTATCTCAAATCAACACCACATTTCTCCTCCGCCAACTCCCACACGAACGAATCCTCTCTTCTCACCACGACAACCAACTCATACTTGTCGCCAACCCGCCGTCGGATAGTGGCGTGGTCTGCATGCCCGCAACCTCCTGATAGTAATTACCATCCACCACCCCGGTTGCATCGTCTCGGATTTCAGAGCCCGCCCACCCCCATCCCACAACGACCGCCGCTCGCCCTCAACCAACCCATTGCATCACTCGCACGCGATCCACTTCGATCGCTGAAAACCAAGACGTCGACTCTCCTGAACATCGCTCGAGCCCCCCCATCGATAGACGCGCCTGTGCTTTCTCGCTCGCCATGGCAGACGCGCCGAATACCCAGGACGAGCTTTACCCCATCGCCGTCCTCATCGATGAGCTAAAGGTATGGCGGTGACTGCCTGGCCAGCCCCGATGCCAGCCTCCCATCCCCCGGCGCACACTTCATTGCTAACCTATCAAACCCAGCATGACGATGTCCTCCTGCGTCTCAATGCCATCCACCGCCTTTCCACCATCGCCCTCGCTTTGGGCGCCGAGCGCACGCGAGAGGAATTGATTCCCTTCCTCGACGGTATGTGTCGCGCATCCTATTCCGTCTGAGACAATATCTAAACAAACCAATAGAATCCGTCGAGGATGAGGACGAGGTACTGGTCGCGCTCAGCGGCGAGCTGGGCAACTTCATCGAGTACGTTGGAGGCCCCCAATGGGGTCATGTCCTCCTCTCACCCCTCGAGAACCTCGCTGCGATCGAGGAGCCTGTCGTGCGGGACAAGGTAGCTATTGCCCTGCTCCACCCGACCAAGTCACGTCGCCTAACCAAAACAGGCCGTCGAGTCCCTTAACAAGATTTGCGAGGAGCTCTCCTCCCAGCAAGTCGAAGAATACTTCATCCCCTTGACCATCCGACTGTCAAAAGCAGACTGGTTCACCTCCAAGGTGTCTGGCTGCGGCCTTTTCACAACGCCCTACAAGAAGGTGTCCCCGCCTGTTCAAGAAGAGCTCCGGAAGCAGTTCGGCCAGCTTGTTCACGATGAGACGCCCATGGTCAGACGCCAAGCCGCCACCAACCTCGCGAAGTTCGTCAAGGAGATGCCGGCTGCTATTGTTGTCGAGGAGATGATACCCCTTTTCCAGCACCTTGCCCAAGACGACCAGGACAGTGTTCGTCTCCTCACCGTCGAGATCCTCATCTCCATCGCCGAAGTCGTGCCCAAGGAGCAGCAGTCGAGCCATGGCGTGCTGCTCACCTCCTTGCGCAACCTGATCGAGGACAAGAGCTGGAGGGTCCGGTACATGATTGCCGACAGGTTTGAGAAGGTTGGACGGAGTCCTCCTGTGGGTGATGAGTTTACGCTAATGCGCGTATAGATTTCCAAGGCCGTCGATGAAGAGGTTGTTTCAAGAGATCTGGTGCCGTCTTTCGTCAAACTTCTCAAGGACAACGAGGCAGAGGTTCGGACTGCTATCGCTGGACAAATACCCGGGTTCTGTGCTCTGGTCGACCGAACCGTCCTCTTGAACGATATCATGAGCAGTGTCGAGGACCTTGTATCCGATACTTCCCAGCACGTCAGAGCTGCTCTGGGAACTCAGATTAGCGGTCTTGCCCCCATACTGGGCAAGCAAGAGTAGGTGACCTGGCTGCTGAAGTAAAAAGAAGACATGACTGACGCCTCAACAGGACCATCGACCACCTGCTGCCCATGTTCTTGCAGATGTTGAAGGACGAGTTCCCCGAAGTTCGCCTTCACATCATTTCCAAGCTGGAGCTGGTTAACCAGGGTATGTGAGCTTTGTTCTCGGCGGAGGCGCATTGCTAATCGTCCGCAGTCATCGGTATCGACCTACTATCACAGTCACTCCTCCCCGCCATCGTTCAGCTTGCCGAGGATAAGCAGTGGCGAGTGAGATTGGCCATCATCGAGTATATCCCTCTCCTTGCAAGCCAGCTCGGAGTCAAGTTCTTCGATGAGAAGCTTAGCAACCTGTGCATGAGTTGGCTCGGCGACACGGTCTTCTCGATCCGTGAGGCCGCGACGCATAACTTGAAGAAGCTCACCGAGGTATTCGGGGTTGAATGGGCAAGCGAGGCGATCATCCCCAAGGTTATGGCTATGGGCAACCACCCCAACTACCTCTACCGAATGACGACCGCATTCGCCATCACCGTGAGTGGCTCACTTTTACTACAGAGCATCCGTGTCATGTCAAGTGTGCTAACAAGTCGCAGACTCTCGCTTCGGTCGTGAGCCTTGATGTCATTGCTGACAAGATCCTCCCGATGCTGGACAAGCTCGTTGATGACGAGATCCCTAACATCCGCTTCAACGTTGCCAAGACATACGGCGTTCTGATTGACGTTCTGCGCCGCCTGCCGGAAGAGGGCACCATTTACTCGTTGGAGAAGGAGGGCAACAGCTTCACCGCATCCCCGAGAGGTATGGAGCTGATCCAGACGCGCGTCATCCCCAAGTTGGAGAAGCTGCAAAAGGATGACGATGTCGACGTGCGGTACTTCGCCACAACGTCCGCGAACAGCGTTTCTGGACCTTCCACTGGCGAGCCTATGAACACATCACCATAGATGAGAAACGTAATGAAGCAATTCCCAATCTTTTTACCCGGGTCGTTCCAATATTCCTCCCTTGAATGCATCGACCAACATATGCCGGTCTTTGGTGCTCCTTCGGCTCGCCTTTAAGGTTTTGCGGAAAAGAAAAGGAAAAAATATACAATAGAGAGAACGAGAGAGAGAGAGAGACAGAATGGTGTGCGCGCATCTTCAGATGGTTTGGGCTTGGCGAAAGGGACGGTCCTAGAGCATAGGTTGCACGCTGAGTTAAGGGGGGTATCGGAGGATGGATACAAGGGCGGGCGCCGCCACCGATCGATACCACTCCCTGAACGAGAAACGCAATGTATGATACACCAGCAGCTGTCAGAAGCGGGAACGCGACGCAACAAAAAGGAGCATTGACTAAAGGTGTCATGTGTGCTTACAGCCGCACTGTGCCAATGGATTTGGGTATCTTGATGGGCTATTCATTCGTCTAACTCGTGGCATCGTGATGAGCCGGCCTATATCTGCTTCTGGAAGCACAAGCTACTGATGGTCTGACCCTTGGCGCCGCCGAACGTGAAGCTGGGATAGTCAACCTTTCCGACGGCGACGAAGCGGCCGATGTCGTCCTCGTTGGCGGGTCCCTCGAACCACGCCCTCAGTTCCTCCTCGGTCCAGTTGCAGCTCGTGATGAGGAGCAGGCCGCCTGGGCGGACGAGGCAGAGCGCGCGGCTGCGGTAGCCCTCGCAGATGCGCCGGCCGCGGGCGTCCTTTTCGTCGCTGAGGCAGATGGCGTCAAACGTGCCCTTATCGAGGACGACGTCCCAGCCCTGGGCTTGGACGCCGTTGAGGACCGTCTCCCAGGGGCCGTTGAGGACGTCCCACTCCTGGAACTCGGGCTCCTTGGCCTCGCCATCCTCCTCCTCGCCTTCCCCCGCGTCCGCCATGTCCTCGTCTTCCTGGTCTGCGGAGGACGAGGACGAGGCCTGCCTCCGGGCGGCGATGCGCCGGGCGAGCTCGACGCTCTGCGGCGCGTAGTCGACGCCGAGGGCGCGGCCAGCCCAGCCCTCGTCGCGGAGGGCGAAGAGGAGGGAGCCGTTGCCGCAGCCGAGGTCTAGGAACGAGGCGTCAGATTGGCGGATGGAGTGGTCGAAGGGGGCGGACTCGGTGAGGTCCTCGAGGTAGGTCAGGAGCTTGGACTCGGCGTCCGAGTCGTCGAACCAGACGGTGCCGCGGTCGTCTGGGTTAGAGGCGTTGTTCGTGAGCTCGGTAGTGTAGAGGCTGGACCAGCTGTTCGGTCTGGTGTGTCAGTTGCGGTAATGGTAGGAGGATCGGATTTGGCTTGCGATGCCCCCTCCCCGGGGCATCAACTGGAAAGGGAGGGGGGAGGGGTGGACCGACTATTCTCTTGTACCGAGCTTGGAGGGCTCTAGGTGAGTAGGCTTAGAAGCCATTATGGGCGCGTTTTCAGCCGTCAATTACGAGCTGCGTGTCTTTGGGAGTTTCTGGCTTCAAAAAAATCAAGCGTGGTCCTTCTGGCCGTATTGCTCACCCCCACATACATCTTCAACGTCCCAGATTTTTGATGCCATCGCGGATAGGTTTGGCGGGGTGTTTTGCCAATGCTACTCGAAAGAGGAAGGCGGTATGCGATACAAGGCAAGGGGAACCGACCCCACTCTCAATGTCCGGGGCAAGGTGCACTAGGTACCTGCAAATGGACGAGGGGTCAGCGGCTAACACTCTACCGCTGTCAGTGTGTGCATGTCGATACAGTCGAGCAGAGATGATGAGGGTGCGACGTGGTGTGACGTGACATGACGTGACGTGACGACGGAAGAGGAGGAAGGGGAGGAGAAGGGAGGGCTTGGCTATGGAAGGCTTGTTATTCACATTTAATGACAGAAGGACGGCCACCAGTCCGACGTCTTATGCAAGGGAGGGGGAAAGTGGCAGTTGACCGTGCGATTTCGGATAGCCAAGGGGAAGAGCATGGCGTTCATGAGCATTGACGTCGTCGGCTACCTGGGGCGTGCGTACGAACCAGACAAGACAAGCTACTGCACCTACACGCGCCCTGCCTCCGCTCCGTTTCGGCAGTGACGTTGGCAGATGAGCGCGTTCCATTTAGGGGGGAGGGGAGGAAGACCAAGACGGTCTGTGTGATGAAACTCCTTCTCGTACGAGCTGGTGGCCAGTGAGCAATGTCGTGTCCACCTTCTCCAAGGCATATGAGGGCATCGTCCCTTATTCAATCCCAAATACGTACGAGCACGGCAAAGGGGACGGGGTGGCGTTTCGTCTGGAGTCGGAGTTGCCTGTATAGAATAGCCCACGCGCACGCCTCTGCTCCCCGTCCCTTCCTCTCCTGTCTCCCGCTTCCTCGGAAGCGTGTCTGTTAAACGTTGACTAGACTCGCGCAGCACCACACTCGCTTATCAACCGCCAGTATCGTTATCGGATCCCCTCGCACCAAAAGGAAGTCGAATCCCTCTCTCTCGAAGGCAGTGCTCGACGGACCCGGTGGCCCAGGAGCTCGAGGCATAGCACGTGCCGTATCACAGGACGAAGACGAAGACCCGGCTTCATGCACACCCTCCGTATCGTCCTCCTCGTGGCCCTCAGCGCGAGCGGCACCGTCTCGGCACGCCTGCTCGACCGCGAAGCTCTCCTCGCGGCGCGGCAGTCGTCCGGCCAGGACGAGAACAGGATCAGAGGTGTAAGTCCGGCCGGAACCCAAAAGGCAAAAAAAAAAAAAAAAAAAAAAAAAAGGATGCGTGAGGATGGCTGACTGCGTACGCCGCAGAGCTGCACGCAGACGAGTAACAAGTGCAACCTACCGGGCCGAAATGCCCAGGTTTGCCCGGCCGACTACAACAGGGTACGCGTTCCGGTCCACAACGACTCTGACAAGACAGGGCTGGAGGCTGACGAGCGCGGCAGTGCCCTTTCGACGGTGCCTCTTGCGTACTGATCGAGCCCAAGGGGGAATCAAGTCTCAAACCCGAAGTGCGATGCGGATACCTTGGCAGCACCTGAGAGAAAGGGAGGGGAGGAGCGACGCACAGTGGACAATGTAAAGAATGGAGAGCGAGCGAGAAATTTTCAAGGTACCTTGGCAACTATCAAGGTCCTCTTCTTATCCCCAAAGAGAATTCAAGCACCCAGGCATGCCTCTCTGGCATGGATGTGAGCCTTCAGTCGTGAACGTCACCTCTTTCCCGTGTAGGTGATTGAATCCAGCCCCCTTTCGTCCCAGTATCGTCCTTCAGCCTACTCGTGCCCCTTGCCACCAAAACTTCAAATGCAATACCCATCATCCAGGAGGTTGCTCCTCTATATGAACTGCTGCCGAGTCCCTAGGCATATAACCCCTCGTTGTCTATTCGTCATCCCAAGCAAGCATTCTCAAATCGTCCACACAGTAGCTTTCACGAGAACCTGGCGGCCCCGAACTTCCACCGCTGGGAAGCCTGCAAGCCGCACGACATTGCTGTCTTTGGGTGGAAGAGCTGAGGGAGGGGCAGCATCAGTACTTGCGAGCACGATTGACGACGCAGTGCTGCCCTTGCGGCCGGCGTGCGTTCCGCCGCCGAGTATAGTAGTGAACATACCGCTCTTGCTCTTCTCGGCCCGCTGGGGTTTGTTGTTCTTATCCTTGTCTCCCTCGTCACCCTCCGCCTCACCCTCGGCTTTGGGGGCATCCAAGGGCGGGAGCGGGGTCTTTTCCACGTCCATGATGTTGGGCTGGACGGGGTCTCCGGGCAGGGGGTAGTTGATCGCAACATCTCTGCTTTCGAGTGGAAGGTTGGCTGCGATGCCGACGGCCAACTCCACGATCATGGAGGCGCTGCCGTCGACACCGGCGGGTGGTGGGTCTGTCATGTACTGGAACAAGGTCGCTGTGAGGTTGGACGTACACATGCGGGTGAAGTCCGCTCGGTTGTCGGCACTTTCCGGCGAATTCAGAACCCGCTGAAGACCCTCCAGCGTAGCCATCCGCCAGCTGACGACCTTGGTCGTCAGGGCGTCGAACTCTTCCTGGCTGGTCATCGTGTAGGAGAAGCGTCGTATGTTAAGCTCAATCTCCTTCAATTGCCGGCTGAGATCGAAGTTGAGGCCAGGGTGGAAGCACTTGTTGAAGATTTCCTCTACAATCCATCTTGTGATGACGGCGCGGCCGACTGCTGTCATCTCCTGCTTTCCGGTCTTGAGCGCATCGATACTGACAAACATGTCCAGCCACTGCGGTATTGTACGCCAGTCCTTTCGAATGTTGAACGAGAGGTTGTTGATGGCACCATTGAGGCGGTTGAATCTCGTTATGTATTCGCTGTCGTCAAGAGCGGTGCGCGATTGGGACATGCGCTGGTTCGCGAGCGCATTCTGCAGCTGCTCGATCTGAGAGTTGAGGTTTTCGATCTGCGTCTTGCCGTCAAAGTACAGGCGCTTTACATTCTTATACTTAGTCACTGAAAGCTGTTAGCATACTGTCGGTGCGTGGCCTGTGTACGCCTTACAGAGCTCCTTAAACTTATCGGGGTCCGCGCCATCACGATCGGGGTTGGAAGGCTGGGGGCTGTTTCTGCCCTGCTCCCCTGCTTCTTGAGGAACGCCGGGCCGGAAAGCTGCAGCAGCGCCGCCAGCAGCAGGAGGCATTGACGGGTTTTGTCTGTAGCTCGGCGGCGGGCCGGAAGGTGCGTCGACCTGGCTGCGCAGTGCTTTTTCCGTCTCTTGCGACCGCCGAATTGGGGGAGGACCTCCGGAGGGGGGGGCCATATTTTGCTGGTGAGGCTGAGGTGTTCCTTGCTGGGAAGGAGGAAGTGTTGGAGGCTGCGGGCTGTCGGTGGTATGCACAGCGTATCTCACTGCGGGGGAGGATTGGGTAGATTGAACGATTGCGGAGCGAGCGTCTGAATCAGTGACAGGCGACTCATGCGACAACTGAGAGACGGTCTCGGGATTTTGATGCGAGCCGGCACCCAGGTGGCTGGTATAGATGGCAGGCGGCCCGGCTTGGTATTGGGCGCTCTGCTGTTGGGAAATCTGTTGGTACTGCTGCTGCTGCTGCTGCTGCTGCTGCGAGGGATCGTAAGCAGGCTGGTGACCAAGCTGCTGCTGCTTCTGCCGGTCTCCGTGCACGGAATCGTCGTAGGAGGTGTCCTCGAAGTCGGCTGGCACGTATCGGACGGAGTTACGGTTGGGCTCCGGGCTCTGTAGACGGGGATCTATGTTAGGGTCTTGTGCCAAGCGGTGATCCTCGATCTCGCCAACGCCCTGCAGCTGGGGAGGTTGTTGATGAGGACCCGAAAGTGGCCAGTCAACGGATTGTCGATCCAAAGACAGCTGCGAAGCCCTTTGGGACAAGGCAGTCTTTGCGGGTGGCGGATTGGACACTCTTTTGGATGGCCGGCGAGCAAGACCAGCAGTGTTATCGTAGGAGTTTGGCGGGGTAGTTTGGGAAGGCGGGGTGTTGTGGTGGTCGCGGCCCGATCCGCCCAAGATGTTCTTGAGCAGCCTTCGCGCAGAGCGCTTCTCCGGGGCGGGTGGCGGAACTGGCGACGGAGCTGGACTTCGGAGGGGAGCAGGAGAGGTGTTGTTGCCAGATGCTCTCAGATTGTCGACGGAGCTGGATGCAGCAGTAGTGAATTGGTGGTTGTTGTTGTTGTTGTTGGGGTAAGGGGCCACAGCAGGCTGGTAGCGCTGTGGCTGGGGATCGGCAAAATCCTGCTGACTCCTTTGGCGTAAATCGGCAATGGGCGGGTTCTGGTGCTGCAGCAGGAGAGAGTTGCGTGAGGCAGTAGCGGCGGCGGAGGTTGAGGAAGGGGGATATACGTGGGGCAGCGCAGGTGATCCCTGCTGGCCCTGCTGTGGGAGGTTTGGCTGTTGTTGCTGGAGGTGTTGAAGTTGTGGTTGTTGGTGTTGATGTTGGTGTTGATGGGTCAGCTGGGTTTGGTGGGTGTCGAAGGATTCGCTGGAGCCGAAGGCAGTCGAGAAGACTGAATGGGGGGTAATCTGACTATTAGCGCCGGCGGCGGCGGCGTTGGTGGTGATTGCGCTCGAGACGGGCGCGGGTGCAGGACCGGGAGGACCAGAGGCAGGAGCGAGTGACGAGGAGTAAGGGTAAGGGTGAGACGAGGAAGAGGAGGAAGAGGAGGAAGGAGCACCAGGACCGGAGGCAGCAGACCCTGAAGGCGGCGCAGGTGTAGCAGTAGAATGTGAAGCTGCTGGGCCGGCAACTTCTCCGCCCTGATCAACGAGTGCTTGCTGCGAACGGTTATGGTGCCGTCCAATGCGACCGAAGGTCGGCATTATAACAGCGATATCGTCGTGCGCAACCGCCGCAACCCCGGGTAAAGCAAGTCAGGGCAACCTGTTTTTTTTTTGTCCCTCTGTTTCTTGTTTGGGTGGATCGATCGTGCAGTAATGAACTGACGTCGTGTGTGTGTGCGTGTAGAGCAAGCAAGTCGGCGAGGCCGGAAAATAGAAAGACAAGTAAGAACAGACCGGCAACTGTCTCTCTCTCTCTCTCTCTTTCCCCCTCTATCTCTCTACCTACTTGACCTGCGGAACGGCACAGTCCACGAGTGACCTGGTACTGAGTAGCGGAGAGGCACACACACACACAAGACGGGGAACGGTGGGCCGAACGTGCAGCTTGCTGGGCTCCGGGGGCGGCAGGACAAGTTTCGCTTCAGCTCAGATCAGTCAGTGTCGCTCACGTTCTTGTCTCTTGTCGGTCCAAGTCCGAGGTTGAAGACAGCAAGAAAGCAACGGCAACAGCAACAACGAGCGGCAAGTCAGAAGGGCAAGCAAGAGGATGATGACAGGACGGGAGATTGATCAGCCCGCCCTGCTGGTCCCCTGTTCCTATTTTTGCGCCTCCGCAGATGCGTCTGCGACCCTGTCTGTCTGTCTGTCTGTCCACTTTCTCACTCGACTTCAATCTAACGTACGTGTGCAGATGCCCGCCAGGAAGGAGCACCAGTAGAGCAACAGGCAGGAGACCAGACTGGTGGGTTCGGATTGGCTATCCAAGCTACAGAAAGCGGATGCCGTGCTAGGTCTGGGGTTGCCTAGAGGGGCTGCCTTGGGGCTGTGCACAAGTCAAATCCGAAGTGGTGCTAAGCTGTTGTCCTTGAGAGAGCTGGAGTCGCTGATGGCTTACTGCTAGGGTGGTGCCAATGGCTTGATTCGTTTGCCGGTGGCTGACGTTCTGCCCGACCAATCCTGGGGTGCAGCGCTATACCATTCCCGAACAGCGATAACAGACCAAAGGGGGTGGTGGTGGTGGTGGTGGAAATAGTTGCTTATCTGGTCCTGTTTTGCCGTCTTTGCTCGTCTCCAGCTACCTACCTCTGCTGACCAGTAGGGGTGCCTCTGTTCAGACGAACGGCGATTAAGACTCGCCCCTCGAGGGAGGGGAATGGGCGACACGCTCCAGCTGCTGCAGGGAGGGATCTGGGGTCCTTTAGTGAAACGCAGATAGGTTTCGATCAGCGTCGCCAGGGACGTTCAAGTTGCTGCCGAGACGGTAAATGCAATTCCTCTGGGGCCGACGGCTGAGACGGCGAAGACGGACGAGGGACGAACAACGTGTCGACAGCAAACGGGAGATGTGGTTTCGCTAGTGGACAGTTGTGGATGTCAAAGGCAAACTCGACGAGATTGGGTGGAATGTGGAAGCGGGGAGTCAATCATATTAACGTGGGAGGATGAGAGACAGAGAGAGAGAGAGAGAGAGAGAGGCGAATAGCGTTGTGTTGGAATGGCACGCCAGGATAGGGCTGATCAATTCCTTTCTCACCGGCGGCCCTTCTTCCCACTGCGGACTGGGTGCAAACACGGGATATTTCACGAAACGAGATCTCGGACCGGAGGCTCGAAGAAGAAACCCCCGAGATATTCGGAACCTGCGGAAAGGCTGCGGGAAGCAAGACGGACCAGCCATTGATTGCCAACAGTCAGCACCAGCAACGCCTCTCTCTGCTGGATGAAAAAGCATCAGGGGTCGGGCAACAGTAGTAAGCATCGAGGGATTAGACAGGCTCCATCCACCAACCCATCTGCTATCAGCAACAACGACGACGACGACGACGACGACGATGATGACGACATCCTCCAGCAGCCATGCCCTCGTTCAGCCTCCGTTGCCGTCTCGGCCCCTCAGTACGGTACCGGGGGAGGGCTGCTACCTAGACTAGTAGTACCACCACCCACCCAGGCCTCCCAGCAAGACCGCCCCCATGCATGTCGATTATGCTCGCCTTCGGCGGGCGTTCGATTTCTGAGCGAACCACGGATCATGCGACTCCTTGATGATTGATGTTCTGCCGCATCTTAGGCAGAGATGCCTTGGTATGTCGACACCGGCCAGGAAACCATAGTATTCCGAGGGGCCATCACTTGGTGTTGTTTACCTCAATCACCCCCTCCTCCCACTCGACTCGTTCAGCTGAATAGCTCAGCCCTAAGAGAACCTTGTCGCAGAGGCTCCAGAGTGCCAGGGTTGATTCTTTGCCCTTCGTGCTGCATGCTGCCCCCTCCTCTGGCAAATTCCTCGGTGGGGAGCTCTCCTAGTTCACCACGTTCTTGGCCAAGGCCTGATGGCTTCTCCACCTCGCGATTCTGCCCCGCATCAGTCGAGCACAGCAATGGCTTTGCTGGCATCGCTCAAGCATGTCTCCCGGCAAAGAGCAAGGCATATATCTAAGGGCTGTGCCAGGTGGCTCTTGGTTTATGCTTGCAAAACACACGAGTGGCCTCGACCAGCGCCGGTTGCATCCACGCTCGCGAACGCTATTTCCAGCGTATATCGCAGCAATTATTAAGCCTTTCCGACCACCCCCTTCGTCTAAACCTCGCTCGACTCCAGAAGCTTAGCTACTATATTCGTAGCTGTACCAACAAACCTCGGCCCTAGGTAGAGAGCTCGGGTGGGGCATCCCTCGGGGAAAGAAACCACCAACAGCCTACCGCCGAGGGGACGGCCAGGGCCAACAGTAAGCCCAGTCAAAGGCTCGCCAGGTTGGCGAGCTGCGTACAACGTTGACTTCGCGGCCAACTGGCATGAGTGAGTCATGGTGTGTCATTTGGATTGGGTCGTGAGAGATGACGGTTTCAACGGCCTGGAACGGAGCCCACAAACGCGATTTCCCTCCCGGGGTCATGGGAGCTTGATATGGGCCCTTTCAGGCTACCTACTACGTACTATTTGTTGTTGGCAGAGGGCCCTCTCGTTACTCCGTACGCTGATTGCCATCCTACCGGAGCTGAAGTATACTTTCTGCCATCCGAGCCATCAAATTGTCTGTTACAGGGGCAACGCATTCATTCTTTTAGTGTAGCCAAGCGTCCGGTGCTCACAGGGATCTGCCGAGTGGAGAGGGGACCCTTTACCCTTCCCTTGGGCAAAAAGTCAATTTGGGCGTGGGCACAGGTGCTACTAATAATAGCAACGAAAACCCAAGGGAAAGGAGCGGGCCAAAACTATGCCAAAATCTCATGGGTGAGAGAGAATGGGAGCCGTGTCAGCTCTCTCGTCCATCGCGCTTGTCCGGATCCGGGACGACCAGAGACGGAACCCCCTTCGGCTCACCTAAGCAGAGGAGGAATAAGTGCCGGGAATGATGGGGGGGCGGGATCCAAGCCTCTTGCGGCCAAGATCTCACCGCCCACAACACCTCAAACCACTCGACAAAGCCCGTCCAACTCCTGCATGTCAACTCTCTCTGGACAAGACCAGTGATCAGCTTCATGCTCATGCTGCGGCATCATGTGTCTGTATCAGCGGGCTGGCTTCCTGGGAGTCGACGTGACGTCGAGACGACTGATCTACACGTCGGGCTTTTATGCGTCGTCTGGCTTCGGCGCTCACCGTGCAGGCATCCTCCCTATTGGACAGACAGACCCTCTCTTTCGCAGCTCACATAACGAGCAGCGAGTGTCTCTATGCATCACAATCTCTTGTTTCGACGCTTCTCCTCCAAGACTTTGACGGCGGGCACATGCTTGATGCAAGGCTGACAGTTGCAGGTGTGAGCACCATGGCGGGGTCCAATGGTCCCGGGATGTCGACTGGTTTGTTGCCTTGTCTTGCAGGTCGGTGGTGTTCGAAATCAAGATCGCCATACGAAGCATCCTCCCATACCTGCCACCCACCCAGGCTGTCCCCGTCTCGGACTCGTGAAAGAAAAACGGCATTATCTCGTCTGATGCTATTGATGCTTGCCCTCATGGCCCCCCCAAAGGTCATCAACCCCAGCGCACGGCCCGGAGTTCGTGCTGCGGGTTCCTCCCAAATCAAAGCTTGCGTCCATTTTTTCTCCCCCTGCAAAAGATAGTAATCAAGACCCTCTAACTGGCTGGTCATGCCGTCAGGCGCTCTCACGAATCAGCAACGCCCTGGAACCTTGTACCCAGTGTCCCGAGAGTCGGCAACTCCGTCCGAAAAACCCTCCTCGCGTGGGGGCTCACCGTCCCGTCCCGCTCGGGCCCGTTATCAGACTACTGCGGCTCCGGAGGCTCTTGCTTGGTCATCTCGATCCCTACTCACAACGGCATTATCCGTGTCCCCGGCAGGCAAGAGCTGTTTGGTCATATTATTCGGAGCTGCGGTCTATTATATGTCAACAGGCATATTACTCCGAGTAGTCGAATAATGTTTGTACTTTACAGAGAACTAACCAGTGTACTGCAGGAATGGCGGCAGTGGCCACGAAACCGAATCCAATGGCGACCAAGGTGGGTTAGTCGCAACTGTGGCTAGAATGAGAAGCTCTGGCTTCCGAGGCCATTCGGGGAAGTAACAGTCATATAAATCCAATAATTCAATCTGGAACTCGGCTTTGAGCTGCAGCTTGTAGCCTGGGAAGCTATTGCCGCCGTCTCGGGACATTGCGGTCGTGATCATAGCTCGGGTATTCTCATCCGACGCAGTACCGTTGTCATGGACGAGGAGTATCTTTCAGAGATTGAGGCAAATTCTGGACATCCGGCCCATTGCTTGGAAAGTGAACGGCCATGACCTGCCTTGGAGGCTGATGGCGACCCGGGTGATGCGGTCGATATGTGCTGTGTAGCCCGGGACCTGTGACAAGGTGAAGCTGTCGACTTGTACGGTGTCGCAGCCGTCCAGGAAGAGGATGCAGTCTTTGGGGAACGCCCACACGCGGCGGGGGGCTATTGTGATGGGGGACGGCCAGGCATGGGAATGCCTCTTTGAGGGTGCCGTATGCCTCGGAGCACGCCATGGCGGTGGACGGGATCGTGGGGCCGGTATCGACACCCATTTGAACAACCCGATTGATGGGATCGCGGTGGGGTCCTATGATTTTGATAACTCTTGGCTGCGACAGTGCCTCGATCCATATAGCGCGTCGAATCTCGGCCGGAAGAGAGTCAAACAGATGGAAATAATTGTGAAGCACCATAGTGATGACGGGGCAGCGTGTGTCGTTGCTTTCTCTTGGGAGGGACAAGAAGCGGTTCTGTCTCTGTTGCGGAAGAGGAGAGGGGAGTCTATGGTGATGATGTCGAAGTTGTTCTCGGACAGTCCCAGGAATTGCGGCTGATGGGTTTTTTTCCTAAAAAATTAAAAATTAAAAATAAAAATCAGGCACGTTTTTTTGGCTGCGCTCTTGCTCCGGGAAAGCATGAATTACTTACCAGCAGTTGAGATCCGCACGATTTCCGTGGAAAGAAAGAAAAATGAGAAGGAGTAAACTCCAAGATGAATACCAACGCGATTGTTTATGGAAAACTGTCACTGAGTGTAGGCGAGGTCCGATAAAGAAGGAACGTGAATGATATGTATCTGAAAAGGCAGGCACGTTAAGCAGCCCTGTCTGTGCCTCTCAGTCTCTGACCAGGCCTGAGTTATTCGCCACTGTTTAGCTAGTTGGCAAGATGAAGCCCGATATAAAGAGGAAACAAGAGAAAGCATGCGTGCCTGTCTGCAGTGTGTTTTGGGAGAATGCTCTGAAGCGGCAACCGTTATTATTTGTTGGTTTCAGACCAGGCTCTCCGAGGTGAACGGGGTCATCGGAATCGAGACTATCTAGATCACCCATTTCCCAGGGGCTAGGTAAACCGTAGCAAGTTGGCCCCCCTGCAACGGTCTCTTCTACCACACATTGGTGTGGATATACTACACGCAGTTAGCAGAAAGTGAGAAATATAAAACCCGCATGCAAGCATCTCATTTTTCTG
The DNA here is from genome assembly GCF_030913465.1 of Colletotrichum navitas. NCBI lineage: Eukaryota > Fungi > Ascomycota > Sordariomycetes > Glomerellales > Glomerellaceae > Colletotrichum > Colletotrichum navitas. The sequence continues at coordinate 211,178 of NW_026850550.1, read as the reverse complement.
GTTGATATAAAAAGGGTTGAAGGCTTAGTTAAGGTGTGGATATTGACTAATACGAGTTGTAGGAAAGCCGTCTCGTCCCAGAGATGCCAATATGTTTTATTACCATAGCATCTTTCTAGGAACGCTCACCAGCAACTATTGCATTCTCAATTTCAAGTTGGCACTCAATGTCTCTGCCGGTTTTCATAAAACACTTATGGTCGGTTGCCGGCCACTGCAGACTTAGCAGATGTCGGTGTACTCATTGCATCAGAGAGCCCCAGCCCACTACGTATTCTGACACTGTTGATAAATGCAATGTATTAAAGGCCTGTCACTGTAGAAATAGCTGGAAAGATTAACCCATGCCTAAACAAGATCTTCTGGCGTCCGGATACCATATGAAGAGCTCTGAGTCGAAAGTCGATGCCCAACTCCCGTGACGGTTAACAGAAGCTCTTATTCCTTTCTTGTGCCTCCGAGCGATTGCAAGAGCCGGTTACACGGAGAAGCCGGGCATCTGCTGTGGTCTCCTAGAACAGGGCTAGACTGGCAGGATTGATGATCTTTCTGTAAGAGCGGTGTGTGTGGTTGAAGCCTTTTGAATGGTTTTCGGTAGCAATCTCGCCCCGTGGGACATGAGACTTTGTGATATGATGAGGCCGACGAACCAATCGAGAACCATGTCGGCGAGGATCGTGCTGCCCTGGACGGGCTCACCTCGGAGGTCGACCATAGATACTCAGACGCAGTGCCTGGACTAGCCTCGTGGAATGACTGGGGATCATGTGCAGCTGCTCACCGCCTGGCCGCTGCCTTTCGTCTGAAACGGAAGCATCAGGCGGTACATGTGCGTGGCTACAACCAACCAACCAACCTCCTTCCCTTCCCACCCACGGTACATCATGATGAGCTGCTAACGAGGCCGGCCATTATACTGCCTAGGTCGATTGTAGCATACATATGAATATATACAATACGGGCCAGATTCTACGTTTGGTCTTTCCGGTTCCAAAAGCGCAGCATCGTCCGCTGGATGGCTGCAGTGATCATGCCACCTGGTGCAATCCAGGGAACTGGATATGCTTCTTTCTGGGAGCCAGTGCTTTTGTACTTCTGGCCCGGATAATATGACTAGCGGCGCGTCCGAGCAAACAAACAATGTTACGGTACGCCTTCCGTCGGGCCACCGAGGTTGCACCGTAGTAGGAAGGCAATTTGCCGTTCCCGGTTGCACGAACAGACTCCTCCTCTATATACCTTGGTCTCAACATGTCAAGTTCTCCTGCGCCGAAATCGCCCGATACTTTGTGAGATATGAGAGGGTTCGCTTGGCCTGCAAATCCACGGCGTGGGCAATCAGTCGTGTCCACGGGCAAATGGCACAACCACCAGTCGTGGCAGCAGACACAGACCAAAGAGTCGGTGAACGGTGCTACATTCCCGGCCTTGGCAATTTTCTGGGGTTCGTTTGTGCCAAGGGCAGTCTGTATAGCTCACAGAATCTCTGCCGCCCTACTTTGGGCAGCCTTAAACAAGGCGGTGATGAAGGACTATCATCCTCCTGTCTTCGTCCGGAACGGACACCAGTCACTCTTGTCCAAAGTCCTTCACAGTCTGTATGACATATTACGATCAGTTCTCGCGCTATCAGAGCCATGATCGGCGGCAGCACAACAATCTCCGAGGAATATTGGTCTACGCCCCCGGCAGGTACCCTCTCCTGATTTCGGGTTCCCCGTACCGGCCATGTCTTGGTGATGCTGCCGGTCTGATTCGACCGCACACAATGCCTCGTACACTCAACGACGGCGCTGGCGTATAACCGTGCACAACCACGGCTTCTTGCACCGGGCCGCATGGGAACGTCGCCGGTTGCCCGCATGCTGCTCCGCTTTGGTGAGTTACCGGCGCAGAGCATCGTAGACAAATGACATGCTACCGCCGTCGTTGCCGAAAGCCGGATACTCGATATCAAGCGTCTTCCCAGGAAGATATAAAAGATACCAGAAGACGAAGGTGTTGTTTCCTGTTGATGCCCTAGACTAGGTCCAGATATTCTGACCAGGAGCCAGATCCGTGCCTCTGCCATAACCTGGTAAAGTTCTGCTGTCACAACCAGTCTTTAACAAAATGAGCCTTCTGGGACTGGCATCAATGCTTTCTCTCATCTTCATCTCCCTTGTGGCAACCTTGCCGACATTGGACACCCAAGCCGTTTCCCAGTTCAAGTATCCCTGGCTAAACATGACGCTCAGCAACCTCGAGTCTGTCTGCCGTAGGGAGCAAAGAAACGAACTGTACACCTGCACCCTCGAGTGTGAGCCTGACTGTCCCTTCAAACCATTCAACCCCACACGATACGCGGTGGCCCGCACAACACTGACACCCAGCCCGCCTAGTCGATCTTTACGACCCCAACACGGAAGGCATCGTGGAAGTCAACGGCGCACACTGTGGTGCGGCGTGGGCATGGGACGGCATCACGCCGAACCACGGTCCGAACAACAGTTACCCCAGCACCGGCGTCCTCTGCTGGAGCGGCGGCTCGAATGCGTTCCACTTTAGGGTTGCGGCGTTCCGGTCAGCCTCGAGGTTCGAACTCTACGTCAGCCACTTGTACCGAGATACGCGGTGAGTCCGGTCTCTCTCTCTCCATGGACGAGGCGCGCTGCTCAACCTGTCAAAAATGCCACAGGTTCTTCAAACCACCGTACGACGGGAGGAAAGCCCTCGTCAACATCGCCATTCCAGAAGCCCACCCCCTTCCACCCATCGCGCCTTATGTGCCCCCGGTCGACCAGTTCGAGTTCATCGCCACGGCGACGATCTCGAGACGCACAGACGGGCTGTCGTAGGGGCGCAAGCGTGCGTGTGGTGCCAGTTTCACAGTACTTCTCTTCTCGGAGAACCTCAGCTCGGTTCGCTGGAAGCGCCGCCCCGTTGTCCCATGCCTACTTACTGTGGTTGAGGAGCGGCTATTATTATTATTTTTTTTGTTTCCCACCCGAGTCGAGTGCGGGGTAATCAGGGAAAGGATTGTATCAAAGTCCGTATGCAAATAAAGTTGAGCGATCTACTTTGACCTAGTTCCGGCGGAGCTTGCGACGACCTGCCTAGGCCGGATGTGTATCGCTGCGAGTTGCGTACCGTACGGTATCAGGATCCAGACTCGAGCAGGGACTCGGCTTCGCACCTTTACCATCACCCATGACCTTGCCGGCGGCGATGCCAAAAAAGTGCCGAAGAAACAGAACCAATAATTTTGCCAAGCAATATATCATCCTCCGTTGCTCTGCCTCCAAAGAAATCAGTTGCCGTTGCCCGCCGCCCGGTGTAGAGCCAAGACGTTTGAACAAGCCGTCCATGAAGCGACACTGTATGCATGTTGGAGATCCAAAGTAGTTTAACAAAATCTACGAAACTAAAATATGCGGCACGGTTGCTTCATTTCTTGGGCCACGCACGCATGATTCACGTGTTGTTTCTAGGATGGTCTAGCTTCTGATTCGCCAAACCTTTTTGGCTTTTTTTTCCCCCTCCTTTCTTTTCCCTTCATTTTTTTTTCTTTTGCCCTAAATGTTCTATAGACTTTATTTGATAGTCGTTGACTTGCTCAAACCCAACAGACTTTTTCAGTTTTGCTTTCAAGGCGTCTCCTTTCGAAATGAGCAACTCGAGACAAAAGGGTGTGTTCGGTACACGACCAGTGATGCGTGGAATACACGTCATTGATTCATCCGAGACCCGAGACCTGCGATCGATTAGCTAGGATTCTATAGACTATAAACCCTTTTTTTTTCTCTGTTCCCTTTTTCTTCTGCGTTTTCCCGGTACGCCCTCCTGCATAGCATCAAGCTTGCTACAACAATCATCCCAAGGTTTGCCAAGACCACAGCGCTTCTCGGGGATGGGCGAACGAGGCAAAGATGCGCAGGGGGAAACGGGGATCCTTCGTTAAAGGAAACTTCCATGTTTCTCCACTTGCTTTTCCACTTCCCTGCCCGCTCGGGATCTGTTGCAGGGCGCGGCGGGCAGGGTTCAAGCGTTGAAACGTACCGACGTGCATACGTCTACGTTTGTACTGGCGTTGTTTGATATCATGTAACGCCATGGTTTGTTTCCTCATTGACCGAGACACGCAACCGACTTGGGACCGAGGTACTGTATATCCAGGCGGTCCCTCTTAAGATCGCGCGGGTACGCAATAATACTACTACTACGTAGTGACGCGGTCAGAAAAACACAGTTCAAGTATCATGCCCTATATTCGATACAATAATAATGATCGACATGGGACGAGGGCCACCGAAAACCACTTTACATAGTACACGCTGCGGGGCCGACCACGGAAGTGCCGATTGGTGACGCTGCACCTATCCCAGCAACGAGTTGAGTTACAGTTACTCGAGGGAACTATACCACCCGTGCGGTAAGAGCACCAGCCTTGATGCCTGTTTGGAGTCGTGACCATCGGACGGCTGCCCTCGCAAGGTCGAGGCCATGCCCCTATTGACCCGTGACTTCACCATCCCAATCCATCCCTTTCTTCGGCTATACATCTTGTGGCCTAATCCGCATGCGCTTCTCTTCTTTCTCCTTTTCATAACTGGGCTATCTAGCTCTTCCTCAGGTACTAGTCACGTTCGGACCTCCAAGACCCGCGAACGACCCGTGTGCCCCGGTATCCTCTCCAGCCTCGTTCCGAGTTCCGTGTAGCGTGGGTGATCCAGACAGAATGTCCTTCCTCAAGGCCTTCGTCGCACTGGCGGCCATCTCGCCCGTCGCCGAGGCCCGCCTGATGTCCAGGGCGGCGAACATCGCTCAAGGCGTCCAGATGATGAACATGGCTGCCGAAGACCAGCAGATCAGGCTTCAGGTCGGCATCAAGATGCAGAACATCGACAAGCTGGAACCGACGCTCCGGGACATCTCCGACCCGGACAGCCCCAACTACGGCAAGTACCTGACGGCGGCCCAAGTCAACGACATGTTCAAGCCGGCCGAGGCCTCTGTCGCCGCCGTCCAGACCTGGCTGGCCAAGGAGAACGTCAGCGACGTCTCTTACACGGAAGGCGACCGCTTCGTCAACTTCGCGACCGACGTCGCCACCGCCAACAGGATGCTCGGCGCGAGCTTCGCCTACTACGACGTCCAGGGCACCATGAAGCTGCGCACCAAAGAGTACTCCGTCCCGGACGCCATGGCGGAGCACATCGAGCTCGTCACGCCCACGACCTACTTCGGAACCACCAAGTCGGACCCGGCCATCACCAACGTGGCGCTGCCGCTCACATCCGCGCCCCTCGCCCGCAGACAGGCCCCCGGACCCGGCGCCGCGACCAACTGCTCCAGGGTTTTCACGCCGGCCTGCTTCGAGCTGGCCTACAACTACGGCGCCTACCAGGCCGACCCGGCGGCGGGCAGCCGCGTCGGCTTCGCCAGCTTCCTCAACCAGTCGGCCCGCCAGGAGGACCTCACCACCTTCCTGAACAGGTTCCAGCTGCCGAGCCAGAACTTCACCAGCGTCCTCATCAACGGCGGGCAGGACCACCAGGACCCCAACGGCGCCATCGGCGAGGCGAACCTCGACGCCCAGATCATGGCCGCCACGGTCAAGTCCCTGCCGATCACGCAGTACATCACCGGCGGCTCGGGGCTTCTGGTGCCCAACCTGAACAGCCCGACCCAGGCGGACAACCAGAACGAGCCGTTCCTCGACTTTTACCAGTTCATGATGACGCAGGAGAACGACAAGATCCCGCAGGTGCTCTCCGTGTCCTACGGCGACGACGAGCAGACCGTGCCCATCGAGTACGCCACGCGCGTGTGCAACCTCATCGGCATGATGGGCCTGCGCGGCGTCACCGTGCTCGAGTCCAGCGGCGACACGGGCCTCGGCGCGCCGTGCCGCGCCAACAACGGCAGCGACGCCGTCCAGTTCACGCCGCAGTTCCCCGCCTCGTGCCCGTACATCACCGCCGTGGGCGGCACGCAGGCGTTCGGCCCGGAGCGCGCCTGGATCGCTTCCGGCAGCGGCTTCAGCAACTACTTCAAGCAGGCGTGGTACCAGGAGGGCGCCGTGAACCAGTACCTCCTGAGCGGCATCTCGGCCGACACCAAGGCCTATTACCAGCCCTTCACCAACTTCAGCGGCCGAGGGTTCCCCGACATCGCGGCACACTCTGCCAGCCCTCCGTTCGCCGTCGTCGCCGCCAGCAAGCTCATGGGTACGGGCGGCACTTCGGCCTCCTCCCCGTTGGTCGGCGGTTTGATCGCGCTTCTCAACGACGCCCGGATCCGCGCGGGCCAGCCGACCATGGGCTTCATGAACCCGTGGCTCTACAAGAGGGGCTTCAAGGGATTGACGGACGTTACCGCGGGCGGCGCAAAGGGGTGCACCGGTATCAATCTGCAATCGGGCAAACCTGTGCAGGGTGCCGGCGTCATCCCCTTCGCAACGTGGAACAGCACGCAAGGATGGGATCCCGTGACGGGACTGGGAATTCCCAACTTTGAGGAGATGAAGAAGATAGCTCTGGCGAAATAAGGGGGAGGCGGTCGCGCGTTCGCGAATGCTTTGTAATTAGGGGTTTACCCCAGAGGCCCGGCTGGCCCTTTTTTCATGAATATACCGGGGAAGTAATATCGACACCGCCGTTTCCCGTACCCCAACCAACGCTGTCCCAGCCTGCTTGAGAGGAAGGGCTGCTTGCGAAGTCCAGCGTCGGAATCCATGCCGTTGAACGCAATGGGTTTGCTTTCGGGCCGTCCCGTTCCACCGTTTCAAGTGCCAGTTGATTGTGACTGGACTCGGAGAATGAGACTACTCTGTCCGAGACATTAACAACAACACCGCTTCCTATATCCCGACGAAGCTTAACATGGTGTCTGTTCCACTGAGAACCCGCGGGGTTTGCCATGGACCAAGAGACTGCCACTTGGCAGATGTAACAGGCAGATGTACGGAGTACAATGAAGGAGACCAAGGATGACCGGACATGTGAGGGACAGCCATGTGGACGCCGACGGTCCGAGTAGTTATCTCACCAGCGCCGTGGATGAAGAGCTTTGGTGGCAACGAAGATGGGACTGGGGTGAGACATGGGATAGACAAGAAATGAGACAGGGGCTCTTCACCGGCCTGTTCAAGTACGGCCTTGGCAAAGACCAGTCTGAGGTTCCCGCGAGAGTGTACCATGGACCCGGTAAGGCTCTCTCAGCACTATTTTGCCTCGTGGCCCGGTTGACAGATACAAGTCTGCACCCTTTAATTGAGGTAGTCTCCTTCAGGTTTCGATAGCGTAGGCAGACGGCGCATGGCAAAGGTCCAAGCCCGCGCCATTCTTGTGGATAATAGCTGACAGCTGAAGCCTTGGCACCGAAAAGAGGCTTTTTGGTGAGGGGGCAATCTCGCTCCTCCTGAAGCTCCTTTGCAATCTGGCCATCTTTCAGCTGGCGGGACCGGTGACGGCGGTTTTTTTTGCGCTTTCGCCATAGAAGAGCACGCTCACCTGCTCACCTGCGCGGTATACCCTTTTGGTCGAATGGACTTACAGGGTCGAGGATGACAGCAGCTGGACGGGCATCCTGTCTAGTCCTCGGACAGTTCCCGCAGCGTCTTCATGCTGTCTTCGCTTGCATGCATATTGGACTTGGATCGCAGAGACATCGCTCGCACGATAGAGCTGTGCGGGGTTTCTTCTGAGCTGCAGAGCTTCAATCGTACTGGGACTGGCTGGGCGGGAGGGGCGTGCGTGTGGGTTTCTTCTCAAAGAGGGAGCTCATTCGGGAGACTTGGCCTCAACGGGAGAGGACCCCTCTGTGTTGCCAATTGTTATGGGATTTCTGCTGGTGGTCGGTCTAGACGCTGACCCAAGCCCAGCGCCGCTAGTGTAGATGCCGCGTGTCCCGGACTTGACCCTTCAGATATGAACCAACGCAGGCGGCTAGGCAGGATGCCTGCACAATGGAGTTTTGGGCTGAAACTTTTGCAATCTTCCCGTGGTGCCAGTCTTTGGTTGCACAGCGAACCAGCTCGATCGAAGGCCATGGCCACGATGTGTGGTAGGTAGGTAGGATGGAATTGGTTGGATGCGAGATGGCTCCAGGAGGTGGCCGGGGACAATATCTGCGGGAAGGCAATAGTGGGAAACGTGATCTGCGCAGACACAGGGGTCATTAACAAACAAGCAAAGTCTGCTGAAAGCTGACTGATGTTCATTGACAAGCACGGCTGTCAGTTGACATTTGATAGCATAACGCGGATGGCCCGGCCAGCTCCGATTGGATGGATGTCGAGAGAGCTGAGATGCAAGTCACAACAGTTTGTTGACTACCTACCTAGGTAAGGGCTGGTCGTTGAACACAGAGAGGCCAGCGGAGCAATAAAGTTGCTGGTTCAGAAGCTTAGCCTGCAGCGACGGCAGGCGGGTTCTGAATCGAGCGCTGAAGGCTTGGCGGATGAGGATTAAGTCGTCACAGATACTTGCGATTCCTTCATTGAGCCTTTTTCTCAGTGCCATTCTTTATTGAAGCCGTCGAGGCGTGCCGCCCGGGCACGGCCACTTGCTAGCGTATCAGAGGCCTGCAGTGGCGCAACGACCGTAGGCGATGTCGAGGATACGAATTTCTGACTGGGGTTTAAGGAGCTTGAGGGGGCGCATTCGAAGGACCGAGAGAGAAAGCGCGCTGCTACCAGGGAAGATTTCGACACGGCGGGGCGGGGTGTCTTTGGTCCAGTCCAACACATGCGCAGCACACCAGGAGGGTTGAGGTCGGGCTTTCGGCGTGTCGGACTCGGCCATGATGACGGGGATGCGAGGTTCTTGTGCAGTGAGTCGAGACATACTTGGTGTCGACAGCTCAGCACACACCCACACACACCCACTCAAGCGGGAGCGGTGCGGAGCGGTGCGGTGCGACTCGAGATGAGACGGATGGACTTTTGATCCCCCGGCGGAATACGATTTGATGTGACTGTACGGATACAGAGTACCGACAGGGGGACGATAGAGGCATATTTGATGACTTGAACCAATAGGGTCAGGTAGATACGAAAAGTGCTCCATACTGGGCGCCGTATGGATAAGCGAATACACGTCGCTTTGCATAATCATACCTCGGTAGTAGGTAGGTACACTAAGCCGTACGAAGTACGTACCTGACGACCCGGGAAGTGGGGGGAGGGGGGTCTTTCTTTGTTGTGGGTAAGTAAGTAAGCGCAAGGTATAGCGGGAAACAACGACTCAGGAAAGATGCCGCAGAAGAAACAAAGACATGATGATCATTAGTAACACATAGGTACGGAGTACTACTAGGTACCGGTAGGCACCTATTCACCCGCTTTGTACGTACTCGGGGCACAAAGAATGCTGCATGGTCCCCCGGCGCGTACAAGGCGGCCCTGGCAGGCCATGTCAGAGATTCAGCAGGCCACTTTACCAAACTCATCTTATCTTTTCCGCCCACCGAACTCGGGATGACGGCAGCCATCCCGTCCCGACTCTCTCTCTCTCTCTCTCTCTCTCTGCCTACCTAGTCGGGCAGCTCATCTGCATGTCCCTTGGACTCGACAAATCATGAGGCCGCCGCTATCGTGGCTGAAATGCAGCCAGCTGGCATGCGACTATCGAATGCCTTCCCACGCCTGCACCACCGGAGAACAACCTTCTTTGGGATTGTAAAGGCGGCGGGCTCTACCTTGCAGCATGTGCTTCATGGTCTAGATCATCGCTTTCTCACGCTCCACTTTCACCACCGCAGTTAGTGTCAAAGCAAAGTGGTCCCAAGTACGCAGTTTGTCAGATTCGGATCCAGAACACGACACCATTGCGACCCTCGGTAGCCTTGATTTAAAGTCGAAACACCATTGGGGGCCAAACATCTCTGTTATACGAGCCAACCACCCTCGACCCCCGCCGAGACTTCGTAGACCGATGGGTCCCTACGAACTCCAAGCCCAGAAGACCCCAGAGTGCCGACCCCGGGTACATGAGCCAGCAGACCAACGAGTCAAACTTACCGGAACCTTGGAATGCCCTGCCAGGTCCTGTCGTCACCAGGGGTTTGGGAAGAAATCCGCTCGGCGCCCAAAGGGCAAGCTGTGTATGCTATGCCGATTAGCGCTTGTATTCCAAATGGCCGGCTCAAGCCACACGAACGAGCGGAAGTTTTCAGTGGCTCGAGACCTCCCCAAGGCTTGATTCGCGGCAAGCCCATACGCGGAACCGAAAGGATCGCAACGATGCCAACTCCTCCCTCGACAAAGCATATCTGTCTATCCACTAGTGGTCTTCTGCGCTGCTTCGCTTTGCAAGCACATCCTAGAGCCGCAGGAATGTGGCTGACCTAAACCGCGCTAAGTCAGGACTGCACCCGCGGTTCCTGAGCTAGACTGTTTGGAATCTCCTGTCTCTCCCCCACTGCTCATCGTTATGCTGGCACATTCATTACCCGTCGTCAGAGACAGACGTTGCATCTTCTTCAACCGTCTTCTGTGCCAGTCAGCCCGACCTGGACAGGCGTACTTCAGGTGAAGCACACCTTCGCTCCGCTTCAATGTCTCATTCTTGTGATGCGCAGGCCAGTCACGTTGTCGCGTCAATATGGGCCATTCGCTTAATCCATGTCGGCATCATGATGATGGCCGCACTCTCACTGTCGGCGTTCGACCACCAAGGGGAACGCGCGGTCGACTAGTATCTAGTAAGCCTCTGACCTCGCAGGGGTACTACGGCTCCTTTGCAGCCTAGCGGCTTGGCCATGCAACGCTTGGGGAGGCATCGTTCGCGCGATAAGGCCTCGGCTTCCCTTTGTCGCCTTCGACCAACGCTAACACCTCAGGATACCTAGTGAAGCCTCTTTCCTTCTTTGTACGAATACCTGCTTACCCGGTTCGTACCCAGCGCACGGGTGGCGGCCAACTTCCCACGTATGGGACCAGGGACAATGCCGCTTGTCACCAGTCCCCAGCTAAGATGCTAGCCTGTAAAACTCATGTTTGTGCGATGGGCCTCGAGTGATGGCAATGCCAGCCGCTGCTTGTCCCTGGTACGATCCGGGGCCGTCGTCTTCTCAATGCCGCGGCGGGAGCGCCCATGATCGCCCACCTCGTTTATGGCGCGGCCAATTAGACCAGGCCGTATTGCTCTCAGCCCTCCGGTGCCTCCGTGTACGAGGCATGACTGGTCTTTGTCCTAAAGTCGATGATCCTCCGCGCTTGCGAAGTCTCTACCATGGGCCCCCGTAACACATAACTTGAACCGGTCCCCTGTCTCCTGGGTAACAGATACTCTTACCTAGTAACACATTCGCTTACAGTGCTCACCAACGTTCTCTCTTCATCTCAAGGCTGGAAGAAGTGGTTTGACCAGTTTGTGGTTCGTTCGTTCTACAGCTCCCACAAGATGAAGGCTTTCAAGTCCTACATCGCGCCGGATAAGGCAGCGGCCGAAGCTTCGATGCCCAGCACAGTCCAACCGTCGACTCCCTCGCCGAAACTACAGTCCGAGAAGCCAGGCCCCTACCGCAGCAACAGGGCGTCCGCTCGGCAGTCGACAGTGAGCTTGGCGCTCACGGCGGGAATGAGGGATAAGCATGCCAGCAGCATCAATGATCTCTGGGCCGACGTTACGGTACACAGCTTGTACCAGGACCAGCTCCGGAAGATGTACGCCTCGGCCTGGAACCTCGGTGAGGGCTGTGTTCTGAAGAAGGGCCGCAACGACTATGTCTGCGCCCCTCCTCAGCTGGCTACTATCCCGAATGGATTCTTCGACATGGTCGGCCAGCTCAACGTCAGCGTAAGTGGAGCCCTAACCACGGAATCAACATCGGTACTGACCAGGCCAGTGTGCCATGACTGTAAACACACCCGTGATCCAGTCCATCATCCACGGCTTCTTGAATAGCGGAGAACAGATGGCCTCGATCCCTCTATCTGGAGGCCTGCAACTGCAGGTCCTTCAGAGAATGACAGACCTGCCCCGGTGCCAAAAGCATCACTTCGCGGCCTACATCCTGGACCCCCCCCTTCTGGTTGTCTGGGACGATGACGCGAACAAACTCCACAATCGCGCAGAGAGTCTGGAGGAGATGATCATCGCTCACATTTGGCGAAGCGAATCCGCTGACGAGGAAGAGGCCGATGAGAAGAATGAGAAGCAACCCAAAGTCGGTGTTGAGGAACTCTCGCCTGCAGCGCTTGAGGAGGCTCTCAGGACCGAGGCACGGCCAACTCGGGTGGTAAGCTCTGCCCTCGTGGCGTTGGCCCTCGGCCTCAGTATCACGTGCTTGGGTCTCGGTTGGAGAAGTCTGGCTCTGGAGGTCACAGTCGACGGCTCTTACGCCCGGCTGGGGTTAGTGGCAATGGCACCGGTCACTTTCTTCATGAGCTTGGTAGGTTCATCACTACAATTGCCCTTGGAACACTATTGACTAACACATCGTTTAGTTCTTCTTCATCTCCATTGCTGGCGTCATCTTCCAAGTCTTTGGCCCTATCTCCTCGATTAACGCCAACTCCGCAAACTATTCTGGCAAACCTCCTCGCCGACTTAACCCGTACCAACAACAGCTGCCCCATGTCACTTTTCAGATGCCCGTTTACAAGGAAGGTCTGAGCGCCGTCATCAAGCCCACGGTCCTTTCACTCAAAGCGGCCATCTCGACCTATGAAATGCAGGGCGGCTCTGCCACCATCTTGGTCAACGACGACGGTATGCAGCTCATCGACCCCGAGGAAGCTGCCGCCCGCAAGGAGTTCTACAACGAGCACAACATAGGTTGGATCGCTCGTCCTGGCCATAATCCGAAGCCCGAGGACCCCGCCGAGACGCCCTTCATCCGCAGAGGCAGATTCAAGAAGGCCTCCAACATGAACTACGCCCTGATGACAAGTAACAAGTTGGAGGAGAGGCTCAACCAGGTCGACCGCGGCAGCAATTGGAACCAGGAAAGCGAAGACAGGGTCTACGAACAGGCCTTGGCGCAGATCATTGAAGAGTCTGAGGGCCGCACCTGGGCTGGAGGAAACATCCGCATTGGCGACTACATTCTTCTCATCGACTCCGACACCCGCGTCCCTCGTGACTGTCTTTTGGACGCTGTCAGCGAAATGGAGGCTTCTCCCGAAGTGGCCATCCTCCAGTACACCTCTGGCGTCATGAACGTCTCCGACTCGTTCTTCGAGCAGGCGTAAGTTGTCCCACACGATCGGAGCGTTTTGATACTAACGTCCTTGAACAGTGTCACCTGGTTCACGGAAATGATTTACGCCATGATCACCTTCAATGTCGCCAATGGCGACATTTCACCCTTCGTCGGCCACAATGCCGTGCTCCGCTGGTCCGCTATTCAAGATGCTGCTTCCTATATAGACGAAGATGGCTACGAGAAGTTCTGGTCCGAGTCCCACGTCTCGGAGGATTTCGACATGGCTTTGCGGCTGCAGACAGCCGGTTACATCATCCGATACGGCGCCTACACCGGTGACGGCTTCCAGGAGGGAGTGTCCCTGACGGTCTACGACGAGCTGGCCCGCTGGGAGAAGTACGCCTACGGCTGCAACGAGCTGCTCTTCCATCCCCTCCGCTTCTGGCCCACTCGTGGCCCCTTCACACCCCTCTTCCGCAGGTTCTTGACGTCCAACATTGCCTTCTTCAGGAAGTTGACGATTGTGGCCTACATCGGCACGTACTACGCTATCGGTGCGTCGTGGATCCTGACATGGGCCAACTACTTCATCACTGGGTGGTTTAATGGCGTGTTCGATAAGTACTATCTTGACTCCTTCGCCATTTACTTTGCCCTCATCATCGTGTTCCCGCTCTGCGGCAACGTCGCTCTGGCCGTCCTTCGGTATAGATTGGGCCAGCAGTCCCTCATCGCAGCCTGTAAGTCTCACACAGTGCCCTCAAATCCCTCTGAATATTCGATGAGAGCGCTCGCTGACTGATGTCCCTCTGCAGTATGGAACAACTTCAAGTGGATGCCAATCTTCACCATTTTCCTCGGCGGTATCTCACTCCACGTCTCCAAGGCTCTTCTCTGCCATTTCTTCGAGATCAATATTCAGTGGGGCGCCACGTCCAAGGAGGTCGAGCGCTGCAACTTCATGGAGGAGATCCCCAAGATCATCAAGAGCTTCGCGGGCACCTTCATCTACACCTTCGCCGGGACTGCTCTCATCGTCTGCGGCATCTACGTTTTCCCTCCCCTGTGGCAGATCAACACCTTCGCTACCCTTTATCCCGTGGGCGTCTCCGTCGTGTCGCACTTTGCGCTCCCCGTGCTCCTGAACCCGGCCTTGATGAAGTTCACCTTCTAGGGCCTGCCACCTTTTCACGTTCACGTTTCTTTCATTTCTTCCTCTATGGTTGGCACAGCCTCTGGGTATCATAAAATTAGGGTCTCTAGACGGAGTTTTCATTCTGGCAATGAGGTGTTTTGGGGGTATAGACTTTTCGGTACGCCATTGGGCACGGCTGCGGCAATGGAGGCCTTCCCTTCCCGCTTTACTTTCAGTGGGAAGCATCGTTCATTAGACGATATGAATATAATGTCTTTTGTTTGCTTTGATCTGAATAGCTATCGTCCAAACATCTTATGAAATGAACCTTTCCAAAAACAAAAATCCGAACCCGGCGCCAGCCAATATGGCGTCTTGTTTCCTCGCTGCCCCTGTGGTCAGAAAAGTGACAACTCAAAGACTTGCACACACGATAGACAAGGACGGTGTTGAAAAGGGGGCTTAAGGATTTGGGACTTCCCCCGGGAAGTTCCCGACACAAGGCGATCGTAGGCTATTTGCGGCCGGTTGTCATCTCTCACAATCCCCCTCCCCCCCCAAAAAAACACATACACACACACAAACACAACGACCACACCGCCCCATATCTGGAATACCTGTGACCTCGTGTTGGCGCTCATACTGCAGCACCTTACCAGGACGCAGCTCCCCGCCCGACGTTTCTGCCTCTTCCGAGTTTCTCGGCCCACGCCTTGCACCTCGGCGCGGGCCATAGAGGGGCACCGAAAACACGGGAGCAGGCCTCCCCTAACGAGTTGCGAAGCTCTACTTGGGGAGGGGGGGGAGGTTGCTTCAATTTCAATGAAGGGATATGGGGGCATACAGGGCAAGGCCCACACGACCAGTGGAAGAGGAACGGTGTATACCGTCGCTTTGGTAGGTTCCTCCCGACCTTCGGGCCATGTAGGCAAGGGTTGACGGGGCAGGAACAGAGGAACAAAGGGGGCGTCCTCGCGGAAACGGTGTCTTGAACCCCAGCCCTCGTCCGTCCGAGAAGCCAGGCAAGGAAGGGGAAGGGGGCTTCGTTCGGAACCTCGAAGGAGAGCGAGTATCCTTGGCTAGACCACAGTCTCTCGGTCTGTTGCAACCGAGCGACCGATCACGCTCTTGAAGGCAAATTACATCACCAGAGGGCAGGATTTGCTGCTCGGCCAAACCGTCGCAGTGGTTGTCCCCAAATCCCGGCCGGTGCTGACATTGCGATGGGTGCAAAGGGCGGAAGACAGAGCCAACACGGTATAAATCAGCAGAAGATAGGAATATTTTCAAAAATTGACTCTCAGCTATTTCTTTTTCTTCTCATCTGATATGGTGCTGTGCTCTTTGTGGATGAGTGAGTCGTATCCTTGATTGCCCCCCCCCCCCCCCCCCCCCTCGGTTCGCTTTCCCCGTGTTGCGCCTGAAAACTCCACGAAACAACCTATAAACGCTGACATGAAGCAATATTGATAATCTGGTGTGTGGTGACACTGAAAAAGAGATGAGATCACACCGTCACCGAGTTTTGAGGCTGGCCTGGCACATAGAAAGGCTGCAGCCCTCGTGTTTCTGCCACGGAGTCACGTAATGAAGACCTTCTTGAGCTTGTCAATGGGGTAGACTTCTCCAGTCCGCAGATCCTTGACCTGGTCCGGCGGCAAGCCGGACTTCTTGGCGTACTCTTCGAGGCGCTCCTTGCCATAGGCCCGGCTATTCGGCAACAGCAGCAGGTCGTGCTCGACGTAGCTCTTGGTGTGATGCGCGTAAGGGACGTTACGAGCGAGATCGTTGAGTTCCGTCGAGCAGATCGGGCAGACGGACTGCGTGCCCGCGGTGGCCGACGCATTGGTGGCAGTGTTGGCGTCTGCCGCGACGTGTGACGAGTTCAAGGAATGGCAGGCAGGGGTCTTGAGGGCAGAAAGACCCGACGAGAGAGCAATGTGCAGGAGAGGATAAGAAGGAAGGGCGAGGAGATTATTGTGGGTGCGGGTGAAGAGCTCCGCGAGGGCGTTCCAGCGGTCTTGGCTGTATAGGTCCGAGTAAACGGCATTAGCAGCTGTGGGAGGGTAGGCGAGGAGGCCGAAGGCTTTGCGAAGCTCGTCTGGATACGTCGACTTGAAAGGGACAAGGTACTTCTTCGCGTGCGCGATGGCCTCGAGCAGTTTGGGTTGTGATTGGGTGCGGACGAGCTCGATGTACTGTTGGAAGCGGAGCATGAACTCAAGGTTGCTCTATTGTAAATTTGGTCAGTCTCAACTCGAGAATAAGGCGGATGGCAAAGACGTACATCCATCTTGCGGAGCTCCTTCTTGTTATCTTGACACCAAGCCAGCGCCTCGACAACGCTCCCGCTTCTAAGCGATTCCTGAATGCGGCTCATATGCACAAAGGTCTCGACGTCGACCAGGTCATCCATGTTACGCTCGGCGGTAAGTGCCTGGGCGCTTTCGTTATAACCCTGGCGAAGCAGGTAGTCGACAAGCAGACGGTCGAGACGTGCGCGGCTCCAGGCCTCGTACTTGACGTCGTCGACCGAGTGCATATTGTAGAGGTCGCCAAGGTGCGAGATGCGAGCGCCCGCCTGGCGGGTGAGGCGGGCCTCCTCCTCGGCATGAGCAGTGAGCTTACGCTTGACGCCGCGCATGCGGGCGATCATGGTATCGAGGTTGCGAAGGACATCGTCGGGAGATGCGCGGCCGTTGACCGAGGCCGTGGCGGTCTCCTTGAGAAGGGTCTTGATGGCAGTCGAGTCCTTTTCGACGGTGAAATGGGCGGATCGAAAGTTTTTGCGAAGGAGTTCGTACGGGAGACGGAGGAGGGGTTGGTCCTATCGGTTGGAATGGGGGGGTTAGTGCTGGAGTTTGAGCTAGCTTGTGTCACAGCGACCGACGTACGAGGAGGAGATGATCCTGGTGCTTTATCGTCGAGTGCTCGTGATCGCCCATATTGGCAACCGTCCTGGACGTGTCAATGGGTTGATAGCACTGCTTGGCCGTTCACAACGGCGTGTGTGTCCTCGAAGGAGGGATTCGCGAAGGCTGGCCTTGTCGGTGTGACTTGAGTGGTTGTTGGAGACCCGCGGCTAGGAGGTTGAAGCACAGATGCACTGATACGGCCGCTAATAGCAGTTGACGTTATGCGGCCCGATGTGGCGGGGCCGGAGTCGCTCCGTCGTCAAGATGACTTTGGAGAGAGTTGGCTTACGTTATGACTAAGGTATCGGAAGCTCGCAAGTAGTCATAATTCCACTTAAAGTCGCTTGCAGCATCGCTTTTGCATTTTGCTGGGCTAAAGTCCATTGCGCAGTCTCGATACTTGCTATCAAAAGGTCCCCAGCATGTCCTCTGGTTCCCCACAATGACGGACCCCAGCACTGGCACACGACGACTGAGCTGTTCTGGGTGCACGAGCCACATCTGTGGCTCGGTTCGGTCTGCGTATCACTACCCCACCCAGACGCGTCTTCTTTCCCGTCCCCTCAGCCACATGTCACTCGCTCATTGTGAGAGGTAAGCGGGTGCAACGCGAGAGAGCCTGGGAAAGAGGTAAGACAACAACCTCGCAGGCCGTGACTTACAGCGGTGGAGACTACCGTGGAGCCGGCGTATCTATTGCACTCGAGTTCAAAGTGGAATGTCTCACAGCCCATCAGTCAAGTGATTCATGTTGTAAGCCAACGAGGGCATCAGATGATTGGTAAGGCTCGGTATTCGCAGTCGCAGAGTTGGCGGGTGGGTGCAACGAGTCGCTAAGGCAGAGGAGCAAAGACCCCGGCCCCCCTCGAACGGGTGGGTGGAAAGCTACCCCTGCTGCCGTTTGGGATTGTTGTCCATCGCTAACGTGAGGCATGGGCTCTTTCACACATTAATCGATAAGTCGTGACAAGCAACACTCGCATTGCTGGCCTGGGATGCTGTTGTAGCAGGTGCCCCTCTGCAGGACGGGGATTGGATCGGGGCACTCGGGGAAGGAAGCACCAGTAGTGGCCGAATGCCTGGGGGTGTAGCTTCCCAGCCCCTGATTGGCTTTGTACACTTCCTGCCTCAGGCCAGAAGCCTCCCTCACCCTCAAGCGTATTTATCTCCAGCCTCACCCACTTTGCACGTGTTCACCCTCTTCCTTTGCCGCGTGACCAGAGCTTCCCGCCGCCCCCCCAAACCAACAAGTCAACTCAACCGGCCTCCTTCCAGTCTATTTCCTCCTCAGGAACTAATAAGAATAAACGCAAGCCTTCGCCCAGGCTGTGGCAATCTTCAAGATTCGCGAGTTGTGAAAAAATCCGACGCGTTTTCCTTGTATTCTTCCACCATTCGATCTTCAGCTGCTTATAACTGGACGGGCTCCATCCGACGAGCCCCCCCTAGCTACCCGCTGCCGCGCGATATCACGAGTTTGATCACGCCGAACACGTGAACTCCAGCAAAACCCGTGATCTGGCACTCACCGCCCAGACCACGCCGCAAAGCACATGATCTGAAGGTATGCGACCTGTCCCATTTTTCTGGCGATCTTCACATCGGTCCTATCGTCTTCCATTTCAATCGCACTGCACAGCGACGCAAGGCAGAGTTTTTTCTGCCTCGTTGCTTTTGCTCATTGCGCCATTTCCCGAAATACTGCCTTCATCAAGTCTATATCGCGATGTTGCCCGTCAGCCCTGATCAAGTGATCTAAGATGAATTTCTTCCGCATTGGAAGGAGGCACAATCCGCTTCAAACAGACCCATCCGGGCCATTCACACACCCAAAACGCGCTTATTCGGAGCACGGCAAAGCCTCTAGATGGTCTCGGATATCATCACAATCTCTAGCCTCACTCACCGCAACTCATCCTTCATGGCAAACATGCGACAGAATATGCCTGGAAGTGGATCACGCATGTCAAGTGCAAGCGCTCTTGCCATCCTGACTCACAAGCAAATCGCTTCTTCGAGATCGACCACCTCAATTTGATGTCTTCCACTAACACACTTATCCCTTTGCTCACTCAGCCATCTTCGCCCTCCATACTCTGCGGGCTGATTCACACCTTAGTCTCGGGTGCTAACCATCCTTCCAGTCCCGCGATTCATCCTCGTGGCTTCGAACTGTGCTGACCTCGAGGCTCCGCCAACTGTCGAAGGCACAGACAGTGCTGCGTTTCCTCTCTCCTGCCCCCCCCAACCTTTCAATCCAACAGCAAAGCCCTATTATCGCAATAATGGCAGATGTCATGGTCGATCACCCAGAACTCTCTGAGCTGACGGGTTCGCCCTCGCCTGGTCAAAAGCGGAAGCGCGATGACATGTCAGAGTCCAACAGTCCTGGTCGAGCCAAGCGAGCTAGCGCTGGACTCTCAGACGCCGACACCGCAGCTTTCATCGAGAACGCGGTGGAAGCTGCTCATGCCGCCGCTGCTAACGGCGTCAACGTGGCCGACTTCAGCGCTCTCCAGCAAGCTGCCGCCGCCGAGCACTCGGAGGCGGCTGATCCGGCCAATGCATCCAGCACCGCCGCCGCCGCCCTAGGATCCATGTATCCTACTCTTCATGTTCCATCCACCACAGAGGAGCAGTTCGCCGCCCAGACGAGTAATGAGCCGAACCATGGCCAAGACCATACCTTTGGTCACCCCGATCTGAGCCCGCCTGATGGACTGTCTGCCCTCCCTGCTGTACCTCAGCCCACGAATGGCGTCCAGGCTGTCCAGCAGCAGCAGGCTCATCAAACCCATCAAGCTCTTCAGCAACATCAGCAGCATCAGCAGCACCAGCCCCCGCAGCCCCAGCATCGGTACTCATCTGGATCGGCGGGTACCCCCGCTAAGAAACCAGATGTCGGTTCTGAGGAATGGCACAAGATGCGCAAGGATAACCATAAAGAGGGTAAGCATTCCTACGCACTGTGCTCATAGACGTTCATGCTGACTTGAACAGTGGAGCGACGTCGTCGGGAGACCATCAACGAAGGCATCAATGAGTTGGCCAAGATTGTTCCTAACTGCGAGAAGAACAAGGGATCAATCCTCCAGCGCGCCGTCACGTTCATCAACCAACTGAAGGAGAACGAAACGCAAAACATTGAGAAGTGGACTCTTGAGAAGCTGCTTACGGAGCAAGCCATAGCAGAGCTCAGTGCTTCCAACGACAAGCTCAAGCAAGAATGTGAACGTCTCTACAAGGAGTTAGAGACTTGGAAGCGCGTTGCCCAGAACGCGGGCCTTTCGTACCCTCAGGCGAACAAGGAGGAACCGGCGTCGACGGCTTAGGAAGCCCCAGCTCAAGCCGAAGACCCTTTTCTGGCTGACTTAGGCCAAGCTGTTATCCCAGATGGTTTACCGGTCAGCCAGATGGACGTTTATCAACGTGTTCCTCAGCATCACCCCTCGGCTGCACACAGCCCTCCTTGCCGACCTCAGACCCCGGCTCCCAGCACTGTAGCGCCCCGGCAAGTTACCCTCGCCGACGTAGCGGCCAACCAAGACCAAGCTCAGGCTTCTGTTGAAACCGGTTCTTCCCCTTTCTTTTCATTTTATACCCCTAGTCAGCAATAAGCTGCTTTTTTGGTTTTTTCTTCTTTTTTACTCGGATTACCCAACACGGTTCCTGTGGTTGCAAATACACTATAGTTCATCATCAGCCACGCTCTTTGGCTTTCGTTCTACTTGCGTCAGGTGGACGGATTGACCTTGGTATTGAAGAAAGTTTGGTCTTTCGTGTACAGAATATGTATATGGCTAGGGTGCTGGCTGATATATCAATAGTTTGAACCTTTGAGTGTGCCCCATACTAGACGACAAATGACACCCCGATATTGGCCACAGTAGTTTCGCTATGCCTGCCGTGAATTTGCCCGTCATGTTTGAGGTGTATATGGCTATGTTGACTGACATGAGGATGAGGCTTGTTGAGCTTTCTGGAGGCGAGCACAGGTAGGGACAACGGAGCGACGTATTACATAGGCGTGAACTTTGCGCTTGCACATCAAGGGGGTTGGAGGCTCGGGTCAAACACGACGTCTAGTTGAAGAGGGTCGGCTGCTACTGGTTGAAACCTAATAGCAGAGGGTATCTGACTACATAGAGGCGCTGGAGAGGCAGGGACATCCTACGATCTGGGCCTTACCAGGATGAAGAGATTATAGTACCTGGTCATTGTCTCTGGTCTTCGCGATTTCCGACGTCAACAGAGCAGAATTTTGTCTCCGATACATGTCCTAGGGCGCCACCAGAGAGTTGAAATATGCTCGAGAGTACGAGGTTCGGACGGCCGGGTCCTTTTCGACATGTATTACATGGCACTCTTGCCTTCTCTGGTCGTCGCAGACGTAATTCACACGGAACTATGGTACAGAGAAGCACAGGGAGGGGGCAAGAAAACGGATAGCGAAAGTACTGGTTCCGATGTAAGCCAGAACCTTTGGCGTGCTCATGTGTGGGTGTTAAAGTTGACGACGAACTCTATAGATTCGTTTATCAGTAAACTCGTGAGTTTGATTTCAGGAGGATTGTCAAGATCGTTAAGACAGGCCCCGCCCGAGTATCATCTGACCGACTCCCGAGCTTCATAGCTGCAGCCAACGGCATGGAGGCACATCCAAATGGCCGCAAGTACAAGCTTCCCACCAAGCATGGCCTACCGATTGTACCCGATGACTACTTCACCGACAATAAGTACAAGGTCACGCTGGACAAGTCAGAGGCCCATTGCTTTGTTGGTCGGTGGAGCATCCTCCACCGCTTAGCAGATTGGAAGCGCACTTGGGCTCGTATTATCGTCGATGAGGCCCATCAGGGCAAGAAGGATAATGGCAAAATGTACCAGAATCTCATCCGCAAGCAGTCCAACGCCATCCATTTCGTCTCGGCTACCATCCTCGCCAATCACATCCAAGATCTTACGGTCTTCATTAAGATCCTGTACTGCAAGATGTAGGCGGGCTTTGGGAACAAGATTTGGACGGCCCCCGCGCGTGCGGACATGGGTAACATGATTCTCATGTACTACCCAAAGTACGACCCTCTGGCCGAGGTCACGACTGTGGGAAACCGCACAGTGAAGGGCATCTTCCATCCTGCAACGTACGCCAACAACGTTCTTCCACCCGGCGCAGCCCGCTTCAGACAGATGTGGGAACAGACTAAGTTGCCCCTCTGGATCCTTTATCCTGGCATCTACGCCACCGTCGGCTGTGACTCTTTGTGGCGGGACGAATTCGCCCAAGTTGTTGTGCCTAGCATCCTCGGCATGCTCCAACGCAAGCGACAAATGCACTCTCGCCTCCGCCTCCCCGATGGCACCATCACGTTGCCTCAGAGGATGAAAAGAGGCCATGGAAAACCGTTCCATGGAGTTCCGTTCCATGGAGTGAGTCGGGTAAGTATGCAGGTTCCCTGCCATATTCGGCATCTCCATATACTCGCTCCACATCTCTTTGGAATCAAGGGGCAAAATACGGAGTAGAACCAAATAAATGCTGAGATGAGCTTGTGAATTTATGCGTCTACCCGACGTTATATTAAGGGCTATAAAAAGAATATGACGAGATATGGAACGCATTTGATGATGTGGTCCTCCGCGTTACAAAGTAACAACATAGCGCCCCCCCGGGAAGGTGTTGTATGGGGGAAAAGCCCATCATGACATACCGCCCTTGTACACAAAACATGGCATGCTGCTCTGCTCATGAAGAAGTAAAGAGGTGCCATCATCCACGCAAGCCAACGCATGCAATACCGTTCGTTCCCGTTGGACTGCATCGTTCGCCAGACCAGCGTAAGCACGGGAAAACGCCCTTCAGGCCACAAAGGAGACCGCAACCAGCGTGTCCACCTGTGTGTTGTCCTGCAGTTCATGCACTTTCGCACATATGCACGACGTAGTTGACACCTACTCCCCCCCTCTCCGGACCCCCATTCGCAAGATATCGAACGGGCAACCGAGGCCTCTGCACCTCCGCCACCCCGGCACCGGCCACGAAGTACGCACTCGCGCCAAGGGCAGACGAGCGGGCGGAAAGGATTCGAAATGGCGTCCATGTAGACGGGGTCAATGTCTGCCGATCTTAAAGGTATCGACACTGGGGGGGGGGGGATTGAGGCCTGGCCCCCGCAGCATCATTCCGGACTCCGGCTCTGGAACGGGGAGGCCGTCGATGCCATGTAGCGTGTTTCCTGCGGCTTACCCGATACTTTTTGCAGTGACGGAGTCAAATAATGCCCCCCCCCCCTTTTTATTTTGTATTTTTTCTTCTTCGATTTGTGGCTCCGTCAGGGAGTCGGGGCTGACTGGTGGCTATGTTGTTTGCGCGTAAGACAACGGGGCGTGTACAGGTTCGTCTCACTGCGCCCTAGCTTACTTTGGAATTACTCGGCGGTTTATTGCCGAAAAAATGGAGGTTAAGGTATGTGGGCGTGAGGAGACTCGGACTACCGTCCCTGGATCAAGTGATTTTGAAGTCCGGCTGTTCGGCGCGGCTTCAACCTCGCGAGAATATCTTGTTTACCAGACTAGTATCCGTTTCTGTAGACTTGACCCCTTTGCCAATGGCCCCCTTCTTGCCGTATAACCCCCTTGAAACGAACTCCGAATCATGGCATCCATCGCGTCACCATAGAAGCTCTCACGGACAACGACTCTTTTCTAATGTGGGCCAACCGAAAAGGGAACGAAGTTGTGTGGCAACCGTAGGCGGAAACAAACTAGACTGCCCGCTGTAATCTGTACGAGAATTCCTTCCCGAAAAAAACGACCAAGAAAAGCGCACGATTCTCGTGCTTATGGTGGGCTGGCCGCGAGGAAGTACCTACGCAGTATACATATGCCTTCCAGCCATCAATCCCTGCGCACCATACAAACACTTCTCCCCTGCCGTTGCCTCTCTATCCACTCCCTGGTAAATAACCACAACGCACGAACGTGTGTGAGTGGAGAGGTAAGGACGCGAGAAAGGGGGGTGTAGGCGAGCTGAAGATGGAGGGTAATGGGAACGCTCCGCAGCGGGAGCCAACTCGGGCCATGCAAGTAGCCCTCCTCTCCCGACCCGTCTCCGCATCATATTACCGGAAAATCAAGGAAAAAGAAAGCTCATAACACACATCATCTGTCAGGAAAGCGGGAGACGTGGTGCAACGGGGGAAGGGGAAGGAGGGGGGGGGGGGGGTCAGATGTCCGAACAACAACGAGCATGAAATGGAGGGGCGTGTGACGTTCACGGGTCCAAAGTCCAAAAATAAGGTTGTTTGGAAGGGGAAACCACGAAGAGGACGGATAGGAAACAAAGGGGGGGGGGGGGGGGGAGAGACCCGACAAATCTCGGAATAAGGTATGAGGTGTGGCACACCGCGGCGGGTGACTGGCCGCCCGGCGACTCCACTTCTTGACCGGTATGCGGGGCACCGGTGACCGGGGTATTGCCCCCCCTCCCTTTCCCCTTCCCTCATGCCCCGGCGAGGAGTTCACGACTCGCCCGGCCCTTGCGGCCTTGCCGGGCCTCCGCAACGTATTTTCCCAACACTCCCCCCCCTTCCTACCGACGCCTCAGAAAAGAAGTCATATTCGACGAGTCACCTATGCTGTTTCCCCCCTACCCAGGAAAGCGGGACCCAGAAGTACCAGGGTCGCTGGCAGTGTAGTTTATGTACAGCCCGAAACTCTACTGTCGTGGTTCGTCCCCCCCCCCTCCTCCTGCGTCTGTTCCTGCTTCGTTGGGTACCTGCCAGATCTGTCCGGTCGTGTGCGTGCAAACAAACCCACTCCCCCCTCCCTCCTGTCTCTCCTCCTTTCTTGACGTTCCTCACCTCTCACACCCCGTTTTTGCCCCCCCTGACGTCCTGGACCCCTTGATCTCCCCCCCCCCCCGTGACGATGCTGTGGGAGACCACTGTTTGTTTACTCGTCATATTTCATGCCGGTGCAAACGCAAACAACGTGGGAACCTTCGGAAACCCACCGATTGGCGCAGTTGGAATGGAAATACATCCATCCCCACCCACCTTCCCAAATACGTTTTCTTGGAAAGTTGTAACCTCACGCTAAATTCAGCCTAGCCTCGGATCTGCCGAGGAGCCTCATCGACGCTCGGGTCCAACGAGGCTGAAGACTATCTGAGACACACAGACACGCACTAGACCAGATAATAAAGAAGGACGTGGTAGTGCCCGAGGTCATATCAACGACAGACCTCATCGAAGATCATGCGGATGAGCAGGGAAACATTGCGAGTAGACCGCCGTTCATTAATAACCTATCTATAGCGGCATTCGTGAAAGATCACCCCAGGCTGAACCTCACAGGGCTCTCAAGACGGAGTAGTCCCCGAAAAAACTCCAAACAAACAAACTACAAAAAACTCCGTCATAACATCATGCCAGACCTTCCTTTCCCAGTCCAATCTTTTTGTCGGTTGCTTCTTCTTCTGGACATGTTTACTTTCTCTAGCGATGCCTCAGGGCATAGCTCCTCCCTTCCGTCTGTGATTCAAGCGCCTCCACTGATATGAAGTTCATAAAAGGCTGGAACGTCCGAAGCCGGCAAAATATCGCTACAAAAGAAAAGGTTTCAAAAAGAAAACAATCGTCCGGCACATGGCAATGACCAACAGCTCTCCCTGGTGAACCCATTCGTGTTCGCTGATGCTTGGGTAAGGTGGAGCCCGGAAAAGACAAAGCGAAACAGACGTATCGTTCATGACGACGTAACTTGTGCCACCCCCATATCCGTCTCGAACCCTCGGAAAACAGAAACTCCATTCATCGGGCCGTGGGCCTTCCCGATGGAAGCAGCCCGATCTGGTGTTGAAATCACCAGCTCCCGCTGTTTGCATTGCTCCAGTATCCATTACCCCGGAACTGCTGTCGCTAGTTGATGCGCTCCCGTATGCTTTCGATGTCAAGTGTTGCTTTTTAGACCCGCAAATGATAAAAAGACGGACATGTCGCTCGCGAGGTAATCGGCCAGGTCGCGGCGACATGGATACTAAATAGTGAAAACACCTGGCTGCACATATTTCCATCCCTCTTTTTGGCGTCCCAGTGTGGGACTCGGTGGCTTTGAACTGGTTCTGGGCCGGAAGGAAGGCTTCGTATGCAAGAGCGCCAGGAAATCGGGATGGGTATTGAAAACGTGGCCGTTTCATTTACCGCACCCTAATAGGTCGATTTATTCGTTTGTCCAGTGCATTTTCCGCATTGGAACCGTAATATTGATGCCGACGCCTGGCCACAGACAATTAGAAGAACGATAATTGGATCCTAGCTCGCCTCATTCAATGCATCTGCCCTCGTGCAAGTGGTTCTGCTTTTCCTCCTGGACCCGGAATCCCTCGTGCATCCGTCGGTAGATAGCCCGGAAACCCCTGAGAGTTCTGCACAGGAGTCTGGCTGGCACTCACGGGACGAAACACAGAATCGAAACCGCCGCGGGACATGTTGTCGTATGGCGTGGGCATGTACTGGTTCTGAGACATTGGGACGCTAGGGTTCGCAAAATGTCCCTGTGCTGGCCCCGGCTGTTGGGGAGTAAACGAATAGACCGAGTTGCCACCAGGAGCAGCTGTTCCTCCTTGCCATGGCTGCGTGTACATTCCTGCCGAGGCGGCATTGGAATATTCGGTGGGGGATGCGTATAGGGAAGGTCGGCGATGAGGGTCATGAGATGCTGGCACAAGTTCCTGCAGCGGCATGCCGGGCTGGTGGATATTGTTGTTCTCAACGAAATGGTGTTCGGGTTGAATGTTCGAGGACAGCATCTGGGCAGAGTAGTGTTGGTTACGCATCGGCATCTCGTTCATGTACGCGCCCCCATGTAGAGGTCCCGCCGGGCTGTGGTCGCCGCTGGACGTGTGCAAGAGGTCGTGCGGCGCTCCTGTCTTCGATGGTGACGCACTCGTATTGATGGATGGGTGTTCCTCCTCCTCCTTTACGAAGCCATTGTCCTCGTTGTCGGATGGGTAATTCTCGGGGAACTTGTCTTCGGACATGACAAAGACCTGCGTATCGGCGTCTACCGCTCGTTAGTTTGGAACTCCCTAGGAAGGAACAAGGACGCTCACCAATTTCGCCGTTCTTGTACCTCTCCTCCGCTTTAGCCACTTTGAAAATCTCGTCGAGGTATGGCTTCTTCTTCGCGTTCAGCTTGTTCTCCTTGTCTGAGAAGAAAGCCGACATTGCCTCCGTGGTAGCGTCCTCTAGCTTCTGTACGTTAAGATTCATTTTGCGGATGGCCGGGTGCTGCTTTTCAGGGGGTTCCACGATCATTCGAAGGATGTGACACAAGAGATGAACTCGCTCTGGGACGCTTGTCAGCACATGAACTAGATCCTCGAGCTTCATCATGTCATCGTACCTCGTTTGTAGAGATGATCAGGCTCCTTGTGCCTGACTTTCTCTTTGTAGGACCCCATGGCTTCGGCCACCAGTCTGGAGCTTTTTCGTCCTGGCCAGTGTATGGGTGATTCGTTTGTTTTTTCGGCTCGACAACCTTGACCCAAGCCTTGGCGATAAGCTTGCAGGCCGTTTGTTGACAGTTCTTGAATCGTTGTTCGTACAGATTCCACACCTCCTTCTGGTCGCCCACCTTGAGGGTTTTCTTCGTATTAGATGTAACCACAATCGCGACATCGTCCTCATCGTTGGCGGTTCTTCTGTAGCCGGCTACTATTCCTGCTCGGTGTCTCTTGCGTGTCTTGTAGCCGCTATCCTCGTCGAACACATCGCCGCCTAGTCGACGACGGTCTGACGTGCGGTGCCCAAAACTGCCGAAATTCTGGTGGTAGCCATCGCTGTCGAGATGACTGAATTCGGAATCATCGTGCAAGGGAATGGCAACTACACACGTGTCAGAAGGCGATCGGCTCGTGCCAAATATGGTGTGATATGTACCAGGGCGTACACCACTGACGTGGCTGGCGTAGTTGACATGACGAATGAAGTTCTTCAAGTTGAAAAACTTGCTGTACCCGTTTGGGTGGTGTCTTTCGCCCGTGTTACCAAAAACTTCCGTGGACCCGTCATCCAAAACAGCTACCATGAAGAACTTCTTGGCTGGGATGTTGCAGTGATCTCGCAGCGCCTTCTCGATATCCTGACCTAGTCAACAGCCGATGACAGCTTGAAGGGGGTTGCGTGGACTCACAATTGGGGGTCTTCGAGCGTCGCGGGACTCGTGATATCGGCCATCATCGGGGGGTGGAGGGTCGATAGGAAACCGCTCCGGATGCCATTGCCGGGGGTATGGCTCCCGAGGGAAGTCGCGGACCATGACGATGGCACAAACGGCGCGAAAGTTAGTTCGATCTGTGAGAAGCTTGCATCCAGTTGCTGAGATGGAATATCTGAGGTGTCGTTCGGGCAAGACTTAAGACCTTCTTGTAAGCGATGGTGAGTAAAGCGTACAACGCAGCGGGCCGAATCCAAAAGACGAGGAGCTGAATACGACGTGTTACTGTTCGAAGGTTAGAACATAATGGCTTGTTTGATATCCGGTGTCGAGTATCCTACGTAGCGCGGTAAAGGTTGAGACTTTAGAGATGATTGTTATGGAGCAGAAGTATATGTGCAGAAAAGGAGCATCAGAATCAGATATCAATGCAGCCGAGCAGTGACCAGGAAAGGAACACCAGTAAAAAATGGCCAGCGGGGATGCTCAAATCTGACGCACGAGTTGGGTCGTCAAGACTTGACAGAGGTGTGCCGGATCTCGTGCGAGGGTGGATGCAGCAGAGAGCGTGACTTGTCCCGACACCCGTCAAGGGAGCGCTGGCTAAATATTCCACGGCTGGTTCGAAGAGCGTCCGGCGGATTCAGGCCAGAACGGATCACAACGTGTTGATAGGGCTCACAAAAGGGAAAGCGGGATCTCGCCTGATATTGTCGGTGGCTGGCAGAGCGGATGGCTTTCAAACGCAGAGTGAGAGGCAGAGAAATTGCTCAGTGTTGTACCGTGGCTGAACAGACGAGATTGACGGTCCAAGTGATGGACACGACAAAGAAGACGGGTGGTGACTTGTCAGGGGACGTTGCCGGTATTTGGGAAAGGAGTCGGCAGAGGCGGCAGGGTTGGGGGCGGTCGAAACAGATCTGTCAGCTCGCGAAACTGGGCGCCGGGAAGGACCTCAGAGTCCTCTTTGTTCCCAAGATGTCTTGAGACATCGGGGGGAGAAGCCTCTCCACTGGTTCGCGATTTGTCTTAGAACGCAACTCTCCACGCAATGTCTCGGGGATATGTGTAGACCAGCAGAGAAGGAGAGAGAGGAAGAGAGAGAGAGAGAGAAAGGTTGAGAAGTGAGGAACTAGGCGAAGAACCAACAAGATGGGTTTGTGATCTCAGCCAAGAGAACGATGGACACAGCTGCCTCTAGAAGAGAAATCAAAGAGAAAGAGCCAATGACCAAAGGCCGAAGGGTGAGGGCCCTAGATGAGGTCAAGGCTCGCGGGCTGAGGTGGATCTTGGAGGAAGGATAGGCCTGCGAGGCGAGGGCGAGTTGAGCTTGTCGACGGGTCCAGTACTTTCGTAATGTTCCGACTTAGGGCTTCTTAGTGTATCTCGATTTGCCGTGGTAAATATGTGGCAGCTAGCTGGGGAGTACGAGCACGAAGGAGTGTCCCGCAAGCGAAGGGAGGGGGTGAACCGCGAGACCAGCGGACTTGAGGTCGAGGGGCAGCGAGACTAGCATCCGCAGTTGTGGAAACAAGAACGAGCCGGGAAGCAGGAAGTCGACGACCCAAAAGAGACCCCTGGTCTAGCCAAAGGGGAGCTTTCTACCCTCCTTCAGGCTTCGGCTGTATGGTCGGTGGGAGCCCAGGAACAAACAAACGGCATGAGTAACGAGGTCGTCCGTATGAATGCCAGATTGAAGTGCAGCCGGGTTGAGAGAAAAAGGTGGGAGCACACGCCTGAAGCAGGAGGACAGTACGGAGGTATTCCGACGCGAGACGGTGGGGAAGGAGAGACAAAAGGAATAAAGTGATAATAATAATCAAAAAAATAAAAATAAATAAATAAAAAAGGGTTTGCCAGGTACGCCTTCAGTGGTGTGTGGTGAAATGTGGCCAAGGTACTTGTGAAGCTGTGCGAGGGGAAAACTGGAAAGTACCTATTTGAGTGCCCTCCCTGGTCCGTAATCCTGACAACATGTGGCAGGTGTCCGTCAGGAGGGAGAGGGCGTTGGATAAGTCCATACACCACCAAGCTCGCAGATCCAATATGTGTGACCTGCAGGTGGCCACACCCACACCCCCAAGGTAGCCAGCCCCCAGGCTCTCCTGTTGTACTCGCACTACTGTGCGTAGACGAGTTCATCAGAGTACAGTCCCGAGCAAAGACTGCCCACATCTTTGCACATCCATAGCTTGTGCCAGACCCAATACGGCCCTGCATGACCAAACAGAGGGATCCCTAGTCCCGACAAGGGGTTCACCATGTGCTGTCACTTGCGAGATTTGTAGAGGGCGGGCGGGCGATCCTCTTGGCCCTAGTCGCTCTCCCCAGTCCCCAGGAGTGAGCAGTGCCGCAATGAGGTCCGCAATCCGAAGGCTCTGATCATTCAGAATCGGGCACACCTACGTAAGTTTGCAGTTAGCTTTCCATAGCTCATGTTTCCACTCATCCTTGATATCTTTATCAGTTTAACGTCTCGAATCTGTTGTTTCGATGACGTAAAGAGCAAAGCGACCATAGTGGACTCAGAGGTCATCGATGCGAGTATCTGGCGCAGTGAGCAGCATCCCGAGTACCAGTGCACCCAGTCGCCAGATAGTTCGGCAGGTGCTTACGCCGCGGGATTTCCACCCTCCTTGCCGTCTTTGATCTGTCAAGCACCCTTCTCGGAGGTGCTGGAAAGAATAATTTGTGCGGGTGCGTAAGGGTGTGGGAGAGACCCCATGTCGACGAGCAGGGGGTGGAGGTGAGACAACGGTGGACCGGGCTGAACGGCGCATCGGTCGGCAAGAGCCTCGCCAGTCACGAGGGTCTCCATAAGTACATGACTGGCCGTAATCTGGTCGCCGATTGCATCATGTTCAAGCCGGGTGCTATCTCATCTCAGTACTTTCTTTCTTCTTCTCACCATGGCTGCTGTTATTTGGGAATGCCTTGAAATACTCCCTGGGGCACGTCTGGGTGCTCCTCAGATACCCGTATCTCAGTCTTGGATAGCATGACGCCTGCGGAGGCCCGTTGTGGGTTGATAGTCGCCAACGTAGCGATATTTGTGCTGTCCACTGTCTTGGGCGTTTCGATTGCATTGATTGGCGGACTCTTGAAGGATATATGGTGGTCTGGGATCAGGGAAATATATACAGCGACCCGTCGTGCCTGGCTCAAGATCAAGGCAATATTGTGAGCAAACAGCTTGCCTTATTTTGGAATGCAAGGCGCATGGTTGGGTTTGCAGCAAATTCAAGGAGCGCGGACAGAAGAAAAGTCCTCTCACGTGGATTTAGACGAGACATCGGCCCTCGTTTGGTCGACTACACGTGCGTAGCGAAAACCCTATATGACCAGCTGGCCGCCAGTGTCCGGTTCCTGGCACTCTGAACAGGCTTGCAGATGAGAGCACCCGCGGTCGAGATAAGTCCAGGCGGGGGTTGAGAGCGGAATTGGCATGGTTGGTGAAAGGCTTGCTGAAGTTCGGGTGAACTCACTATATCAGAGCGGGGACTTCATTTTTGGTGAACAGGAGACAGGACCCCCTTGCTTCAGGACGGGGCCAGGAGAGGGACCTGGGTACCTGGGAAGTGGTCGCCATGCGATCCCCTCGTTGTCGGCCTGCCTTTGGTGTGGATTTTTTTTTCCCTTTCCTCTACAGCTCAGGGCGAGCTGCGGGAAGCGGTACGGCGCGGAAGTTAGTACGAAGGCTGGCAAGCAAACAAATTTTCGACGGGGACCCAGTGCCCCATAGACACGGGAGGGAAATGGTTCTTATTCGTCGCCACTGGGTGCGGATTGAAAGGGCAAGTGCCAGTTACTAGTTTGCCCAAGCCATTGCCTTTCCGTTGGCGGCAAGTCGTCAACGGATGGCCAGGGCAGGTTGCGAAGCTGGGGCCGCAAGATGGGATGAAGCCTGCAGTTGGAGGGGACCAGGCGTAGCGGAGTCGGGGATGGTTCCGAACCAGGGTTAGGCTTGTGTGAGTTCTGTCCTGGAGTATGTTGGAGGCGTAGGATCCAGGGTATACGTGTTCGTACCGTTCGTTACCTGAGGGGATGTCAGCTTCTGGTAGAGCGAGGGGGATGCAATCAATGGCAAACACCGAGGTGGAAAGGCCTTACCAATCGAGGCACAGACAGCGATGCGCCAACAGACTGCTGCTGCCGTCCATTGGGGGCCCGAACCATGCCGGTCCACCCGGGACAAGCAATAAGAAAGGTGGACTAGGTTCGGTTCGTTGTGGAGAAGAGTGGAAGGGGTGGTAGTCAACGGCTTCATTCTGGTGTCGGGAAACCTGACGGATGCTCTGCAGACGGAGGAATGCCATAAACGTTAGAAGCCGAGAAACGCATGTTTGCTTCCTCTTCAGGGCCTGAGAAGGTAATAGGTAGGCGGCGGCGGACGGTTGGGCTAGACCTTTTGAGAGGCCCGCCCCCCAAGACAATAGATGTACTCTACCGGTATATCCGTACGGATACTGCGTAGTGTATAATTCTGGAGTGGTACGTATGCGCGGTGCAGGGAACAAGAAAAAACGTGGGTGGAACAGAGTAGCAGTGTGGTATCGAGGAGGCGGGGCGTATGATGCAGGCAGGCAGGCGTCCTGCTGGAGGCACCGTGTTTCCGCAAAGTAGCTGGCGGCCATGGCCCGATCGTGTTTGACGGTAAAGGCGGAATTGTTCGATCGATGCACTCCCAGGTCGTGCATAGAAAGAAAAGAAGTGACCGCCCAGGGACGGCTACCCGCCGAGAGGCGCCCGCGACAGGTATGGGCGGATGAAGAAGGACAGCGCAATGGTTGGATATCTATCAGAGCGAACAGCAGGAGTGTGGCGTGAGTCGAGAGAGGAACTGCTACATTGAGGACGATCATGAGCTCGGATAGACCAAAAGGCGGGGATCGAGTTGGGGGAAGAAAGTACGGGACGACGGGAGGTCAGTCAGGATGACCGTCAACGTCGCGTCATGGCCAGATACCTAAGGTACTTGGGTAGGTACCCTGCCTAGTAAGTACCTCTATCCGCCTAGGCACCTGCCAGGCAGGTACTTTCCTCAGGTGGGTGTAAATGGGCATGTAGGCAAGTGGGGACTTTCTGGTTCGTACTCTGTACAGGGAACTTTCTCTGCGACCGCGTTCTGGGCGAATAGGTGTGGCCGCCCAGCTTTCTCCACTCGCTGGAAAAGGAATAACGCTGCTACCATGCATGTAGTGTACACTACATACCTAGGCAGATACCTACACTACCACTACTTGCATCCAACTAGCACTACCACCGTCCCGTTGTGCTGACCATGATGCTTCGCTAGGATGAGCTATCCGCACCTCCTCCCTCCCTTCCTCCCTGCCTGGTCTGAAAACCGTGCGTGTCCACCTCATGTCAGGCTCAGGAACACCGACGAGCGGGCAACCCACCCAAAGGGGGACGGACTAGGGCTGCGGAGGAACGTTACGACACGACGTCAACGGCTATCGACAGCAATGGAGCTGTCCTGTTGCCCGGACGCACTACGGGCACGAACTCTGGCCAATCCTACGTAAACTACCACACTTGGGGCAAGAGTGTGGGGGTTGCGCGGCAGGGCTGCTCGACCAAGAGCTTTGTCAATCTCGACTTCAACCTGAGCACCTGCAAGCACCTGTACTTGCGCGGTATGGCCGGCGGGACAGGACGACCGAGGCAAGGACGTCAAGCATTCGTAGGACATCTCGGCCAGGGAAAAGTGTGATCCATCGGTGTCTCAGTCTGTCTGCTGCAGCGTTGGCAATGGGCTTGCGTGCCCGCTCCCTGCATCCAACTGAGGACTCCATCGCATCAATGCCAACTCGAGGCATGTAGGTAGAGTGCTGTGTCATGCCAGATCGGAGGATTGGGCCCTTCTTCGGGTTGCTGTGATACGTCGAGACCACGGCGTTAAACCTTGACGATTATTGCCTATGCTGAAGCTTCCGGCCCGGCCCATCACGGCAGCAGGGGCGGGGCGGACTACCTGCAAAGTTACCGGTGTCCATGGAACGGCCTGGTAGTCATTGGCCGAGGCGACGCCATGTCGAGGTTTAATATACAGTTTGCGCTACCTGAAGCCGTGGGGCAAGAGTAAGAGAAGTGGAACGGGTAAATCTCTGCCCTGGTTCCCGCGGGTCCATTCGATTCCTGCAGTAGGGGAAGTGGTCTGATAACTTGAATGCATCTTAGAACAATGTTTGGCTATCAATTTGAGAAGCTTACTTGTCTACGGTACTTACGCTCGAAGAGAAAGCTGGTTTCAATGGAATCCACGGATGGAGAATTGACGAAGTTCCTACCAGCTTGCCCTACCGTTGTAGGTATGGTACGGCCCAGAGGGGTTCCGTCTCCTTTGATTTTGCGAGACTGGGGAGGAACCAACCAATCCGGCATGGAAGCTCACATCCTAGCCGGATACCTAGGTAACGGTAGATCCTCGTCCCAGCACCTGCCACCGGGCAGCTGTTCTATCCCTTCCTCCCGTGGGACCCCAACTCTTTAAATACATAGATGTCATAGCTTCCGCAGGGACCCAAACGTACCAGGTACCTAGGTAGGTAGCATAGGTGTTTGGTCCCAAGCAGGTAGGCATGGCATTATACGCAACAACACTCACAGTTGTCCTTCCAGACTGGAGAACCCCGCGTGATGCCATTGTCTCCTTTTCCATCATTACCTAATGCAGCCAAATCTGGTTAGCTTTCTGCAGGGATGCAGTTGCCAAAACCATAGCAAGCCATTCACTCCTCCTCCCTCTTTCCCGTCGTTTCTCAGCTGTGACTTGCTGATACGTGATTGGCCAAAATGTGCCATGTTTTTGGAACGCACCTGCCATTACCTATGAACCTCGTAGCCAATGGCAGTGCCTGCCTTTACTTGTGGGATTTGTCCGGACTGGCCTCAAGCCTGTACCCACGTCCTCATGGTCACCCAGGTCCGAAAACCTCATTCGCACAGGAGACGATCCCATCACCACCATGGCGATGCGCAAGGCAGCACCAACCTTTTACAGCAATGAATGCCGTCCCCCACCGATCATACGACAGGCATGGACACCCATCAACCTTCGCTCGTGAGAGACATTGATGCCGTTCCATGGTCTTGGCGCATCCGGTTGAAGCCAGGTCACACAACTGACTGCACACGCTCGTATGCAGAACCGAGCTCGTCCTGGACATGCCTCTCGGTCTAATAGGCGGTTCTGGCAGTTGGGCTGACTCAAACCTCTCGTTTCGGTCAAATTGGAGTGTCAACGATTCTCGGTAATCGCAGCACACTTTTTGTTGTTATTGTTTTTTGCTTTTTGTTGGGGGGGGAGGAGGAAGAAGAGCATCGGATGGTCCGCCCAGAACCTGAACCATTTCGTCGTCCAACTCTGTCACATATTCCACCGGCTCGTCTCGAGCGATAGTGCAAAAGCAAGATATCGTCACATCCTATCGATCCAAAAGTGCCGGCCCGGACGAACCTAGGACCCCACCACGCTAAAGCTGGTCTTGCAGTGCCTCTATGCACGCTGCGAGACCACCACACTTTTTATGCGGCCTACCGATACCAGCCGCGACCCTCGTCAGCCAACCATAGCAAGCCTGGCCACCGTAGCCAAAGGCATGTCTGAGGCAATGTGGTTAGTGGGAAAACTCGACGTCTCAGCGTAAAACACGAAGCCCCCGCCGCTACAGCCTACCATCACAGGAAAAGCAAGCAATCCAAGAGCTACCTGTTTTGTATTTGCCTTTTTTGTGGCTCACCATGGCACCTGTTGACCGAGGAGTGCGTAACGATCGTACCTCTCGCTTGCCCAACTCGATGACCACTGCATCTTCGACCAGAGCAGCCACTTTGAAGCATGTTGAGGTTGCATAGGCACAGCGCTACTTCATCCTTCTGGCAAATTCGTGCTTTGCTGCTGACGCCCGCATCTCGAGAGGCCGAGCCGAGGTGTCTCGTACAAAGTGCCGCTGAAAAGAAGGACTGCTCTGCATTTATGCGCCTTCGGCACCCTCGATTCCGGAATCGCACTGCCCTTGGCAGAAGAGCTGAACGTGTCTTGAAATCGCAGGTGCGTCGCTCGCTTGCTTGCCCAGAAAGCCCAACCAAAGATTACGACGATTGTGTCCCAGCCCCGTGCAACCAGAGGCCATGCAGTCTTGTCGTAAGCAGACTAGCAATTCGCCATGTCGAGTTGTTGAGAACGCTTAGTGGAGACGTATGCACATGCCGACCTCTCTGATCACATTCCGTTGTTCCGTCTGCAGATAGCGGTAAGCGTGAAGAAGAGACTACCAATCCCTTGGGACGATTGTCGGTTCGGTGCTGGTCTGTCAGGAAACGGCACAGGAGGAGGGTTACACCAACTACCGTTTGGCTTCATCCTCCGCTGCCTTCCATAAGCCCTAGAGCAGGCATCTAGGTAGTGTACGTGCTACTGACGTTGCTCTGCACATTCGCGATGCTAGATAGGCATGTTTCCGACAATTCGTCCAGGTTATGGCCGAAGGCCAAGAAGCACACTGGCGCAAACCTGTGCATTGGGACCCAGCCTCTACTCTATGACACATCTACGAATCCGGCGAGCAAGAGCGGCGGTGGTGGCGGCAACGGTGAGGGCTTTGCGACAGGCATCGACAAGGAGTGTACCGGGAACATCCATCCGAACCCTCGCACAGTTTGGTCAACTGAACCTCACACACTCGTTGTTCGGCTTTGATCGCTCCAACCGTCTTTCCGTTGCAACCCTGAAGCTTGGAGAATGGGGCTTTGTATCTAATCAACCTCATTCGCAGCGCCATCGATCCGTGATTCGTTGTCTCCACATGGGTGATAGGCGCCCCAATGCCGTCAAGGCCAAAGCGGCCACTTCAAGCCCTTCACCCTCTCGACGCTGACCAGGGAGGGCACTAGGGAGCCCTGGAAACCCATGAACATACACGTAGGGTAGAGACTCGGCAGAACTCTCCACTTATAACCGGTCTGACAGCTTAAGTACCCTACAGTTGGAGCCATCTCCACCTCTATTTTCTCCTCTTCCAGTCACCTCGCTTCGGACCACTTGACGGATGGCGGCCGCACACAATGTGTCAATGCATCCCTGCCTGCCTGACTGTTTGCTATAGCCTTAGAGTCAATAATTTCCGTTCAGTATTGGCTTGCCTGGGGTCGATGGAGGGTTGGCTTAAGGTCTTTATTGCCGCATCTATTTCCGGAAAGGAGATGTGTGGCATGCCGGAGTCGAGGTTGGCTTCACTCTGCCAAATCGACTCGACGCGTCTCAGTCTTGGCCAGATTTTGGTGAGTTTTTGTTACTTTTAACCCTATTTCAACATCAGTGTTCCGACAACATTCCTCGAGCGTTATGACTGTTGAACCCCAGCTCGCCTTCAAAATCCACACTTTTCCCAGCATGCGTGCATCGTTATGGTCTGTGTCTGATGCGTCGCGTCCGTCGATAACCTGCGCAGCTCATTTACCGTAAGACTGGTAACGAGGAGGCCTACGAGCCACCTGTGCCCCTGACATAAATTCCGTGGTGCCGCCCGGAAAGCCTATCACGGCTCACGGACCATGAGAAAGGGGATAAGAGCCCATTCTCCCCCTCATATTCCGGGTACTCTTCGCTCCAATCCTCTCCTGTCATCTCTATTCCGGTAGAGATGTCTCGGGGCAGGATGGTCTGGCCAGGATGGGTGACCGTACCGAGCAAGAGGTACGAAGATCTACCCCCCCCCCCCCATCTCAATGCGCTACCGCTAGCGTTGGTCTTCGTCTCTTATCGTCTCTCACAAGTAGCAGAATCCGCATCGGCTATGGATGTTGGAGCTCCCTCGCCAGATCCCCATGGGACACTGTTACCACCCGGAACAACTTTATACTTCCTCAGAAGTGCGACTGTAGCTATGCATACTGTGTTGCGGCCGCCGGAAATTCGAGCCAAGGAAAAGATTATCCATGGATAGATGGCGTCGTCTCAGGTCCCCCGTGCTATCAAGGCGGATCTCCTATTTGTCTGTTACTGTAATCGTTGCACGGCGCCGACACTTTTGCAAACACTGTCGTGATGACTTTCCTCTTCGTGGAGCCCGTCTACATGCTGCTGACCGCTGCTTACACTCCCTCACCGGCACACTTTGGGCGAGCTAGCATGAAAGGCACCACGAGCCTGTCATTCATTATGGTCGGGCTCGCTACGTGTCACGGAAAACGGTTTCAAACCCTTGTAGTATGTGATTGGGACACTTACGTCAAGCATCGACATTTGGGCTGCTTCCCACGCCAACGCCACAACCATCCTTGATGTAGCAATCCAAGACGAAGGTCCAGCTGTAACCGATTGCTCGGATCCTCTCACAAGGTGACTTCGAGCCAGTTTCGTTGGCGCCTAAATGGAAGACACTGGCCTTTGGTGGGGGTGTTTCTGACCGTCGGCCAGGCAAAGTCACGAGATTGCTTGGCTCTTTACATGTCTTTATACCAGCACCCTCTGTCTCATGGAGGTACATGGAGGCGGCCGACACTCTGCTGGGTTGCACAACATTCGGCGGTGGCACATCAGTCTAGGTGGCCGCCACTAACTCTTGTTCGATAGCCCGTGCGGCCAGGAAACGCTCTGGCGTTCCCGGGGCTTTATTGCGCACCCACGACTGTTCAATAAGATGTCCGCGGTATACCGGGTCATAATGATACGTTGTTTCGCTCGCGTTCTACTACTCGACGTGAGTAGGTTCTCCAGGAGTACAGCTCTTCAATGGCGCTTGGCAAAAATGCTGTCTATGGTAGGTTGCCTCTGACACTTGTCGGTGATCATGGTTGCTTATCTTCTGTATCCGCGGCTCGTTCAAACCACTCCGGACCACCACGAAGAGCGGGCAACTAGCTGCTCAGGTCTGGCTCTCAGTGCATCTTGGCTGGTAGCCCGACGCGTCTCAAAAGTCTGTCACAAATGACCACACATGGAGCGTCTCCACCAGAGGTACGAACGAAAGGGGGGACCCGCGAAGAATGCCTCCCTCGCCAAGGGTGAACGTCGAAAGGGGTCTAGGATCTTTTGGATGGGAACCCATGTATCAGACCATTCTTTCTTGTGATCTTCATCCTCTCAACCTTCCATGGCGGACCAGCTGAGCTTCACGGGGGGCTGTCGCCGTATGGACGACATTAGAACCCCACCATTGGTCTGCTAAGTCTCCTTGGACGAGTCAGAACTGCTCAGGACAACACTGTATGCGGCTTTCAGACACCGAAATCAGTGGCTTATTGCGAGCATCCAATATCAAGCGTGGAGCATTGGGTGCAGGCATAGCCTCCTCGGCCCAGTCTGTCAAAAGACACTGCTTCCAGCATCGATATTGGACGCCCGCCGTTCCTACCGAAAGTCAAGTCATATCGGAGTGTACATAACGCACTGGCTGACCGCAAGTAGGATGGGAACTTTATGCTTATGATGCCCCTCCGATTTGGCGTTCCGCCCCTTTTTGGCTCCCACCCACACACAATCCTCATCTCCAGAACGCTGACCCGAGGTCGATTTCGGACAGGCCTCGTATCTCGAACGTAAGCTGCAAGTCATCGGGTACGCCACGAAAAGAAAAAGAGAGTTTTCCCCGTACCCACTATGAGGTGATTACCGCTCCTTGAACGGTGTATATGCACTGGTGGCCTCCGGCGGTCGAACTGTTGCGGTGTTGTGCACATCAATGGTGCGGCTACTAAGGCGGTCCCGCGCTCCGCTTCGGGGCCTTTTATCTTTGAGTCCGTTACCAAGTCTGGTTCTTGTGGATTCGGGTGTCAGCACGTGGCCATTGTCCCGCTTGCGTGTGTCCGGGGCTGCTCCGGAGCCACCCGGGCAGGGCGATTGGGAGAGGGAAGGCGAGAGGGTCGTTGCAAGAAACTCCTGCTGATTTCTCACGTGTATGACGTGATTCCGTGTGCCTGTCGCAGTAAGCTTTGCCCGTTCTGTTCTTGCAGTGATTGAACTCTGAGCGTCATCTCTGGTTGTTTCTGCCTTGTTGTAAACACTATGCCAACGGCAGCCCATCTTGCAATGGGGCTTGAGGCTACGATCATGAAGCGAGCCACCGGCCTTGACTTTCTCCTCTCGACGAGAACGCCCCTAGCCGTGAATCCACAACTCGATTGCGAACATTCTCCCCTCCGACGTCCCCCCCTACCCCGCCTTGACGACGAGCCACGTAGACGAAAATAAACCTCTCGACCACCCCTGACCTTCTTCTCGGGCGTGTTCCGGAGAAATCCACACTGCCGCCGAGCGGCGGTTGACGACTCTTCTCCATGTGTGGGCGGTGATCCGGCTCGAGCCCGGCCGGCCTCGAGGACGCGGACCTCGTGGACGGACGACCGCGGGAGGGTCGTCTCGGAGCGATGAATGCGGGTGTCCCTCCCGCCCGGGGGAGCAAGTACCTAGTAGGAAACGTATCCGTGTCTCGCGAAGCGGGTGCGCTCGATGGACCTGCCGTGTGTGTGTGTGGACCTTTGCCGCTGACTGCCAGTGGTGTTGGCGAGCCGGTTCGAGCGGCAGGCGACCTCGACCCCGATAAGCACCGGTACTGGGCCAAGTCGTTCTTGCGCTCACCGTGGTGTCCAGGTTGTGACAGCCGCCAATTTCGAACGTGATACGAAAGTGCGACATGGAGGATCCGTTGCGGCAGAGGTGTCACTGGTCCTCCTCGGAAAACGGACGCGAGCCTGCTTCGTCAGTACATATGTTGTCGGTTAGCCGCGCTCGGTATGCGTGGAAACCCCTTGGGGACCTACGAAGGATCGACCAGAGAAGCCCAAGGAGCTTACCGTTGTTACTTTTGGAGGCTTTAAAGGACATCGCGAGCTCTCTGACGCCGCGCGTTAGATGGGATGGACGACTCGTCTCTCTCCGCCTGCAAGATAGGAGACGGGAAGCGGCGGACGAGGGATCCCGGAGCGCTGGCAAGAGTTCGCCGGGGCGTCCACGAATCGATACAAAGACCCAGGGAGCTTTTGGTCCGATCTGGAGAGCTCCAGTGATGTGCTGCCTTCCCCCCCCTGCTGGTCTTGGGTTGGGCTGCCGTTCGTGTCCCCGTAAGGGCCACCCAAGTGATGGCCTTCCCCCTGGAGAGAAAAGGTTGCACTCTGACCCAGCAGACGGTTGGGGAAGGTGTGTTTTCTAATCTCCAAGTCAAAGCCAGTCCACCGGACCACGAGGGATACGATTGTCTTCCAAGACGACGCGTGGCTATGAATCCGAACAGCTCGAGGTCACGACGCCGCGAGCTCTGGCCCCTTTCCGTCAGAACAGAGAGCGTCTGTGAATAACGTGCGCTGCTCGGGGACTATGTTCCCCGTTTCTCGCCTCTTGTGATGCTCTTGAACTATTGCGAGTCATCGCCGAGGCATCACTACGGGGTCGGCCGACTTTGGGGGGAGGGGCGTAAACCCCCTCGCGTGGCAACAGTGGTAGTAGAGCAGCGTTTGGATGCTTCCCCTGGCGAATACTCTGTCCGGAGCTCGACCGCTTTGAAGTTCACAGTGATAAAATGTCACGGCTTTGTGTTTTCTCTTTTCTTCTATGCCGTATATCTCACCCCAGGTTACGCCCACGTATTCTCCGCTGTGCGCTAAAGAAACCAGGTCCGTCAAGGGGTTTGGCCATAGGACAGATCACCGAGACCTGTTATGCCCTTATGGGCAGAGCTTGGTATGAAGTCGAGGACACTGATACGTCACCCGGACTCCCGTGGCATCTAGAATACCCAGGCACACGGCGAACCAGCCGAGGCGCCGAGTTGCAACGAGACGCGGAGGGTCTCCCTGGCCCAGGAGGGGCAAGCGTAAGGTCGGGTTTTTATTCTTTCTCAGTATATCTGGAAAGCTGTCGTGTGTTTCTGAAGCACAAGAGATACGGAATCCTGGGTACTAGGTTTGGATATTTCTTCTGCAAAGTGTAATGCTGCCGCGAAGGCGAGGAGGAAAACGCAGGGGGCCGGAGACGTCGAAAGCCCGCACAACAGTATCAGAGTTTCTGCTCCGGCGACATATACCCCTTTCTCACCAGAGACCTCACAGAGCAACTATCCCGACGCACTGTAGAGAGGGATACAACCCGGTACATTGCTGCCGCATCACGGATTCCACGCCCTTTCAGCAGCAGCAGCGGCGTCCAAGGTCACTTTTGCTGTTCCCGTTGTCGCCAAGACGGACGGAAGTGCTGTTCGCTCGTAAACGGCCCGCATACGGCCCCCCTTCTGTGTGTCACAGCCCACCCACCCCACCCCGTCAGACGCGCTCCCAGCCTCTCGTCCAACGAGCGCCGTCCTCCCCTCCCTCGCCCTCCAGAGCCCGTCTCCGTCGTTCCGTCTCGCCCAGCAAGCCCGCCAAGCCCGCCCTACGGTAAGCCTTCGGCAGCCGCGTCTGCCCAACCCTCGCCGTCGCAAAGGGAACCGCTCCTCCCCACCCGCCCGGCCGAGACCAGCTGCCATTCAAGGAAAACAAGGATGGGGGAGAGAGAAGGAGGAGGAGGAGGAGGAGGAGGAGTGTGTGTGTGCGCACACACACACACACACACACACAGGGAGGGAAGAACAAGAAGAAGCTCCAAAGAGGGTGTGCATACCGGGACCCGAGGACCCGCCTCTCGGGAAATACGAACGGTGTGGGGTTCGGCGGCAGCCACGCGCAGGGTGGTGATAGCGAAGAGAGGTGAACATGGAAAAGGCTAGGTCGAGAGGCGACGGCGTGATGACATTCACCGTGGCAGCACACCACCAGGCGTTGGGCCGCGGACGGGGGGGAGGGGGGGGGAGGGGTTCGATCTTGTCGCCGTCAGACGGCATCTCAACTCCCTCGGCGCCGAGCCCGTCTTTCCTCACCCTCTCTACACGAATGGCGCAGGCGTATGGCGGATGTAGATCTACAATGGCTTCAAGATCCTTGCGGGTACTTCTACAACGATGCCGGTGTATGCACAAAATATCCTTTCTATCATCTACAAATCCACGCCATCCCACCCAAAGATCACACACACCCTCTTTTTACCGGGGCTCGCCCACAGCCAGTGCATTCTAGTTCCCAAAAGGATAAAAAAACATCGTGTGGTTACACAAGCACACATATGCTCTCCCGTTTTCTCTCTTGCCTCGCCCCCCCCGCCTCCGCCACTGCCAATACGTCCCCCTTCACCGTCTTCTTCAGTCGCACAGGCTTCTTTTTGGCGCCCGCCGCCGTCCGACCAACGGTCTTGTCGGTCCATCCTACTGCTAGGACGACTCCGAGGTATCAAGACCGGCCTGCTTGACCAACCCGTAAAAGACGCCCCGCTTCTTGATGAGCTCCTGGGGCTTGTCAAACTCCACCACCTCGCCCTTGTCCAGCACGACGACGCGGTCGCTGTCGAGGATGGTGTTGATGCGATGCGCGACCGTGATGATGGTGCGGTTCGCGAACAGCGGCGACCGCAACGTCGCCTGCAGCATGGCATCCGTCTCGATGTCGACGGCCGCCGTCGCCTCGTCCAGCACGAGAATGTTGGACGGCGTCAGCAGCGCACGAGCGAGCGATACGAGCTGCCGCTGACCCTGCGAGAGGTTGGAACCTGCGGCGTGAAGAAGATTAACATGTCAGCAATCTGGTTACGCAGCCCAACAACAGTCCAAGTCGGGGGAGAGGCTTTGTGGCAGAGCGAGTGAGAATGGGGGATTATTGGGGCAAGGACGCAGGATGAGTTGAGCTAGCATGAGGCGTCCACTGCATGCGTGGAAGATCATGCAGGGGACTCTAAATGTGGAGATGGGTTCATGGAATAGATGACGGCCGCCCAGTCGCTTAAGTCTGATGCAACAACTTGAACTTCCGATACACCACTGCAAGCAGCCGTAGA
The DNA here is from genome assembly GCF_030913465.1 of Colletotrichum navitas. Classification (NCBI taxonomy): domain Eukaryota; kingdom Fungi; phylum Ascomycota; class Sordariomycetes; order Glomerellales; family Glomerellaceae; genus Colletotrichum; species Colletotrichum navitas. Next base: position 166,915 of record NW_026850550.1, on the reverse strand, counting down.
CATTGATGTGGCATGGCGCGAATGGCAAAGCCGACAACAAGCGAAGAAGAATGAAAAAAATTCGGCGACTCACCTCCTTCATGGATCTTTGCGTCTAGGCCGCCTTCCATCCTCGACACGTGGTCCTTCAACCGGGCGTGTTCTGTGATAGCACCGCGCATTAGCTTCCACCATCAATTCATGGAGGGGTAAAAGTAAAGACACCCATCTCGACGAGGGTGTGGGCGGGGAGCCACCACGATTGGTCGGCGAGGGCATGGCCGCTCGTCTGGTATGACTTACCCAACACGCTCCAGAGCTCCGTGTCATCATGCACGTTGGCGGGGTCCAGGTTGTCCCGAACTGTGCCCTCGAACAGGGCGGCGTCCTGTGGGATGATGGCCAGTCTTCTACGCAGGTCCAGTAGTCCGATAGAGGAAGTGTTGATCTGGTCGATGCTGATGTGGCCAGCAGTCGGCTCGATGATGCGGAAGAGGGCCAAAGTCAGCGAAGACTTACCCGCTCCCGTGCGGCCGACGACGCCAATCTTCTCATGCGACTTAATATCCAAGTTGATGTTCTTCAACACGTTATCCAAGCCCTCGCGGTAGCGGGTGCTGTAGTTCTTCAGTTCGAGAGAGCCTTGGGATGGCCAGGCGACGGGTGGCCTGCTGCCCTTGATGATCTCAGGGGCCTCGCTGGGCAGACGGGCGTATTCGAGAACACGCTCGACCGACACGATGTTCGTCTCCACCTCGACCGTCTGGCGCACGATCCAGTTGAGCGACGTCGTAATCTGCAACGCGTAGGACATGGCGAGACCGACCATGCCCGCGCTTATGAAAGTGCCGCTCGCAGAGGTGGAGACGATACCCCCCGCAGCCGAGACAATGACCAGGGCACCGATGAACTCGAGGCGGACAGCCAGCCAACGGTTTGCGCTGATGGACGGGAAGTAGGCCTTGAGGTTGGCATCAACACGCCACTCGTTCTCGAGCTCGAATCTCTGCTGCTGACGGTAGGCCCGAATCGTCGAGATACCTCCGAGAGACTCTTGGAAGTGGGCGTAGATGGGGCTCTTGGTGACACTATCGAGTCTCTTGAGCTCGCGAGAAGTGCGGAGGTAGTATCGCTGGATCCAGTAGTAGATGAGGATGATGGGGATGATGAGCGCAGTAAACGGAGGCCACGTGACTGAAATGATGGCCAGGGTGAAGCAGGAGCGGGCACCATTGACGAAGAGCATGTTGAAAGTCCTGGCAAGTACCTCGTCGACCCTGTAGATGTCACTGGAAAATCGGTTGAGGATGCGACCCGTCGGCGTGGTGTCGAAGAAGGACATGGGGGACCTGAAGATGGCGTTGGCCATCCTCTCGTGCAGCTTCCTTGAAGCCTCGATGGAGCAAAAGATCCACAGAATAAGCGTCTGGAGGACCGTCAAAAGCGAGGAGCCGATGCCGAAGGCGAAGTAGATGCCGATGTAGTAGCCCACGTGCAAGTTGCCACCTGCTTTTGAATTTCCTTCGGACCACGTCTTGAGCCACGCGGAACCACCAATTTGGGCCGTCTGGGAGGCCAACAGAGCGATCATGTAGACTGCGACAGCAACGATGTTGCTGTTCTTGGCGTACTCGAAGTAGACGTTCCACTTGACCTTTCCTTGCTCAACGTGTTCCTTGGCCTGCTTGGACTTGCTGCCAGCGACTTCTTCGTCGGTAAGCTTGCCACGGGGACCTTTGAAACTGGCGGTGCTAGCGCGACGCAGAGTGGCCATGCTCGAAGACCGCTTCTTGTTCTTCATGGAGGCGGCGGTTTTGATGGGCTCCATTTCCAGGAGCTGCTCTTGGGACTCTTCCAACTCGGACTTCTCTTGGCTGCTACCCTCGACCTCGATGACGGTCGAGGTCTCGCTGCTGGAACCGCTCGAACTTGCCGAGGAGGACGGGTCCGATTCTTGTCCGGCAGTCTTGATGAGGTCGTTCACCATGCCCTTCATAGCCACGAGCTGTTTGTAGGTTCCACGCTCGACGATCTCGCCATTCCTGATCATGGTGATGTAACTGGCCTGTCCGAGCACGGCGATGGCGTTGGTCGCAAGGATTCGGGTCTTGGTGCTCAGCAGACCTCTAGGGCCCAGGACATTCTCGATGATGTGTCGTCCCACATGGGAGTCGACGGCCGAAAGGACGTCGTCCAAGAGGTAGATGTCCGCCCTGGCATAGACGGCGCGGGCCAGGGCCACACGCGCCTTCTGACCGCCACTCAATGAGATACCTCTTTCACCTACAACGGTCTCGTCGCCATCGGGGAGTTGAGCAAAGTCATCGACGAGGGCGCAAGCCCTGACAGTCTTTTCGTAGAAATCGGGATCATAGCGGTAGCCGAAGATGATGTTCTCCTTAACCGTGGCGTTCAGGATCCAGGTGCCCTGAGAAGCATAGGCCGTAGTTCCATGGACTTCCACCAGTCCCTTGACTTTCCAGAGGTCGCCCAGAATGCACTGCAAGAAGGAAGACTTGCCAGCGCCAACGCGTCCGACAATGCAAGACAACTCTCCCTTGTAGGCAGTGAAATCAATGTCCCTGAGGGCCTCCTTGTCCTCGTGGCGATTCCAGGAGAAAGATCCATCTCGGATGATGACGGTCTCCTCTCCAATCTCCTCAGGCGCCGGCTTGATCGTGATTGCATCGGGTTGGATCTCCTCGGCGGTCAGGAAAGAAGTCAAGCGACCAACGGCGACGCTGGCCTCAACGATAGAGGTGATGACCATGGGGAGAACAGCCAGGGGGAACGTAAGCAAGTTGAAGAGGGCTGGGGGATTGGTTGTCAGCACTTGGCACCGTCACGGGCGCGCCGAGAGAACTTACTGAGGGCGGGGAAAACAATATCTGCGGTCAACGGCTTGTCCTGCGTCAAGACGAACACAGCAAAAGTCGAACAAGAGACGAAGAAAGGCGCGGTGCTCCACGTGAAGTTGGCAAAGGCCTGTGTCGCCCCAATCTTGCGCAGGTTCTTGAGTTCGAGGTCATTGCGGACAAAGTTGAGCTTGTTCATGAAAGCAGCGCCCCAGGCGTAGAGCTTGATGCTCTTCATGTTGTTGATGATCTCGTTGATCAGACGGCTCCTCTTATCCTTGTTTCTCATCTGCTCCTTCTGTAGGTTCCTCATGATCCTGGCAATGAAACCATGCGCAGGCATCATGATGACCATAACGCCGATGCCAGCAAGCATGGACCAGCCTACCAGTTGGTAGAGAGACACCATGCAGATTATGATCTGGAAAGGGGCGGACCACGCTTGCTGGGCAAACTGGGTCAGATCCTGCAGACGTTGCGCGTCAACGGCCATGTAGTTCACGATATCGCCAGTTGACTTGGAAGCGCGACCCTCATTGGACAACCTCATGGACTTTTTGTAAATGGCGGATGCCAGACCGCCCTTGATACGCATGCCGGTGACGAAAGCAAGCTGGAAATATTGATGCTGCCAAGGGTTAGTGGGGCTGACGTTGGGCCACTTTTTGCGAGGCTGGACTCACAATCATGGAGGTCTGCAAGACGGCAATCGCGAACATGGCCAAGGCAATGGCGGCGCCCTGGACCACAGGCTGATCCTCCTCGCCGGCTTCGTTCCGGGAGTTCACGAAAGCAATGAGGTACTTAAGAAGCTGTGGCTGGATGTACTGGGTGACGTCATTGACGATTTTGAAGAGCGCGGCTATCGCGTAAGGGCCACCATAGGCACGGAACAGGGCGAGCCACAAAGACGGGTTCTTGTGGTGCTTCAGCTCGTACTCCCAGGCTTGGTTGAAGGCCTCCCCGGTGTTTTTGGTCTGGTCCTTCTTAGCAAGCCCCCATAGGTCATCTTCGGTCAGATACTGCTTGTATCCGTAGCGCATCAGGGGAGTCATCCACGAGAAGGTTAACAGGGAAAACACGGTGGCGTATTCAATCGGACATTCTTCCTCGTCGATCAAAGCCTCGTATGCGCTGACCTTCCTCGGCCACAGCCACTCGATCAGAAACTCGGCGATGGACAGGCCGAAGCCGACGCTGTAAGTGATGAAGTAAGCCCGGTTCGTGTCGTAAAGCTGCTGCGAGATCAGAGAGCGGAACTTGACGGCGTAGGCGATCAGAAGGAAGAGCCAGTAGAACAAGACAACGCCGTTGGCGTTGCGCAGCCGGGAGTGCTCAATCCATTGGATGGCGAAAACGACGCCAAGAGAGAGGATGGTGGCCGCGGTCGTCCAGAACCTGAAGTCGCCGAACCAGATACCGCGGTAGCTGATTATCTGTATGGCAAGCTGTACTGTGACATCGGCGATGATGAGCCCGAGAAGCGTCTGCAGAGGCGGCGTGTCAGAACAGAACTGCGGGGAGGGAGACGGCAGACCGGGGGTCACTCACTTGCTTAACCCAAAAGTGCCAGTCCTTGGGAGCGTCCGTGGGCTTCTTGTGCTGGAGGAGCCAAGCTATCGCGAAAGATCCGAAGACAACGCCAAAGACGGCCACGGAAGCTATCCAAACATCGATGAAGCAAGGTGTGAAGTCGTAGCGGATGGGACTCAATGGGCCCCAACCCTCCTCGTTACCGCACAGCGGCTGCTTGTAGACTGCGGTCGCAGAGAGGTAATTGCTGCCGAGCTGCCCCAGGCGGTGGAATCCTGTGAAGGATCCCGTATGCAAGACGCGCTGCGACGAGTGGTCGGAATAGTCCATGACGAATTGCTATCTGCGGTTCCCCAATCCCGCCTGTCAATGCATGCTAGACAGCAGAACGGCTACTCTCGGGCGGGGAGGGTTCTCGGTGGCGGTGGGAGGTGTCGCTCGGGGTTGTGGCCTTTAGTAGGTTATGACGGTCGGCTTGCGTATGCGAGGTGTAGATGTTGCAAAGAAAAGGACGCCGCGACACGGAGGGCGACTCAATCGTGATTATCGTGGTGGGAGAGGGGGGGAAAGTTTTTGAGAGACTCGACCGGTCGGAGCAGAGTGCTTGCGATATTCCGCGAAATGGATGGCAGAAAGGTTGTACCGGTATTGCTGCTGTTGGTGGCTGCACGGTTTGTCAGCTTCGCGCAGAGCGAGTGACGGTACGGTGTGGGAAACGACGTTCGATCGAGTTCTCCCCGGAGAGGGACCACGCTGCAGGCTACTGCAAGCTGCTGCAGGCAGCGACGAGTGACCTAACCACAGGGCTCACCGTGGTTTAGCTCTCGGGAAAAGTGGAGAGCTATGACGACCTGCATTGACTAGTCCCGCATTCGGCTTTTTATTTTTATTTCTTTTAGCGCACTATATATCCGCTAACTCCGATAAGTGCACTACCTGCCTATCTACCTACCTACCTACCTACCTACTGGAAGAGCTCGCCGGCCAAGGCATATATTCCCTGCAGATACTGTATGCACTGGAAACGATGGTTCCGCGCGTGTCAGCGTCTTATATCTCAGATGAGACATTGAGAGGGGGCTCGAGTATCCCAAACCCTGACTATCCATCTATCTTTGCCGCGTACCCGTGTGAGCCTGAGTCGTTGTTGACCAAGGCAGTTGGTTACTAATTTTGTATAATGGCAGATGCATGTACCTTTTCTTCACAATACGGTTAAGGCGGACACTTGACAATCAAATTGAGATGCGGCTCGGTCAGCACCATGGTCCGGTCTCTTGTCTCAACAGCTTATCAAACATCCATCTGAGTCTCTGAAGATCCAAACCTGAGACAAGAAACACAACGCGAGGGGTGTGTGCATCCCCCCCGGATGCAACATTGCTTCTTTGAGTGGTACATTCCATTTAAGCTTTCGTGAAACCCCTTTTATTGTCAGATGGGCTTATCCCAAGTGCATCGTGACACCTCGCCCGTGCTTGTCTGCCCATCCCTCACGACCAAACCAAACCAAACCAAACCAACCCCACAACTTGTTGCATCAAACGCCGCGTCGAGTCATCACCATCTTCGAGTGCGGCGACTGCTGACGCGTGTTCCCATCCGGCCTGACGCCCCAGAGGCCAGCACCGCAAAGTCAGGAGAGGCTGAACCATGAGAGGGGAAAGCCCTTGCACGACTGCCTCTGCGGAGCATCCGACAATTCCGGTTTCCCTGCTTCCACCTCTGAGGCCCTCTGCCTGAATCCAATGACCAGCATCCGAATTCTAGCGTCTATCCCGGGTCCAACACGCCCTTGTCCGTTTTGCGGCCGTCTTGCGGGCTGAACCGGACCTCCGCAGCCTGCCTCGCGCCCCATCGAGAGAGAGAGGGGGGGGGGGAGGGAGGGGGGGAGAAACCTGACCCAATGCCGTCCGCTGTCGCGTCCCGGGGAGCCACGCGATGAACCATCTCGAGAGCGAGAGAGTTGTGGCTTCATGATGTTCGAGGCCGTCCGGGGCAAACGTCGGCCGTATTCTCGGGTCGCGCGGTGTGTGATTTTCTTACGAAGGCCATCCGATACCGTATGTTGAAACGTGACTGTCTGGGAAACGCCGCAAGCATGTCTGCCAGCGAGATGGCTGCGGACCCGACTTTGCGGCCATCCGATGCCGTTGCTCGGGCTCGGGCTCAGCCAGCGATCTAGCCTGTCTTGATGTACCGGGTCTGTTGTAAAAGATCGGGTTTACAACACTAGCAACTCATCCAAGAGTGAATTTGATATCCCTCAGTAATGATGGCAACCATTTGATTATACGCGGATGATTTAAAGCACAGGTATCCGTAGTTCCCGTCGAGATTGCCATAGTGGAGCAAGCAATGCTTAAACAAACCAAGGGTGGGCCCCGAAGTACCGACCTCGAATTAGAGACAACTTTCTGTCATGCACGTAGGGACGAGGCTGCATTTGTTTTGTTACACGTGCTTATGTTTAGTCATTATGTATATATACATTAACCTGGTCCAAGTATTAAACGCGCAACGCTTTACATCCAAAACACATCGACATGTGCATAGCTAGGTAAGCGTCGGGTCTCGTCAGGCACGTTTCGTGCCGCCATAATTCCGCTGCGCTATATTTTCGCCGTCCATCCGTGAAAAGGAAAAAAGAAAAAAAAAAAAAAACCCCTAATACCACATCACGCTACACCTACTCCAGGATCGTCGTCACGTACGGCAGCGACCGCTTGCTGACGTACCCGGTGGTCTTGTCCACGCCGACCTTGACGGTGGCGCTTGACAGGGGTGCCTTGATGTTGCTGCAGAGGCCGGCGGCCTGCTCTTTGGGCAGGAAGACGCGGGGCAGCCCCCCGGCGGGCATCTGCACCCAGAGGCGTCCCTTGGTGGCGACCGTGAAGGACTCGCAGTTCAGGACGTCGATGACTTCGGCGCCGAAGGCGAACTCGTGGACGTTGCGGGCGATGGCGAACATGACGTTGTTATTGGCGTTGACACCGCCGTTGGTGTACATGGAGAAGAGCTGGCCCTTGCGGAAGGCGATGACGCGGCTGCTGTCCGCGCTGTAGTAGGAGAAGAGCGCCTGTATCCGGTCCGTGGTCAAGAAGTTGGGGTTCGCCTTGGCGGCGTTCACCCGGATCTTATTCGTCTGCTGGATCCAGCTGTACAACGTCGACTTGGCATCGTAGCCGGCGCCCAGCCAGAGGGCCTCGCGTTGGTTGGGCGTGGCACCGCCGCTGTAGTGCTGCTCCTGACCGTAGTAGACGATGGGGATGCCGTCGCGGAGCATGGTGATGGCGTACATGTTCTTGGCCAGAGCAATGTCGGAGGTCAGGTGGGGGAAGCGAACCTGGTCCTGGTTCTCGGCGAAGGAGCCCAAGATGGTAGGATCGAGGCTAGGCATGCTCGCCATCTGGTTGGTTCCCTTGAACACCGCGGACAGGTCGGCGTTGACCTTGGAGAAGGCGTCGGCGAACCAGTGGTAGGCACTGTAGTCCATGTAACCGTCCATGACTTTCTGGTAGGGGGCCAGCACGTCCAAGTCGGTGTGGCTGATCTCGCCCATGAGGTAGACGCCGGCAGCTTCTCTGAAGCCGCCATCGGTCCAGAACTCGGGCTCGATCTCGAGAGCCGTGTCGAGGCGGAGGCCGTCGATGGAGTACTTTGCGACAAGGTCTTTGATCCAGTCGGCATAGGTCTTGCGGATGTAGGGGTCCTCAGTCCTCAGGTCGGGCAGACCCGAGAGCCAGCAGACCTGGATGGACGGAATGCTCTTCCAGTTGATCCCGCACTGCTTGTGGTAGTACTCGGGCTTGTTGAAGGGGATGTACTGGGAGTAATCGCCGGGCTGGGCGTTGAGACCCACGTGGTTGGGGGCGACGTCGACCATCAGGTACATGCCGCGGGCGTGTAGAGCTTTGGAGAGCTCCAACAGGTCGGCCTCGGTGCCGAAGCGCGTGTTGATCGAGTAGAGGTCCTGGGTCCAGAAGCCGTGGTAGGCCTCGCCGGCCCCTTCGATGTTTCCTTCGATGTTCTTGACGATGGGCGAGATCCAAACGGCGGTGGCGCCCAGGTTCTGGATGTAGTCCAGGTTCTTGGTGATGCCCTTCCAGGTGCCGCCGCAGTACACACCCTTGGTCGTGTCGCATGCGGGGGTCGAGCCATCAGAAGTGGCGTAGCGGTCGGTGAGGACTTGGTAGATGCTCTGGTTGCGCCACCCGGCGGCGTCCAAGGCCGATGCGCCCTGGATAGCCCCGATGGCCAGCAAGGAGAGAGTTGATGCGATGGAGCGCATGGTGGATGTGGAAAGGGTTAGGGTATTGCGGTACGGGTCTATGGCCGACAGGAAGGAGGGCAGAAAAAGGAGACAAATTAAGATGCTTGGAAATACACGATGCAGCGAGAAGGAGTTGGTCAACGATCGGAATGCAGTGCCTGGTATGGATCAAACGAAGGACAGTAGCGAAAAGGTAGAACGAGGGAGTACCTTTGCTACAACTACAACGGCGGCAACTGCAGATGAAGGGAAGGGCCTTGAGCGAGTGTAAAAGACGCTGGCAGCACGGCGCTTATGATATATTGTCGCCGACCAGGGCGACAAAGCAGGGCACGTAGCTCTTGCACCCCCGATACCGACTGCGCCGCCTCCCCTCTCGGCGTGTGCGAACCCTTTCGACTCGGTCCTTGCACCTATATAAGCTGTGATATTGGCAAAACGCGAACCGCTTACCAGATGGAGAGATCCCGGCCGATCGGAGGCGCCCCGGGCTGTCTCTTTTGAATCATACCCCGGCCGCCATCTCCATATGGGGACCCACTATGGTGCCTACCCATGCGGTAAAGGTCCTTAATATTGGTTCAGGTACCGCTAAGCTCTGCAGCGTTTAGAAAAGCAACTTGGCGAGTGGGGAGCACATGCTTGGAGAGAGGTAGAGAACTTGAGGAAAGAAGCAGCGATGGAGGGGGCAGACTACGGGCCGAAGGAAAAGCCTCCCGTCTTGATGTTCTTGAAGCTTGCCGAGGGCATGGCACTATAACCTACCTACCTTAATCTAAGGATGTGTATCCGTATACACTCTCTCTCTCCAATTGAGGCGGATTCGTATACCGTCTACACTCTGCAGATTCGTCTAACGGCAAGGGGGAAAGTGGCCACTCACAGCGCTAAACCTATCATAGAAAGCGGTCAACCTTTCCACCCATCCTTCCACTTGCCCACTTGCCCTTTATTTACTGTTCTTACGCCTTAACTTCCTGCTGACGTAGATAACTAACCCCTGCTTTTGCTATCACCAGATCCCTGTTTCTGCCAGCACGCCAGCCCCTATTTGGTGGCCGCGATACTCCTTGCCGTTAGCCTGAGAATTAGCGGTAGACGAATCTGCAGAGTGTAGACGGTACTGTATTTGTACGTACATCCCAACTCGGCAACGGACAATGTGGGGCGGCGGCTGCACGACCCATCACGGAAGAAACAAATGGGACCATTATCCCGATTAGTCAAGATTGCACCCGCCCCTAGTGTAAACTGCCCATCTATGGTTGGAGCGCACGGTACACCAAGCTCTCCATTGGGTATGGTCGCAAGTCAAATGCAACATCTGAACCAATTATATACATAGCCAACTGAAAGGTGGTAATGTCAAGTCGCAATCCAGTCCCAATGGCGTCAGTGCAGCGGAGCTCTACACCTGTGCATCGGCAATCGAGCCTCGAGTGGGTTGGGAACAGAACAGCACGCAAGAAAAGGGGCGAAATCAACCTGGGGCTGTGCAAAGAAGATAAGGTGTCTGTCACCTCGTGAGGTAACCCCCCCCCTTCCACTCCCCACCTCTCTCGGACTTGACAAAGGGGTCGGCATTTTTGGTGCGAGACGTAAGGGTGAAAGATGCTGGATGGAGGTGTGGGTGGTGGAAGAGGAATCTAGGAAGCGAGCTGGAAGTTTCATATGCTGAGCAGCGGGTCGCGCCGGCACCGGAAGAACAACACGCCTCGACGAATCGAGAGACACCGCTGTATCAACATGTTCCGCCTTCCAGCATATACGCATCCGTGGGTTATGAAAAACCGAGACGAGTCCTTTCCGAGGCGGTGCTCCCTCCTTGACTATCCGTACTTCATCAGCTATGGAAAAATGCCTCGCTGACAAACCCTTGCGCATCAGCCGTTTTTCGGTGAGCTATTACATTGCGCATATATATAACCAGACCTGTACATAGTGCTACTGTGAAAAAACTGGACAACCCTTGTCACCTCGGGGCTCCCGAGGTCTGTGCCTTTATTGTCCGCTTTCTACCCGACCGCCGTTAGTGGGGCGGATTGAGTAGATCGAGGTTGGTTCAATGAAAGAACTGACGGCACTTCTCGATGTTCCTCAACGACTCATGCTGTGCTCCACCGGGCAGTCAGTCTCCTTGCCAAGGTCAATGCCAGTCATTAAAATCCCGTATCGCTCCCTGCTGAGGGGTCTGGTTTGGCTGGATGCCGTTGCCCCGCTGAGTACGGATAAAATGTACGGCTCTCCGCAGCCCACGAGTACTGCAGCATTGCATGTGGAAACACTCGGCCAAGAAATAAGGATCGTAAAAGTTTCGACCTGATAGGCATCTAGCGAGCAATGGCACACCTATAGCTACTTCGATTCCATGCAGATGTGTGCGCCATCTTGACGAAAAAGAAGACCACAAGAGCGGGGAGTTATCGAGAGGCAAGTATCAGTTGTGGTTTCGCGGGCATGCTTCCGCCCAGCTGTAAGTGCTACAAGGGGCCTCCTTGCAGCGATCTGGTGGTTGATTCCATTCCACGGGCTACCGAACAGCCTATTTGATCACTTGGAATCCCCATCAATGGACAGCAGATGGAGACTGCGAAACAGTGGAGCAAAATCCGTCTATACAAACATCGGAGGGAATCAGAGCTGGACGAGAAGAACTCGAAGCTTGAAGTTCACACCCGTGACTTTGGATATAGTCTCGTTGGAGCGTGGTGAACCTCACATGTCTCCAGTTCCCGGCGTGTGAGACCAGACTATCTGTGCAAGGTATAGCATGGTCAGCCACAAATTGTCCCCCCCCCCTTTTTCACCCAAGTAAGTGAATGAGTCGTCTCCGGCCGATACCATGGTCGCGTCATCAAGTTTTTACTTCTTTTCCCGCCTGCAGCAACCTAATCGAGCTGTTCGAGATCTGGTCTGGGAATTCTACTCCGGCTCCAGATAGCCGCATGGACTGAGCCGCATAGTTGCTAACACCACATATTCCTCAAGGAAGTGGGAGAACACATACTTCAGAGGGCTGCACATGTGCCAAGAGGTCGGTCATAGCTCGTCGTTAAGAGCGCAGGGACAAGCTAGCCCTTATTGGCCGCCTAACTCACCGGGGGGTGAGAGAACGGACACGGAAAGTTCCCCGTATCAGATGACGATATCAAGGGCGTATATCCGATGGGAAGTTGTACGAGTATCGCGAATAATGCGTGATGTTGAAGTGTGAGACTATGGGAGGGTAAAAGAGTACACTCTTTAGGCATCGGGGGAAATGATGGAAAATGTGAGCTTGGATCCTTTGACAGGCTCAGTGATGGAATCATGTAGGAAATAGTACCAGGAAAAACCGGCATCAACTCTTTTCGGCATAGACATACGCATCTTGCAGGGTCAATAGTAAGAGCACAGCTGCCTCAGCTTCCCGTGTGTGTGTCTCGATCAAGCTAGTATTGCCGCTATCGTTGTATATAGCTATTGTCTTATGTTTAAGTTGTTGCTCTGATGTATCTGCCCATGGCAGATGTGTTTCTTGGTTACTGGCTCCTCAGGTGGAGGGAAAGTGGTTGTTCCTTACATGCGCAGAGGCCGTCCGAACGCTGACAAGGATATTGTTGGCAGGCTTTCGATATGTCCAGAGCGGGAGTGACCGGAGCGAAGGATTCCCAGTCGCTCCACTCCGGGTCAATCAATGCCAATATTGGCACAACTGCCGTTGTCCCCCCCTGACAAGCTTTGTCCAAACGGGAATTTGTTATTTCGGTCACCAGGCAGCCCATTGCTGCCTCTTTGACGAAACGCATACTCTCTAGCAACGGCTTCAGCTGCTCCCTCGCCCTCGCCCTCGCCCTCGTTCTGTCAATGCCTAGCAACGAATACCACCGGAGCGACTACGCAGTCCGGAAAAAGGAGAGCAGTACTGTGCTACGGTCGAAGCAGACAGGCACCATCAAGAGGACCGCCATATTCCCACGTTCGGGGTCAGCCCATATTATGGTAGCAAGAGAACATCCATTTTGAGCCATATACGCAAGATCCTGGGAGAAATGCCATCAGAAAACTACAGCCGGGATGTGAAGGGTATATCTGTCCATGGTGATCCTTTCCCTTGCTGTGTCCGACGATTCGCATTGGATCGGATTGGCTTATTCGGCGAAAAAAACACTACGCCGGGGAAACCTACTAACACAGCAGCTTCCTCAACACCCTGATCATTTCACACCTGAAGCTGTGTCTATATTCCCGTGGCCCCCTATGGTTGGAGCTGAACCATACTCACTAGGCTCAGAAGTGCTTTGCCTTCGACATGTACATCGTGAGGGGCACGTGAGTAGTGTTTGGATTCTTATCAGTGCACAACACCCTGGCCAGCCTGTTTAGCGCATGTCGTATGTGCGACATTGTTTAGACATCAGATGATGTTACGGCTTGTTGAGCCTCAAGATAAGTAGAGTAGGTAGTCAGGCACATACCGTTGGAAAGGGGGCTACCAACCTACCTAGGTTGGTTAGCCGCCAGGCTCAACCTTATCTCGCGTCATGTGGAGGGAATGACCCAGGCACGTGCCAAGGCCTGCAAACAGGAAACTTTCGGCGCCGCACACGATAAGATAAGCAACAACGACGTCAACCCAGGGCCGAAACTTTATACGACTACATCTCTCAATCCGACGACGACGACGATAGGCAGCGCACCGATGGGGTTCTCGCCATGACGAGCCCACCAGCTTCCCCGCGACGGCGGCACATCCTTTCATCCGTCGACCCGGAGGAGCGTCACGAGGAGGCGCCGCGGTCCAAGAAGCGCAGTTCACCGGGCGCGACAAAGCCGATTACAGAAGGACATGCGACAGCAGATGACGACCCAGACCTACGGCCTAGACCATCGCGCATTCGTCTCAAGTCGAAACACTCCACGTCAAGCAGATCGCATCGCGACCGCGACGATGGCGAACACCGTTCCACGCATCACCGCCATCACCACCGTCGGCGACATCGCAGACGGTCGAGATCGCCGACGCCACCAAACCCCTACGAACAACAGGCACTCGACCCGGATGCCGCGTTTCGCGAGTCCCTGTTCGACGCGATGGCGGACGACGAGGGCGCAGACTACTGGCAAAGCGTCTACGGGCAGCCGATACACGTTTACTCCAACGAGCGCCCCGGCCCAGAGGGCGAGCTGGAGCGCATGACGGACGAAGAATACGCCCAGCACGTCAGGCAGAAGATGTGGGAGAAGACGCACCAGGGCTTGATCGAGGAGAGGGCCCGTCGAGAGGAGGCACGGAAACGCAAACGCGAGGAGGAGAAGATGGATCGGAAGCTGCAGGAAGACATGGAACGGAGCCTCCGGCGCGGGGAGGAGCGCCGCCGGAAGAGGACGTGGACGCGGCTCTGGGAAGAGTACGCACAAGCCTGGTCGGAATGGGCCAACGATGCGGAAAAGATACCGTGGCCCGTGGAGAGTGGACGGCGCAAAGACATCGACGAGAAGGAGGTCAGGCGGTTCATCGTCAACGGGCTGGCAGTGGAGGACATTGGCGAGAAGGAGTTCGCCGCAAAGCTACGCGAGGAACGCGTGCGGTGGCATCCGGACAAGATGCAGCAAAAGCTCGGGGGGCAGGTGGACGAGGCCATCATGAAGGACATTACGGCCATTTTCCAAATCATTGACAAGTTATGGGCAGATACCCGGTCGAAGGCGTAGCAAGTGCCGGGCTGCGGGCATCCTTCGATCACCACTTCGTTATGGCGCAATCAAAAGGATTAATCACGAACATGCTTTTGGGCTTCCTAGGTGGTGAATGGAGGAGGGTACGACTACGGCCCAACTACCGGTACAGGTGTGCCCACCCCCTTTTCTTCTTGTGCCGTGAAAACACCGGGGTGAAGCAAGCAGATGGGAGAGAGCTTGGTGCCCTCAAGTACGGCCAAGACGATTGGCGCTGGAATCACATCATCACTCTCCCCCCCATCCGGGCGATGAACGCATAGTTCCAGCACAGGACACAAGCGTGGCCTGACGCACTCCCCCCCCCGGGACTACCCAGTCAGGTGCACCACGGTGACTGCATGGATCACAATGCAGGCATTTTGTTCGAAACTGAGTAGATTGCGCGCACCGGCGCATTTACCCGGTGCCAAGTTGTTGTAGGCGGCCAAGGCGCGTGTGACGGCAAACCGCGCCTCAGTTTTTGCCCAAATCTCGATTCCCACCAGCCTGGCAAACGCATCACAAGTCGGGAAAAATTGCCAAGTCAAACGGCCTCTCGCGGAAACTCAAGAGTTTATTTTTCTTTTCTCTTTCTTTGCTTCTTTTCTTCCGAAAAGGGAAAAAATGTACGGGGTTGATGATTTATTTGTTGGTGTACAATTCGTACAGGTATTACATCATGATATATCTGATACTCCCAAAAAGCCCAAAACAATGCTGTGTGTTGTCCACCGTCATTTCATCAAGTGGTACCTATCAGGGGAAGGTTTTTTTTCCCGCCCATCAAAAAGAGCCCGTGACGATTGCGTGAGGCTGTATGAACAAGTGTCTAGTTTTTTATTTTTTTACAAGTTGGCAACGAGAGCGGCACCGCCGAAGAGGGCACCGAGGGCGACGGCGGCGGTCTGCTGGGCACCGCTAGCAGCATCGGGGGCGGTGGTGGTGCCAACAGCGCCGGTGGCGGATGCGACCTTGGAGGCGACGTCGCTGGAGGCGGCGTCGATGGCGGAGGAGATGCTGGCGGAGGCGGAAGCGTCGGTGGCGGAGCTGAGGGCCGCGCTCAGGGAGCTCTGCTGGGCAGCGGCGGAAGAGGTGATGGCGCCGACGAGGGACGAAGCGGAGGCGGCGGCGGAGGAGGCGGCGCCGGCGGCGCTGCTCGCGATGCCGGAGGCTTCAGAGGCGATGGCGCTGCTGGCGGAGCCGATGATGGAGCTGAGCTCAGAGGCGCCGGGGACGGAGGGGGTTGTGGTAGTCTCCTGGGCCTTTTGAAAGAAAGCATCAGTATTGGACAGCGAAAGAGAAGTGTCTTGAGGATCGAGAGTTGCAACTTACAGCAGCCAGGGAGACGAGGGCGAAGACGGTGGCAGCGGTGAAACGCATCTTTAACTGAGTTTTGGGTTTGGTAGGTTAAAAAGGTTATTAAGTTGGTTGAAGGTTGGTTCGAGAGATCGGTGTGTACTGAAGACGATTGAGATGGATTATAAAATTGATGGGAGAGAGGACAGTCTGTTGGAAAAGCCGGTAGAAACGGTCTTATATATCCCATGGCGAGCATCGTCCAGCAAGAGGCCAAGACAGTGGGCGTCCCCCATCCTTCTGTCTCTCGCCTCGATTTGTGCACCCACGCCCCCCCCCTTCATCTCGTGTCCGAGAAAGGCGAGGGCGCGATCCTCCACAATCCTGGGCGGCAGCCGTACACGTAGACTTGGCGGTGCAGTTATGGTGAGGTAAGTGGTACGGCATGCCGTCCATGATGGGAATCCTCCTCACTCACCTCCACACACCCCACCACCCACCACCCCCCCCCCCCCCTCCCCCCCCCTATGCCTCACCTCGCCAGCTCGAGGAGGCGAACACGGAGGAGGGTGCCTTTGGGGCTTGGGGCATTGCTAGCGGATTGCGGGTGGCGCTCCAAGACGGAGATGCTACGGTAGCGACTACGTATCGTATTCGCAGGGTGCGGTGTACCTACATCGGACGTAGCGTACATAGGACGGCGAGAAGGGCAAACGCAGAGAGAAGCAGCGAGACAGCGGGTATGAGAGACCCACATACTCACGTCACCCATACGGTAACTTGCGGCCCCGGATTCTCCAGCTGCTGAGACGGGCCGGGGTTATGAGTTTACAACGTACGGGGCTTGGTTGGGCCTCGAAGGTCCCTTCGGAAGCTCGCTCGTCTAGTGTATAGCAGCCCGCTGCTCCTCCCTCCAGCGTCTTGTCTGAGACTGACGGCGGAGAGGAGGCATTGCACTACAAGTACAGCCCCTCTTGGGACATGATCCGTCCTCGGGCATCGCGTTTGCCTGCGAGCCTGGTAGTTTGGACTCGGGGACGTAGTACAGCTTGGTAGGCTGTAGCCCAAAACAACGAGCAAGCGAGCAAGCAACAAGCAGCGATTAGGGGGGCCCTCATCATGCCCGTCAATCTGGGGGAAGAGGACAAGTTCCCCACCCGGGCCATTAAGAAGAGCAGCGTATATGTACATACCGGGTACGTACACCGTACGTCGTGGACCGCACCAGCATGACCACTCCACACACACACACACACACACTCTCTCTCTCTCTCCGCCTCCAACGAGAACCTGCAGAGCTGTTCCGTCGAAGAATCCGATCACCAGGAGAGGCGACAGAGAGGAGACAGAGAGGCGACATCTTGAATCGGTTGATGATGGAAGCGAACGCGTCCGCCGTCCGTTACCCCAACGAAAAGGAGCGCCAAGGCTGACGAAACGGGACTAATTCAGCCCGGATTGAGGAATCTCTCCCGTGGAACCGAACTGGTGCTAGCTGAACGGTGCACAGCAAGGCGAGACACGCACACACGCATACATACCAAGGCCCCCCTGGCGTTGGTGCCTGCGCAGCGTGGCTAACGTTGTCCCGGACGAGGAATGAACAAAGGGAAACGAAGGGCCCAGGACCTGGCACCTGAACAGCCGGCCGTATCCCAAGATAGCAACAGCAGGGAGGCTCGCAGCTCGCAGCTCGTAAGCCACGCGGGTACGTGGCATTCATTGGCGCGGTGAGGAGAGGTTGTCTGTCCTCCGCATCCTCCACGGCTTCCGCGCAAAATAAGAGTACCGTACAGCACGGTAGGTACAATGTGTAGCAGACCCAATGACCAGGAGAAATTACCCGGCCCCAGAGGTGACAGTGCGTTGACAGGACAGCAAAGAGCGGAGAGGGATGACCCACGGCCATCGGTCGCGTCGCCGAAAGGGGGCCTTCGTTCGTCCAACGAACAAAGCGGGGGCATTATGTCATTGAGAAAAAAAAAAAAACCACCAAATGAGAGCATATCGTGTACACGGTACTCCGTACTTGGCCTACGTGCGTTGCTATGCTGGAGTGAAGACGGAGAAAAAAGACACCCAAACGGGGGGGGGGGGGGCAAGGACCGGGGCGGCCGATCGACAGGAGGTGGGGAGATTAAGGGGGGACGTGATTCGCCAGAGCTCCTCATCCTCCTGGCACACCGTTCTGAGGCTATTCTGGGATACGTACCCCCAAAGCAAACGGAGGCATAAACTACACAAACGGGAGAAACGGCATTGATTGCTGGGCAGGATGACGATGGGTAGCCACGAGGGAAGCAAGGGGGGCGGGGAGAAGGAAGAAAGGGGAAAAAGAAGGAACCGCCGGCTGGCTAAGTATCTCTCCCGGTTGGACAAGGTTGGCACGGCAATCAGGCTCCTGCGAGGGATCTCGAGTCGTCATCATCGCTGACAACGACACTGTTTGACGGGCACACAGGGAACTAAGCAACACCGATGCCATTTACTTACTTACTTACTTGCCGTAATCAGCAGCCAGAGGGAATGAGGGAGTGAGGCTTTGTTTGTACTGGGGAATCTCCACGCCGACTATCGGTTTCCCCTCCCCGGATCGACACTGATATCCATTGTAATTTCTGCACCGCTTTGCTGAGGACTGGTGCAGCTTGGAGGGAAAAAATGCATTTTTGTCCCGTCGATTTACCCACCACTTTGCCCGGCGTCAATCTGCCCGATGCCGCCTGCCAGCGCAAACTCAAAAGTCTATCCCAAGTGTTACCGCTTTTCGTTTGTTTTTAGTTTTATTTTTATCTGATATTTCTGCTTGCTGACAGCAGATAGACGGGCAAACTTTCCCAAGCCCGCCCCCCTCCCCCTCCTGGCCTTGTGAAGGGGAAACATGCTTTTGTTTGACATTGTGATGTCCCTAGAGTGTCTTGGTGCACTGACGGTCAGTATGTCAAAGCGGCTGCGCCGGTTTTTGCTCCTTGATACGGATACGGCACCAAGCCAGATTGGTCTCAATTGATGGCGTTTGTCGGAGCAGGCCAGACAGAACAGATCAGGACGACGGTACAGCTACGAAAGGCTCGACCCCCCCTATTGGATTTAACGTAACGCAGAAGAGAGGGGAGAGACGGAAACCTCTAGCTGCTGTTTCTTGGTATGCACCGGTGTCGCGTTAGTGGTCATACTACCACTTGCTACTCTCGGTTGGCGAGGGCCATGCAAACCCATGTAATCCGTAGGAAACTGGGAAAGCTGGCAGCGGGAGAAAGAGAGAAAAAAAAAAAAAAAAAAAGAGGGGAGAGGGTGAGCTGGACCCGACGGACGCAATCGAACGAGTCTCGACTGTTCTCGGAGACCAGGCCCAGCACCCCACAAAGCCCAGAGGTCGTTTCCTGCCGGCTTGGCTGTGTCTGCTGTCGGACTGCCAATGCTGCACCAATAATGTCTCTTTCACTTTGGCGTCTCCCCCCCCCTCCTTCTTCTCCAAAAGTGCCTTTCTAATCTGACATCGGCTGAACGGTCCTGTACCAGATCAGACGAGTCGGGCAGCACGGACGGGTGGAGCGAGCGGTGGCGTTTTCGTCTTCGTTGTCGTCGTCTTCTTCTTCGTCTCTGCATCTGTGCGCCGGCGATGGATTTTTTTTTTTTGGGGGGGGGGGGGGGGGGGGGGGGACTTTGTACGGGGCGAAATACGCACCGGTCAGCGAGCAAAAAGCCCAAACGGACAAGAGCCCTGGAGAGAGTTTCCAAAACCCAGGCTCTCTCCCTCTGCCGCGCTACACACGCGACGTAGAGAGGGGACGGAGAGGCAGATTACGTCATAGGCGGCCCAACGCCGCCAAGCACGCCGTTAGTTTCGGACACTCCCCAAAGTGCCATCGTCAAGGCGAGGCCTATGCAGCGCCGGGAAAGGAAACTCAATCCCGCAAGTGAAGGCTGCACTAAGGTGTTTGATAAAAAAAAAAACCCCCTTTCTCCAGGGCACCTCGCTCCAATTTCCTGCTTTCCTTCCGTAGGGAAGCTCTAGAAGTGTCTGACATACAGGGCCCCGAGGGGTGTGTTTCACCAAGACACCTGCTTGGAGGGACGCCATGCAGGGAGGGAATCCTCGGGGTTCCGCCCGCCTGCTGTCGCGAAATACGATGTTGTGCGACCTCCCTAACCTTTTCCTTCCCCCCCTCCCCTCTTTGGGAGCGTGAGAGTGAGGTGCACATGTACGGATAAATGATTTACGCATGGGCAAGCAGGGCCCATTACGGAAGGAGGGGAAGAACGCAGTCGGTCTCGAGTATTGACTTGGTCGCTTCTGCCTCGAATGGCACGCACCATCAACCATCACATCCCCGTTCTAGCGTTCCACTGAACAGAGTAGTATACACCAAGACGGTGGGCAGCAAGCCCGGGAACTCTCCATCTCGGTTGATTCCCACCAGGGATGAAGGATGCAATAGAACAAAGCCAACGGAGCCCCAAAGGTGGTTTTGGTTGGCTCACCGACGACTTCTAGCTGTTGTAAGATGACGTGATGACGGGCATCACACTGGCATCACGGCATGCATGACAATAGGCGAAATCAAGAAGGGTTCCGGACGCGGCAGAGTCAGCCCTGATGCAGCTTACATCCGTCAGTTTCAGAAAGCTCGGATTGTCCGTTGTTTTGTCAATTGATTGATTGCCTAGGTATGCTGTGGGTTCCGAGGAGCGTGGCTGAAGCTGGGTCAGCTTCGTGCAGGTATCCTACACTGGCAATCTTCTTCCCCCGATTACCTCATCTCGCCCATCCATCAGCTCATCATCCTGCCTCATCTCCCTACAAGCCCCTCAGGCCCCCCGGACCTCCTGTCGCGAGATGTACCTAGCCTTGCGCCCTGAGGGCGACTCAGAAGCAGCGCGGCCGCGGCGCCAAGTCTCCCGGCCCGCGGCTCCCATCGCGCTGATCTGCATGACGCAGAAGCCAGGATGCGAACCTTAATTGGACATGTGCCCCACACCTCAGCACTCCCACGGTCCCACCCCGGAATTTCTTGTACCTGCGCGTCTCTCTCTCTCTCTCTCTCTCTCTCTCTCTCTCTCTCTCTCTCTCTCTCTCTCTCTCTCTCTCTCTCTCTGTGGGTGCTTTTGGAATGTGACACCATCCCGGCCCACCCCCATCGTACGTGTAGGCAGGCGTCGATTGGCATTACGTAATGGTCAACCCCCTTCCGTCATGAAGGGCGTGGCAAGCCACTGAGCTCTGCTAAATTAAGCAGCCAGGGGCTCACTTTGTGGTGACGCGTAATCCTTTGCCAGCACAGAGGCAGCCGGCCGGGTGCGCCCCGTCCAACCAAATCCCGTTCTGGTCAGCAGAATTGAGTAGATCGCCCTTCAGCCCCTTCCCGCGCAGTCCGGTTCAACTGGAATGCCACCAATGGTTCGACTCTATTTCGTGTGGCGGTGATGGTACGTGGCGCAGCCCGCGTAACTGCATCTGTGGCGAGTACGTAGTACCAGACGGCTCCTTCGTGATCGCCGAACCATGCGCAATGCCGTCGGGCATAGGATGCTCAGCCCATAACCTGGGCAACCCCCTTCTTGAGCTCGTTGACGATCTCGTGAGCCTCTTCGACCGACTTCGCTTCGAAATCATAGCGCTTGCTCTCCGTGTCCTTGTATATGAAAAGCTAGTACGCAGGCCATCTGTCAGCTTATGCCCCAACGCGGAAGCCTGCTCGGCAATCTGTACGTGCACTCATCTTGAACTGGTTCGGATGCTTGCTCGAGACCTTGCATCCAATCACCTGAGAGATGTGCGCCGTCGTCGTCTTTGAGTCCCTCGTCGTTGGCTTGATGTGCACGTACTCCCCGTCGATCTCGAACCGCTTCTCGGACTGTGTGATCATCCGCACCGTGCGCAGGCGCCAGACCACCCACGACTTGTGATACGCGCTCGTGAACTCCGCCTGCTTGATGGCCTCCTGGGCCAACGGGTGGCTTCCCATGATGTGCGGCTTCTTAGCTTTGCGGCCCGGCTGGCCGTCTACAAAGGGAAGAAGCTTCGGCGAGGCACTGCTCGGCGACCCAGTCATGGCGAGTGGGCCGTCCGTGGCGAAGCGGCGCCGGTGCAACTCCAGATCTGCCAAGCTGCCGATTGCAGCGACCTTTGTGTCGAGCAGGATCACAGGACCTCCGCCGGGCATCTTGAGAACGTGATTGGCCTTGTCCAGCTGTCTCTTACGACACACCATGTCAAGAACCTCGGCCATGTACGTTTCCGTTGTTGTGTCGAGCGTGACCAGCTGCCCCGGAGCCACGTCGGTCGAGTGGAGATGCACCCGCAATAGCTTTTGCTGACCCCGGCTCGTGTTGGGCGCCGCTGCCGGCGCCTGAGGTGCGTCGGCGAACATACTATGCTGTTGACTATAGGTAGTATTCGTGACGGGGTTGGGGCGAGGCTCTGTGGCAACGGGAAGGAACGAATTCAGGTTCGGCTGCGGCGTGTTGCGCGGCGTCAAGTCCTCGTCGGCATCTTCGGCCGCTTCTTCCTCTTCCTGCGGCGTGATGCTCTGGTTCTCGTTGAACTCGGACTGAGTTGCCTGGACCAGGCCAAAGTTGTCGTACGTCTTGGAGTTGGCACGCGTCCTTCCGGCAGCTCGGTTGTTTGCCGTGGTGAAGGATGTCAACGCCTTGTTCCGCTCAAACGGCGGGAAGTCATCGTCGACTTCGCCGTCCTCCTCGACCATTCTAAGGGTAAACCAGTTGATGTTGGCTTTATCGGCGGGGATGGGCGGCTGCCGTTTCTCCTCGTTGTATCTCCAGAGTGCGAGGCCGATGAGGTCCGCCACTGTCACGGGCCGATCGCCGCCTTCGCCGTGATGCACCATGCGCCGGATGGGGACTTCGAACGGTTTCGCGGGGTTGTCGGAGAACGCCGGATAGATCCGAACGGCGATGGGGTTGTTCTCGCCCTGGCCGGACAGGGCCGCAAAGCTCTCAAACGGCACCTTGGGCTTGGTCTTTCTTGCTCTGAGCGCCGCAGACAGCAGACTCTTGGGCTGGATCATGCTCATGGGCCGGATGGTGCTCATCGGACGAGGCGGCGGCAATGCCTGTAAGATGCGGGGCGGCACCTGTGACTTGCGGATGGTAGACGTCCTCGTAAACTCCCGAGGGGGCGTTCCGACAACTTGCTTATGAGGGAGTGGTTCTGGGTTCCCGACGGCGTCCAGGATCGAGGCCGAGTCGATGCTCTCAATGTAGGCACCGGACATGTCCGACCCATCGGAATCGTCGTCGTCCTCCTCCTCCTCCTCCTCCGGCAGCAAGTCAGTGCCAGCCCGCTTGATACCGAGGCCTGGCTCCTCCATGATCTTAGCCTGAAGCTTCACAGACTTGGCGGCGGCTCTCGCAGCCTCTCTCTGCTTATGGAAACCGGAGGCGTCGAACTCGTTCTCGGAGGATACCTCGCTGCTCGTGACCGTGTCTCTCCGTGCCCTCTCTTTGACCACTTCAAGAGCAGACTGAGAGCCCCGGCGAGCGCCGTGGGCTGCGCGGGGCGACATGGCTGGCGACTGCTTGATCTGCGACGACTGAATGGGGCTGGATCCGGCCCTTGCGCGGACGGGCATCTTGGCGAACTTGATCTGCTGCGCCGCTCGCTGGCCTGAGTCGTCATCGTCGCTCTCGTCGGTAAGATCACTACTATCATCGTCTTCGAGCGTTTCGCGACGTCTTCTTCTCCTTATAGCCAGGCCTGGGCCGATGGTATCGGTGCCTCCACCAGTCAACATTCCGGCTTCATCCGGTTCATCTTCAAGGGTTACTCCAGCCTGCCTCGGTGCTTGGAAGTATTCGGAAGCAATCGCGGTTGGTATCGGGGGAGAGTAGCATCGTTTGACAAGGTCGGGATTCGCCTGCCAAGCGACCGCCTTGAAAGCCGATGAGTTCATGAACCCCTCATTGAGGGTGATTAGTCGCTCGCCCACCCCGTCAGCGATTTCTGTAAGGTAGCCGCAGCGAAGCTGGTATGCGACCAGCCTGGAAAGCCAAGATCAGCAGGGCGTGTAAGCCTTCCGGGTACTCATCCTACCTACTCTTCGTTCTGGATAACCGACATTGTGGGTAGGTGTGCTTCCGGTCATTGGGGTTGAAAGAAGAAGTTCAGTCGCAGACCATTCCAAAGGGTATCAGGTCAAAGGAGCTACGCCCACGATCTAAAAAAGAACATAATTGCGAGCACGGCTCGCCAGATCGCAAAAGGAAGAAAGCTGTGCGAGGTTGAAAGAGGAAGCAGCCGAGGGGTAACTACGAGATGTGTCGGCAACAACCAACCCTCAGCCTTGTGAAACAGCAGCGCCGAGGAGATGGCTCGTGCACCAGTATGACGCACGGTCCCAGACTAGCCTCGTGGTGTGGCGGTGCGCCCCAGACATTCGATGGCAGGCACCTTGTTGACCTCCCAAGTCACTTTTCGCATTTTGCCCAACTTCATCTACAAACGGTAAACGACAACCTACAACCAGCAGTAACGATGGGCTTGGTAGACTACCCGGACTCTTCAGGGTCGGAAGACGAGGCGCCCGTCAAGCCGACCACCGCGAAGCCCGCGTCCACCACAGGAAAGAAACCGTTCCAGAAAGTCGTCGACCGATCGAACCCAGGCAAGATCGTCGTCAACCTGCCGTCGACACAAGGGGAAGATCCGAAACCCTCGAGCGATGAGCCGCCAGCCAAACGCGCTCGCACCGGGAAGGGCGGCCTGTTCAGCGGCTTCAATTCCTTCCTCCCCGCACCGAAGAACACCACGAAGGCTGCTCCGGCGCAGAGCAGGAACAGCAGCTCATCGCGGCCAGTATTCCAGCTCAAGACCGGCGCGGAGCCTGGCTTCAGCAGGGAAAGAGGAGGCGTAGATGGAGATGGATCGTCGGGGATAAGTGGCGGCGGCCTGGGCCTGCCCGCCCCCAAGGCTCAGGCGCAGCCGACGATACCAGAGGGTATGAAACCGGCGGACGAAGTCAAGTTGGTCGGGAAGCCGATGATGTTCAAGCCCCTCTCCGTGGCCCGGAAACCGAAGAAGAAGACCTCGGCCTCGGCTTCTCCCTCGGCAGCGCCCAAGGCGACACCTGCAGTAGATGTAGGGTCTGAAGCGAAAGACACGCCAACGCCGGCGCCAGCACCGACGAAGGTCTCCCTCTTCTCCATAGAAACCGATGACGACACCGCGGCCGCGCCGACGGACGCGGCACCCGCCAGCGGCACATACGAGCCGCTCTTCGCGACGGAGCAGCCGACGGACAATGGCTATGCGGACTACGCGGCGCAGGCCGGCTGGTCGGCCCCGACGACGGCGCCCGACACCGCCAACTCGCTCGACACCATCGCCGACGATCTCAACCTCTCGGCGGCGGCGCGGCGGGAGCTCTTTGGCCGGCAAAAGGGTAGCGGCGCGGGCGTCCCGCAGACGGCCTCGCGGGTCATCAATTTCAACATGGACCAGGAGTACCAGCACAACGAGGAGCTGCGGGCCGCGGGCCAGCAGCAGATTCACAACCCCGTGCGGTCCATCGCGCCGGGCAAGCACAACCTGCGGCAGCTCGTCAACCAGGTGCAGAACCAACGCGAGGCGCTCGAGGACAGCTTCGCCAAGGGCAAAAGCAACAGGAAGGAGGCGTCGAGCCGGTACGGATGGTAGGGATAGGGAGGCAGGCAGACGAGAGAGAAGACATGGCACGAATGATACCCGGATTGATGTTAAAATCTTTTTTGAACTCTTGTTTGGTCATGTTTGGTAATGTACATGATGGTTGATGCTTGCGCATCTTGGTTGTCTAGGTATCCTCCCCCCAAACTTTTGTACTCGTAAAGGTCGTGATACACACTTGGAAGAAGAAAATGAACAAAAAGGCTATCTTGTATACATGGGAGAATGTTCACCAAACCATCACCGAATGTCTTTCCCAACAGGGAAAAGAGAGAGAGAAAGACAAAAAAACTAAAAAAAAAAAAAAGAGGAGGGATATCGCGAGGGCACCGAAGAAGCAAAACAAAGTACGCTCAGCAAGTCATGACTGGGGCGGTGCGGCCGGCTCCAGCGCCGCCGGGTCCCATGAGGAAGCCCCACTCGCCTCGGGTGATGGGGGAGATGTCGTCGTACGCGTTGGGTGTCACCGGACCCGCTTGCTGCCTGTCGTCGTGGAGGACCTCGGCGATGGAGATGGGACTCCAGATAGACACGGGCGGCTGACGCTCCGGGCGGGCGGTGAGGTCTTCCTCCTCGTCGGAGACCTCGCCGGCCTTGACCTCGCGCGGCGGCGACAGCGGCTTGTTGTCGAAGTTGGTCAGCACCCGCAGCACGGGGCCCTTGGGGGAGGGCGGCTTGGCGATGCGGATGGTGCCCATGGCGGCGGCCAAGGTGTCGTCGACCTCCCTTTCGAGCTCCCTCACGGTGCGCTCCACCTGCTCGGCGGAGCCGACGCCCTCGATGGCGCCGACGCGGTCGGGCCCGCCGTAGGCCCTGCGGTACATCTTGTCGACGTCGTTGAGGGCGACGTCAGTGACGCCGAGCCAGTCGTAGGAGCGCAGCAGTTCAGACTTGGAGACCTTGCGGCCCGCGCGCGAGAGGATCAGCCTGCGGAGCTCGTCCACGGCGTCCTCGAGCCTCAGGGGCGCGTCGGTGCGGGAGTAGCTGGAGAGGGCGGCCTTGAAGGTGTACAGGCGGTCCAGGGAGACGAGGGTGAGGCCATCGGAGGCGAAGAGGACCTCGTTCTGCACGATGGAGCGGCGGATGAGGTTACTCGTGACGCCGCACGCGGAGCCGTCAACGACGGGCGGGAGCCATTCAGTTCTGAGGGTGCGTGTTAGTGCGGGTTCTTGTTTGTGTGGTGATTTAGGGGGGCGTAAAGACTTACCCAATACGGAACTTCTTCTCGGCCCGCTCAATGGTCTGCCTCAGCGTCCGCTCCTGCTTGTCGGTAAGCAGGTCGGCATGGATGAGGCGGACGCCAAAGGGGTTGGGCGACATGGGGCCGGAGGCGTCGGTGATGGTTGAGGAAGCGGTGCTGGGCGTCATGGGCGGGGGTGAGAGGGGGATGCCCGGCGACAGGGGCCAGCGCAGCCGCGGGCCGTTGGTGTCCATGAGGAACGAGGGCGTGAAGACGAAGGTGTCGGGGGCGGAGGCGGAGGCGGCGCTGCTGGCGGAGGAGACGGAAGAGGTGGAAGAGATGCTAGAGCCCGTGTTGGACCTGACGAGCTTCTTGAAGTTAAAGCGGGAGGCGGAGAAGGAGGAGTTGCTGTAGGAAGAGGCGGGCGGCGACATGGCCGGCGAGGAGAGGGCGGAAGACGAGGAGGCCGAGGAGGAAGGGAGGAGGGTGGGAAGCTGGTACTCGCGCCGGGCGACGACGAGGGTGACGTGGATGGACTTCCTGGCGAGGCGCTTGGAGGCGTACTCCAGGGCCTCGTTAAGATGGGGCGGTAGGTTCTGAACGTCGAGGATGGAGGTACCGGCCTCCAGGGGCGACGAGATGCGGCTCTTGAGTGCCATTGTGCGGCTTTTGGTGGGTAGTCTGGGTAGAAAAGAATTTGGGGCAGGGAATGTTTCCCGAGAAGGAAGGTCAATAGCCCAAAGGTGGCGACGCCAGGTCGATGGAAAAAGTTACAAAAATACTAAGAGATCGACACTGAGCGCCAGGCTTCGTTTGGATTGTCGATACTGGAATACTACTACTGCTGCTGAACTTGTCGATAAGCCCTGAGTGGTAGAGATCGAGTTTGGGGGGGGAGAGGCGACGATGTTATATCGACAGGAAGGAGGCGCGAATGCAGGGAAACGCCCCCCCAAGAAATCCGAAACAAGAGTCATTTGGATGCGGGAACCCCCTTGGCAGTCACCTCGTCATTAAGATGGTGATGCAACTCAAAACAGCCTTATGGGGGGTGTCTTTTCATTCTTTGGTGCTACATGGTCTTTTTGGGCAGAGTCCCAAAGGGGAAAGCAGCTATCTCCCGCGGACGGTGTGAGCGAGTGGCTTTGGCGGCTGCCCCACAATTGGTGCTCCCCGCAGCTACTTACCCAACTGGGGTCGTGGTGGGTGTGGTCGATGATGTTGATGTACACCACGTACCCCTGCCTCCTCCCCAAGGTACCCATGCAGCAAAAGGGGGGAAAGGAGGGGAACCACTGCCAAAGGGACACGAGGACGTGTGAAAGAAGAGCCCTAGAGGCCGGATAAAAATAAGGGTTCACTGGGCGTTGGCGCGTCTGACCAGGGAAAACTTTATCTCTCGTAATAATGTACCTACTCATGGTGGATTGCTACAGCCTTTACCAAAAAAGATGAAACCCGTCTCTTTAAGATGACATGTGCGATGGGAGAAGGACGGGACGCACGGTCGCTACGGCTTAATTATTGGTTCTGGGCAAGCGACCAGCGGCCGCGCGGGCGGGCGAGTTGTGTTTGTACGTACAGAGTACGAATACATGCGCGGGCTGGAATGGGGCGGCGATTCCAGTAGGACGGGATGGCCAGGCGAGCTTTTGTTTCATGATCTCCCTCGGTTCCCCGTCCTGATTCGACGACTTTGTCACTCGAGCGGGGGATGGTATCAAGGCCGTGGTGACGACGATGAGGACGAGGCCGACTACACGCACATGATGTACTGGTAAGGAAGAGGCAGGCGTTGCCGAGGAATGCGGGAGAGCGAGAAAGAAGCCAAAGCTGGCCCCGCCTGTCATCTATCTCTGCCCATCATCAAACGTGCCGCCAACAACGACCAGTCACGGCCAGCACCCCGCGGCCCCCCGCTGTCATCGATAAGCATGACGTGGGTTTCGATATTGAATGGGTCTTTGTTCCCTAAGCGAACCACTGCCACGTATCATGGGCTGCGCGACGTAGAGTGCCTACGCAGTGAATACCTAGCCAATCTCACGGAGAGCTGGTACATCGTCAGTGAGCTACCTAGGTAGATGGGGCCACTTCCTATTTCCAGCTCAGGACGGGAAGCTGCACTCGAATCACACGGTAGTCCACTTCCCGTATCTACAAAATTGGAGCTGGGAAAGCCACTTACTTCTTGTTTGTTCTTGCCCAAAATCTCACCTTGGAGGCACCTACTATCTGGCTATCTTTCCCCGAATCTGCAGAAAGCGAACGTTTGGAACAGAAAGATGGCCAATCGTAGATTTCCGCCCATCTCTCGTGCGTGCAGTAGCGTCTTCTGGGCGGCTACGATGCTATTTTCAGTGTCGAAACCGACGACCGTTAGCTAGGTCGGGCCAATCAGACGCCGCTGAAGCGGCCGTGGGGATCTGCTTCGAGATCTCCTGTGTGCGCGTGTGCCGAGCAGGGGTATCACCTGCATGGTGTGGGGCAATACCGGGCCCGCCGTTCTCTCTAGTGTCGCAAAAATAGAATGATGCCTGCCTTCCTGCCACACCCTTTCATCAACGCGCCGGCAGAATGTCACCACGAAAGAAGAAAACGAGAGAGATAGAAGCTCAGGAATTGGCCCACACGTACCGCGGCGATAACTGCGAACTCGCGGGTGCCGAACCCGCGGACCGGCCCCCCATCTAACAAAGGACGCGACTCGAAACAAAGAGAATCAATCATCCTCTGGGGCATCGCGATAAGGCTTCCAGAAGAGGCAGTCATTAAACCAGCTTGCACACGTAAAGGGCTTCCCAGACCGGACCCCTCGCAAGACAATGAATGGGTCGACAGTTCCACTACCAACTAGGGCGAAACCCATTGTTATTTTCTCTTCTCTCCCCGTCTCTCTATGTCTGTCTCTGCCTCTTTATCGCAGACTCGCCTCCTTGCCGAGCCATGGGGGGGAGCCTTGGTAGCAAACGACCGTTATGCCGCGGCAAGTGGTTACTATGCATACAATGAGCACCTAGGTGCTTACCTACCTGTGCCTACCTACCTACCTCCCTGGCGGCTTCGCCTAATTTACCTGAAAGGTCGGCCGTCACGGTCGTCGCAGACGTTCCCGTGGGGAAAATGACAGGTGGGGCGACGGGTACAGGTGCGCAAGCCACTCTCGCTACTACAACATGTCGCGACACAGCCCATCAATTTACCCAAGGGAGCTTTCTCCCACCGCATTGCTGCGCGGGATATATATCTCTTGTCGCTTTGAGGTGCCCGCTCGAGATAGATTGCGTATCCCCATGCAGCCCACGACGTTGTGGACTGGCCTTGGCAGCTTCCGCATCCACCGTATCGTAAGTGATGCTGGGGGAGAAATGCCGAGAAGCCCTCCGGGGCTGTTCTTTCGACTCGCTTTAGCGGGCACTACCGTTATACCCACCCCAACGGCCAAGGAAAGATGGAAAGTCAGTCAGTCGTTCGGTCGGTCAGTCAGCTGCGAGGGCTGGTAGAAACAGTGCCAAGTAGCTTGGCGGGACTCATTGTTGCAACAATAGTCGAATATAGCCATCAACTCATCTACACCGGACTCGTCGAGCAACAAAGAGAAGAGCATTGAGACGGACAGCGCATGGATTGAACAAGGAAAATGGAAGGAAGAAAGAAGAAGGAGGGTAGAAACCAACACAACAAAACCTTAAAGAAGACAATGGAAAAAAGGAAGGAAGAAAGAAAGAAAGAAAGAAAGCAAGCACGTCCCTCGCCTTGGCCAATGCCAACAAAAACAAACTTATCTCCAACTCGTTGCAGAAACCTTGGTTCTTCTTCGTCTTGACTCTTCGTCTTGGCTTCTCCCCCCTTCTTAGTCACTTTGGTAACTTTGCCATGTCACGCGCGAACTGGCGAGACTCAACTCCATCTCATCCTTGGCTCAAACACTTCCTCACTAACGGCCACAGTCAGCAGGGCTCGTGAACATGTCAACCTGCTCTGCCAGATCGAGATCGATGCCGGGCCCCGGCCTGACTGGCCCGTTGACCCTTGGCTCCCTCCTCCCAACATGGCGGTACACCGGAAGCCAAGCAGCACCTCGGCCTCAACCGCGTCGTGCATCGAATCCAGAGGAAATGCTAGCCGATGTTCGGAAACCCGAGCCCGTCGCGTCCGCTCACTCATCACGTCAGCCCAAGTCAGCAAACCTAGAGCCCCAAGCTTCGTCCCAACAACCCCTTCTTGATCGCGGCCACATGAAACCGTCAGACTGCCCGATTTATCCGGCCATCAAAACCCTGGCTTTTCCCCCTCGTGCCCTTCGTCCACGGGCTCCTGCCGCCGTCGCCGTCGCCGCCCCCGCCCCCGCCCCGGCCGCCCCGGCCACTCATCAACTACCGAGATGGCGTCATGCGGTCACGCTGCTTGTCGCATCTTTCTTTCGACCTCTTTCCATCTTCCTCAACGATCGTTTCCAGCTTCGATTTTCGCCACGCGCCGGCAAACATCGCCCCTCCCCCATCGGCCCGGTTGACACGGCAAGGTGAGCTTGTAGTAAAACATTGTCGCCCATCCTCGGAAACCGCTAGCGGCAATTGATCCACGGCATCACGGACAACGCACGCGACCGCCAAGCCGAGGACATATGTTTCACCCAAACGCCCCCCTCCCCTTCCTTCTTCTAGGTACTCCTTCGTTGTCGACTGTCCTGTCAAGTGCCGGCCCCATGCCCCGAGAGCACACTGCCCCTCATCCCCGTATTCGGGCCACAAAGCTTACCGTACCCCCGAGAGACCCGGCCTCACCCGGTTTCCCGTCTCTGATCGTGTATGGAACAATGTCAGATGCCATCCTGTTACACAACTTTAGATGAGAGAAAAAGCTGCTGCTCACTGGTGTGTCGTGCTGCAGTCCTAACGACAATTGCATCAATGGGCGGTAACCTGATCCCGCCCATCGCCGTGGTCGCATCCTCTCAGGAAACCACTTTTTTCGACTCGTCCCGCTGCAACCTCGAGTGTCAGCCAGACAGAGTAAGCGCACCGCCCGGGCGCGGCCAATCGCTGCCGCCCAACCGTACCCGTAACTCTACGTCCAGAAGCCAAATGGACCCTCCATTCCCCTAAATCCTGCTTCACCTACCCTTCCCTTCCCCCCCCGCTCGGACCGAACAAAAAGATAGAGAAAGAGAGAAAAAAAAAAAAAAAAAAAAAAGCCCAAGACAATTCCCCACGTGTGACATATGCATACTGTGTACTCCGTATGCGAGTTGACATCCGTAATTGCTAGGGACGTGCCCCCGCCCGGAAGGGCACCCTTCGACTTTCCCTATTCGGCAGCAGCTGTCAACTACCCTGGTCGGTTTGACCGACTGCTACCTTAGCTTAGGGTATCCACGGCGGCTAGCAAAATGGCGGGATACCACCGCGGGAACCCAAATTGCCTCTTATCTCTCTACGAAGTAATCTCCTTCTGCACATCATCTTGCGTTATTGTTTTTCTCCCCCTCATACCCCCTCATACACCCTGAACCGCCCGGAGAAACCTAATAATGGAATCGTCGCCCCATCTGCGTTGAGCGCGGACGGACTTCTCTGCATGCCATCACATTCCTTTGTCTACTTGTTCACTGGTCCACCTTATCACTTGCTAAGTCAAAGCCGCCAACGGGCCTGGCATGGTGACATTCATTCACGCTCACAAGTCTGTGCCCACTCCCACGATGTAGTCCCCACCCCTTTCTCTTGTTTCTACAGGTACTTTGTCCATGTTCCCCATGGCGTGCCAAAAATAAGTTTTACAATTCTATGTTGCTAAGTATGCCTGCATGCAAGACCATCGTGCACAGGTATGGTCCGGGCCCTAACATGGACCTCATACCCCATCGCCCCCTTGACGGAACAATAGCGGTCTACTAACTGGTCGTACGTGGCATGTCAATCACCATCCAACGCCCCCCCCCCCCCCCCCCCCCCCCCCTTTCTTACGATCAAGAGCTGGCTGGCCGGCTGGCTGGAAACCAGACCATCGCACTCCACGCCCTTGGCCGTTGCTGTCCTCGTTGAGACGCAAGAAAACTTTTACCCATCCCTGGGTCCGTAAAACGCCGACGCGCCGCTGAAATGCAAGAAGCCCTCATCACCCTGTATAGCGCTTTGTGCTGCCGATCCCAGAATCCGTCCCAAGCGAAGACTCCTCATTTCCCAGACTCCTTGCGTGGTCGGACTGTTTCCGACCATTTCGCACAACGAAAACGTCTTCAAGCAATGCCGTAGTCATTCAGTTCGTCAAAGGCATGTATGTGTTGGCTTCCCGTCACTGCAGGTCCGACTCTGGCAGGTCACCAGCCGCCTGCATGCTGATATCTGCAAGGCTCTCCAGCTGCTCCGAGGATCCGCATGAATTCTCCCAGTCTTGACCGCCGTTCCAGTCAGCCATCACGATTCTGAGCCGAGGGTGTCCGTGTCACTGTAGAGTCCTGGGGACATACCGGAACCCTCATCCTCCAATTCTTCCACTGTCATGCGTCGCAGCGGGTCAATAACAGCTAGGTCACACGTTAGCAGCCGTCCAGCCGAGGCTTGATCCGTCCGTGACTTACAGCGGTAGAGCTCTTGGAAGTCTTCGTACATGATGAGCCCCATCCCGTTGACTCCCGCCCCACTTGTGAAGAACGGCTCGCACTTGGCAATTACGGCAAGTAGGGGTTCGGTGGACTGCTTGGCCACCTGGGCGCGCCTCTGCACAACATGCTCTCTAAGGTATATGAGGCAGTTCATAGCAAGCCTCCGGGCCACCGCGTTCAACATAACCGCCATACTGTCGTCGTTGTCCTCAGCCGCTTCGTGGTTTGCAAACCACAGAGACAAGAATTCCTCCGCCCCCCGCCGCACCTCTGCGTCATAGTAGCCCAGCAGCGAGGGTGCCCATATGGGAACGTGCTCCATGTACAGAGGGTAACGAGCGGCCCTAACCTCTTCTCGTTCGTTCTGCAGGCTGGCGTAGGCGAGTCTGAAAAAGTCGAGAAAGGCTTTGCCGTCCGTGTTTTGCAGGTTTCTGCACTGATAGGCGACGTGCCGGAACAGCGCCTGGACGCAGCCCGCATTGCTACTTTCCTCGGAGAACAGCACGGCGGTTCTGATGTAGGGCGTCATCGAATACTGTACCACTTGGCCTGTAATCATGCTCTTAATAGCTAAAAATACTTTTTGGTTCATGTCGGGGTTCAGGTGAATCATGCGCTTGATGATGGACGCTGTGTAGATGGGCTCCTGGTCGAGGTCGACCAGCTTCTTCACAAAAGTGCTGCCCGTTCCTTTGTTCCATTCATGGGTGAGAACGTTTACTTCGTCGGGCGTCCAAGACATCTTGGGTGCCTGATGCTCCATGTAGATCTCCAAACGCATCTCATGTGTTTCCACAATGGTGTGAATATCTATAACGTCCTCCAAGGCGTCCATGAAGTGGTCGATGAGCTGGATGATCATCTCATACGAGGTGGAACGCGTATTGTTTATCCGGCGGATGACATTGGTCAGCATTCGGGCGTAGTTGCTGGGAAGGTCCATGTTGGTGTCAGCGAAGACGATGCGCAAGACTCTGAAGAACCAGTCCTCCGACATAAGCACGGCCGTCTCCAGCGGACCCATTTGTGCGAAGGCTAGGATGGTCTGGAAGACCTCGGGCCACGACCGGATATTAGCGTGGAAGTTGCTCCAGAGTGTATCGAACATTTGCACAACTTGCATCATGACAGGATCCTCGACCATGTCTGCCTGGGACAGCCCCCAGATCTCGGGCTTGGAGGTCTTGATCTGCCGCAAGGCTGTGATGAACAGGCATCCGACCGAGTATCTGACGTTGCAATCGGGATTTCTCTGAAGAAGCTGCCGAAACGCCTCATGCCTCTCCTGAAAATATTCGAAGAAGTCCACGGCGCACTTAGCACAGTTGACGACGGCATGCTCAATCTCATCACGGAACAGCTCGAAATAGGGGAGATCCTTGGTCCGGGAGGCAACCTGGTCGAGGTGGCCGAGAAGCATGTGCATGGCATGTTGCTCGATTATATGCATGCTTGAGCAATTGCCACCATTACGCATCTTTGCATGTTGGAACATGCGGAGCACAAACTTTGAGTGGCTCGGGTCGTAGAGGCAATGCCGTCGAAGTAGGACTGCATTCTCGCCGTTGATGTGGTCGGCAACCTCGGCGGGTACGTCCATTTTCAGTGGAGTAGTCAGCGAGAGGCTCTGCAGCTTCTCCTGCTCCGCTCTAAGAACTGAGGACCGTTGGTAGAAAAGCATGTATGCGCTGTACGTCTTGTCGTAGGAAATGCCAGTCTCCGCAGACCCATCCGTGCCGCCAAAAGTCGACTCTTCCATTTTTGCTGGATCCCAGGGGGAAACGACGTCGTCGTTGAATTCGAACCATGTCTCCGAGGAGGCCGCAGTCGGCCGCTCTCGGATGTACGAGTAATAATGGCCAGACTCTGCCGTGCCTGCGTGAACGAGTACGCCGACCAGCTCGAAGATGTCCTCTTCGCCAGACTCAGACGGAGATCCCAAATGGTCGATGGTGTACGGGCGCATGTCAATCTTCGTGGGAAACGAGAAGTGATCGTTAATCTTGCTCCGCATCAAGGTCCGAAGATTGAAATCAAACCGTTTGAGATGGAAGATCAGATTGTCTGGGATGTCCTTCAAGCAAGCCCTTTTGACCGCATCCACGTGCCGGTCGCAGCTCGAACACTTGTACTTGTTGTCTCCTTCCATGATTTCGCCGTCGACGTAAGCCTGGAGACTATCCTGAAGCGTGCTCTTGCCCTTGATGTCGCACTGGATGGCCGAGAATGGCTCAAGTCGCTCGGAGATGTGATCGCATTCCTTGGAAGCAACCTGCTGGACAAGTTGGCCACCATAGAAGGACCTCAAGGCCTTTCTGTCATCCGCCGTCGAGAGCTGTCCTTCCCAGCGATCGAAAAGCAGGTTGTAGAACTCGTCAACGTCCATCTGGTTATGTACATCGATGATTGTCTCCTCGTACGTCTTGATCGAACCGACAAGCAAGCTTGGGTCGATGAATTTCCGAGAACTTTCTTGCATGAACGCAAATAGCTTCCGGGTTTCTCTGAGCAGCGCATGCGTGTTGGCCTGGCTTGGAACGCGAGCGTTCATCATGAATTGGCGGAACCCTGTGTTCATAAAAAGCTGTGTAAACAGCGAGTTGAGATAGCATGTGTTGGACAGGTTGCGAAGTCCAGCATACCCGCAGGGCGCTCTCACGGCAGACATTCGGTCGAACTGAGGCTGTAGCTCGTAAAGGTACGGGTCTTTTATCATCCTGTAAGCCATTGCGAGAAATAGTGGCAGACTGGGGGGACATACCAATATCGAACTCGTCGAAAGGCACTAGCTTTTCGAGGTCCTCAAGCATAACTGTAAACTCACGATCTCGATCCCTGACTAGGTCGAAGATGATTTTGCACAGAATCGATCTAGTTTCGGTCGATAGGATGCAGGATCGACTTGAAGTCAAGCCATGCTGTCCAGGAGGGGGGAACAAGTGTCTCCAGAAGAGCTTCTTCCCGAGGTTTCTGCGACAGGTTAGCATTGCCTGCCTCGGTCGTTTTGGCCTCTGGCTGACTTACGCTGGCAGGCTGTTCTCCAGATCAACATCGGACCCTTCATTCAGGCAACTCTGTAAGAGCTTCACCAAACCGTCGGCTACGGCGTCTTTGTATCCGCCATGACCCAGTTGCTTGGGTTTATTAGCAGAGAGGTTCCGAAAGATAATAGCAGTGTTACTCACTTCCGATGATTCGTGCTCGAGAAGAAGCCTCCCGCAATCGCTTGCCAAGGCAGGGATGTCTACAACGAAGGCATATTCGAAAGCCATTTCGCGCAAAAGTGACAGAGACAGGCCAAAGACTTGTCTGCATTGCTTTGGGGACTTCGCCGCCTTTGGAATAAGCCGGTGAAGTATCGGCCAGAGAAATTCGCAGAGCGAGATAGTATTCGGGGAAGACCTGTTGGTTGTGTCAGACGGCAACGAATGAATGACTGTCAGCCAGATGGACATACTCGTCAGGAGAGATGACCCTTTCCTCAAGGAGCTTGGCGATATTAGCACGGATTGCCTCGGAAGGCTCATCCAAAAGCAAAACTCCCAACAACTCCTCAAGACTTGGCACAGCTTTCAAGGATACCCAGAAAGCAGTGTCGACGGAAGCACTGCGAAGAACTGCAGAGAATGTCGATGCGATCAGGGGAATAAGGCTCGTGTGGCCTGGCGCGGTGACCGCCGACCAGAGAATTTCAATGAGGCGGTCCGCAGGTGCTATGGCCACGGGACTGGGAGGAATCTCGATTCCAATGAGATCAGGATCTGTGGTAGTGTTAGAAGGTGTCATGATCAAGAGACTATCGCATGTTACCTTTAAAAGTCAGCCCGTATACGTTCATCAAGTTGAACGTTAACCGATTCTTTAGAGCTTCCGAGGCACAGCCTACCAGAATGTCACGGTCAGAAATTGCCGCCACAACCAGGGCTCTCACTCGGGTTAGCGCTTCGAGGTATGTCCCAACTCTGGCATCATCTGCATCAGATATAGATGACTGCACTTCTCTCAGCCGACGACCAGCCGTGGCGATATACTCCGTCATGGCGTATAGGGCATAAAGCGACTTGAAAGGCTGCCCCGAAGGGAAAATCTGCTGATACGATGTGTCTGGTGAGTCGAAGGCAGCTAGCATGTGAGCGTCGGCAGGTAATTTGGTAAGGAAGGAGTGAATCTGCGGCGATGTCAGCTTGATGGCACTTGATGCAAAAACAAAGATGCATACCTCTGCGGCAATAACTTCCTGCATACTCAAGTAGTTCCATAGCTGATCGAAGTGGCCCAGGATCTCAATCTCCAACAGGGAGGCGCCTGGCTTGATCCTAGATGCCATGGCTGTGCCAGTCTCCTCCCGTTTGACCAAGATTAGGCCGTCGTGGATTTTCAATTCTTCGAGAGACCGGCAGACATCGCTTTCGTTGGGAGCGAAGGGGTGACCCCGGTAGTAGATCCGATAGTTGTCGAAGCCAGTCGCTTGGCGAATGCTCGCCAGTAGAGATGCAGCGGTGTTCTGTCTCCCAACCTCGAGGGGCATGATGTCCGTCTGAGTATTGCCATCGAAAGACTGAAATTTGAGCTCAGCAGGCTCACCTTCGGCCACGCTTGGCGAGCCAGGCGTCAGAGCACGAAGGTCGGGTGCAGAGAAATGAGCCTTGGCCTGGTGCGCATTCAAAAAGTGCCGAAGAACTGCAAGAGATCGTGTGAAAATGCGTTCCTGTTCCAGCATCTGCTCTTCGGTTGCCACAATAACCATGGGCTCATCGTCACCGCTCCGGGTGTCGTCGTTGAAAGCCTCCAGCCTCTTCGCAGAGTCTTCCATTTGCTCAAGGCAGCGAGCTACAAGTCCCAAGTGAACCTGACAAGCCCTGTGGTGCGGGTACGCCAAAATGGACTCGCTGTCGACATAGATGTCGCCCACAAGCGTCTGGATCGCGGCATCAACTAGTGTCATTTCCTTGGCCACGATTGCGGCATCCTCGGCATCGAGAATCATACGCCAGAGTTGCTCGACCCCACTCTGCGCAAGACTTTCACCATCATCCAAAATGATGTCGTTGATCTCGTTGACGCGAGGGAGCACTGCGTTCCTCACAAACTCCAGAGCACCTCCGCAGAGGCAGTCACGAGGAAGACTTGGCAGATACTCACTGAAGCAGACCGAAAGGAACGGGTTTCCGTGGGCCGTCTTTGGGGTGGCGTTGAGGATCTTCCATCCATCGTCCCGATCGTCCTGACAGGCGGCGCCATGACCAACAAGCATGTCCCATAGGCGCGGTCCAAGGCCCGATGTAATTGTGGAGGGCTCGTGGACCAGAATGTTTGCAATGAGGTCCCTGCGGGGATGGTTAAAGGTTCCACCAATAATCCTTCGGATGCCAGCTTGCTTGCCTTGCTTGATCGCATGCTCAAGCTCGTCTACCAGCAACAGGGTCAGGTTGTGTTCCGTGGTCAGCACGCGCAACTCTGAAGCCACAGCGGGCCGCAAGGCCACCGAAAGGCACGACAAGGTTCCTAATGTCGTGGGCGTTTTCGAGGCTATGTCCTTGATGCAGTCGTGATAGATTTCTCTGCGAATTTCAGGCTCAATGCCATCTCTCACGAGCTCTCTCAGTTTGTTTAAAGCAAAGTGGTGAACGTCGGGATGAGCAACAGCCGAATCCGAAACGTATACCGAGGACTCCCGCAGAAGCCGGATGCAGATCCTCAGCGGCAGGACGCTCTGGTTTTCTCCCGCGAGCTGAATCTTAGTCTGGAGGGCTCTGAGGCTGTTCTCGCAAAGGCCTCGTACGGGCGGGGTGAAGTTTTCTATCGGTAAGGTTTGCAACTTTTCGCACAAGTAGAGCAGCTCCTCTTTGTAGAACAGATTGACGATGGTCGTTGTCATACGAATCAGGGCTTCTGACACACGTGGGTCCTGCGTGGTCGTGATTGTCTGCCAGAGCAAGTCTGTTTGCTCGCTGCGGTAGAAGCGGGTGACCACCAAGAAGCCCACGATGTTGCCGCTCTCGACGGTAATTTCGGGATGACAGGTTGGACCCAGGATGTAGTCGACCAGCTTGGTCCCAAGAAGATATTCAGCCACGTAGTTCAAAAAGAGCTTGCAGTCCTCGTCTTCGTTGTCATTGTACCTTTTCCAGCATGTGACCAGATCATGACACATGGTCGAGGCCGCCATAACACGCAGTTGCATCTGGCTTGACGTGATCAGCTTCCCAAACACGCCCAATCGCCATTCCGAGGAGATGGCCTCCGGCGTGAACCGATGGGGCAGGTCGGGATGTGCTTGCCGGTGTGCTTTGAGCCGCTCTGTAGCCAGTCTATGGTCGCTGCCCAAGGAGATTTTGAGGATATCCGATAGGGAAGTGACAAGACCCTGCGTCATTTCGTTCGAGAGTTGTGTCACCTTGTTTTCAATCGTTCTGTGCAAGGCATCCGCAACCAGGTGGTACAAGGTATGGCCGTCCGCCAGGCGGTTTTTCGCAGTTTCCAGGCTCGAAGAAGGGGCATCAGGGTAAATGCCTTGAATGGTCTTCTGGAGGATGAGGGCCGCAACGTTGCAAATGGGTGAAAGCACATCCATCAGATGCTGGTACTTCGACGTGTTGCTCACATGCATCTGGGCGAGCTTGATCAACCCTTTGATACTTCCGGTTCCCGACTGAAATGTATTCATCATCTCCGTACCAAGCATCTCTTCTTCATGTAGCTGACCATTCTGGATTCGATTGTGTTCTCTTCTGGCGAAGGATGTCAGTGGCTGTAAAAACCGGTAAAGAAGGAACTCTGGTTGGCGGGGCTCGTCGTCTGAGGATGCCCGGAATGCCTGAGCAGTGAGAAGATCGAATTCAACGAAGTAGGCGGCCATTCTCGAGTAGGCTATGAAGAAGTCGGCGATGATCTGCCGGCATTCCG
The DNA here is from genome assembly GCF_030913465.1 of Colletotrichum navitas. Lineage (NCBI taxonomy): Eukaryota > Fungi > Ascomycota > Sordariomycetes > Glomerellales > Glomerellaceae > Colletotrichum > Colletotrichum navitas. Next base: position 126,919 of record NW_026850550.1, on the reverse strand, counting down.
CAGAGACAGGTTGTCTGTGAAAGCAGTGTGAGTAATTCTGCTTCACCTTCCTTCATTGACGGGGCGAGCTATGTACTTACTTTCTGTTAGACAATACCCATGCAATCTCTGGAAACATGTGCCAGAATGTATGATAAGCCACTTGAGACTCATAGGCGGCTCTCGTCCCGACGATACCGACGTATTTTGTGTATTGGATTGTCCAAGAACGCAGAGACTCCAAAACACCCTCCTCTGGCGGCGCTTCTGGACCCAGTCAGAACCTCAACTAGAAACCATTCACCAATGCAAGTCGGACTTACGAGAAGAGAGGTAGTTAACCAGCTTTCCAACCGTTTCCGGCAACGACTCATGGGCATCATGGTATGGGAAATCGGGTGTCGGATCAAAGGACGCCGCATCCTCGCGAATGATGCCGACCTCCTCGTCGAACGGAGCATCCTGATCGTCGTCAGGTATGGCAACCACTTCCACCTCAGGACTCTGCGGGCTTGAAGAGGAAGAAGGCGGGGTGTCTGTGATCTCAATGGGAGCTTGACCCATGTCAACTTCTTCCAAGTCTTCCAGACTCTTCTTGGACCTCTCTGGTGGTTCGGTCGGCCGGCCTGGCAATGTGTGCGGCGTCGGGGAGACGGGGGATGAGGAGAAAGGCTCGGGCTGGGCAGTATTGCGCAGGTTTATCGTGACCCGGCTCGAAGCTGGCTCGGTTGCGGGCTCTGGTGCAGTCGACTGCCGCTCTGGCGTCTGCGGCGTGGAGGGGCTGGTGTCTATTTTCATGGCAGAGTCTTGTGTGGCAGCGTCGTCGGCGTGGTGTGCGTTGGAGGAGCTTGAAGTATCGCGGTCCGACTTTGTGGTTTCGACAGAGAGGCTGCGAGAGCCGCCAGACATCGAGGTTCGGCGCCGTTTCCGAGAAGAATCGTCGCCTTCGGTAAAAGGGTTCGGTCTCGTTGAGCTAGGCTCTGAGGAGACCGCGCGTTCTGCTTCCGAAGATCCTGTAGGCTGGTCCATCTGGCTGGTGCAATGAGGTGTTGCAACGCGGATCCTGGAGCTCCAGAGACGTCACTCGGGCGCGAGAGACGACTCGGCAGCAGCTGGCCAAAATTAGCATGTGGTTTTTTCCCCTGTCCGTAGTGATGATCAAAGCGGATGGCAAAGTACGTGTGGGCAGTGATGATGTGCTAATTTTCTGAAGTGAATGAAGACTGGTGACGAGGCTTGGCAGCAGTTCCGTCGTCGAGGTAGAATGGAGGATGGAAAAAAAAGAATGAGAGAGTGGCGCTAAGATGTCGAGGTGACGGTAACGATAGCGAGGTGCAGGCTGAGGTCCAACAAGGCAAAGGAAAGGCGTGTTGAAGGTGGGCTTTTGGGGGGAGCAGGGATTGTACGTCAGCCTTTTTCGGCGCTCGCAGGAGACGCGGTGCAGTGCGGGCGCAGATGTGAACAACGTGAATCCACTAGAGCTGGGAGCTGTACTTTGGAGGGGGAGGGGGGCGGATAGTTGCTCGTCTGTTTGGAGACGGGCTGATGGGGGTGGAGGGATGATGAGGTAATGCCTTATGACCTCAAGGGCTGGGAGGACGGGAATGAGTACTTTTTGTCACTCGGTTTTGGGTGAGGTGTGCAGGTAAACGGCCCAGGTACGAGAAGTACCTTTTTCTTTTCTTTTCTTTTCATGGTGGGCGACGGTGGGCGATGGAGCTCTGAGCTTACCTTGGCTTAGCTTATCAGCGAGTTGCTAACGTGGAAAGGCCTGGGCACAAGATTGGCTTTCCATGGATGAAATAGAAAAGGATACCTGGAAGGGGAGAAAAAAAAGAAGAAAAGTTAGAATGTTGCCGGGTATTTCCTCCCATTAAAAGCACGCCATTCCAGGCATAGAGAGAAGAAAAGGTTACTGCACCTTTCTGAGCCTCCGATTTGGGGACAGCTTCCGTCGGCAAGAGGTTTGATGCTGCCAGAAGCTTTTGGACGATAATTGAGGCGCTGAAGTTGGCGGGTGCGGGGTGACGGTGCCGTGTAAAGTCGATGTGGTGTGGCTCAATGGTGAACACCGAAAGTGGGGACGGCGGACTGAGCAAGGCAGGCGAGAAGGTACCTGCAGGTGAAGTGAGAGGTTGAAGAAGGAAGGCGCGTCGCGTTCCGACGATGACCAAGGACGAAAAAAAAAAAGAAATGGAGGAGAGGCAGCCCTGTGTGAGTCCAAATTACGTCAGTTGCCTCGGTTTTCTCTTCAAATCGCGTATTCGACTTTTTGGTGCTGCTCTTACCTCAAGGTGCCGAGCTTGAGCTTTGCTGACGAGGTAATGCTGCGACAAGTCAATAAGCCTGCAGCTGTGAGCTGCACAAACGATGAGCGACAAGAAACTGTCAACCCTTGTATTGTCGTCTGAGATGAACAAGGAGGTTGACTCCCTTCTACGTAGGGATGCTGGTTTTCTTTGACGTGATGCGTGGCTCTAGTTCATATGAAGGGGAAGAAAGCGATGGATGACCAGCAGCTGTCTTGCACTACTACCTGGTACCAAAGAAATCTCATAGGTTTTTCGGGTGGCTTGTTCCTCCAGGGTGACGGATGTGCTCGCGCTTATGCTTAAGGCCGTGGTTGGCCAAAACACAGGGATAGATGGTCCGCAAAACACCTCTGGGACTTGGTCGCGAGAACCAACCCAAAGCTAATATCGGCGGCTGCGGCGTGTGTCAATCAGTCTGACTCGTCTTACCTCTCTTTCTCTAGGCAGCCTGGGAGTCAGTGGTGTCATGAATTGGTAGCGTCTGATGGGGTCACGACAGCATGAGCTAACTGCTCGATTGAGAAACAATCAACCCCGGGCAGGCAGCAAATCTAGAGGAATGCCTGTTCGCCCCGTCCTCTTCCTGCCTGCCCATCCCGAGTACCTTGCGTAATCCAGTGTGGTCGAGCTAACGCTTCGATCAACGCTTCGGTTCTCTTTCTTATGGGGTCTGGAATGCTTCTGCTTCGTAAACGACCAGATGACACTTTGGGGCTACCTACCGACGGATGTATTATCCACCAACGGCGTCCTGTCCGTTGATACTCAACGTAGCACTCGGCCTCTCGCCGCCCCTTGCTCGGCTCTTCATCTCGCCGCTGTCCGTGCTCCCCGGGAGACTTGGAGCTCATGCGGGGCCGGCATCTCTGTGGCCCTTGTCCCTGCTGCGTAGGTACCTCAACGACCCCAACACTCATGTTTCCGTGCTTGCTGGGGCTGACGTCCAGCGAGGAGACCAAAGTGAAACGCTGTGACAGACTATGTAGTCTTTTGAGAGTACCTATGCGATTGTATCTCTTGAAAGCGCAGTGTGTGACTGTTCCGCATGTTTTTCTCAGCGTCCTGATATCGTTGTTGAAATCCTTCGTTGGTCTGAAGCTCTTATCTGTTCGTCTCGTTTCCCCCCCAATAGTCTCATGTGGCGCTAGTGCCACCCGTCCATCTCGCTTATCGGCCAGGCTATCGGCCGCTAAGGCCAATTAGCTTGATCCGTCGTTTCTGACTGACGAGTTTTATTTTTGCCTTTCATTTCGTCCACGACTGACACACACCAGCATTGATGCTTTAATCCAACCCTGTGCTATCTGATTGGAACACCTGCTATTGCCCAGGAGCTCAACACTGCGAATCGCAACTCACACCGTCTTGGCATTGGCCGTTCTCCGCATTCTGCAGCCCTACCGTTGCTGGCTTCTCACGGAGACGATCCAGGGTTCGCTGCAATCTCAATCCCCACTACCACCAACGTCCTGCCAGACAGGTGGTGTTGGATCCATTGGGCACCCTGCTTGTCTTGCCGCTGAAAGAGAACAGAGACGTATTTTGTGGTTTCTTACGAAATTACATCATGGCCGCGCAACTACGGAAGAAGCTGGTGTATTCGGTTGACACCCCCTTCTCAGCAACACAATGGTATGATGTTATTGCCCCCAATATCCTCGTTCTCGTTAATGCTAATGGGCGATAGGCCAGAGATTGTTCCTGAAGATCAAGACGTAATTTTAGAATTACTCTGCAGGTACGTGTAGGCCTTTCCTGTGCCACCCGACAAACATTCTTTCTCCTTGCTTGAGACCTCTGAGCTCGCTGACATGAAATACAGTCTTTTGTCTCCTTTGGGCCAACATCGCCAGAGGCATGTCAAGCCCTCAGAAGGCAAGCGAGCGGCCAAGAGGAAGAGAAAAGAAGGTAGGATGGCTTCGAAGGAACCAGCCAAGAGCGAACGCCCGCCCGTGCCTGAGCTCGCCTCCTTCGTTGACGTCGGTCTCACGAGTATCACTCGTAACCTAGAAAGGCTTGCAACAGGACAGCAAACCTCGGAAGCCTCCGGCGATAACAACACCATGGCAAGCTTACCTACTCCCTATTCCGTTGTGTTTGTCGCTCGCTCAGGGCAGTCATCCGCTTTCAACTGCCAACTGCCTCAAATGGTCGCCGTTGCCTCCAAGAGCTCGCCAACTGCTCCTCCGACGCGGCTTGTGGGGTACTCGAAGCCATGCGCCGAGAAGCTCAGCGCTTGCCTCGGCATTCCGAGGGTTTCGTCGGTCGGCGTCCGGGTTGGTGCCCCTATGTCCAGGGCTCTCGTCGAGTACGTTCAACAGCACGTCTCGCCCGTACGAGTGGCGTGGCTTGAACAGGCCGAGGAAGCCATGTATCGCCCTACGCAGTTGAAGATATATGAGAAGATGGTGCCAGTAAAGAAAGGCGGCAAGGCTTGATTTCCACCGTCATGGTCACTAGTCGTCGGGATTAGAGAGGTAACATCTATTGGGCAGGCTTCAATAGTATACCCCTATCAGACTGTAGCTTCCTGAGAAGCATCACGTTGAGAGGCTAATTTCCTTGCCCCCAGATGGGTTCATTAAAGCGAAGGGTTCCATACCCGATTCCATTCGTGGCCACCACTCACTTGTATTTCTTGCTCGCTGCCCTTTGTGTCTACGACACAATTCATGGTCTTCCATCTGTCAATTTTGTAACTTACAAGATTTACGGAATGCTTTCTAGGAGTATGTGCATATGCTTATGGTGTCATGGTATGCTGGTACCACGCTTATATCATGCCTATCCTTGTTATTGGATATTCCCATGTCCAAACCTAACAAAGACCTTTGCGCCTCTAAAGCCTGTAATCACTTGCCTCCTTCTTCACAATACCTAGCATGTCCACTTGCTGTCAGCACTCCACTAGTTGGGTACTTGACCAAGCGGTTACAGAAAACCCTATGGGAATGTGAGAAGGAACGTGGATGGTGCTGCTTTGCTCTTTCCTATCATCCTTCTATTCTCTTTCTGTTTGGCACCCGCACAATTCTTTTGGCGAGTCTACCTCAGACACACCTTTCTGACCATTGAATCACGAACTCAATTTCCCAATTAGTTGCTTGGGAAAGAGCCTTTCCATACTCTCCTCTGTTGCTTCCTTTTCTTTCCACTCAAACTTTTTCTATGTGGCCTTCTTACCTTCACATCTTTCCTTCAACACTTGTCTTTTCTCTCTTGTCAACATCACCAGAGGGTTGAACTAATCGCCATACACTCGAGGCAAGGTTTGTAAAATCTGTAGAAACATACCACAATTCCTTCTGGGATTTTCATCAGACAACGGAGCAAACAGTAGGTTACATTCCTTTTGTTTCATCTGCCCCATCATCAACTTCTGTTGCTTTCTTGACGCTTCTTCTGCATTATGCCTTCCTATTCGCATCATCACTGCTTCAGTTTTCTCTACATATGAGCCTTTCCCCCTCCTATGTTTCGCGTTCAACCAGTACCGACGACGACACTTCAACAACTAGGACATCATAAGACATTGAAGCTAACACCAGTCCTAAAATTAGAGACCTGGTACAGACAGAACCACCGCGTCAACAGTTCAGGTCATCAACACGATGGACAGGGCCGCTCAGATGGAAGCGGCCAGAATTCTGGCACAGGAGTTCAAGTCGGGAGGTAACTCCCGACGTGCCGGTGGTACTCGAGGCAGCGGCAGAGACGGGCTGAGAGGCGGAGGTGGTACCTATGGTGTTGGAGCTGGACGATCCTTGAACAACCCTCGATCCGAGTTCTCTCGCAGCCCGATGAGTAAGTCATTTTCCGAGATGTTGCATCGCGCTCTTCGCTAATCTTGCCAGATCGTCCTATGCCTACGAGCTCCCGCTCGGCTCTCTCAGTGGGCAATGCCAATAAAACTCCTACTCGAATCAACCCATCCCTTGCTGGCTGGCTTGGAGGTCAGAGTACCGATCAAAACAAACCTGCGAAGTCTGCTCCTGTCGCTACCAAAGAAGCCACTGTCACGGTTCCAGTCGACACAAAGCTTGCCAGTTGGCTTACCAACAGCAGCCAGTCTCAGCCTCCTTCAACCAAACAGGTACCGAAAGCCAATGCAACTATTGGGCCCGACATCTCGGCTTCAGAGATTGACTCTGCCGTCGGGCCTGCTGCCTTTTCCCAGAATCAAACCATTCTGAAGGAGCCGATGCGTGTAACTGCTCAGACTCAGAGTCCCACGTCTTCAACCATCAGTAAGACTCATCCGGTTAAGCAAGAGGTTTCGGATAGCCCCTTCGAGAAGAAGGCTACTTCAACATCGAAGGGCAATGGCCCTGCTAAGAGCATACGAGCCAGCGAGAACTCATCAACTGTTCATACACAGGGTGAAATCAATGCCAAGGGTCCAGTCGTCGACACCGCCACGAGTAGCCAAGCTTCTGATATACCCCAAGGGCAGCATCCAGTCTGTAGCACTGTCGCTGCATATGATGGACAGGTTTCCCGGCTCCTTGAGACGGACTACCCCAAAGACAATACTCAGAAGGCCGCCAACAAAACCGGCAGCAACCTTCAACTCCGCCAGCAGCCAAAGGTTGGTACCTTGCTCTGGGCCTTGCAACACATTGAAGCAGGATTAGAGCTCCCGGATCCGCAGCAGATCAAGGCTCATGGATACCAAATCAATGACAATGGTCCTCGTATCCAGTCTGTGGCTGCCTCACAATCAGACGACGTCAGGGGTACCGTCTCACAAGGTCGGAATCAGAAGACCGAAAACGACGAGGGCAGAATTGTCTTGACAGATGAAATCAGTTGCGACTGTCCCAAGAGAAGCCATCCTGTTATTGGCTTGGCGGCTTCGAAACACAATATGGACATAGACGGCGACGTGGACATCTCTGGCATGTCAACTACAGCTCGTAACAAGTTTGCAGTCAACGTCATTCTTCATGACCATTCTAAGCCTGATTGCCCCGTTCTTTTGAGAACCAAGATGAAGTACCCACTGTATTTTGGGGCGAACCCTGCTACAGTTGACAACGGGGATGATGGACTGAATGTTACGGTTTGGGAGGGACCGCACCAAGCGACTCCCCCTACTCAGCAACTGCGGCAGTCGTCCAGCGCAGGAAGAGGCCTCATGTCTTCAATTTGGGCTGATTAGGTCATCCTGGAGAAAATACAGACTTGGTTAAGCTGTGTTAGTCATTGGAGCCGTTGAGTCGTCGACCAGACGCTGGTGAACCAACATCAATTGTGGTATTTAGAAACACGCTGTCCTACTACTGGGACACTGGGACCGATGAATAGGCACGGCTGGATTTCAAGGCATTGATCAGGTCGAGATTCGACCAAATGTATCCATTGGCTGGCTCTCTTTCACAACGCCTTGCAACGTCACGGTTTTGAGAAGCTACCGAACAGTGACTCACTTCTGGTGCTGATCCCTTTTCGGTGCTGGCGTTCGGCTATCATGAACGACCGACGAGACAGTGGGAGATTGGGGTGTGAGGCTTGGGTCAGAACGTATCAAAGAAGGACCGGCAGACCATGCGGCATTAACTCCAGCGCCTATAGGCACATAATCCGCTGCCAAGTGTAAGCGAACTCTAGATAGTCAATCAACGAGATGCACAGAAACCGCTGGTCCTGTCTACCGAATCACATGCCACGGGCCACGAACTTGCAGACTAGATAGATGCCTCTGAATGGCCTCACGACATCACAACATGCTCTTTGGGATTCAATGCCACGCAGTCAATAGATAGGTAGTAGACAGCACCACCAGTATTTTTGATTTCCCAACTCCTTCTATGCTGTGTCTGAAATTGCTCTTTATGCGTTACTGATCTCTTTTTCTAATAGCTTGACGCCCTCCCGCACCTTGGGCGAGAAGTGCCTCCGCAGGAGCTCGCCCTCCCACACCGTCGTCGCGAACGGGTTGCTGCCTTCGACGCTCTCACTCAGCGCGTTGTAGGTGCCGTCGCCCTTCCTCTCCTCGGTGCGCCACAGCGACGCAATCTTCTTGCCGTGCGTGTGCGAGACGTCCTGCATCAGCGCCAGCACCGCCTGGGCCGACTTGTCGGGCAGGTGGAGGGCGGCCGACATGAGCTGCTTGGAGAAGGCCGCCAGCCGCAGGGGCGGAACGGAGCGGATCTGGTAGGCGGGCAGGAGAACGGCCGTCAGGCAGCGGAGGAGCAGGACGGTGGTGGTCTGGAGGTTCACGCGGTTGTCGCGCGTCGCGGCGGCCGCCGCGGGCCGGATGTGGAGGGACTTGGAGGTCAACTCCAGGTCCGGGTTCATGCAGAGCGAGGGGAGCGAGGTGAAGAGGTGGGTGACGAAGTAGGAGAGGTCGAGGTGGAGCTGGGCGCGGGAGTTGTGTGCGTCCTGGCCCGCGAGGAGGGCGAAGGCCGTCACGGCGCAGAGGAGGGCCTCGCGGGTGGTGTTGCGGGACGGGCCGCCATCATCGTCGTCGCTGGCGTCTGCTTCTTGGTTTCCCTCGCCGTCGGCGTCGACGGAGTTACCTTCAGCGTCTTCCTGAGCGTGACGGATGAGGTCCTTGAGAGCCTCCAACAAATCGCCGAAGAAGTCCTGGTTGATAAGGTGGGCGTACTTCGCCAGGCCCTCGAGGACGGCGCCCATAAGATGCGGCACGCGCATCTTCAGGATGCGGAAGTAGGACGCGAAGACGAGCTTGAGCGTCTCTGACTGCATGCGCTCGCGCTCCTCGTGGCTGACGAGGGCATCGGCCTGCTGCATGTCCTTCTCGATGGCCTTTTGCTCCTTGAGCATCTTGCGCTCCTTCTTGGTGCGGAACTCCTTCTTGAAACTCTTGCGGGATTGCGGCGGCGGCGCGCTCGGGTCGTGCTCCCGGTCAACACGGTCCTGTGACGCCTTGCCGGCGAACTCGGACAGCAGGCGCAGGTGGAGGAACAGGTTCGGCACGCTCTCGTCGACGGCGAAGCCGCGGGCCTTCATCATCTTGGCCAACAACGACACGGCCTCCATCGAGGGGCGGCCCTCCTCGTCCTCAATGAAGAGCGTCTCGAGCGAACGGCGGCATTTCACGTAGTCGGCGTCGATTTTGCGTTTTGAGAGCTTGCTGACGAGAATCTTGAGCAGGTCGTTGCGGAAGTTGAAGTGCGGCACAGCGTTGACGAGCGTGCAGGCGCACGCGATGGCGACGCTCGAGATGCTCTGCCCTGTCTTGCGTGTCGTAGGGATATCGGCCTTTGCCCACTTGGCCAGCTCCTTGACGTACCCCTGGTATCCGGACACGAGGGCCTGCTCAAAGGCACGCAGTTTGCGGACCTCTTTGGAAAGCTTCTCGACGGGGGCGTCCTCGGCGACAGGCCGGATGCGGTAGCCCGGGATGACATCCTTGTAGACGGCGAGCTGGGTGGCCAGCGTGAGCTTCTGGATGGCCTGGATGCGTGACTGGCCGATCTTGGCGAGGGCCTTGAAAGCGCCGACGTTCTCCTCCGGGTCCTCGTTCAGCGCCATCGCGATCTTGGCGAGCTCCTCCTTAGCCTGGTGGATCTGGACGGGCTCAGGCAGGTTCGACTCTTCTTCCTCCTTCCGGCGGTCCTGACGCAGCCGTTCGGCGGCCGCTTCGGCGGTGGCGTCTTCATCCTCGCGGCCCTCGAGCCATTCGCCGTCGCTCTCAACCGAGGCGGCGTCGTCATCTCTGTTGTCGCCCTCGAGGGGCTGGTACTGTTCGAGGCGGCCGTCCGCCGTCTTGATGGGCAGCCGATGGCTGTCCTTCTTTTCCTTCTTCCCCTTGCGCGGGCGGTTCTCATAGTCCTGCTCCAAGTTCCAGCTGGCGGCGTTCTTGAAGAAAGACTTTTGGATCTTCTTGGAGCTCTTGCCGGCGGCGTCTTGCTCGTCTTCGGGAGGAGGTGTGAGCCTGCGGCGTTTGGTGGCTCTGGACGACATCTTGAATCGAACGATGGCGGGTATGTCGTCGATCGGATCGGTTTGGCACGGGTAATTGAGGCTGATCCGTTTTGTTGGCCTTCAATGCTCGTCGCTTGCTCGCCGAATGGAAGATTTCTCGATGCACGGGCGGGCTGGATGGGGACCCTGCGAGACCAGCAGCAGAAAGAGGGTCCGTCGAGAACTTTTTAGTGGGGTTACGGCATTTCAACCAATACTAACCCTGGTTTCCCCTCAGACCGCCCGAAATTTTTTGGGTTTCTGCCACTACTCCAACCTTTTCGCATCGCGATGCACCCTCTGCATCCCACTCTCGGTACGGTAGCGCTTGCAAGTTTTCCCAAGAAGGCTGCCCTTGGTTTTCTCACCACCACCAAACAACACTGAATCAAGAAAGAAAGAAAAAGACGCTAGAAGCCCACCATGCGTCCCCTTACCGAAAAGGAGACTGAGACCCTTTTCAACAAGCTGGCCAGTTACATGGGCAGCTCGCTGAAGAATCTCATCGCCCCGCTCGACAACGGCCCTGAGCCGGACCGCTACGTCTTTCGCATGATCCGCGACCGCGTCTACTACGTCCGCCTCTCCGTTGCCAACCTCGCGACCAGTATCGCCCGCGATAAGCTCCTCAGCATCGGCATCTGCCTAGGTACGTTCTCGCGCGCATGGCCTCCTCACACTGCATTGGAAGTTGTGTCTCTAACCTATGGGCGATGTAGGCAAGTTCACAAAGACAGGAAAGTTCCGCCTGCACGTCACCGCCCTCCCGATTCTCAGCGAGCACGCAAGATACAAGATCTGGGTCAAGGTGAGCCATCCTCGTCCCGAACAAGTCTATCCGAGGACGGTAATGCTAACTGCAATCCTCTGCGACAGCCCAACGGCGAGATGCCCTTCCTGTACGGCGGCAACATTGTCAAGGCCCACGTTGGCCGCTGGTCTGAAGATTGCCCGGAGCACCAGGGAGTCATCGTCTTCTCCATGGACGACAAGCCCCTCGGCTTCGGCGTTACCGCCCGCTCGACGGCTGAGGCGCGCCGTCTCGACCCCACGGGTGTCGTGTGCTTCAGGCAGTCTGACTGTGGCGAGTACCTGCGTGACGAAGATACCCTCTTTGCCGGTTAAACGGATTCTGCTTGTTTTTTTTGTTCTTCTTTTTTCGCGAAGGAAAGGGGACCGTGGTTGTGAAGGAGGAGGAGGAGGAGGTCAGAATCCCCCCTCCCCTCCACCCCCTTTGGCTTCTTGGACATTTTTGTGTTAAACATGTTTGGAATGGCGTTTTCGGTTCCACCCTAAAAAGAGAGTCAGAGGACACGGCGGGGCATCTTGACGGCGTTTCTTGTTGGTCATCAGCAGTCTTGTTCTTTCGGTCATTTTTTTCCCAGCCGGGGCACCATGCTGGTACTGCCGGCGGCCTTGCGCTGCCTCCCCCCCGACTAGTAAAATGCAATCGCCTGAAGGATATATGCAGAGTTTTTAAGAGTACAGAACGAATGAGGCGCAAGTGACAATGTATGATTCTGTAGCAGGACCCTTGTGTGAGAGAGAGCCCTTGTATAGTCTTTGGCAAAGCCGTCAGGTCTAAAGCCGGCACCTAGTATCCCTTTATGGAATGCGCCTCGTAATTCTGGAGATATTGCTTGTTGATTCATCACACATGCAGACTTGCCCCTACCCCGGCCATCGTTGTCCCCCCTGGCCTTTTACGTCTTCTGCTCATACCCGGTGATGCCAGAAATCACCTCCTCAACAATCTGCTCCTTGGCCTTCTCGATGCTCGGCGTCACTGGCCGGCTCTCACGGCTGAAGATGCGGATGTGCTGCCTCTCCGCCACGTACTCGCTGTCGGCGTACCCCAGCAGGCCCCCGATGTCCGAGCTCTGGTGGCCCTTGATGCGCATGATCTCGGGCGCGGCGTAGTTGACCAGCGCGCGGCCGACCTCGACCGGCGTCCCGCTCCACGACTTACCGCTCTGGCCCGCGCTCGGGCCGTGCAGGCGGTCCACGACGACGAGGCGGACGGCCTCTTGCTGCGCAAAGTTGCCCTCGACGTCGATCACGCCGGCCGGGAGCAGGCCGGCCTTGCGGAGCAGGGCGCTGTGGGCGCCGGCGTCGATGTACAGCGTGCCGTGGGGCTTGAGGCCGTGTATGAGCCAGAAGTGGCGGTCGCGGATCGGCTCCGCGGAGGGGAGGAAGCGGGTGTGCAACGGGGGCTTCTCGACGGCCTGGTCGAGGCGCAGGGAGGCGGTGGACTGGGACAGGGGATCTTCGCTGTGGTCGTGGTCGTGGTCAGTGTCGTGGTCTCCGGCAGTGGCGTCCAGGTGCGGGGAGGATTTTTGCTGCGCCTGGATGTAGCGCACGATCTTGACGATGTTGCCCGGGTTGGAGGAGCGGGTGATCACAGTGGTCACGCCTACGGATGTCGCTAGCCTTGCAGCCACGATCTTGGTCATCATGCCGCCGGTGCCGAGGGAGGACCCGGCGGTTGATACTGTTTGGGTGTGTCAGCTTCGGTGCGTTTACCTGAGAGCTCTCTCTCTCTCTCTTTCTCTACCTCCCAGATTAAAGGGGGTGAGGTGTTGATTTCATATCGACTTACCGTCCGCTTGGATGCTGGAAATATCTTCAACCACTTCAATGGCCTGGGCGTCGGGGTGTGTTCTGGGGTTCTTGTCGTAGAGACAATCCACGTCGGTCATGAGGAAAAGCATGTCAGCGTGGACCATGCCGGCGGCGATGGCAGAGAGCGTGTCGTTGTCGCCGAACTTGATTTCCGACACCGCCAGGGTGTCGTTCTCGTTGACGATTGGAATGACACCCATGTCGAGAAGCTCGTTGAATGTGTTTTGAGCATTGAGATATCGGGTCCGCTAAGGCTGGGTCAGGCATTTCCATCGTTCGGTCTCATCAGCATGACTTACATCCGCTATGTCGTTCCGCGTGAGGAGGATCTGGGCGACAGGCTGTCTAAAGTGGCTGAACAAGTCGTCCCACAAACTGATGAGTCTGCACTGGCCGATGGCTGCTAAAGCCTGCGAGTCTATCAGTCACGTCTCTTTTGAGGTCGGGGTTGCAGAATCGGACCAACCTGCAACGTCGACAGGTGTTTCGGCCGCCTGCCCATTTCCATCCGGAGAAGACCAACGCCAATGGCGCCGGACGAGACGATGACCACTTTATGACCATCTTTTCTCAACTTCACCGCCGTCTCGACAATAAGACTAAGAATGGATAGCAGGGGCTGATGAGTCTTCTCGTCAACAATGGAACTGGTGCCTGTGAAACAGGTCAGTACGAATCATGGCAAGTCCGTTTTCGAGCCACTCACCCAGCTTCAGCACCACCGTTTGGGGTTTCTGGCCCTCACGGTGCTGCTTCATATCTGCGATCGATGATACTCGAAGTTAGTCACAGGCTTTTTTTCTTTACAGCTTGCACCTTTCGCTAACGCCAAAAATGGCCACGATCAACGGTACAAACAGCACCAAAAATAAAAGACTAAAAAGACGCCCAACGGCGGCATCAGGCATATTACGTAGGCGCGGAAAATATTGGATCCTCTTACACGTTGGACCACTCTCTTCCGCCATTGCCAGGACTCAGACCAGCCAGTTGTCGTCGAAATGTGGGACGCAGGGACGAAGAAGGGTGGTAATGTTCAAGGCCCCTGGTCAGGACTAAGTGGTTGTGCGCCCCTTTGTTGTCGGGCTTTGGTCTGGTGCGGCGCTGGATGACTGGATCGGTAAGAGAAAGAAAAAAAAGAAAAAAAAAACCCCCTTCCGGATGGCCCGACATCGGGATCGTCCGGTGACAGAGACAGGCGGAGAGAGCCCGGGAGTGAAGCTGGGAGGAGCCCTGTGATTGGGTGGGTGCCCTTCCCTAAAATCCGGGGCGGAGTGGTCCATATGAGGAATCTCGTACAAATATACCACCCAAGGCCGGTTGTCCTTTAGATATGATGCATGCGGCAAGTTTTTGAGGATTTGATGGCCCAGCATGTCACCAAGTCGAGCTACAGCAATAGCACGCCTTTTCAGACCGCATCTGAGCCAACTTCCAGGGGTGCGTTCAATGCGTACCTAGGTAGGTAGGTAAGGTAAGGTAAGGTATATATGGTGGGCATCTTACTCAGCTCAGCGGTATTAGAGTAGTAAGTTGGGAAACCATTGACCTCAGATTGCAAGGCACCGGGTTTATTCCAACGCTGGCCGTTACGATGGACAATTAACGAAATAAAACCACAACATGATGAACCATATACGGATAATCTGAGGTGCTTTCGCTGCAAATTGTGAGTAATGAGATAGCTGGATACTTGTCAAATGGCCCACTGATCGGCACTCCATGTTGAACATCAGTTCGCGCAACGCCGCTGGCCTTATCGATAGCGGCCAAAATTTCCCCAGTCTCCAATCGATCTCCCATTCCATTCACAACCTCCACCCTGGCCATTACCAACGCTGTCCAGCGCCGATACCCAACGACTCGATATTTCACATCACTCCGATAGCCGCCTAAAATGACGATTCTCGACGACAAACAGATCCCTGCGGCATCCCCCGAGGCCCCCTCGACGACGACGACGGCTGCTTCCTCAGCGGCATCAGCAGCACCGAGCACGCAGCAGCAACCGCCGCGCGAGCTTCGCAACGATCCCGCCCGCACCGGTTTCGACCCGCAGACCAAGTGGTGGGTGAACTACTTCAACGTCCTAGCCGGCCGCATGACCCCCGAGGGCCAGTTCCACTACCGCGAGGCCCGCTACCGCGCCAACGAGGAGCGCGACTGCAAGCGCTGCGAGGAGCACCGCGACTGGCTCCTCGCCTTCTCCCCGACCGTGCGCTTCCTCAACGATAAGATCGCCGCTCTCAACGGCAACCTGGACTCGTCCAACATTCTCTGCAAGCGGTGCCCTGCCCGGCTGACCGAGGACGGCGAGGTCCACCGCCAGTCCGGCGGCTTCAGCCCCGCGCACGGGATCCTCATCTGCGCCAACGAGGTGAGGGACCGGAAGCACCTCGAAGACACGCTGTCGCACGAGATGGTGCACGCGTGGGACCACCTCCGGTGGAAGGTCGATTGGATGGGTGACTTGGACCTGAAGCATGCGGCGTGTACAGAGGTGGGTTTTCTCCTGGGAGGGGGGAGTGGACGGCGAACGTGGGGATAATGATGACGGCGGCGACGACGACGACGACGACGGAAATGCTGACGTGCGAGAAACAGATCCGAGCATCGATGCTCAGCGGTGAGTGCAGGTGGACGAGGGAGGCCTTTACAAGAGGCAACTGGAGCCTATCGCAGCAGTTCCAGGACTGCGTGCGGAAGCGCGCCATCCAATCCGTCCTCAACCGGCCGAGGTGCAAGGATGACGTGCAGGCCACCAAGGTGGTGAACCAGGTCTGGGAGTCATGCTTCAGCGACACGCGGCCCTTTGACGAGGTTTACAGATGAAGGAACGGCGCCGAGGAGACGAACAGGATGGTGATGGTAGATGGGCTCGGGAGATGAGCGTGTGCGTGTATAATAATACCCTTAGAACTGGATGTAACTACTACTATATTTTCTCTCCACAAGAAACGAAACACCCAACTACAGTAATGCTTTTACGATGAATGGCTATGCTTCTCTGGTTCTGTCTCTCTACACTTCAAAAAAACGACGGACATTTAGAGACGACCCAACTCCCGCCATGCAATTGGAAAGAAAAAGAAACAAGACTGCCCCCCAAAACCCCAAGCCGTAGATCAGAGCCCGCCTGGATCCCGCAAAGAAGAAACGCCGTTAATCATACAAGGGCCGTTATGCCTTGATGGTATGTGATGCATGAATCATAAGGGTCATAAATTAGGTGCTCTTCTCGCGGTTGGCGGCTCTCTCGCCTTTGACGCAGTGCTTGACGATCCAGGGGTGCGTCTGGACCTGCTCGAGGGGTATTCTCTTCTCGGGGTCAAGAACGAGCAGCTGAGTAACGACGTTAGTAAATGGCGTTTGGGAAAGCGGCGTGCGTGATATCGACTCACCTTCTTAATCAAATCCTTGGCCTCGGGACTGACAAACGACGGGACCGTCATGTCAGCCCGGGCGATCCTCCTTTGCGTCATCACGGGCGTGTCCTCGAAGGGTGCCTCGCCCACGAGGAACTCGTACGTGAGGACGCCCAAGCTCCAGAGGTCGACCTTTTCGTTGTAGTAGTTGTCCGAGCTGCCGGGCTTGATCATTTCGGGCGGCAGGTAGTCGAGGGTACCGCACATTGTGTTGCGGCGGTTGTTGGGGGCGTGGACGCTCCAGCCGAAATCGGAAATCTTGATCTCGCCATGGATGCCCATAAGGATGTTCTCAGGCTTGATATCCCTGTGGATGACGTGCTTGCGGTGCAGGTAGCGCAGGGCCGAGGCCATCTGGGCAATGTACTGCGCCGACTTCCACTCGGGGAAGCGGCTCTCCTTGCGGAGGTGCTTGTACAGCTCGCCCTTGCCGGCAAACTCGAGGATGAGGAAGACGCGCTTGCTGTCATGGAAGTGTCCGTACAGCTGAAGGATGTTGGGGTGGCGCAGGTTGCTCTGGATCTCGATCTCGCGACGGACCTGCTTCTCGACGCGGCCTTGCTGGAGCTCGTTCTTGTGCAGGACCTTGAGGGCGCAGATGAAACCGCTCGTGCGCTCCCTCGCGAGGTACACACGGCCGAACTTTCCCTTGCCCAAGGGCCGGCCAATCTCGAACATGCCGAGGTGGAAGACCTTGGGCGCCGAGGGCTCGACGATGAGGGAGATGGTCGACTTGCGCTCGACCTCGACGACTTCATCAGACGTCCTCGACGAGGTCGATGGCAGGGGCTTTCTCGCGGGTGAAGCAGGGTTTTTCGCAAGTCGTTGTGCGGACTGCGAGGGCAGCGTTACCGGGGCGACGGCGTTTGTGCTCTGGGACTGGAGTGCGACCTTGACGAGATTTGGTCTGCTCGAAGCCTGGGAGAGCTGTGATGTCTTGACCAAAGACTATATACGCCTTATGTCAGCGACGGTGTCGTCGGATGATGCAAGTACACCGACGAGAGGCACGAACCTGGGTCTTGGAGTAGAGCTTGCCGCTGTCGACAGGCTCATTCTCGTCATTCACCGACATGCGCTCAAAGCGCGACTCCAGCGTCCGGGTAGCCATTGTCGCCAAGTGTTTTGGAGAAGGTATGCAACTAAGTCGAGTGTTCCCTGCCGGTTAGAAATGAGTGCACTGAGAGGTTTGTATGGGTGTAAGGGAAACGTGGAGTTGGTTGTCGGATTTATTAAGAAAGGTCTCGAGCGACTAACGATGTACCAGCCTTCGTGGGAGCTAAACAACGGGGGGGCAGAACGGTTGCCAGGGAGACGGGCACACTGCAACAGCAGGGCAGCGACCCGCCCCTCTGTTTTCAGGTACAGCAACCGTGCCATTCTCCTGCCCCCCGCCCCGCACCAGCTGATGGCTCCCCAACCGCCTTGTCTTAGCTGCTGTCAGCTTGGTCTGACGTCTACGGATACCGGTACATGTCCCATTTCCTTGTTCGTCCACTCCTCGATCCTTTCCGACCCCGTTTCAGGTCATGTGCCTGGTCAATGGGTGACCAAGATGGATTAGGCCCCGTGGTTTTTCCTGGCCGATGAGCGGTCTGGGCTGCAACATCCTGATGCGGATATGCACTCGTTTTGATGACCGTATGCAACGTCCATAGCCAAGCACACAACGGGTGTACCGTATACTTCCGGTGCAGAGCTTGAGTATTGTTCATCTACTGTCCGTAGTGATCCACAGCTTGTTCATCCTGTATCGCTCTAAAATGACAAAATCTTATCGAGTCATTACAATGTCTCTGCTCCATCATTACTGTCCGTTGTTTGAGAGGAGAGAATCTCAGACGATTAAAAGTTTGACTCAGAATTGGGGGAGGAGGGCACCTGAATAGCAGCGCATGGTGGCATGGCTTGAATCGAAGATAAGCGACGACCATGCCTCCCTTTCTCCGATGTGTCGAGACAAAGAAGTCTGCCTTTCCTATATTGTGACCTTGAATTTTATCCTTCGTCCGTCAAACGACTATACGAACGAAACATCGTGCTCATGATGACGACAAATTGTCACGAGCCAGCATGTTGCCAACCTCCCTCCCCATTGGTTCCACGAGCCAGTATCCTCTCGCTACAACAGTACTGACCTATCTGAATACTCGCGTCTAACAAGATTAAGTTTTCAAGGCATCGGTCCAGAATCTTATTCTATTCTTTAAGTGGAAGGTGTGGATCGAGTTGCTAAGACGTATCTCCGATGACCTCCCACAGATGCATATCAACTTACCACCCAGCTGGCTCTCTGACAGGAAGCAAGATCTCGAAAACAAACAAGCATCACCGCAAATACCTTCAAACAGCTGTTGGGTCTGGAGGTTAAGATACTTTCCAGATCAGGAACACCGATACTAGGGCAAACGAAATCGTCTAGTCCGATTTCAAACGCAAGATGGAGTTGGAGCAACAGACCACGACCACATCAATTGTGCCCTTGTGCCGGCTCCCGCCGTTGGAACTTTTGAGAGAAAACGCCAGGATTTCGGGGGGCTACATAGGCATGTGGGTCCGATGTGATAGATGCAATAGACGCATCGAAGCACCAGTCTCCAAGAAATGGCTTCTCAGGATGAGCGAGTTCAAGGACCGATACCCGATACTTGCAGCGAGCTTCACACAATCCAACCAAGTGGAGCTGAGCATGACAACGATACGGGCATCTCCTAAACTGTGCCCCGGCTACAGCGATGGCAGTTGCATCGCCTCGGGCACTCTCGAGTACATCCGGACGTGGAGAGAGTTCAAGTCGCTTCCCGGTGTATACAAGACAGACAGGAAGTGGTTGAAGCTTCGATACCCACCGGCCGAGGGATACTCCGCGCACCCTGGCTGGCAGGAAATGCTGAAAAACGCGGCAAGGTCGGTGGCCGACTTGACGCCCCCGTATATCCGCTACCTCAGCTGGCGGTTTGCATGGCATCTCTTCTGGCACCACAGGGGCATGAGGCACCAGAGCGCACCGCTCGAGAGGATGTGGGGCAACGTCGCAGCAGACGTGCTCCTGTGGCACTTTAGACTCCTCCAGGACCATGATCTCGAGGTGCTTTACAGCATGAGCGTTGGCAGCCTCTTGGGCCTGCTGGCGTGTCGCTGGGACTACGGCATCGCCGTGCTCGAGATGTTCTACGCTATACGGCAGGATCTCGATAAGCACAGCTTCAATCCGCTCAAGTCCGCCGTCCAGCGAGCTGATACAGCCATGCGCTGGTACATCAAGGCCATAAATAAAGATGAAGAGGAGCAGAGATATCAACGGATGCTGCTAAGCAGTGCCTTCCGAGTTCTCAACAACATGTTGAGAGTGTATGCGACGGAGAGACAGTGTCGAGTCTTTGCCAAGCTGTATTGCAGACCCCCTCCGATTCCGAGAGATTTCTTTGTTATATTCTCTCGGGATCAATTCGGCAAGGAAATGGAACAAGAATCGGGTCAACTAGAGCGAGAGAGAGCGGATAAGTCGATCAAATGGCTCGTGCATCATATTGCGGAACACGAGGCAATCCATGGGAAAATCGAGCCCAAGGGTACAACGGCCCCGCACGACCGGCATATGAGCTGTGTTAATGCGGTCGAAAGCTGGTACGGTCACGCATTCATCGAGGAACTGGCCGAGTCCCTACAGGAGCGCGAGAGAAGTGAGAAGTCGGGCCATCTCAGCGACTCGGTGAGCTTGGTGGAGTGACGTTGGGTCCCTCCCCTCACCGAGAGAAGCAGGGGTCTTGGCCCCGAGACGCCTTTATTCCCCGCCAACCCCCACCATCAATCCCTAGTGCTTCCCCGACCAGAGAGAGCTTCGACACAACTGCACACCTCCGATCCGAGCTGCGTTACACCAAAACCAAAACCTTCCTCTCAACACCAACAGCTCCGAGCCACTATACAACTACTCCCGTCGCAACTCTCTTGCAGCGCCCCCTCCCAGTTTGCATCGAACCTTCCCAAATCGAGACCCCCCAACGCCCCAAGATGAACCACATAACTTCCCCCAACGAGCCATTCCCTACCCCCTCCGCCCTCGCCGCGGCCACGACAACCCACACCCAGCGCAATTTCCGCATTGCCTCCCGCAAGCTTCCCATCTCCAAGGCCGGCCCCATCGACGAGATGACGGCCTCTCTTGGCATCCCGGTCCCCGAGATGATCTTCGGCGACAACCTCGTCTCCGTCTCCCACGTACCCACGGGCTGGTCCGTCTCCTTCAACGCCTACGACGCACTCGACGCTGTCGACAAGACGGACAAGAAGATGCTCAAGGTCGCCTACGCCCGGGACTGGTCGTCGAGTAGAGAAAAGACGAGCGCGGGGATCAAGGAGGTCGTCAAGCCATACGACTGGTCCTACTCGACCGAGTACCGCGGCACCCTGAAAGAGCCCGACGCCCCGGGGCGAAAGCTGGAGGAGACAACGACGCGGCAGATCCCGCTCGAGCTGCTCAAGCGCCGGGACCCGATCCTCTTCTTCGACGACGTGGTGCTCTTCGAGAGCGAGCTCGACGACAACGGCATCTCCATCGTCAGCGTCAAGGTCCGCGTCCACGAGAAGCGCATGTTGCTGCTGTGCCGCCTATTCATGCGCCTCGACAACGTCATCGTGCGCATCCGGGACACGAGGGTGTACGCCGACTTTGAGACGGACGAGGTCATCCTGGAGTACACAGCCAAGGAGGACACCTTCGACAGCGTCAAGCGGGTAAGTATCGAAAGCCTCGGATGTACGGGTGAAAATTGCTGACGACGAGGGTGTAACAGTCGTTGTTCATGGAGGGCAGGCTGCCGGATGATATCACCATCGCGTTGCGGGACCCGAACCTGCTCTACAACCTACTGCCGACGGTCGAGCAGACGGTGCAGAGCGTTTCTCTGAAGCAATGAAACGCACCCTTCCCCACCCCCTTTCTCAACTATTTGCTTCATGGGTTTTGTTTCGCCTTTCAACTAGTGACCGGCGTTCAGGGCGAGAGATGTAGTTTCAGGCGTTTCGGGCATCGGGAAAAGCTTACGGGCATGGTAGGGTACCGCGATACCTCTGCAGGAAGAATAAAGGATTTGTCCATACGCCCATAAATACGCATCGCAAGCATCATGTGAATGGAATCGTTATCGAATTCGCTGGATAAAGTACCTCCTTTGGTTCCTGTAACTGATTGCCACCGCACTCCCTATTGTAAGAGAACGCTTTCGACGAGACACGCATCAGAACGCCCAAATCTCCGGCAAAAGCAATCGCGCAGTGCGTACGTTTGGGGTGCCCACAACAGCTCGACCACACATGGAACGCCCAGCAGCGTCGGTGCGGGTATTTCCGACTTCACATCAGGCAACACGAGCAACATAAAAATAAAAACCCAGTTAGGCCGCCGCCCACGCCCTTTTGAAAGTTTCATCGTCGTCCCGTTTGTTTTCCCACGGAAAAAAGAGGACCTTAAAAAAAAAAAAAAGAACTTTAGACTGCCACCCCCTGGTCCTCTTCACCGCGCATCCCGGTTCGGCGACGAGCCCTCCGTCACCTCCTCAAACTCGAGCTCCCAGCGATCGACTTCTTTGAACTTGCGCGCCGCCTTCTTCAGCTCGTCGGCGCTGCGGGTCGGGTCGCTGCTGTCCTGGCTCTCCGGGACGTCTTCCGGGACGGGGGCGAAGCTGTCGCCCTCGGCCCCGGCCTCTGTCGTTTCTTCCTCTGCCTCGTTATCCTTGTCCGACAGACGACGGCTGTACGTGCGCGTCGATGAGCGCGTCGCCGCCCTCGGCCTTTCAGCCGACGCGGCTGCCTTGGCGCCGCGGGAGGCCGGCCGATTCGCCGTGCCGAGGTCGCGGGGCGCTGCCTTTGCACGCCGGGAACGAGTACGCGAGTCAACGTAGGAGAGCTCGTCGTCGTGCTCCGCGAGGTTCGAGGCGTCGACCTCTTCCTCATCCGTGTCGTTCACGCTGTATGGGTCTCGGGCCTTTTTGTGGCGTCTGCGGGGCAACAGCCCGGTGAGATCCGCCGTTGTGACCTTGGGGGACTTGCCCTGCTTCTTCTGTCGGGACTTGTTCCTCGTCGCTGGGAAGTTGGGGGAGTGCGTGAGGGAAGGCGGCGAAGAGGCGTCGGACACGTTGCCGTCTCGCGTCGGCGTAACCGGCGAGGCACGACGACGCCGCTGCTTGGCGAGGGTGTGAATGTCAGGCCAGATTCCCTCACTGCCCTCAGAGCCGCTGCTCTCGGGAGGTGCCATAATCTCGTCCCGGTTCGGCGTCGTCGGCTGAGGGAACATGGACGGCCGCGTGGGCGTGAGAACCGGTGAGGGCAGGTCTGAAAGCTCCGAGTCGCTATCGCCATCCCCTAGATCAGGCACGGGCTCAGGCTCAGGCTCATGTTCAGGCTCCGTCCGTGACGCCTTTCCCGGTCGGTCGCTCTCCGCGTAACTCTCTGTACTTTTGCGTTTGCGCGTTGTGGTACTTGAAGGGGGCGCCACGTCCTTCTGTCCGGGCTGTGAGTCTGGAGCGAGGATCTGCTGTGACTCCGACTCAGGCTCTGCTGCCAGCGGTTGTGTTTTACGCCGCTTCTGGAGAGGCGTCGACTCGGCCTCGGGGTCAAAGCCGTCGTCGGCCTCATCGTCAGAGTCGGAACCGGACGATAGCTCGATCGGCCGCTGCGCACGCTCCTTTTGGGCCGTACCCAATATACTCGGTTCTCTCTGCCGGCGCTTGAACAGTCCGATGTTGAACGTCGAGCTGATGCCAGGGGTGCTACCAACACCGCGACTGCTTGGCCTAATAGGCGCGTCATCCCTGTTGATACTGATGCTCGGCGCGCGGCCCCGGCGCCTAAAGTGACTGACACTGAATGTAGAGGTGACGCTGAATGTTGAGATGTCCGAACGTGGCGCAGCGGCATCGTCGTCGTCGCCGAGCGTGGTGTCGAGACCCTCAAACATTTCTTCGTCCAAATCCAGCCCTGTCGTGTCCCTCCGGTTCTGTACCGGCGTCTCGCGCGTCTTCCTGCTCAACTCCAGCTCCAGCGAGGAGTCAGACTTTTGCCTCTGGTCACCCTCCGTCTTTTCCTTAGAATACGACATGCCGAGCTCGTCCTCCAGCCTGCTCATGGCCTCGTCACGCGCGTGGGCCGACTCCTCCAACGCCTGCTTCTGGCGCAAACTGGCGCTCCGGCTCAGACGCGCAGACGCACGCCCCGCGAGGCGGGACGACCTGCCTCCATCCTCCTCTTCGAGCTCTTTCCGAATGACCGAGTGTTCACGATCGCTGTGGCTGTAGATGTCGCTGCCCGAGGCAGGCGCGGGGCTCGACTTTTCCTCCGGTGCCGCGACGGCGACGGGGGCGGGTGGCGCGCGACGCGCTCGTTTGGGCCTCGGCATAGCTTCGATTTGTCGTTGGTGAACCTGGCTTGACGTCCGAGTGGTCTGTGTAGCTTGGGTATCGAAGGAGAGGTCCGGCGCGGTTCACGTCAAGCTAAGGGGTCACACCAAGATAAGGATGGGATGGCGGAGTCTCGTGATATTTTGATGTGGTGTGGGAGGGAAATGCTTGTGAGCGGGACGCGTCGCGAACTCGAACCTTGCTCGAGCCGGGTCGCGACCCACCCCCAAATTGAAAGCCGATGGGGAGCTAGCGCCACAGCAACACCAGCCACGCCCTCATACAAACGCAGGCTGGCTGACGGTCCAAGCAGCATTCGAAAGTAATGTCGCCGCTACGGTAGACAGTCCATAGAAAATGTTGGGGCATTGCAGGTTTAGATTTATTGTATGCACAAATAAAAAACATGTTTCGTTGGGAGTTGGGACCTTAATCCGCGAGTGCGACCTTCCACCTCGGGTATATGTGTGCCATCCCATCCTTGAACCTTAATTCTGTCTTTTCTTGTACAGCTATGTGAGAATTTAATGTCCTCTTCGCACTCTGTATGATATAGGTGCACGAGCCAGAAGTACTACAAAGTACCTACCCAGAAATACTATAGAGTGGCAAATAGCTGACGAAGCGCACTGAAAACACTAGCATACGGCATAGGAGTGCATGTGTCATTGATCGAGTGTTGTATAACTTGGACCAAACCTATCTTCCGCTTTCAGTATGGACATTTGTGTTTCTGTATTGATAATATAGTATCTAACTAGTAATTTTATTTCTGCCTGGCTTCATAATTCATGACCCCATATAGTAGCTTTTTACATCGCTATGTCGATGACGCTGGCATTGATCCTGCTCAAACATCGCATTCACCAGGCTTGACCTCCTCAACCTGCTGAGTTCGTCCACGAAGATTAGAAGGGCAACACTGCCAAGCGACTCGTGCAGAATCGCACAAGGTGATGTCACAGGCTCAGTCGTATTCACAACCACAACGGTAAAGCTGGTCGTCGCACATGTTGTGTTGTTCGAACTGGTGTCTAAAACCACCTGTTTTATTACGTGATTCTGATGCCTGAGGCAAGCTTGGCGATTTTGGATGACAGCTCCTCAACAACTTCTCGCCTTACTTATCCATCTACCTAACAACACGCATCATGGCAGGCTAGAGGGAATTCCCGGTGTGCCCCTGCGGCGCTCAATAACCCTTGCTAGGGACTTTATTTCACAAACCTTCTAACAAGATTTCACTTAAAATAAAGACTATGTGTATACGCCACATAACTTTAATGGAGAAGGAAAGCAATAGGTAGATACTTCTCGATGTGGATACAAACACTTTACCTAAGCCTAGGTATGTGGATGTGAAGTTGCATGTGCATCAAGTTAGTGTTGTTAGGGACAAACGGTAAGCGGTCCTGTTACGTTCTACCTTTACACTGACTTACTATTTTGTGCGTAGCAATTATATAACAGCTCAATACTCAGACATAAGAAGGTTAACGTCTATATTTCCATGGGGTGGTCGGAAACAGGTAGCCAACTCTTAGGCCGTCGCGATGATGACTCATAATCTAGGCCACAGTATTCATCACTTCTAAGCATAATCCATTTTGAGCGTCATCAGCCTGTACCCATGCCAGTACTATGTGTGAGACCGAAATGATCATACTATGAAGAACATGTCCGTGCGCTAAGAGAAAAGAATTTACTTCAACCAGACACTCACTCATCTCGTACATAGATTTATACATTGTATAGTTTTACATGTATTATACAGCGTTCTCCTTCGTCCATCCCGAGAAGCACACTAGATGAGAGCTTGGCCCATGAACATGCTCTCCTTGACCTCGGCAACGACGTCCCTCTTGTCGTCCTTCCCAACAAGCACGATACCTCTTCCACGACGTCCCATGCGGCCAGCCCTGCCTAGGCGATGGATGAAGTCGATGGTGGTGTGCGGGACATCGTAGAGAATGACATGCCGCACAGCCAGCGTGTCAATGCCTCTAGACGCCAGATCGGTGGCGACAATCACCTTAGTGTTGGGCAGCGACCGCTTGCCGGCGACAGGGGATTCCGAAGACACGGAACGTAGAGGTTCCGCCGAAGTGAAGGAGTTGAGCATCTCAGACTGGCGGTTCTCGGTCGTGTCTCTGTTCAGCGCGACGGCATCGATGCCTTTGGACTGGAGATATTCGGCCACCTCGGTCGTCTTCTCACGCTCGTTGACGAAGACCATGATGCGACGGACGTCAATCTCGCCCTGGATCGGGCCCTCGTGCTTGGAGGCCTCGCGGCCGATCGTGTAGATGGCGTCCGCGCAGGCCAGGTTCTTGTTGTTGCGGTAAGGGTCCTTGACGACGTCAATGACGCCGAGCTGGACTCTTCTCGGGATGGCGTGGAGGTTCGGCGTTGTGATGCGGGTCATATTGGGGAAGTTGTTTGCGAGGTAGTTGTCCAATCTCTTGGGAATGGTCGCCGAACAGAGGATGAACTGCTGCAGCGACGGCATCGCCCTGTCGATGATGGATGTGGTAACTGGTGCGAAGCTTCGGTCGAATAGAGAGTCCGCCTCGTCGACAATCAGGTGGCTGACTTGAGAAAGGATATTAGGGTCGGATTCTGCGATCGAGGCCAGTAGGTGAGGCGTAGTGATAACCATGTCGACGCCGCGCGGTGAGTACAGGTTGCGCTGGATTGTGGTAGCGCTGAGATTGGCCGAGAGCTTTTCTGACTTGAACTTGACAGCGTGGGAGAGCGTCTTGGCCACTTTGCCCACCTGATCGACGAGCTCTGCCGAAGGAACCAGGACAATGACGCGGGGTCTTGCCATGGTTGGGTGAGGCTCGTCAAAGGTAGAGATCTTCTTCGACCTGGAGGCCCTCTCTCTGGCCTTCTCCTCCTCAAACCGCTTCTTGTAAGCCTGGATTTCAGGATTCGCCTCCTCAGCAATTTTCATAGCGTTGACAGCGGGCAGTAGGTACGCCAGCGTCTTGCCGGAACCCGTTTCAGCTGCGAGCAGGAAGTCTTGCCTCTTCTCGCTCCTGACTTTAAACACGCTGGTCTGGCCGAGCATCGCCGGGATCGCAAGCCTTTGTACTGGAGTCGGTTTGATGTCCACCATTCCCCGCAGGAGATCCTCGCTGATGGCGGTCTTCACGGCAGGAAGGAGATTGAACTGGTCAAAAGACTCGTATTCCTGCATTTTGCCTTTCAATGCGTTCCTCTTGACATATGACACGCCGGCAAGGGACCGCTGCATCTTCAACGCTTTTCTAGGATCGGACGAAGTCTGGGAATCGCCTCCTCTGCTGGGCCTACCCGACGGCGCTTTCGCATTGGTCGGTCGCGAGGTGGCGCGGCGCGGCCCTTCGGGAACTCTGGCAAACTTCTGGTTCATGCCACCAAATGGTCCCTCAACTAGTCGTTTCGGCGGGCGGGCATCTCGATTTCGAGGTTTTGCGACGTTGTCGGAGAGAACCATGCGCGATGGTTTTTCTTTCGCCGCCGAACGGTAGCCGGCGTGTTGCGTGAACCATGGCGAAGTCGTCAGTCGGGGGAAGGGTTGGGGTCGTAATGTCAGTTGGCATTTGGGGCACAGCGATGCCAGTGTCCTCGAAGACATGATGGGCAAACGCGTGAGAGTTGTGGCTAACGCTGAAGCTGAGGCTAGAGCTGGAGCTGTAGCTGGAGCTTGAGTTGTGGGAGGAGCGAGATTTCCCCTTGGCTCTCTTGAAATTTTAGAGGTCGGTATGGAGATTTTTGCGCCGACCCCCCATGCAGTCGGCGCGGCCTAAGCTCCGTGCCGACCTCTGCCAGCGCCACCTCCGGGGTCGAGCATCCCGGCTTCAGTCAGATACGCAATCCATGTTCCCGTCGCATTTTAGACTGTGGTAGCCGGCTTGGCTTTAAGTGGACTTAGCAATGATCAGATTGACTTGCTCATACTTTTGTACACTCACTTGTATGGTCTCAAGGACTGCTGAACGACGCGGATTCGGATCAATTCCAGCTATGTCCATAGTGCGTGTTTCCCGTCTACTGACAAGGCAACCTCAATTGGCATTGAACCTCCATGGCGACGAGTCGAATGCAATCGCTTCTAATCACATGGTCTTCAAGTGCAAGCTACCAGCGAGGACAACGCATCCTTTTTGTAGGGCTGGGCAGTTGCGCTTGTGTCTTGGCCAAGGATCATTGCCGTACCTATTGCTGTGGCTGTGGCGCCCTGCAAGGAACTACCCGAGCTTTTTTAAGCCTTGGAGTCCCGTCCCCCCTCCCGCAATTCAGCTCAAGTCGTCCACCATTCGATTCCAGGCCTGTGGAACCTCCCCTCCCCTTCGTCAATCTCTCAGCCCCATTCACTACCGTCGTCGAGGGGGCGATTCCTGTTTCTGATTAACTAAGGTCGGTCCTAGAAGGTCAGCTGTCTATCTAGCCGAACATCCTTTGTTCATGTCGTCGCCCGCCAGGCTTCTGCCTCTTCTCTCCATCCTCCCCGCTGCTTTGTTTTCCTCGCTGGACTACACGTCTTGGCGGGTACATTTCGCCAGCAGAACTTGAAGTCAGAAGCATGTGCATCCCCAGGTGAGGACAGGGACCCGAAGCAATGAGCGCCGATCTCTTGGACCTCGACAGCTTCTACCAGAGCCCTCCGCCGCAACAACAGCAAACGGGGGGCCACCAAAGCCAATCGCAGCAAAAACAGCAGCAACGCCCGCAGCAGGCCACGGCATCGTCGACGGACCTCTTTGACTTTGCCTCCTTCACCACCAACGGGCCTGCAGCCGCGGCGTCGCCGGCTCAGCAAACCCAACCATGGCCCAACTTCGCGACACAGCAACCAAGCGGTGCTGGTAGTGGTAGCAACGGAGGATGGGGTGACCTCAGCTCACTCTCATCGGGCTTGGCGTCTGCAGCAATAACGCAGCAGCCCAAGCAGACGCAACAAGCTGTCGTCGACGACGACGACGATGGATGGGGTGATTTCGAGGTCGCGGAGCCTACGCCGACTCAGCAATCATTCGTGTTGCCCCCGCAGACAAACAAAGCGAGGTCGTCTCCGCCACCGCGGAACCGCATCGCGCGCGCCTCAACGTTCGATCTCATATCGAACAACCTCATCAACGTTGTGGATATGCCTCTTGGTTCCGGTCTGTCGTCGATCCCTAGTCCAGGGCTCCCCTCGCCGGACCACAGACCCGCCCCTAACCCTGGGCTCTCCTGGCAACAGCTCAATCGACAATCTAGTCCTGGGCTTGCATGGCAGGCGCAGAGTACCCAGCCGGCTGGCAGTCCGGGCTTTTCGTTCCAGGCATCCTCTGCAAAGCCGCAGCCGGGTCCTGGATTCTCTGGCCAGATGCACGGGTCACAGAGGAAGCCAATCCTTCAGCCGGCTAAGCAGTCTGATCCGAACGTTTTATTTGACGCGGAAGACTTTGAGCTTCAGGGCGGAAACGACGACGAGGAAGAAGAAGAGGAGGATGAGTTTGGCGACTTTGAAACTGTACAGACCCCCTTTCCCGGTGCGAACACGAGCCCGACGTTGGATTCAAGATCAGCGCAACAGCGACCACCACAGGTATCGCACCCTCCGCCATCTATGGACTTGCTCTCCCTCGACGACGATCCCACTCCGGTTTACCAGCCTCCGTCGAAGAAGCCGCAGCTAGCTTCATTGAACCTCATCGCGCCTAACTTACCGTATCCACAAGCCCCCAAATCGCCATCCTTCCAAGAGCGCAACCCCTTTCCGGGACTGGGACTCACCACGCCAACCTCTGCGGGATTCCAAAAGCCAGTGAAGAAGGATGGCGATCCCAGCTCTCCCACGCCTCTTACAGCCTGGCCATCTTTCGGGCAGACATCACCAAACAAACCATCCACCGGTGCCACGAAGAAGTCATCTACTACTACCAGCCTCCAGAAGCCGCAGAAGGAGGAGGGGGAGGACTGGCCAGATTTTGAAGACTTCCCTGATGACGAGCTCTCGGCCGTCGACTCCGCCAACCCCCCGGAAAGCTGGGACTGGGACGCAGTCGACAGCGTCAAGCCGGCAGTCTCCTCCGCAGCAACCACCAAGAAACCCGCCCCGAAACCCAAAGTCAAGCCAGACTCTGAAGCCCCCGAAGCCTCCGAATCCCGCGACGACGCGCCGCCGCCCATCAACATTCCCCCTCCCTCTGTCCTCCTCTCCATCTTCCCTCAACTCCTTGACCTCGCAAACTCGTCCCTCTTTAAGCCCACGGGGCAGATGGCGGCGCCCATCAGGAAGCGCATCCTCTCGGACCCGGGCACCGTGTCCTTCCTCCGCGCGTATCTCCTCCTCGCCACGGTCGCCGCCCGTGTCATCGCCGGCCGCAAGCTGCGCTGGCACCGTGACAAGTTCCTCGCTCAGGGCATGGCCATATCCGCCGCCGGGGCCAAGGGTATGAAGCTCGCGGGCATCGACAAGGCGCAGGCGGCGCGCGAGGACCGCGAGGCGGCTGACGTCGTGGGCGTATGGAGGGAGCACATCGGCCGGCTGCGGTCCGCGGTCGCGGCGGCGAACTCGACGGTCAAGACGCCGCGTGACCAGCTCCGCGTGCCCGAGATCAACGAGACGATGCCCGTGTCGACGGCCAAGGTCGTGCCGACGGCGCCCAAGCCGTGCATCATCTGCGGCCTGAAGCGCGACGAGCGGGTGAGCAGGGTCGACTTCGACGTCGAGGACAGCTTTGGAGAGTGGTGGGTTGAGCACTGGGGTCACCGGGCCTGCAAGAACTTTTGGGTTGAGCACGAAAGGCAGCTGCGGCAAAGGTAAAGGGAGATGCTGCGATGGTGGCGGGAGAACTATCCAAATTGTACATAGCGAACATATATGATACCTCGAGTGCTTTTCTTTGCACATATCGGGTGGCAAGTCCCACAGCGACTGGACATTTAGATTAGGTAACGGTACATCAATGGCTTCAGTTTATCGTTTTGCAGTCAGAGCTCCAAGTACCCCTCCCTCTGGCTGGGTAAGTTGGGAAGAGCGTCGCCGTGATGAGACGGACGTTCCATGTCTTGTTTAGCCTCGACCGGATCAGATGGTTCCTGCCCAATGGCGCAATCATCACATCGTGGATGGGGGGGGTGCTGCCTCGTGTTGCTTCAAGCGTGCTGGCGCTTGCTAACTCTGATCGACCTTACGCGCACATCTCTCATCTGCTGTCGCTTACAAGACACAGGGTACCCTGGCTGCGCCAGTTGTCGCGTGCCCAGGGCATCCGCGAGCTCTGTGCCCGGCGAGCGTCACATGACGAGAGGCATTTCGAGAGGCATTTAAGGGCAGTCACTGATCAATAGAAGAGCCGTCGAACTACCTATCTACCGCGGCGGGTGTCTCCTTGCAGGCGATCCAGCGCTGCGAGGCGCACTCGGGCCGGGATAGGCGGAGGCTTGCCGAATGAGAGAAGACGGGACGGGCATTAGTGACGAAACTACTGCAACTCAGACGCTGAGTAAGGGTTGCTAGAGAGGCAGAGAGGCAGCGTTCTCGTGGAGCCTTTGTCGGCATGCATAAACCCCACCTACCTTGAGCCGGCCAATCCAGAATACTTGCTAGGAATGGACTGTCTCGAATACTATTCGTAGGTCGTCCCATTTGCATCGTGTTTTCGGGACTGGAGGAGCTGCGACGGATGGCCCGAGGCTAGTGAGATGACAACGACGGTATCGTATGTGGTAGCCGGTCAGCGGGAGAGGCTGGAAGAGGAGGAGCACGTTGCGACCGTCCCCGCGAGATTGTGCCATCGTATTACCCGCGCAATCCGAATGGCGGGAGATGCTGCAACATTGTGTTACAGAGCAGAGCACCTCTTCTTTCGTGCGTAGCAACAGTGGCCTATCCACATCAGCATGTCAGATACGAAGACTGAAGCAATTGGGCCAGTGGGACATCCTAAAAGAAGCCAACTACTATCCTCTCCGGCTCACAGCACGGACTGCCATGAAATTTATGATATGCCATCTCGACAGTTGATAAACAGCTTCTCTTGAGACCGGGATGAAGGGGAGGCTGGCCCTGTTGGTATCGTTTCGACAGACTGCCGGCCGCTCCGATCGGCAGCCCATCATCAATATGGTGAAGTTGACGGGAGCCAAACATTTCGTGGGGGTGTGTACTCTGCACCCGCGCTGGCTTAATACCATGACGCAAGCGCACACTGTAAGCAACGTGACGACTGGAGCGACGAAGGTTCTCTGATTAATTAAGCCGTCCGATCCGATGGGAATGTGAAATCCATAAGCCACGGACCACGGAGAGGAGAATCGGAGCTTGGGACGCTTGATGCGCTCGCTGCATCTCGAGCATGAAATAGGTTTTCGTGTTTGGGAGCTGCGAATGCGAAAGGGGTGTGAGCTGTTTGTACTCAAATACCGGCAGAGCCCGTTTGGTTGCATGCCGCCACGTCGCAAGTCGGGCAAGATGTGACTAGTTCGATTGGAAACTTGTTCGATCCAACAGCACACCTGCCGAAAAAAAAGAAGAAGAAAAAAAAATAGAAATAATCCCCCGATGCGGCCGGGTACTCAAGCACCATTAGATCCCGGCGAGATTAGTTATGCGCATTGAACTTAAGGAATCAACCCTGGAATGGGCGACGATTCGAGACGGTCGCGAATGCTTCTTCCCTGTTGTGTGGGCTAGCGGGGACCAGTCCGAGGGAGCTATATTAATATAGCAAGGGCAGAACTGCCCTGTAGTCCAAGAGGTTGTCTGGAGATCCTACCCAGAGTTTACAGCCCACCACGACAGAGGGAGAGGAGGGAGAGGTCGATGCCTTGATTTCAGGGAGGTATCGCGGTGTCTTGGTGGGTGATTGAGACACAGAGAAACGACAGCTTGGAGGAACCTTAGATGCAGCAACTTGGTATTGTATCGGTAGGTCGGTGCAATAGGTAGTTTGAGGTCTCTTCCAAGAGAAAGAGAAATGAGCTCCCTGGGTGGATAGGAAGAAGCCCAGAGATAGTGGATTTGGGAAAGCTCTGTGTTGTGTGGAGGGAAGGGTCTTGAGCGAGGTGCCATGTGCAGCAAAGCATGTGCACATGAGGGGCGAGGTACTTGGGAATGTACTGTCTAGGCAAAACTACGCAGAAAAGGTACACGTGATCTGTTAGAGGGTGGAACTGTTAAAGTGATTAAGAGTCGTAAGACGTCTGTTGCCCTGTGTAGTGATGCCCTCCCCCCACAGTGAATTGTTGCCGTACCTGCCTTCATCACAATCTTTCCATCCCATTCATGGCCCCTCATAGTATTTTAACCTCCTGCAGCAAAGCTGCACCCCCAATTCCCCCCACACACACCACACTCAACTACTACTACAGTACAAGCAACTACTATCTATTCAAGTACAGAGAGCACCTACTAGGGAACTACTACAAGCATTAAGCAAGCTATAGGTAGTAATTAGCTACCCCCCTTAGGTACCTACCTACCTGCCTTTATTAACTACATCACATACCTACCTACATCCTACACCTAAATCAGTACCTAGCTTTTCTCTTGTGACACTACATCTTAGTAAGTACCCTATACCTTTACTTCCCCGCCCCAGCCTAGCAGCTAAAAGCCAGACAAGAAGGGGGGGAAATACTGAGGCGCACTTTCCTGTTCCTGCCCGTCCCTTACAATTACAATTACCTACCAACTTTTCTCCTCCCATTTTCATCTCCCACTCTTCTTTTCGTCCTTCACCTCTTCACCTCACTCTCCACGCCCACTACACGACCTCACTTCTCCCCGCCCCCCAACTCTTCACCTCTTCACCTCACCCAACTCTCCCATAAAACCTCACTTCCGCCTCATCCTCTCTCCCTCTTTACCTCTCCCGTCCCATTGCGTCTACCTCTCTACCAAACTCTTCTACTTCACCCCCATCCCCCTCCTCTACCCCTCCATCAACCCAACTTCCGTGGTCCACCACCCACTTCAATCTACAACCTCCCCCGCGCGCACCTGGCTTGCGCCATCTGCACGCCCCCATCACATCACGACTCCAACCAGCCTGCCTTTTGGAGATTCTAGCAACTACTCCTCGGTTTTACTTACTGACAACTACTTGATCGCGCCTAACAGCCGGTTTCACATCTTCCACAACCTTTCTTGACTACCTCCCTTAGTAGTCATTACTTGAGAAAGACCTGTGCCTCACTGGAAAGTCTAGAAACATCAAGGTAATGAACTGCTATCCTATAACTCCTTGCTGAATGCGCGCACTGCACTGGAGACGCACTATGTGCTCTTCTATACCCTGGCGCGCATTGCACCCACTGCGCCAATTCAGTCTAAACATTTTACCCAAGGCAGTCAGGGTTGTCTCTGCATTAATCCTATCTAGGCACGGTGTAGAGACACTTGTTTCTTTCTTTTCTTCAGACTGTGGTCGCATACACAACTTCTACAAAATCGGCATCTTACACTTACACTTTCCCTTCCACGCTTGCTTCCGTTTTTATTCCGAAAAAATCGTCCCAACCATGACAAACGTCCACTTTGCGCGTAACAGCTAGCTAACTATGTTCCTTAGGTTCCTCAACCCCTACCCTAAATCTTACCCACTTCGAATCCGAATCAGTCAACATGTCTACCGAGCACATGTCCTCCAATGGCAACGACCTTGTTGGGTCTTTGGACCAGCTGAAGATGGATGACGAGGTTAGGCTCGGCCCCGACGGAGAGCCTGCGCCCCGCACGGACGAGGAGTATGCTATGGCACAGCTTACTCTGAGAGCCATCGTCTCCTCCAAGGAGGCTGGTGTCATCATTGGCAAGGCGGGCAAGAACGTCGCTGATCTTCGCGACGAGACCGGTGTCAAGGCCGGTGTCAGCAAGGTGGTCCAGGGCGTTCATGACCGCGTCCTCACCATCACCGGCGGCTGCCAATCCGTCGCCGAGGCCTATGCCATTGTTGCCAAGGCTCTTCTCGAGGGAGCGCCCTCCATGGGCATGGGCGGCGTTGTCCAGAACAATGGCACTCACCGTATGTCTCCGTTATCAGCAATGCTTCCTGACAAATGTAGCTAACGTCCTTGCCAAGCCATCAAGCTTCTCATCTCCCACAATCAGATGGGGACCATCATTGGCCGTCAGGGACTGAAGATCAAGCACATTCAGGACGTCTCGGGTGTCCGTATGGTCGCTCAGAAGGAGATGCTCCCTCAGTCGACCGAACGCATTGTCGAAGTTCAGGGCACCCCCGAGGGCATCAAGGGAGCCATTTGGGAAATCTGCAAGTGCCTCGTCGACGACTGGCAGAGGGGTACCGGAACCGTCCTGTACAACCCAGTCGTTCGCACTCAGCCCGGCACCACCTCGACCGCTGGTAGTGGCTCGACCCCGGCTTACTCTTCTGGCGGTGGCCGCTCCAGCGACTACTCTGCGCCGCGTGTCATGCGCACCGGCAACGGTGCCGACTTCAGCGCCAGCAACACTAACAACAACGGCGGCGGTGGCCGTCCCTATGGCCGTCGCTCTGACTCGGACGCCGCTTCTCGCGGCCCGCCCACCCACGATGAGAACGGCGAGGAGCTTCAGACCCAGAACATCAGCATTCCCGCCGACATGGTTGGCTGCATCATTGGCCGTGCCGGCAGCAAGATTTCGGAGATCCGCAAGACTTCTGGTGCGCGCATTTCCATTGCCAAGGTAAATTGGTCCAATTCCCTACATACATGTCCACCCTGACCAACTTTGCTAGGCCCCTCACGATGATACCGGCGAGCGCATGTTCACGATCATGGGAACCGCCAAGGCCAACGAGTCTGCCCTGTTCCTCTTGTACGAGAACCTCGAGGCAGAGAAGATGCGCCGTCAGACTGCTACTTCGCCCGAGTAGAAAGTGTTCGGCTTTTCGTCCCTTCCATGGTTCGACATCTAGTTTCAGACGCTGGACATTGCAGAATTTTAGCCGCAAGGCTTAATGACCGAGATGGGGGTGTGGTAGTTCTTCACACCTCATCTCTGGGACGGACGCAACAAAACACTTTTTCCCCTTGCTTTTCTTGTTCGTCAAAATTTCTGGGTCGACGGATTACCCAGACATGCGTGCAACGACACGAGTCACCAAGCTGGTCCTCAACTTTCGCTTTGAAACGTTGCGCACACGAGTTGCTTTTTGGGAGGGTGGTCCTCCGGTCTACGTTTGGGCAGGCAAAAGATACCCCCGGGTCTACGGACAGGGATTCTTGTATTCAGCCTTCCGGAACTGAACATACGGCACGACTTATGATTACTTCACGCGGATACCTCTTTGAAGCAGGGTTGCAGCTTCGGATCACTTTTAATGACATCGGCCTACAACTCATTCCACATCCTACTCTCGAAAGTTACCCTACCCTTATACTCCAACTGATCCGAAAACACCACCAGCGGCCTATATGCGTCTGCTGGTCTTGGGTTATGGAACTCTTGCTTCTGGTATTAGCTTTCTGACGCCAGGGGAATTTAGATAGTACGCCCTACCCGTAACTAGGCAGATGAAAACCCTTTGAGCAAGGCCGCTCAGTAAACCAACGTGCCAAGGTCCTAGGTGTGATGCGTGGATTCCCTGTGAAAGGTTCTGACGGCATGGCGCCTTCGCTTAGTGATGGGTAAGCTCTGGCAAGTCTTGTTGGCTGACACGGGATAGGTACATTTTCACCATTCGGATCTGTCGCGCAGTGGGAAAGATGGAGAGGTCAATTCGTCGGCCAGACCAGGATGGAGATTTGGCAAACGGACCAAAGCAAGTCACGACTGACCCTCATCTAGGATCAAAATGCGATCCTTTCATGATTGGCCAATGCCGGGCGGGGTTATGGATACCGGTACCTATGTATGGTGCCGATCCCGAGGGGACACCGGGCTGGGCTGGGTGGTTCCTGATAAGGTTAGGGCGGCCGCAAGCAAGCAGTGGAGGGGGTCCCTGAAGAGAGAGAGAGAGGTAGGTAAGCTCTCCACCTTATTTTTAATTTTGGCTTCATGCCAACCTGTCATCTGCCCCAGTCGGATCGTCGAGTCGGTCATCCATCCATCAATCGCTTTTTTCCGTCTTTCTTTCTAGGAGCGGCTCTGATCTCGAATCTCGGAACCCTTTGTTTTTCTTCTTCTGTTTCTCTCTGCGACCATTTTCCCATTCTTCCTCCCCAGACTTCGATCCGCTTGTGGTTACGCATCGAGGCCTTGTCGCTCCTTTGCCAACCAGACGTCGCGCGCCCGCCAACTGAGTTGCGCACCACGACGCTTGCCCGCCCAACGCACGACACGAAACGACACAGAACATTACGCGCGCCGATCACGAACCATAATGGCGCGCTCGAAGCAGGCCACTCCCATCCGTCGGCAGACGTCGTCCGAGTACTTCAGTAAGGCCGACACCCTCGCGCGGACGCCCAGCCACGGCAATGGAGCTGCGATGACGACGACTTCAACAAAGCCCAACGGCAAGGTCGCCGGGTCCGCAGCCCCCGTTGAGGGGAAGGAGGCCGGTGCATTGCAAGTGTTAATTGCCGTTGGCGGCATTTACGCCTCGTTGTACGTTGCTCGCCCCCCACCCCCCCCCCCCCCCCCTTTCCCCATGTAGCCGCACATGTTGGAGAAGGCCTCGTTACTGATACAGGACCACGCGCAGCTTGACATGGGCCTACCTCCAAGAGAAGCTCACCACGACGCCCTACGGCCCGGCCTCCAAGCCCGAGGTGTTCAAGTACCCCGTCTTCCTAAACACGATTCAGTCACTCTTTGCGGCGACAACGGGCTTCCTCTACCTCTGGTCCTCCTCGCGCGGCGCCGCCTCCCTGCCGCCCATCTTTCCCTCGCGCAGCATCGTCCTGCCCCTCGCCCTCGTGGCCGTCACCTCCTCTCTCGCCTCGCCCTTCGGCTACGCCTCACTCGCGCACATTGACTACATCACTTTCCTCCTCGCCAAGTCCTGCAAGCTCGTCCCCGTCATGCTCCTCCACACCACCCTCTTCGGCAAGCGCTACCCGCTCTACAAGTACCTCGTCGTCGCCGGCGTCACGGCGGGCGTTGCCGTCTTCACACTGCACTCGGGCAGCAAGAAGAAGAAGTCTGTCGTCAACCCGGACGCCAACATGCCCTGGGGCATGCTTCTGCTGTCCATCAACCTGTTGTTCGACGGCCTCACCAACACCACTCAGGACTACATTTTCAGCACTTTCAAGGGGTACACTGGTCCGCAGATGATGTGTGCCAACAACCTCATGAGCACTGCCGTCACGCTGGGCTACCTGGTCCTGAGCCCTTGGCTGGTACACACGGGGCTGGGCGAGTACCTCGGCATGGACGTCGCCGGCAGCGCGGGCGAGCTCAAGGCCGCCCTGAGCTTCATGGCGCGGTACCCCGCCGTGTGGTGGGATGTCCTCGGCTTCGCGGCGTGCGGCGCCGTCGGCCAGGTCTTCATCTGTATGTCTTGGTCTTCCTGCCTTTCTCGGACAACCACATCCTGCTTCTTTGTGGTTTTTCTTGTCATACCGTTAACACATGTCTCAGTTTACACACTCTCGACTTTCTCGTCCGTCCTCCTAGTCACCGTGACTGTCACCCGCAAGATGGTCACCATGGCCTTATCCGTCTTCGCCTTCGGCCACAGTCTCACCAGTATGCAGTGGCTCGGTGTCTCCTTTGTCTTCGGCGCCATCGGCGCTGAGGCCCAGATCGCGACCAAGGAGAAGAAGGCCAAGGAGGCTGCGAAGCGCGCCGCAGCCGCCGGCAAGACGCAGTGAATAGGAGAAGGAAACGTTCTCATGCGAACACGCCTCCATCTCCGTAACCTGTCACTTCTCACTTGTCTAAACCGTCGCACTGTTCCGCGCACCAGCTCTCGTTCAGCCATGTGAAGGGGCGGGGACCCCTCGAGGGCTACCGCTTGACGTCCCATGTTATGCCATGCGTTCGCGGGGATTCCTTACCGTGGACCCCTTTTCCCAGAAAAATGGCAAGAACAGAATACATAGCACACAACCAGAGAAGAGCAATGGTTTTTCTACCCATGCTAGAGTAGAGAGGGAGCGTTACACGTCTTTTCCTTTTCAGTTTTTTTCTTTTTCTTTTTCCAGCGCATTATTTTGAGATATCCAAGAAAGAAAAAAAACTTGTTGTCCGACACGGTCACCTGGTGGCTTTGCACAGCATGGCCCATGGTTTTCATTTCTCGTTTCGTATACTTGTTATATATTTATTTACATGTACATACGTCCGTACACGCCACATGCATACCTTATAAACGCGCTCGTTCGCAGACGTGGAACACGAGGCGAGCTCGTATCTCTCTCTACCCGGCCCCAGGCGCCGGTCTGGCGTCTACCATCCGATGAGAGATGTATCAGAGAGCGGCAGGGAGACCGGGCTGCCGGGGTTGGGGGGGAGGGAGGTTTCCCCTTTTCGATGCAAGGGATCCCGTCATCTGCCTCCGCATGCTCCCCCTCCTTCCCTTCCACCACCCCTCCCCTCTATCTCTCTCCATCTCCTCCCTGCGTGACGTTCGCGGCCCGTCGACGATGGCGGAGCTTCTACAATCCATCGTCGCGACAGGAGCAACAGGGGATGGGGATCCCCTCCCTTGCCTCCGCTGCTCCTCGTTTCCCAAGCACCTTGTCGCCCATGGGTAGCCCCAGACCTAGAAGAGGCGATTGCTCCTCTCTCTTCCACCCCACCCCTCTCCTCCGTCTTTCTCCGGGAGCCCGTGGGAGAGAAGATTGACCGGCCGGTAAGGCGGCGGCACGGCGCACGTCTCGCCGTTCTTTCACCGGGCCGAACAAGCCTGGGTTTCAGCTGGCCGGAGAGAGAGAGAGAGAAAAAACAAAAAGACGTTCTGGGGTTCGGCGGCTGCCGGGGACTCTCACGTAGGCATCGCATTTCTTAGGGATTACATGTCTTGCTGAACCTGTCACCGTGACCGTCCAGACCGTTGATGACGGCATCCCGCGACGTGCCCGCGCTCCAACGCTTTCACCATTATGACACAATCACGTGGGACGCAAGGAGCAACAGATTTGACACACCAAATGTGGTTTCTCATTGTGGTTTTCAAATCATCTACTTCTCTCCCGCCCCCACCTCCCCTTCTCTCTTTTCCTCCTGCCATGCATTCATGGTATCCTCGTCTCGTTCTTTGCCACATTCCCTTGGACTCCGTATGCGTTTGCGGAAAGTCATCCGTAGATAGACCCGCGGAAATTCCTAAACTCGACAAACACAAGAAAAAGAAAAGAATAAGAAAGAAAGAAAAAAACTATGCCGGTGTCCTTTTTGGGGGGGAGGGGGGAATGGAAAAAACCGACATCGGCAACTGTCATCTCTCCAAGCAACCCAGTCCCCGTGGGGAAAAGAGCCCCCGCGAAAAACCAGTGTACCAAATCCCCCCGGCTGTCCATAAACTCCCTGGTCCTAAACGTTGGCGCACCCGAAAACGACCGCAGGGTGTGCAAAGATGGCCGAACTCCCGTTTCCTTGCCCGTCCATGTCCAAATAGTCAGGATTTGCTTCCCACCTTTCCGTTCCAATATTCGCGCTCGGAAGATGCGCTTCTAGATTACACATTTCGGTTTATGGTTGTAAAGTACGTTCGTTTGCAAAGTGCTCGCGTGGCGGTATCATTCGCCAGCTAACCACTCGCTACGCGCTGGATTTAATAAAAGGCTTGAAAATGACAAAAGAAATGCCGGTTTGGCGATCGATAAGCTTCTGGAGCTTGCCGTGCTCGACGAGTTAGATAGGATCGGATGCACGTCTCATTGGAATCGTCGGCGGTGTTCGCAAGTGTTTTCCATAATAATACCTGCCACCTATATCCCGCTTTTGTTGTCCAAGATGACGCGGACGCAATGCTTGCAGATGTCGTTCCAACATTCAAATGGAATGATGAAATACTTTGACTCGGCGAACGTGCACATGGTTTGAGTCGCTGTCTCGTGCTCCGTCGATCGCAGGCCTCGTACAGGGTCTCGCGTTGTCGCAACACCCGTATCGACTAGTCCGTGTCGCGGGGAAACAGCCATAAAAGGCTCAAGTTTGGGCCAGTGTCGCCAAAAATAGTCCGATCCCCGAGCGGTTGTTGCTAGTTGCAAAGTGACGTTATACACCGTCCTGGCCGTGGTCATAGCAGCTCGTCAATAGACCTCACAATTGGTGTTTCACCCCTTGTAGGCGGGCTTCGCGGGTCGGCAACCTGAGCAGGGCGTCCGAACGGGTAGAAAGGGTCTCGAGGGAACAGTGTTTGTCTAGGCGAGAACAGACCCTCATTTGGGGTTGGCGGAACTTCAATAAATTGCATCCCTGGAAAGTCGCTGCAGGGATCGTGCAGCGGGTTTTTTGTCATCGTCTCTGCTCTAGGCGACATGAGTGGCGTATCATCAGGCATCGGGCCAATCATTGCGCGAGGTAATTCCTTGCGGATGGTGTGTTCTGTTTCCATTTCGTGGCCTAATGACGGGCCCAGGTTCAAGCTGGAGAAACCAAAGCCGGCTGCTGGGCCGAATCGATGAGCTCCGAAGCCGGGCGACGGCGGCGGTTTGGCCGGGAATGATAACGACGATGGTGCCAGGCCCGAAACAGACCGTTCAGGCTTGGATGGAAGTAAGCGATCGACGTCAAAGGTGGCAAACTTGACGGGGTCCGTCTCGTTTTCTGACCAGGAAAAGCTCGACGGTGCCGATGATGGTCCGGGTGAAATTGGTCGGCTGCCAGGTGTGGAATGTCCTCTGCCACGGGTAGGGCTGCCCTTCTTTGGGCTCGCATTCCCTGAGCTGCCTTCCTGCTCTCCTGGTAGAGGAGCTGTCAAGGGCTCCTTGGGCGCAAGCTCCATGGCGGCATCGACGGACAGCGTTAAACGGTGCTTTATGGGGCTGCGTCCAGCTCGAGGGCGTAAAGCTGACCCTGGCGGGCCGTTCTTCTTGGAGACTTGCTTCTGGAAGTCCTGCAAGCAGTACATGAGCTTCATGTTGGGGCTGATCCATTTGCTCTTGCCTTGGGCAGCGTAATAGGCGTCGTTAACGCTGAGCTCAGGGTTCCTATACATGCCGTACGCGATGATGAGACTGGCAGATCGACTGGCGCCTTGTTGACAGTGAACGAGTACCCTCTTCCCCTCCTTCGTTCTCGCGTCGATTGTTTCACAGAGATGCATCAGATCCTGTGCGATGTCTGTATTGTGGTCCCAGGGCATGTGAATGTACTCTGGGCGATGATTGGAGAACGATGGGCGTTTAGGCGTCGTGGGTGTTTCGGTTCTCTTGAGGCTAGGGAACTCAAAGGCCGTGGAGAAACTCGCGTTTGACAAGGCAGTGTCGGGGATGGGGCTGGCTACAGGGGAGTCCGACATGGGCTCGTCCGGCTTTGGCAAGAATGAAAACGGATTGTTGACCTCCCGCGCAACGTTGATGACAGTGTCGAACTTGGAAGCCTCCTCGGCTGTCGGTTCCAGGTAAAGGTAGACATTGTCTTCGTAAATTGCAATAGGACCGTCTGGGTACCCAGGTGTCTTTTGGTCCTCGTTGTTTTCAATCTCATGGAACGGCTCAAAGTCAAGGGCAGCACGACTCGCAAGCTGCGTCTTGATTGGAGACTCCTCCTCGACAATCGCCGTGTCGAATGAAGAGCCGACGCCGGTCTTTGTCGGTCTCAGAAACTCTGAAAGACCCGACTCGTTCCTTTCCAAAACCTTGGGGAAAGTCATTCCGCCGGCAGGGCCGAACGTCGCGCTCTTCAGCGAAGGCAACATGTGGGGGGACGAGGTCGAATGCTTCAAAGCGCGCCTCTGCAGCATGGGCGGCATGCCAGGCGTACCGGGGACTTCCAGGGTGTTGTTCCGCATGACGAGGTCCGATGTTTTTGTGTTGAGGCTCAGCTGACTGGGCTTGCGCTTCATTGCCGGGATGGTAGGCTTGATGAAGGAGGGCGAGGCCGGTTCAGAAACGAGTGTCGCGACCGGGTTGCTCACAAACGGCGGCTGGATCGACAAGCCCTTCATGTTCTTGGGGCGGCGCGGCGAGGGAGAAGTCATGGGTCGGCCGAAGCTCGTGGTTTGTGCCGCAGTGAAAGTGTTCATCGCAGACATGGGCGAAAGACCGCCAAAGGACGTGGCAGGGTAAGAGTTGAGGGGTATCAAGTTCACGGGAGAGTCCGGAGAAGACGAGGGGGACGGGTCTGACAACGGAGAACAGTCGCTTGTTGAGAGCGTCGTCGTGGGCGACGACTCTGCAGACTCAGAGGCCTGGGTGGAGGTGCTGTCGTGGTGCTTGTGAGTGGGATCCGAGGGCATCGAGGCCCGCAGGTGGTGGATGGGGTTACCCAAGGGCTTTCCTGTAGCCTCCATCTCGATCAACTTGGGGTCAACGAGAGTGACTGTCTCCTGGGCGGCGATGGTCTCTGCGTCGAGGTCGAAGACGGACATGAAGGAGGGGATTTGATCTTCGTAGATCCGTCTCGCTGCTGCTGGCGGCATGGTTCTGTGCACCTTTGGAATGGGCTGCCCGAATCCCTTCTCTCTCTCTCTTCTCTTGCGCGAAGGAAAGGTGTTGGCGGCAGTCTCGGGCGACGACGAGACTGTATAAGCCGAAGGGGGCAGCGTGGGTGTAATGGTTAAGAAAATGTTTGCGACGGGGGGTGGTTGAAGGGGCGGGAGTCGCGGTGGGTGTCGAAAGAAAAGGGCGCGGGCGATTGGGTTGGATCGGAGGACAGCGCTGCTGAATCCCGTCGATGGTGTTGCTCCTCGTCGTCGGCGGGGGTTTCGTGGTCCGGGTCTCGGCAGGACCGAATGTTGCTCCCTCGTATATTTCCTACTCTTCCTCGTACTCGTTACGGTGGGCTGGTGACCAGTATCGCGACAAGAATAGCTTGAGTCGGCGAGATGGCGGGGGACTGCTCGTCCGGGAGGGCGGGTCCCTCTGCAGAGTTGAAGTCGTCGTGTAGAGGTCGAGAAGCCAGTAGAGGGTGAAGCGGAAGGAGAAGAGTAGAAGAGAGTAAGTGGTTGGAAGTGGTGGAAGAGAATGAAGAAGAGAAAACAAATGGCTAGTCACGACGGAAGCGGCGGGCTTGGGGTTAGCACATGCTGTAGGCGGAAAACAGATATGTGGCGCCGTCTAGTCAATACAAATACATGGATTGGAATGAGACGGCGGGCAAAGCAAGCGGAAGAGGAGAAAAGTGAACGAGGTAAAGGATGTTTTGCCGATTGGGGAGACCGCCGGGCCAGAATCGAGGGCTGGAAGGTGTAGAGAATAAGAGAGGGGGTGGGAATTGAGGATATTGGGGGGGAGGGAAGGGAGGATGAAGTGAGAAGAGAGTTGGTAGAAGAATGTATGTGAGGTGGTTAAAAGTTGAGTTGAGTTGAATGGACCAGGTACCTAAAAGGTGGGAAGGGTTCGAGAGAGGATCCGACAGGGCCTTGAAGGCGGACGGGGCAAACTGGCAGCACTAATAGCAACAGCAACAGCGACAAGCAGGAGTCGCGGCGGCAGCGGCAGCGGCAGCACCAGAGTGGAAAGGATTGGATGGGTTTGGGGTTTGGGATTCGGGGGTGGGTGAGAGAGGGGGGACGCTGCTCGGTGCGGATGCCGGTTGTTGCTGGTTGCTGGTGCCGGTGCTGCTGGTACGGGGTGGCGCTGCAGGCAAGCAAGCGACTGGAGAATGACTGCTGCCCTCGTCGAAAATGGGCCTGCGCAAGCCCGA
Organism: Colletotrichum navitas; assembly: GCF_030913465.1. Classification (NCBI taxonomy): domain Eukaryota; kingdom Fungi; phylum Ascomycota; class Sordariomycetes; order Glomerellales; family Glomerellaceae; genus Colletotrichum; species Colletotrichum navitas. The sequence goes on along the minus strand of NW_026850550.1, from coordinate 82,563 downwards.
AGAGACACAGATGCTGGTCAAAGGCAAGGACCACGGATGGTGGGAGGGTTCCCAGGGTTGACTGCTGGCTAAGGGCGTGAAGCACTGGGGCGACCGGGGCCAGGGGTCCTTTCCTGGGCTGCTAGTGGCTGCCTCGGGAACCCCAAGGTAACGCAGTACGGCGCGAGACAAGGTACGAGAGGTACGTATCCTCTCTTCCCCTCTGTCTCCCCATCCTTCCTGTCTGAGATTGTTCGTTTAGGTAAGGCAGTGCGTCTAGGTACGTACATTGCAAGGTACCTCGGTACCTACCTGGTAGAGCACGAGGCCGGTACGTATCTTCTCTGCCTCCCATTTCCCACGGGTCGCACACCATGAATAGCATCACTACTGCTACAGTTCCTACGTCGCTCACAGACCACGAGGCTCACTAGTGCCTCTTGCGCACGACATTGGCTCGAGTGGCGGCGGCAGCAGTGGCAGTGGCAGTGGCAGCAGTAACAGCGACGACGACGATAAAAACACAACCCATCTTGTCACGGCTGCTACTTGCCTAGCTAGTGGGCGGGTATTGCTAGTACGGTCTCGTCCACGGCATCTTCTGCACAACACACCGGATACCATCTGTGCATGTACTATTGTGCCCTGGCCTGGAGGGGAGGGGGACCGAAAGTATATTGCAACACTAAGCCGCCGCCATTGAAGAGAACTTGGACTGGTGCCCGTCCTTGAATTCATTTGTTGTTGTTTTAGAGCTGCGGCATTGCGGCGCTGGAAGGGTGTGGGATGGGAGGGTTAACTGCCTGATCCAAGGAGCCGTTGGCCTACCAAAGAGGCAGGCAGGCAATCAGTCAGTCACTCATTGAGGTAATGAGTGACCATGCTCACGTACGAGCCGTCTCGTGTGCTTGGGCCGGCCACCTTGAACCGTTAGTCTGCGATGAGCGAGCCCTGACACCTGCAGCATAGAAGAAAAAGAACAGCCTGGACTAGCATCGGCGCAGTGCTGTGTCTGGTGCCATTGACGAGCCTTCGTGCTCTTGCCGCCGCTCATGAGCGTTGCCGCCGACAGATGCGAATGGACGAAGCTGACTGGACTATCGACTTTTCCCATGTCCCCCCTCATCAGTCTGTAGTAGTACCATCACGTACAGATAGTCAAGGGCCGGCAGCGCAAGTGGGGGCAGTCGTTGTGGAGAAGAGCAACGAAAGAGTGGGGTTTCTTCTTCTACTCTTTTTTTTTTTCCTTTTTTTTTATCCTCCTTACCCTTGCCAAGTTGGTGTGAGTGATCCATGAGGGAAGGGAGTGTGTGGGCTTGCATCGTGACTGGAGCGTGTTTTGCGAAAGATGACCGGGGTAGCTATTAATAGCAAAAGCCCGCGGTTCCACTCCGCTGCTCCCCCCCTCATCCTAGGTTGCACTTGTGTGTGTGTGTGTGTGGTGGTGCTTGCGCCTTGCGTCGTCCGTCGGCGCCAATTATGAACCAATGAGAGCTTCGCTAGAGCTGATTTCGGCTTGACTGTGTGCAGGCAAGGCAAAATGGATTCATTTCATTTTTTGATGGTTTTCATTTGGCCCATGGCGTCCGTTATGTGAGTACTGCCTTTGCGTTGGAAAAGAGGCCTTGTCATCCTGCTGAGCCCGTCTCTTCGCTTCCGAATCCGCACTTACGGAATCACACGTCCGGTTGGTCACAAGTTTGGGAGGGGTTTCTAGCTGAGAAGAGGCTACTCAGCACTACTTCTGCAGATATAACCCGTCGTTTCCACTTTGCGGTCCCTCCCTCGCCACTGAGCCGTGCTGCTGCTGCGTCTTTTACTAGTAGGACGAAATGGATCTGCTGCCTGGGGCCGCCTCTGTCGTCGTTTCCATCGTTTCCATCTCTCTTCTCACACACACACACACACACTCTCTCTCTCTCTCTCTCTCTCTCTCTCTGTATCTCTCTCTCTCTCTCTTTCTCTAACGTCTCAGAAACAGGAAAGATGCGCCATTACGTGTGCAGTGTGCCGTCACAAACAACCAACATCAGCACACAGGGTCACAGCTATTGCAAACATATGCGCGAGCGACACTTGGACGCTAACTGGTTTCCGTGGTACCGGCGGGCCGAGAAGAACGTATACTCGCAAGAAGATGACAGGACCTGTCAGGAGTAAGCCTTTCGTTGCTCGAGCGTCAGCTAACGAGCCTTGCGACCCATCGACCGCCCCAAACTTGATTTTTGTTCCTTCTTTTCGACCCGGGCACACTCGGCCGCCTCGACTCGGCTGTTTGATCTCTCGCTCTTGGCCCCACTGTTTCCGAATGTCCCAGCCTGTCCGACGGTGATGTGCCTCCTAGTAGTAGGCATGGGAGACACCTCTTGGCGTCCTGTGCTTTTTATCTCTAGTGTACGGAGCATCCCTCTCTACTACATCGTACTTAGTGTGCTTCGCCCCAGTTCCATCCTTGCAAACAAATACCGAGACTCTGGTGCCGCGTGCCCTCTCTTTTGGAGTTGCTAGACCCGGTGAAATTCCGACATTCCAGTCCACAGCCGTTCCCTACCGCCAAAGAAAGAAAGATCGTCCAGTAACAATGCCTCGGAGAGAGTCCGACCGACAATCCCTTCTTTCGGCCGGGTTCGCGGGTTCGTCGTATGTCAAGTCAGTAGTATATCTTTGGAAATGTCGATTGCAGATCATTCCAACATTCCACCATTCACATACTCCACAAAGCCCAATATGATGCTGGCGATATCTCTAGTTCTTTATCTGCTGCAGTCCGTGCAAATCCTCGATGGTTTGAACACACACAGCACTTGGGTGACAAAAAAGATGGCCTTTTTTCCTTAGCACTACCATACGACAACAGACCTTTTTTTTTTTTCGTCACCCGAGTGCGTCGCTACCTTACCCCATCACCAAGGGGCCAGCCAGCCACTTCTTTAGCTGGCCCCCCATCCCTTGAGCAAAGTCTAGAACATGTTTCCGGATCGAGCCCCCTTCCTTCCCGTTAGCGGGCTGGCGATGGGCTGGCGATGGGCTCGCGCTGACAGGGCCTGTCTGCTGCGTGTGTTGTCTTGTCCTCTCTGGATGCGACGTCCACACAGTCAACGAACCAACCACTGGTTTCAGTTTGAGCCACCGTCGTGGAAGGCGCCATCGCCATCTTCTCTGTGGCTCCGGTACCAGCCACCAAACCCATCAATTGTTACTGGGCGCCGCACAAACTCTCCCAGCATTCATTCCACTCTGCACCCCGGGCGGCAAAAGCTACGACCAGTAAACCTTTACCGTACCCATCGCGAATAAACACTTGAACCAACTTCTCGGCCAGGCCGCCAATGGTTCCCGCCCCATTTGCAATGCCCATGTGCGTTGTCCCGGGTCGCCATGGATCGAGGGAGCGGCCATTCCGTGGGTCTGATTTGTTGGAAATATCGGTATACGACGATTGCCTTGATCACGGTGGCCGTTTCGGTAGTATTGGTATGGAGAGGACCAGGGGTCCGATCTAAACTTTCTTCTATCCGTACTGCGTAGTAGTATGCCTGCCACTGCATCTCCATCCGTCCCGAACAAAGGGCACGACAATAGGTACAGGTCCGCCTTGAGGCTCGGGGTAACATCGCACTGCATCGCGGCCGGCTTGCTCGCAGTGTGGCGCAGACCGCATACGTGTATGCCGGCGGCCGACCGATGATGGGGATTCCCCGTCTCGGAAATCCCAACGGTCGTCTCGAATCTGTCAATCTGGGATCCGCGATGTCAACCCGCTGACAGGGCAGTGGCATCTTCCCAGGGCTAAAGATTCACAAGTGATTCGCTTTGCTGCTTCTGTAGGTAAGCACAGGTGGCTTCATTTTGGAGAGGGGAATGTTTCACCGCGCATCAGCATCCGGGTATCGTGGCATGCCAGGAGCAGAGACAGGATGGAAAAGCCACACCCAAAGGCAGCATTTCATGGTTCCTGGGCGGCGTTTACGGTGCACGAGTAGGTAGATGGCTGGCTCGTTTGTCCACTATTCTGCGCCGTACTGTGTAACTACCGCGTAAGCCAGAGTGGGGACTGCATTTGCCAAGCAGAGACATCCTTCCGACCCTGCACTTGACAAAATCCCTGCTAACCTTGCTAAGGGATATATGCCGAGGCATGGGACTGCTTGTATCGTGGGTTCCTCCTTTCGGAATGATACCTTTACCTGACGAGCGGCAACCATAATGATGAATATTGTCTCTCTAGCAGATTTGGAACCAATATAGTGTAATAGTTGTTGCTCGTATATGCGCTTGCTATAAACTACTTGGTCTCACCGTTGGTTAATCTCCCTGTCTAGAGATGGGGTAACCCACCGATTCGTCCCATGTCCCTCTGCCTCGCTCTCCACACCACCTAGGAAGGGAAGGGAAAACACCACCGTCATCCTTTACATCCTTCGTTCCAAAAAAAAAAAAAAAAAAAAAAAAAAAAAAAAAAAAAAAAAAAAAAAGAGAGAGGACGTTGGCGCTGACTGAGGACGCATGAGATGTACGGTGGAGGCGACGAGAAAGGAGGGCGCTCTGGTGCTTGATACAACTCTGCCTCCCCCTGGCAAGGCCCGGCAGAGCCTCCTTTGTTCGATCGTCGCATGAACCCGGATTTGTTTCTTTTGACGAGTGCAGCGGCGGTACCGTCTGGACAAAGATGGCGGTCCTCTTCCTGTTTCGCTGCGACGGCCCCTTCCCTTTTCTTGCCTTTCCCCCTCCAAAACAAGCCGGAAGTTGGTTCGGTCGTCGCTGCCACTCATCCTTTTTCGGACTTATTATGTGGGTCCATGATGACCGTTCAAGGGGGTCCCGTCGTTTCAGAAATTGCCAAGGCGTCGAGGAATAGCATAGCTTCAAATTTCGACCAAAGGCAAGCAGGGGCCCGATGCTCCTAATCTCCCAGGCGCAGCCACCACGATTGGGACGCTGCGTGGGCTGGTGGGGGCACGCCTGGATCGAGACGCCCATTGGATACTCTACAGCAGCTCCACGAGATCGCCGCCAAAGACAGTGTGTGGACACTGAACAGCATAAGATTGCCTCAAACGATATCCTGCCGCGTTCCTTCAGCGGGATTCGCAAGCCACAGAAACAATACCAGACACGACCGGCAAGGGGACGGGGTAGGAAGACGGAAGCAAGGAATGAGAAACAGAGGGTTTGAGGATCACACTAGTCTCGTCATCGCATTTGTCGCATCCTCGCGCCTTCCTACTAGGTAGTTTTCTTGAACTTGCGATGGACCGACGGGCAAGTGTGACTGACTGCACAGAAGGCAAACAAGAGCAGGAGCAGCACCTCGGCATGGCAGGGGGGCATGCGCGCAGTGTGAAAGAGGTGGTTTCTCAGGGCAGGCAAGCAAGCGGTTGTTGCTTTTTTCAGTGGCAGTGACAGCAAGCGCAACTGACCATCTGCCGTCCGAATGAGACACATGAGGAGAAACAATAGCAGGCGCCATTCCGAAAAGTCGGTCTGGCACAGGGAACATCCCATCTCATTCCGCCTCTTCTGCCACTTTCCCTCCTTTCCACGCGCACAAACGTCGTTCGTTACCTAGCAGTAGGTATTTGTGCACGCGTCTATTTTGGGCGCCTATTTTTCCTTTTTTTTCCTTTCAGCAAATCACCAGCCTCCAGGTCGACCCTTTCTCGGCCCACGGCCACTGACTCTTCCTTATTAATTCCACCGGCCGTTATTGCTCCTCGAACTGCGAAGGACCACGGGCCCCGGCCGACGAGTTCCGAAGGAGCGGATCTTCGCCTGAAGAGGAAACGGGGCTCCGAAAACCCTTCAATGTCGTTAAACTGAACATCCCCTTGTCGCAGTCTGTGTCACCCGTTGCGTTGCGCCCAAAGTCCAGGGCTATTCAACCTGCCCGCCTTCAATTCCAAACTGATGACGACGGACACTACCGGTACGAATAGTTATACTCACGTGTGCCGCACGGGTGTGCACAAGTCAGTCACCCCCGTCTGATGAGCCTCATCAAATAGGCTTCGGGGCAGAGGCGTCGATCCTACTTGCACATCCAAACAACAACGCTAGCGGCAGGAACTTTCGCGAAATTTACCCGTGTAAACCTTCCCGCACACGTTCTCACCATGGCAATTTTCTCTTTCCTGCCCCGCCCGTCCGCAAAGGAAGGTGAATCAAATCATGAAAATTTCACAATGGCAGTTCCCGCTCGCCATAAATCCTGTCATTTGGCCGTGACCCTGTCGTGTCCCGAAATAAGTCGTAATATATTGCGGGATAAAGGGCATGCGTTTCGTCTCTATGCTGGCGTATGCGGACGCCAACATGCGCATAATGGTAATATCCGCAAGGCAGCTGTTGGCAAAGCTTAGCCACCCGCTTCAACTTGCAAGCCTTGAGCGGCAGATCCGCGCCTGTCAAGACGGCACACTGGAACCAGAGGAGGAGGGGGATCTTGGGTCACCAGATGAGCTGAGACCTCTATCAAACACCCTCGACGATTTGTCTACCCGATCTCGATCCCCCATTTGAGGGGATTCGGGCCTGCCACCTCCACCTCCTCGGTCCTCTTCCCTATTCATACGTATGCCCGCAAACGATGCTTCAACTGCCCAACAACGGTGAACCCATGCCACGCCGCGGGGATCCAGGAACCGTACCTCGGATCCCAGCTCGTGTGTAATTTGAAGGGGACCTGCTCAACCGAGCCTCAAATCTGTTACCGTTTTGGGACGACACCTGGTCCAGGGATTGCTTGTTGCTCCTCAGCCTGCTGCCCCGTCGCCCCAGCAATGCAAGACGACGAGGGCACTGACCAGCCCGCTCGCCATCTGGGTCAACACCTATCTCTCTCTCTCTCTCTCTCTCTCTCTCTCTCTCTCTCTCTCTTTCTTCCTGGGTCGTCGGTGCGCCTCGAAGCCTCGCCTAGCCAGGCCTTGAGGAGACGATACCGGGGTTGTGACTCCCTCTTTCACTATTTCGTCTCCGTCTCGTCTCATCAAACCACCCTGCACGAGAGCGCATGTGGATGTTCAGCCCTGAGAGGCGGACGCGCTCTGCTTCATGCACCACGGTTCCCCCGGCTCGTCTTCTTGCTATCTGTGTCTCCATACATCGGTGCAACAGACTACCACGTATACGTAATTTACTTTGCCCTATCTCTCAAGACACTCCGGCTCTCCATGAAAACCCACTTTAGAGTTGTCGCGGCTCGAGCTGAGCCTTGTCGTCATCTGGACGATCTCGAACATCCGCCGCGTCGGAGGTTGACAAGCAGAGGACCTTATCGTTCCACCACCGACCACATCATCAAATAACACTGAAGCCACCGACTGCAGCTCGAAAAACTTGAAGCGGATCGAACGCGCGTGATGCCCGGCACCACGGTGGTCCCCAGCTTTCTCCAGCCCCTGCCCGTGGCCGTAGCATGGCCCCTTTGGGAAATCAAAGCGCCCTGGCACAGGTACGAAACTGGCGACATGCCGTTTCAGCATCTCTCGCCTACGAACCACGTCGCTCTGGCGACTGTGAACGTCAGGTTATACGCGAAGACAACAACAGGGGGGTGTGCTGAAATGGTGCAAGTTATACCGGCAGTCTGACAACGCGCGCGGAATATTCGTTTCGAACAGATTCACCTCTAGGCTAAATTACCTGATGCTCTCAAGCCGGCGGGAGATTATCCATTTGGGCTAGTCTTTTGCTACGGACGCTTCATCCGCCGTGTGGTCCCAGCACCCCTTCCTCATCACCGGCCCGTGTGACACTGCAAATTGCGTCTTGTATCCTCCCCCCCTGGCACCCGAGATGTGTGACCTAGACGAGCCCATCTCGAACCTTCTCACCACACCAAACCACTGTCTTGGAACACGCGCTACTGCAAGGCAAAACTTCTTGCTGGCGCTATTTACTCGTGCGATCCAAGGTCGACACCTGTAACGCGATCACGACACGATCTTCTTAACGGGGAAATGAGCAAAATGCCCCCCTCCTGGGTCGGAACCCTCCCCCGCGCCTTCTGTCTTGTAGCCTGCACGAATGGTCTGAACTACCACAATCGGGAGCTCGTTGCGGTTCAGGGGGCCGGGGCTGTCCCGTCGAGCAACGCCAATTCGGCCTAATACAAAGCAGGGTGGGGAGGGGGGCTCTGATCGTTCGCGGGCTGACTTTCGGTGTTCCCTCGTCAGGTTCGGCTTCATACCCGTAAGGCGACGTGATGGCGACGTAGTACGCCTGTCGGCCGCCCGCCCGCCCGCCTTGTCTGCTAATTGAGGCAGAGGGCATCTAGACAGTCAGTCCCGTTGTCCGCCTGGCGGCCTATATAGTTCACTAGGTTCAGACCGGCCTTCTGGCCATTCTATTCTTCCGCGATCCGCGACATACCTACCGTATCAGGAAGCTCTTGTCCGAGATGTGGTGATTAATCTCTCCTGGTGCGAAGCCATCTCCGTGGATGCTTTAACGGCTGGCGGCTGCGAAAACCAGGCGCGTATCTCTCTATTTCTCCCTCTCTCTCTGTATGTGTGTGTGTGTGTGTGTGTGTGTGTGTGTCTTGGCTAAGAGACGTCGGCTTCATGACCATTTTTTTCTATTGCGTTGGGCTTCGGGCATCCCTGTTAGGGTGTGATCGCGTGTACCTGTGCGAACTCAAGAGGAGCCGTTTTTGTGTACGTACGTTAGTCGGCCTCTTTATTATCATGTGTTCATCACCATCCGGGCCTCCCCATTCACGCTGACGAAGCTCCGGGAGTTAGTAGACCATGTTCGTATTCCTAAAGTTTCCCGCGACGGAGGACTAGCTCGGCGCGGGTTGGAGGGAACCGATGCCCGAGAAGAGCAGAAAAGCGTGACGGGGAAGTGACGTTAAAAGCAAAGAAGGGTTAGCGGGGTGAAGGCAAGGAGAGGTATGGGTAGCAGAGGCCTGTTGCGAGGTTGACGTTAGCGGCGCGCCGACCTCCGTCCTTCCGTCCTTCCGTCCTTTCGTCCCTTCCCCCCCCCTGGATCCCCGACGCCGATCGAGGGGGGAGTGTGCGGCCGCGGGCGCCCGAAAGAACCGAGAATCCCGGGAATAGAACTACGGCAGCCGGCTCGCCTTACCGGGTCATGGTTCGGCTACTTTTTTCCTCTCTTTTTCTTTCTTTGCGTTCCGACGTGCCGGGCTGGGCTGTTTTGAGGGGGGAGGCACTTGGACACCGCGTGTCGGCGAGCTTCCTTTCCGCGCGTAGTCAGGACATGACGAAGAACAAGACCCTACGGGATCTAGAGGGTTTCGTGGCCCGTTGGGACGACCAGAAAGAACTGCGGCGTTTGTCGCGTTTGGCCGCATGTGCTGTTACTGGGTTTGGTCGCAGGCGTCTGTACCATGGCAGAGAGTATCGTGCTTGGAGTCTCTGCTGTTGGCCGTATACACGCTCGTCAAAGCCGCGTCACCTCCCGTGTTCCTTCCGTCGTTGGTGATCTGGTATTGATTTCCGGGCCGCGTGTGCCCAGCCCCTTCTTCCTAGATTACAAAATTCATGTCGCCATCTCAAGATATCCTTTTCTCTGGAGGATTCCTTGTTGAATCGGGGGACCAGAGGGTGGAGCGGACACGAACTATGAGATCCAAAAGACTTGTTCTATTTAGTAGAGAAGCCAAAGAGCTATAGAGAACCAGGCAACACGATACTGTTGGCTCAGACGTACAAACATGGCAGCGACACCATATCCCATATTCAGACCATCAGTCTGCCAATACATCTCAATTCGCATACATAGCGCTATAGAACTGGTGTATCTTATCAAGACTAGGCTTCAACCGAACCGGTCGGCGGTGGAGAGTTTCGACCAGATCCTAAACTTTCCAGGGACGCAATTTATCTAATAGATATGGCTACAAGGCTCGTATCCTCACTGCAATGGGCTGACCTATTTCACCTTCAAGCATAAACAGCCCAAAAGGACGAGAAGAGGAACTCGATGCCCGTTGTTCAGCTCGTTCACTACTTTTACATGCCGCAGATATCGCATCGACGCCCATACTCTGCCTCGACAACCCCTTTCAAGCTGGGCACGCCTCTCAACTATGATGCATCAAGGCTCGAAGAGTGGTTCATAGCAGCATGTTTGAATACTATACCCCCCCTTGAGGAGGTAGTCTTGGAAATATCGTTGCCGTAAACAGCGGGATGGATATCCAGCGTGTGGGCGATCTCTTGAGCATCGAGCTCGCCATTCTTATCCTAGCCAGTCCACCCGTCAAGAACAGTCGCATTACTACAGCAAGTGAGATAGCTCAGGATAAGGTCCGATAAATGGGACGAACAATAGTATATATGTTCTAAGATGCCATCGGATGGGCAAACTCCAGTGGTACGAGCTGTCATGTCGTCTGCCCATCGGAATCAAAACTTGCGTAAGTGCAGCTTTGAACATCCCAGAGGTGAAAAGCAAGTCATCTCTAGCTCCTAGCATGCTCCCAGTATAGGAGCGCAGTATTCTGAACAGTTCACCACTCAGCAGCGTGTCAAATGGAGCATATTCTCCAGAGATTTGCCCGCCAGCTACGGCGGATGCCGTCCTCGGGGCGCCTTCGCACATGCAATCCTGACTTGGAGCTGCCCAAGCCACCGTGGCCGTCACTATTTCGGATACCGAAACCCTTCTCGAGGACCGCAGAGCGGGTCCCTCGGGGCATGGGCAGGCTGCCAGCGTCTTCGGAGCACCCGGCGAACGATCACGAGCAGGGACAACGACTGCCTCTTTTCCCGCCAAAACAAGCTGCAAGCGGACCACAGGCTCGTGCCTCTCCCAAGATACCGACTAGGTAGATTACTCAGACCGTAGAAGCAGCAGCAGCAGCCTGGGCGCTGCAGGACGTCATCTCTGTCTAATTCTTCGCCCCCCCCCAGAATGGCAGCGGCGAACGCGATACGTGGGGGGCCCACCCCTGAATATAGAACAATGTTATAGATCACGCTCTATACGCCTCTCACTCAGACGAGAGGTTCCCGGGCGAACACGTCTCCGCCGAAGGGAAGGGGGGGGTTGATTTCCCTTCATGGTTCGACCGAGTCAAGGACGGAGACACCCCACCCAAAGACGACATAGGGCTCGTTTCCAAGGTACAGGTGATAAGATCGTCCTGGTCGTGCGCTTGCTGCAGGCGTTCCCCATCCAAGCCATCTCTGCTCGCTCGTCCATCGACCATCGCAGCAGCCCAACTGGATCACGCACCGCGCATTCTGAGGAGGCGTGGGATCATCATATCCTCCCCCTCTCCCAAGCGTGTTGCTGCGTTCTGTAACAGGAGGGGTAAGACCGGATGTCCTCATCCCGCCTGCCACTTTATGAGCGGTTTTGGCGGGATAAAACAGAGATATATCTCGGATCTGCGTGAGCGTTGAAACCCTCTCCTCGAGAACCAATCACCTTTCCCGGCAGCGTGCCCTTTTTTTCCGTCTGTCGTTTCCCTGTGATGGTAGGCCGAGCCCACACCCGAGGCGGCTGTGCCCTCCGCAGCCTGAGAAGAGCCCTCGCCAATTGTGACACAGCGGGCCGGTGATCAAACAGCCCTGCGAGCCCGCAGGGGAGGAGGCCCTTTTCGCCATGATGTTTCCACCGTCGGTCTCGCCCGGAACACACAAAGAATGCATGGCTTGAAAAATTCCGACCTTGAGGCTCGTTGGGGGTAACATGATCGCCAGGATCCTTGTGCTAGAAACCTCCTACGTGAGCTGCAGATAGTACAGGGCGGGAGCGGTGAGGGCAACTACAGAGTCACGTAGATGGTATTTTTCCTGCCTTTCATCGACCGCGTATCGCACGGTGCTTTGACTTGCGATCGTGTCTTTCCATATCGTGTGTCAAGAGGCCCGTTTGAGGAAGAGGGCCAGAATGGCGGAGGCCGTTCTTAGTCTTTGGTCCTCTTGATCGAGTCATGTAGGAATATCCTGGGAAGGGAAGAAGAAAGGGGGGGAAAAGAAACAAGAAAAAGAAAAGAGGGAGAAAAAGACGCCTGGCTATTGATCAACGATGAGTTTCTTGGCCCAGAAGCAAGCCCCGGAGACGTTGGATAGAGGTTAACCTTGCATCTTGGCAAAAGCTTTGGTTGACTTCACATCTCCGAGATTACACTGGGCATGCCCTCTCTTGACGAAGCCCCGAGGCTCACCACACACATCCATCGACGCGCCGCTGGGCGAGGAGGCTTCATATACTATATTGATAAATTGCTGGTGAAAGTCCCGTGGACGATATGCAATAGAAGAACTGGCTTCGTCGCGACGGCTCTCTCGTTGCAGGCATATATTGCCCGCCATCTTCTATCTCCTGAGCAGCACAGTCGAGCAGAATGTCTCACGACCTCTCACCACATCAGGGCTGCCTTGCAAGATCGCATTTTCTCGACATGTACGTGTGACTCACGCCCTTCCGCCCCTCCTGCCTCCGCGACCGCCCCGCCCCTTGTTCGGCGGCGCCCTCATCCGCAACCCTTTGGGCAGCTCCCCGATCTTCTCCCCGTCCAGCCAGAGAACGCCGACGCCCGACGTCTCGTCCCTCGCGCGGACCTCCCGGAAGAGCCTCGTCGGCACCCGCCCCTCCTCGTCCCCTTCCGTCAGGACGACCCCGTTCTCGCTGACCCACCACCGCATCCCCTCCTCTTCCCGCAGCGCCCGTTCGACGTCGACGTACACCAGCACCTCGGCGTCCCGACGCATCCCGCTCACGACGCCCTGCTCGTCCCCGGGAAGGCCCGTCGCGAAGTGGACGTGATTCCTTCCCATCCTCGCCAGCCCCCCGGACTCCTCGATGTCCCTCCAAAAGGCAAAGTAGGTCCCGTGCACCACGACCTCGGGTACGTTGCCCGCCTCCAAGGTGATGGGAGTCAGGAGGCCCGCCGAGTCGACCTTGATGCTGTGGCCCTGGTTCGCTCGGATCAGCCAGTGCGAGGGTTCCGTCGACTTCTCGTCCAGCGACGGGTTCGTCGCGGCGTTGGGCTTGAGGGCGAAGCGCTGCTTGTCCGACGTCGTTACGGCGGCCTGTATGTCGGCGAAGGTGACCTGCAGCGAGCGGATGGGACCATAGGCGAGCTGTGAGTGGTGTTAGCGGCGTTGTGTACACCCAAGTTGTGTGCATGGCCTGGTGGGGAGGTAAAGAGAGGTGAAGCGTAGGCGGGAAGGCCGCCCGTCCTCCACCCCGGATCGGCCCCTTCCATGGCCGGGCCACCGCATGGAGGTTGGAAACAACTCGTTTCTAGCCCTTGGTTCAGATCCAGTGAGATCCAACGAGGTCGATTTCGTGCCGACCAATCCAGATAGGAGCACCATCTCGATCCTGAGTAGAGAGAAATAGAACCAACACTCACCACCTTGTCCAGCGGCGCATACCCGCCTTCATCAAGCTTCAGCCCGGCATTCTCGGCTTGGTGCCTCAAAAGCTTGGAAAGAGCCTTGGAAATCAACACCTCCCTAGGCTGCCCGCCCCCCCTTCCGCCTCTGCGTTCCCCCCTTTTCTGCGTCCTGGCCTCGACCGCGCCCGCGGCACCCTCATACTGATCGGCCATTCCGTCTTGTCCCACGACAGAAGACGACGAATTATGATTTGGAAACAACGATGACGGCCCGAGTTGCTGTGCCGACTGAGGTGATGAGAGATGCCGGGTGAGAGCTGTCTCGTGCGTCGCCAAGCTTCGCCTAGTAGTCGGCAATAGCGGAGTGGCGTGCGTGACGGAGAAGGTCTCGTGCCGCAGTCTTCTGGCCTGGCTAAGCGGATGGAATTTATATCGCTTCGAAAAGCAGCCGATGCCGGTTTTCATGTGTTGGGTTTTATGCAGGCTGCCGTGGTTCGTGGCCGTGTTCAGTTGGAGTCGTGAGTGACGAGTTGGAGTTAGGTTTGGGCTCAGGCCCACTGAAAATCCATCCAGTCGGTGATTTTCTCTAAAACCCCAAAGAAAGCCCCGTCCTGAGCCATCAGACCTCAGTCGCCGATGAGTCAACACGGGCGCCCGCGCCTCATCGTAGTCCTTCCCTATAACCAAGTTGTCACTTCCCGGCGTCACATGAAGCGGCTCGAGCACGAAGTTGAGCATGCCGCCTGTACTCCAATTGCTTAGCGCCCCAGTGCATCTAACGTGCTTGGGGGGCAATCAACTCGCTCGGGATCGCGCGCGATGCTCCCCCAATCCTCCAGAGTCTCAATTGAGGACCCGGCAGCCCCCTCAAATTCGAGTACCGTACCGCCGAGTCTGTTCATCTGCCCTCGCAGCTCGGGCGTGATATGGTACGGGCCGTCCACCTTTATCAGCATGGCTGCCACGTCTCATCGGCCTTGAAGAGGTCAAATACCTGGCTGTCGCCGGGCAGTCCTCGGTCCCGTGGGGCTTCTTGAGAACCAAACAAGCGTATATACAACATAGCTCCGAACCCAGACCTTTAATATCGGTCGCACAGAGCCTTATATCTAGTAATGAAGCGGTCATGGAATGACAACGCAACGGGCTTACAGCTTTCGCAAAAGCCGATTGCTGCGTCCGAATGCACGTACTTCACTTTTAGGGGTCCCTCGCCATCTCCTAGCCTTGTTGATAGACTAGGTAGCCAGCTACAGTACTAGGTCCAGAGTCTGGCAACAGCCACAAGGATGGCCCAATCAACAGCGACAGTAGGGTGCCTTGGTGGTGCACTGTGAAGTGACACCCAGCTGATGCGTTCCTTCTGTGACTCCTAATAGGGCTGTTCTCATCGCTGTTGCCAGACTTTTGACCCAGTACTGAAGGCGCGTTCTAGATTCCGTGGTCACATTTAACTGGAAAAATGTTTTAACAAAATTTGCCAGAGACATTCGAGGCCTCTGTCGATAACCTTTTTCCCATTGGTTGTTCGATATACAAATACTCCAGCCTTCCCAAGTGAAGGCGAGCCCAGCAAATCAACCGGCTGTCCGTCATCGATTGTCATACAAGTACAAGGTAACCGCCGCCGAGCCCATGCGGTTATAACATATGCCAAACAGGAATGACGCCAGCGAAAGAAGAAACATCTATGATACATTCATCCGTGTGATTGTGATTCGTTAAGACGTTATCGGTAGCTGCCTGACTGGGCAGCTGTCGATGAATTCGTTATCGTGCTGTCGCGGTTGGGTCTGCGGCTAATGCTGCTTGCCCGGTTCAGCAGCGACGTGTGGTTGAAAGAGAAGTTCCGTGGCTGCGCCACGGCCTGTTGCGGCCGGTCTTCGGTGGGCTTTTCGGACGGTGAGAATTGTTCGCGTTCGGGGGTGCGCTCGAGGTACCGGCGTGTTGCCAACGACGACGCAGATGGCGCGACAAGGCGAGACGTAAGGGACGATACTCCAAGCCGTCTGCGAGGAAGGGCGGAAGAAGCAGGCGATGACGCTTCGTTTGAAGCAGTCTGCGGGTGGTAAGTATGGGAGACGGCGCGAACTGGTGTGGTGAGCTCCGTCGCAGCTCGTGAGGGTGCACGGAGTCGGGGTTCGTCATCCACGTCCTCACCAGCGGTGAGCCGGCGTGACCGGAGCAACGAGGTTTGACGACCACTCTCTCGCGAATCCTCCGGCTCCTCGGTGCCTGCTCGCCGGGTTCTCAAGAGCATCGAAGACCTCCGGCCATCTTCGGGCTCCTCGGTAACCGCACGACGAGGCCGGCTGATGAACAAAGACGACTTCCGCTGGGCCGCCTTGTTGCCGTCTCCGGGGGTATTCGGTATTGTCCCAGGCGGTAGAGCATATCTGGGGCTAGGCAGAGAGCTCGAGCCCAACATGGTGCTGCGCCTCTCCTCATATTTGGAAAGGGCCCTAGGGCTGGTGACTGTGTTGGCGTTTGGCTTCGGCAGTGCTTGCTGTTCCATTGTTAGGCTATGGCGTCGTTGGGCAGCTCCGCTACTAAGCGTCTTAATGACCGTTGGGGTAGAAGGAGTTGTCGTCTCCTTGGGGGTGGGCACGTTGACTTGAATAGTCCTATTTCCTGCCGCTTCCTCGCTCAGTGCCAGAACCAGCTCAGTCAGACTCCGACAGATACTATCGGCCTTGCGTCGCAACTGGCGGTCGGTCAGGTTCGTACCCATACCAATGGTGCTTGCGCCGCTAGAAATGGGTCCCGGCTGGCCTGCCGTACCCATCATATTGGCGAGTGCCAGAGCGTCTTTGGCGGCCACCTCAAGCGCCCGGGCTACTTCGTCGCTCAGGAAGGGCTTGGATTTGCTGACGGCAGAGAGCAGGATGGGCTGCTGGGTTTCGCGCTGTGAAGATGTGGTGCTGACAGCATCCTGGTAAGGATGGTTGCTGCCAGAGGTTCGTTTCGGTGAAGTGGACATGGTGGTATTGGTGGCGGTTGGCGGGCGTTCATCCGAGGCTCGAGACATTGCGGCGCCCGAAGTTGCAGGCAGCTTGCCGGTCAGCTCCAGCCGATGGATTCGCGACTTGAGATCGTCCAATTCGTCCCACACAGTCGAAGGTGCGTTCGTTGAGGCCGTTGCTGTCGACTCTGTGCCCTCGACCCCGTGATTAGCATCATGCTGCGCTTCAGTGCGCGGAGATTCCGTCGACTTAGGGACCAGCGGTGAGGAGCTGTATGTGCGTGTTTGGCCGTATGAGAGGTTCGATTGTCTATATGCCGAGCTTCGGGCGGCGTGGCCAGCGTTGTTGTCGGTCAACGAGGGCCGCCGCCGCGCATATGGCGAGTTCTCGCCCATCGGATCCTGAAAGGTGAAGGATCGGGGCGTGCTGACGGTCGAACGACTGGCCGACTGACTGGCAGAGTAGAAGGTTTGTGCGCGTCCGAGGTCCTCGGCGGGATGGTTAGATGCTGGGCGATCTCGAGTCAAGGGCGATCGGTAAGCCAACGCGCGTGCCGTTGAATCGGCGGCACTCTCGTCCTCGGATTGTCGCACACGCTTTTTCGAGGTCTCCTGCTGGTCGGAAAGGCGACGACTGAGATGGGGAGGCGAGACGGGATGGTGATATGATAAGGGGACGGCGGCGGATAGTGGGCGGCGGTGGAAAGATCTAGCAACACGGCTCTGCTGGTCATCTTCAGTCAGCTCACGGTCGTCCATGGCAAAACCCTGCGCGCAGGTGTACAGGACGCTGGGGTGGCCGGCGCGGGAAACGTGAGAAACGAGAGTGCACTAAGAGACCATCGGACACACATGCGGGGGGATTGATTGGGGGAAGGCAAAAAAAGACCGGGATGGACAACCAAGATACGAGAAGGGGGCTTGATACTATGGCGAGTAGACAGCAGCCGTTGCAGAGCACGGCCATTTGTATCGCGCTAACATGACTTCCCGAAACAACAACGCAACTCCATGAAATGTGGCTAAACTTACTACGGTACTTGGCTGTTCCGCCGGCGCAACATCGCCAGAGCCACGACGGGTTGGCTCCTGCCTAGCGATCTTCATGAAGACGTCACCGGTGGTGTCGTCGGCTTCGGCAGACAACGGCGGTGTCATTTGGGAATAGTCATCGTCGTGTCTGCCTTCGAGTGCGCGCAAGGTGCGGTCGCGTTGGTTTGAGTCGGTGGATTCATCACCAAAGTCGAAAGACCGCATCGTAGAGGTACTGCTGTCGAGTCCCAGACTTCGACGAGAGCCGGATGATCGAAAAGATCGGATGGGGGCGACGCGCACCGAGGTGGTCGGGGTGCTTGCGGCAGTGGCTTTGAAGGAAACAGGCGGTCGCGACGTTCCTGATCTTCGTTTCTCATCTGTCGGACTCGAGTTTTGCAAGGTTTTTGGCAGCAGCAGTTCGCGCTGTCCCTGGGCCCAGTCCTTTGTCGACCTATCGGCCGGGGATCGAGGACTGCTGTCGGCCGTGTCAAAGGAATGCGTGGGATTAGTCTCTACAAGGTGTGACTTGAAGCCAGTCGCATTTGACTCGCGGAACCGAGATGCAGCGGCTCGTCGGGTTTGCAATCCGGTGGAAAGAGCCGGCGTTTTGGATTTTGAGACGTCGCCGTGGGGTGGGAAGGACAGCACGATGACGGGGTAAGAGGCGGACCGCCGGGGTGAGATGATCGTGTTGGCAGGGGTCGGCTGGGAAGCAGTGGACGCTCTGGATCGCGGACCGAGTTTGTGAGGCGACTCGGGCAACTCGCGGATGGGACTCGGATTGCGAGGTGAGAGGAGTTGGGGAAGTTGGCGGGAAGAGCGGCCGTCGTGGGTCGGTCGGAGTGAAGTCGACGGAGTGTCTTGTTGTTGTGAGCAGTTAGTGTCGGATTCGGCGTTGTTATGTTGCGGTTGCTGGTGTTCCTGCAAGTCTGACGTTGTTGGCAGGGCGGTGGGAGAGGCAGTGTCGGTAGCGGTGGTAATGCCAACGCCAAAACCAGAGTCAGCGACGGTGGCAGCAGAGTGGTTTTCGTTGGTGGCGTGTTGGGATTTAGGCGAGACGGGAGAGGGCGGGTTGTGTTGCAACAGTGAGGGGAGCCCTAGGCGTAGGGATGGGTGCTGCTGATGCAAGTCGGCGAATCGAAAGGTGGGAAGTTTGGATGAGTTGTGGCTCAGGCGATGGGTGTGGTAGGGTGAGGAGTGCGGATTTGCCGAAGATGTCGCAGGGACGGAGGTGGTATGGAATGCGACGGCGCTCTGCGAGGAGAATGAGGATGAAGAAGACGCGGACGCGGACGCGGATGCGGATACCGAAGCAGAAGAAGACAATGTGGGATCCAGAGTCGGGGCATGGCCCGCAGCTTCGAAACCACCTCCTTGTGCTGCTGCTGTTGTTGTTGCTGCTGTGGCCATGGCCATTGTCGCGTCGGGGGTCTCCCTGTGCTGGGATTCTCACACTGACTGTTTCTCAGTCAGGAAATCTCGGGGATCCGCTTTCGCGTTCGCTTCCGCTCGCTGCGCCTGAGAGTTGGCCAGGGCTTGTTAGCTCTTTCCCCCCTTCTGTTTTTGTTTTTTTTCTCCCTTTCCCTATCCTTACTCGCTTTCCCCCCCGTCTGTTCCCTGAGCATGCACTGGAGAACAGCACTTTTCGTTATCTGTCTCTGACTGACCCCGGTCCAGCCAAAGCAAACGAACGGCTGCTCTTTTAGGAATCCACCCGACCAAAGTTGTGTCCTCTGTGGCCAGTGGGTGGCGCCGCGCGCTATGTGCGTCTGCAGCTACTAGTCGTCGTTCGTGGATAAATGTGTATCGTTATTTCTTTTCGTTCTCTCAAGGAGACTGCTTTTTTCTTTCAGTTCTTTTTTAGTGATTCCCCGCCGCTCAAGTGTTATGATTTCGGACACGTTGCTCTTCTTGTTGGTGCTCACTGTCCAGATGGGTGACTCGGCAAAGTTTTTCTCGTGTCTCTTTTTTCTCTCGAACTTGTTTCCCTCTCTCGTGATGTTGCGCAATCCGCCGGCGTCGGGATGGGTCGCTGGTCTTGTTGATTAGGAATTAGCGGTTTCTGTGGTATAGGGCGTCTGTTAGGATCGTCCATCAGGCGTATGCACGTCGGCGCTCAGCGTAAGCGTCTTCGCTAGTCGTCGTGGACTTGTGGGAATATGTGCGTGTTAATGACTCGGGAAATGCGAGAGTATTCGTAAGGAAGGGAGCGGAAGCGTATTAGAGGCTGTCGTCGTACTGATCGAATCGAAGGGGAAATCCAAGGAGTGATGACGGACGCTGGCGTTCTTGGTGCAATGGACGAGGCGATTATGATATAGAGGAATGGATAGATTAATGAGAAGGCGAGAGGGCAAGAAAGATAGAGAGCGAGGTTTGAGTTGGCTGCAAGGGCTTGGGTAATTAGAATTAAAGAGGAGGAAAGAGCGTCGTGAACATGTGCAAGTGCGAGTGCGGGCCGGAGGGGGTGCGTGAGCAGGCAAGTGCTGATCTCCTCGTCTGGTGGTGTGTGTAGTATGGCCCTGAAGAGGGAAAGTTAGATCCCGATGTACGGATGGGATGGTCAGTCGGGGATTAAGTGATGGACAGAGAAGGACGGAGAGAAGAGAAGACAGATGACTAAAAAAAGATATGAGAGGGAAAAAAGGAGGGAGAAGTTCGCCAACTCGTCTTTCCTCCTGTTCGCACGAGGTGACTAGTCTTTTTTTTTTTTCTTTCTTTCTTTCTTCCCTTCTTTTCTTTCGACTCTACGGAGTATCCGCACTCTCCTGAGGCTCTTCTTCGATGGAGCTGCAAAGGGTACGAGCACGAATACCTGAGTAGGTACCTCAGGTATCTCGTCGGCCACCGCCCTCCCTGCTCCAGGTCCGCCCTCATATCCATATCCGTCCGTGGGTTGAGTCGCGGTGCTTTCCGCCTCCCAGACTCCAGTGAAGAAGACAAGGTACCTCTTCTCTTGTGCGTACCTTACCTAGGTAGGTACTTCCATTCCATGTCTCCTGTTCCTACCTGATCGTTTCGTTTGGGCGCTGGCATCCATAGGTACATCTATCTCCGCATATATGCCCACCATCACGGAGCATAATCACATCTCGACTTGCATCGTACCGGCCAAACGCGCCTTCTGGTTCCAACGGAATTATACCCTGAAGCCCATAAAACCACAGCAGCCTACCGGCCAATCTCCTCGTGCCTGTCTGCCTGCACATATGCTTATTCTTCCCGCTTGGACTTGGAACGATGGTTCAATCTAGAGCGCAAAGCATGTTCCGTGCCTTCTCTCACCTGACGACCCATGCCAGCAGGAGCAGCACACATATCACCTACATCCACATATGCACCACACAAATACCACAACGCACCACCCGGACGAGGCCAGTAGACGGACGCGTGGAGACACGGGGCGGGGCCGTTGATGTACCCCCGCCACCTCTTCTGCAGACATGAACCTGGTCGTCCAGGGATTCAAGGACCCAATCCCTAGCTCACCGCTCTCGCTGTTGGCTCGTCGATCGCCATCCGCCTGTCATACAGTCATACTGAGTATCTGTCGTCGAGCTCCTTGGACACTACGGATACAGAGTATGGATTTCAGACACGAGGGCTCTCGTCCTTGGCCCGTTTGCTCAGCGCCTAACAACTTACTTCCCTCGTTCTGCAAAAGCTTCCACCCCATCTCCGCCGCCGCTGAGGAAACAAACAATACCAATACCATTTTGGTGGGGAAGCTGCAGGGAGCTCCAGCACTTTAATCTGGACAAACGAGGTGCGAGAATACCTCATGTACGCCATCAGGGGGGGTCTTTGTGTGTCGCTTGCAGCTTGACGATTCGGGGTGGCTGGCTGACAACTAGTGTAGTCAACAACCCATTGGAAATAGGGGGACTGACTTCCTGACTAATTCAGCTCGACCAAACCACCGCTGATGGCCGCCGCCTTAGTGCTGGCGCGACGTCAGTTTCGAGGAAGCCAAGAGGTCACGGGCTTTTACAGTCGTGGGCTGTCTCAAATATGGACTGCCGCTGCTACCGAGCTACCGCCCTTCATCATTCAAATACTACGTAAGTGAGTGCAAGTTAGGACATGCCGGCAGCCTTCTTCTCTCTCGCATCGGCAACCAAACAAAACAGGGGGCTGGGCGAGGCCCCTCTGCCCAAGAGACACGACATGGCGTTGCGTCCACTCGTGTACCTGAGAAATGATATTAAGCCCACTTATGGGCACAGGATACGCCCAGACTCCGCTGCTCGACCATGACAACCGGGGCCTAGGTTGTTGACAGCTGCCTGCCGTAGCTGTCTATTGTGTATTGTGTGTGTCGTCGGTACGCTCAGTACTCCCCATCGAATCTCAATGGCCTCCGAACTAGTCGGGCACCAATGCGACGTACCGGACGAGGCTCGAGCTCTTCTCCTCAGAACCCACATCAAAGATGGCGCAGGCCCGTCATTGTGCAGATTTTGATTGCTTTTTCTAAGCCTCAGCATCCGAGACCTGGCATGGTTACGCAAGAACGGGCTCTACTGAGTACGTCTTCAAGGCGGTCCCTCTTAAGGTTGCACCGAAGGGCTCTACTAAGGAGAATGTAGCCCCCGGGGTGGGTGGTCGCAAGGGGTCTGCAGGGGCTACGCAGTACTCGACTCTTCCACGTGCAGAACGACTGAAACATACGCCATCGCAGCATGCAACCCGATCTCACTGTGGCGCTCTCGCTTCCTGCACTCGGTCCGTTGGGGTGTTATCGGTGTCAGACACCGGCTCCTTTGGTCTGTTGATGTGATGCTGAATCCGACGCGATGTCGACTTTCCTGCTGGACTAAACTACGTCGCAATCGTATGTCTCTTGCGCTCATCATAAGAGAGGAGATGCTAATTACGCAGATCCTCCTTAACCCTAGGGCATGATACAGGGGTTCTGGAGCAAACCTTGGTGAGGTGCAACCCGATCAGCCAGGAACGGCTTGGACAGGAAACGCAACGCCCATGGTCGTAAACACCAAGTTTACTGCTCCAACGGCCAGGGTCCGAGACGCACAAGCCATCCAATGAGATGTGACGAAAATCCTACAGTCGCAGAAACATAATGTCAACAGTAGCGCGCAGAAATGTCGATACGTCACTCTTTCTGTCGAATACAATATGCACCTCGAAAAAAAACTTTGAGACCGGGATGACTTGAGCAGAGGTGCAGAGGTCATGGTCCTAGTCGCAGGTGCATCTGACTTACTCTGTATAGCAGAAAAATTATGCTGCTAGACCGAAGTTTATTTTGCAGCGCAAGCACAGATCGTCTGAACGAAGATGCTGGCCTCACGTACCCATAAGCCCGAAGGTCGTTCCGTGTCTCTCTTTAAGAGCTAAGGAAAACAACCATGGACCTCTTGAAACCCGGCAGATAATCATCAGACGCAATTCAGAGACACAGCAGTCCATGCTGAGACTGAACTTCCCAAGATGGTGCTTTCCCCCCTTTGACATGCTTGAAAAAATGCCACCTCATCTCAGCCTGTCGAAGCGCGCACGGATGGTCCAACTTCCAAAACTAAACACCAAACCAGGAAAACCGTCTCATCTGCAACACCCGGCCCAAGGCTTGTCAGCAACGGGAATAACGGATGAGCCGACCATCATACATAGTACTGTGGAGTTCAGCTCGAGTCTCTCTGACGTCGTCGAAGCATTGTTTCCTCGCCGCAAGCACGAATGTCCGCAGTCGCACGGGCTCAGCATTTGCGACGGTTACTTACCTGCGTGCCAATAGGATGAACTGAGGCCTTCCTCCCCCTCGCGGACTCTTACTCGCAGATGGAAGATCGGACACTTGGCGCCACACTTGGGTCAGCATCCCCGGCCATGCTTTGCAGCCACGGGGCCCGGGCCCTCGACCGGCACGCCATCGCCGGAGCGGAATCTAGAAATACTCCGGGGATGGTTCCTGGGATTATCGGATGTCCGTTGATAACTTGGCAACTATATACCAGGAGCGGGCGCTTTGGCTCGAGGGGGAGCGTACCAGGAAGAATATCAACGGGTGCCCCGGTGCGCGAAACGAACCAGCAAAGCGCGCGGTTCATGGTTTGCGATTGATGCTCGTGTTGCCGAAGTGCCTTCCTGTATAGTCAGCATAACCAGGCTTGCACCCGCCCCAGCTTACCATGGCGATCCTCTACGTGGATCGGCTAATGCGGCTCATGAAGAAAAAAGGTTCGGCTTAGGATCCTGGATCCCGGCATGGCCGTGGGGCCAACCCGGGCATTGTTTTGGTTCCGGGTCGACATTGCTTCATTACTATGTGGGAGAAAATCTGCCGCCTTATGCCAAGTCTACCAGACCTCGCACCGGTGATCAAATGTCCAGACCCGAGCACAAAACCTCGAAAACCATATCTACCTGGGAAGTTCGGCTCACTGGAGGGACGCCCCGGCAACTTTATCAGTATGCACTACTTCGACGAATCTAAAGTGTCTCGATGGTTCCAGAGCTAATTGCTTCATTATTGTTGCCACCAGTCCTTCAGCACTGGTAGACAGTGATCTTTGAACCAGAAGAGCCTTTCTTTCAGGACTGTCTATTGAGGACAATCCTCCTAGTTATGAATGTAGTTCCTAGAGTGGCGCCTCCTTCCATGCCCCTATATTCCTCCTCCCTGAATAATACGCCGGAATCAAAGACCAATAAGCAGTTTGTTAAATTGGTGCGCAACTCGCACGTGAAGATGCCCAAATCTTTCAATGATATATACCGATCGGTGCTACCTGCCATGAATAACATCACGGTCATTACCCCCTTAACAACCTCTTGGCCTTCCTGTTCCTTTCTTCCTGCTCGTGGAGCAGCCATGCCAGAATATCCTCGGACATGCGGTCCTTGGCTGCCTTCTTCGTCAGGACCTTGTTGACGGTACCCAGGTCTTCTGGCACGCGTAAGTCGTTGCCAAAGTCCGCGCGGCCGTTCCAGAAGTCGCCCCCAGGCACCGTCGTGTCTTCGGTGAGCTTGTAATGGGGCACCGGGTATTTGAGGCGGCTGCAGAGCTCGCGGACCCTCTGGGTCGCCGAGAGTCCTGAGGGGTTGGAGGTCACCGGCGGGGGTATGGCAATGGGGACGCCGGCTGAGGGGGTGCTTGCGGAGGATGTTCTCGTGGACGAGGAGGCTGAGGTGGACGCCGATGCTGGTTCTTTGGCGGGAGATGATCTTCTTGCGACGTCGGGCGCGCCGGTAGCGCCATCGTTGCTGTCGGGGGAGGGAAGATGCGAGGGGGGGGAGGCTCTCGCGTGCTGGTTGTCCAGCCTCTTTCTCGCCGCTGCAGTCGAGAAGCCGTCGACCCCGATGATGGGCGAGCTGGGCAGCGACCTCTTGGCAGGGAGGACGGACGCCGACGGGGAAGCGAAAGCGCCGGCGGGCGAGGGGGCCGGTGCAAAGGCCTTGGGCAGCTTCGGTAGATCGCCCGAGGGGAGCATATGGCCGTTGTCGATGAGCCACTTGCAGGCCGCCCTGGCGGCGTACTGCTTCGCGTCCTGCTTCCGCGGGAAGTCCGGGACGATCGCATCGGCGGCGGCGTCCACGCCGTATCCCGGTCGGGGAAAGACGTCGCCGGTGCTGGTGAACGTCGCCGTGCACGCCCAGCGCAGCTCCGGGGCCTTCCCGAGGCGCGGGTGCTCGCGGGGCGCGTCTTTGAATGTGATCTTTTGGCCCCTAACCTGCTGGAAATCTGCAACCGAGCCCCCCCCCCTTCCGTGTCAGTTGAAGGTCCGTTTAGTTACAATAATATGTGGAGAAGGTGTTATCCCGATACGTACGGTTCAGTAGACCAAGCCAATTTTCACCGCCGAGATCCGGGTCCAATCGCGGAGCCGGGCGGAGGAGCACGGCGATGGCCTCAACCTCCGTCTCACTCAGCGGAGCAGGGCGGCCGTTTTCGGCCTCGAACCGTTCTTTTTCTGCAATGTACGACTTGAGGGCTGCCCAGTTTACGCCCTGGGCAGGTGCGCCGGTAAGCGACGAGGCTGACATGGCGGCCGATCAGGCTGCCTCCGTTCGATCGGAGGGGCGACGTGAGAGAAGTGTCAGTTGCTACGTAGCGGGGTGCGCCGGCGTGTGGGGAACATCCATATAAACCCGGGGAGGCCAAGTATGGTAAAAGCAAGGCGAAAGAAGTGCAGGCTGTTCTTGACACGGAGAAGTGCGAATGCTTGTGGGGTTGCTTCGCCTCAAACCGCCTCGTTGGCTGAGGCCCATGCGGGAGGCCGCGGGCTCTGCGTTCGGGTGACGTCTTCGCGTGTTTATCGTTTGGAGATACTGATGGAAGTTGGAGCTAATGATTTGCTGGATGGTAATTGATGGAGTGCCTGACTCCTTTTCAGGCTGGTTGGTGGAGGTTGCTTTAAGTTTGAGAATGGAAAAAGAGTGGCTGTCACTACCCATCTAGGTACCTAAACCCAGCTAGGTAGGCTGATGCTCACATCGGATGACATGCACCCTTGGCATCCTGCGAGGAGAGGTGCCGTCGAGATGCCTGCAGAACGGTTCTCCGGGACAAATCATCATCGACTGTTGTTCCATTGACGGCGATCCCAGAATAACTTTCTTTAGAGGGTATACAAATGGCAACCGAAACGCTCAACACCATGCCCATGCTCCCCCCCCCCCCCCCCCCCTTTCCTCTTGCTCTCTGCAGGCTGTTTCCTTCGCATTTCGCAGTTTCACTCGAAGAAGCCTGTGCCGTCGTCCTCCTCCTCGTCCGCCTTCGTCGGGGCCTTCCGCTCCTGCGCCCTGCGCTCCCTCCTGTTCATCGGCCGCTTGGGGTCCTTCGCCTTCGCATCGCTCCATGTCTTCTTCGACCGCGCCAACCACGGATCCTCCTCCCTCACCCGCGCCGGCCGCTGCTTCCGCTGTGGCAGGGGCTGCCTCTGGTGCGGGGCCGCGTCGGTCGCCGACTTGCGGTCGCGCAGCCTGTACAGCGCCGCCTCGCCCTCCGGCAGTATCTTCTCGACGGTGGCCCACATCTTTGGCCGCTCGGCGTGGAGGGCCCGCAGGGCTTTGGGCTGCTTGAACGGCTTCGCGTCGGCCTCGGGTTTGTCCTCGTCCCCGCCCTCCTGCGCCTGTTCTCCGTCCTCGCCCTTCTTGTCCTTGTTGGGATACAGGCTCTCGTAGCGCTCCATCAGGGGGAAGAAACGGGCGTAGGCGACGTCGACCTCAGCCACGTGGGCCTCGGCCTCGAGGTGCTTCTTCTCTTCGGGGTCTTCGGTCTGCTGGAGCTTCTTGCGGAGCTGCTTGAGGAGTCTCTCTGCCTTTTTCCGTTCTAAATGCATCGTAAGTCAGTCAGCCGAACGCATCCCGGAAACCCACATACGCACGCGACGCGGCGTGATTTTGGGGTGGGGGGTTAAGAGTTCACGTACCGAAGAACCGAACCATGTGGTACTTCTGGATCATGTGGCTCCGCCTCTTTCTGAAGTCGTGCTCCTCGACCTTCTCCTGCAACGCCTCGAGCTCCTGCTCCAGCTCATTGCGTTTCGTGGCGGGCAGCTCCTTGCCGCTTTGTAGTAGTCTCCGGATGGCTCTCGCGCGGGTCTTGTTCCAACTGATTGTGCCCTCCTTTGCCTTGTGCTTCTTCCGGGTGGCCTTAAACCTCTTGTAGCCGTGTTGACCGTTTTCCGAGCCCGGGGAGTTGCTGCGTTGATCATCCGGCTGCACGCCTTCTGAGTCCAAGTCGGAGTGCCCTCGTTTCGTGCCCATTGCTTTTGCGATTGTGGTCTGACCGGGACTGTGTTCTGATTGGGGATGTGGACGTTTATGGGGATGGTTTGGGTGTACGAAAGGGAAGCCGTTGATGGTTTCGCGGGTTCTACATTTCAAAAATTTGGATCGTTATCGGCGGCCTGGAGGGTGCCGACCCCACCCGGATATGCTTATCTTTCCATTTAGGGACTAGCTCTAAGGATGACCCACCTGGGCCAATGACAGGTCCCAATTACAACGCTCACTGAACTGATCGCGAAGCTATTCCGCCCAAGCTTCAGTGATTTGAGGTACCCGACTGACACCTGCGAGCACTCGCGCCGACCTCCCCTTCAAATATCTCTGGACGCCACTAATTTCGGCATTTTGGGGACGAATTCTGTATACAGACTGTCTTGGGCTTGCACCACACTCGGCTGATCTCCTCTCACTTGGTCTCTGCCACCAAGCGCAGCTCATCCACTCAACTCAGGTACCTCGAAGCAGTCGAGCACCATTTCAAACTCGAGCCATTAGCGCCTACTCTCGCTACGATTCGAATCACCGCAACGACCAGTCACGAGACATATCCAGAGTTCAGGCGCGCGCGGCCGCCATGGACCGCCCGGAGCCTGGACTGATCAAGTGGTCGCAGATTCCTGGCTACGACAGCTTCATCCACATCAACCTCCAGCATCGCGTCGTGCAGCTGTATGAGCCCAACGGACTCGCACAAAGAAGCCGGTTTGATTATACGAGGCTCTCGAAACATGATGACTTCCCCACACTCACCACGTACGACTGGTCGCCGACGGTGCCTGGCCTGCTGGCCGTTGGCACCCAGACTGGCGTCGTCAACCTTCTGAGGATGGACGATAATTCCAACGCCTATATCGAGCTGAACCTTAAGATGACGAGAACGTGTCAGGCGGTGTCATTCAGCACCGAAGGCCTCCTCGCGGTCGGCTTGGACCGAGTGCGGATGGACCAGTGCCTCCACATATGGGACGTCAACCGGCTGTCGACCATGAACAAGACTGCCAAGGGTTTCCCGAAAGACCTGCACGCCTTCGCGGATCCTGCCTACCGTTTGGAGCCTAGTGTGTCAGTGTCGAGCGTCAAGTTCTTCGAGGACAACCCAAAAACCCTGGTGGCTGGGATCAAGGCCCAAGGCCTGCGCATCCATGATTTACGAGGTAGTTGTCCATGGCCCACTTCAACGTAAAGAGCGACTAACACGTTGCGTAACGTAGAACCCAGCAGTGTTGTCTGCACGTTCCAGACCAAATGCAACAACAACCTGGCCATCGACTACGCTGACCAGAACTACTTCGCGTCTTCCGCGCTGGACCAGCCTGGTATTATGATCTGGGACAGACGCGCGACATCCCGGCCAGTCGCTTCGCCGTCTTACCTGGGCGCGATGGAAGAAGACGACCTCCCGTGGGGCGGTGCCCTGAGGCTCGACCGGGTGGTTGAGATGGACGATGACCCGTCCCTGAGCGAAAGCAAGCACTCCATCGTCCGCTCCCTGCGCTACTGCCGGGATCGTCGGGGGCTTCTGGCCGTGCTGTCTCGTTCAGGTCAGCTGAAGGTTTTGGAGACGAACAAGGAGATCACGCCTCGCGATATGTCTCTGGAGGGCAGCCCGGAGCTTCTGGAAGTGCACAAATCCCACGACATGGATGTCCAATACCGCGACAGCGGCCGGAAGAACGATCGGATTGTGTCTTTTGACTGGGTGACACTGGACTCGTCTGTGCTGCAACCTCGCCTTTTGGTCCTACGCGCCAACGGGATCTTTGAGATTCTCGAGCAACCATCGTATACCTCCGATTACCTGTACAAGATTACGCCGTGGCAGCCGCCCCATCGAGGGCTGGAAGGTATGTTGGGTAGCTCACCTATCGGACCGACCGAATCCTGACGTCATGTAGAGGGAGCTGCGTACCATAGCATCATGGAGTTCGAGCCATCGCAGGCCTCCGATATGCTCGGTCCGTTGTTTGTCGAGGAAGCGCTTTCGGACATTCCCATATTTGGCCCCAACAAAGCCGACGTTCAGTCCATCGTGGACACGACATTGCAGTCCAAGTTTTCGGCCGCCGAACTCAGCAGCAGGCTGGTTGGTAACATGGGCAAGGCCACTCAGGCACTCGACAAGTCCAAGTCAACGGCAGAGAGAATGCGGGCTCTGAGGTCGGAGCTTAAGGAAAGGGCCAAGGACTCGGAGACTAACGGGACCGAGAGCTCGATCATCATGGAGGAGTCGATCAGCTCACTTGCCCAGTTGTCCATCTCTCGGGAAGGGCCGGTGTCTTGTCGTCATATGCACGAATCACTGCTTTCTCTACCACTAAAAGCGCCAGACTTGTCGACAGAGGCCCAGTGCCTTCTCGATCACGTTATGCTTCTCCGCGCCAAAGAGAAGTACCTTCTTGACTGCAATGTCAACCGCACAGTGGTATCGGATGACCCGTGGTTGCGCTATGTGTGGGACTGGGTTGCTGGTAAGTGTCACGGACAATTTGTTGTTATAGTCGCTAATGAAATGCAGATGCGGAAGATGCGGCGTTAGACGGAGGCATGAAGCTGTCACCACTCGATCTCAGCTACATGGGGGTCTGCACCATTTGGACCGATGACCTGGGTATGTAGAGCGTGGTTTTTTTTTTTTTTTTTTTTCAACTCCGGAATGTTACTGACACGACTGCAGGTCGGAAGCCCTCTACAAGACTTCCGGAGGCGTCGCCCATCCCAGAGACAACCTTGTGGGAAAAGTGCATCGGGAGCATCTGCAAAAAGCGGCGATTGCCAAAGTACGAAGGTATACAGACCAGAAAACCATTTCACAGGCAACTGTGCCTAGACATTTGCGGTTGGGGAGACACTGCGGCACACGAAGCCAGGGGGGCAGCGGCGCATGATCCGAGTCAAGATTACCCAACGACGGCGCACACAATGGCGGCAGCCCGAGCTGTCTTCAAGGGCGACACGCAAGAAGCAATCCAGATCCTCAAGACGGCGAGCGTCACCCACCCAGAGCTGCTGTTCGTCTCGCTGGCGTTGCAACTCATCGGACGGAGCGAAGATCACCTTAGCAAGGAGCAGCTCGATTTCGACGAAGCGGTGGCGTCGAAAACTGACCCGTATCTCAGGGCGATGTCGTCGTTGATCGCCACGGGCGACTGGTCTGCCATCGCCAACCAAGATTCGTTGCCCCTGTCGGATCGGGTTTACGTTGCAGTTCGAAATTTTGACGACGAGCAGCTCACTAAGTGGCTCCACAAGCAGGTCGCAATGGCAGTAAAGACTGGAGACATTGAGGGCATCGTTCTCACGGGAATCACAGACAGGCTAGTAGACATCTTTGCCAGATACGTTGAGAAGTTCAACGACTTCCAGACGGCGGCGTTAGTCACATCGATATGCGCGCCACGTTACATTGACGATTACCGGTGCCTGGCGTGGAGGAACGCGTACAGGTCGTATCTGCAACGGCACAAGGCATTCCTCCAAAGAACCAAGTTCGAGGTGGAGAGCACGAAGAAAAGCAAGCGCGAGGAGCGCGGGCGTCCCACGATCAAGCCGCCGTCTCGCCAAATCGCGCTGCGGTGCGTGTATTGCGACGCTGAGACGACGCTCGCTGGGCAAGGCGGGGCCGGGTCAGGGCCGCCGCCTGGGGGGCCCGATTCGAGAAATCCCCTGATGGCGACGAGCATCAACGCGGGCATCAGCTGCCCGAACTGCGGCCGCCACCTGCCGCGGTGTGTGGTTTGCCTGGAGGTGGTGGGGGTTCCCAGGTCTGACCGGCCTGAGGTCAACGGCGAGCCGGAGGTGTGGATGGCGGCCAACTTCCCAACATTTTGTCTGAAGTGCGAACATGTACTGCATCTCGACCATGCGAGGCAGTGGTTCACAAGGCACGTCGAGTGCCCGGTCCCCGAGTGCCGGTGTCGATGCAATTTCAGGGCGAACCCGGAACTTAACTATCACTAATCACGGGGCGAGAGACAACGGGCAGGGATGCAACAGGGAGGGCATGGTACAAGGGGGCTGGTCCGGCCTCGGCCGCAGTGTTTCGTAGACTGACGGGCGCAGGCGTTATATGTCAAAGTGAGCTGTCGGGTTTTTTTTCGGGGAGGGGAAGGGTTTTTTGTTTCTTTTTTTTCCTTCTTCACTTGCTTTTCTGGTAGTCGTGCCGGAAGACGTATGGCACGACTATGGTTCTGCAGCCGCTTGCTATCTGCAAGGCTCACCAGATGTAGGGGAGGGTGTCACGGAGAATTCGAACCCTATCGTCAGTCAAGTCGGGTTGCATATCGTCCCGTAATGACTTGTACCCTCCGAGTACCGTCTCCCCTGGCCGTGGCCCTGACGCCAAAGAAAGGTCTAATATTAAGTGAGCCATATTGCCGCTAAATCCCTCGAGGATATGGGTGCAAGATTGGGCGGCGGCGGCGACTCGGTGAGGGATGGACATGTCACATTCGGAGCCGAGCTGCAGCTTGATCGATCACCTGCGCATCTCCCCGGTTGACCGGCGGGTGGGATGCTACCTTACGTTGCCGGATGCTGCCCGTTGCAGTGTTCCGGTCAATGACCTGGTCCACACCACAAAGCATTCAAGGCATGGTTCGGTACGTGGGTGGCATGTGCTGGCCACCCATTCCCTTGAGGCTTTCGCAACACTAGTGTCTGTGTGTGTGTGTGTGTGTGTGTGTGTGTGTGTGTGTGTGTGTGTGTGTGTGTGTGTGTGTACTGCGGTTAGGCATGTCAGAGTAGGGGAGGGGAATAATGAGATGTGAGATGTGAGCTTTGGATGATGATGGCGGTTGACAGGGGGGGGTATACTGTGTACATGGCCACACATACTCCAAAGGGTGTTCCGAAGCCCGCGCGCTATGCCATAAGGTGCTGAAGGATGTGGACCGACTCGGGTTTAGTGATTGCATTGCTGTAAATCCATCCATCCATACCCAGCTACCTTCCTAGGTATATGCAGGTCGGTGTCTGTAGCGTGCAAATCAATCACGGTGCGCAAGAGTAACCGTGAGCGCTTACCCCGGTCGAGTATCCCCGAGGTCCCTACGAATACCCCCCGTTTAACTGCTCCTTCCCCCTCTAGTGGGGGAAGGGTTTTTTTTTTTTTTTTTTTTTGCCAGTCTTGCCTGCCCCCGGCTGCCCTCGGCTTGCCGCCCGCGGTCGGCTTGCTGGGTTCTTTTGGCAGGCAGGCAGGTCACTGCGGCCGTCTTATTTGCCTCGGCAGGCTCGTACAGGGTTGATAGCGTTGGTTTGAGGGAACACAGCACACGGGGAACTGGCCCGGGCTCTTGCTCGACACTCTTAGTTGAACGACATCTTCAACCAACCTAACCTCTTCGCCAGGGGGGGGGGTGTCAGTCCCGTCCTCCTACACTGTTTCCATGGATGGTTGCCGTTCCTTTGCCTGCAGCATCCACGTATCCTCGTCCTGCTTCCACACCCGATCCAACCGAGCCAACTTCTTTCTCTCCATCACATCCCGCCCCAATTTACAGATACTGGCTTGATCACCACCGCCACACCACCGAGCTTTGTTTGGCCTTGCCTCACCTTGCCTTACTATAGCCGGCCTTCGCGCCTCGTCTCACGGTACTCACTTTATCCCGGAACCGACACGCATCCCATTCGACTCGAGTCTGAACACGACAGCGCCCGACCCATCCTTTTTTTCTTCTTGCTGTTCCGTCCTGGTTCCGTGGCCGCTCCTACCTCCATTTCCTGCCAGGGTTGCGACGCGCCGCCCGTCACAAACATGTCATTGCAGGTAATTTATGTCGCCCGCCATGGTGTAAGTCCCCATCCTCCAATGCTCCATTCCGTCTTGTCACATCCGGCTTCATCTCCGAGACGGGGACCGAGACGGACGTTTCCGACACCAATGAGGACGAGGGTGGGATCCAACAGACGAGAATCCTGTGCAAAGTTCCTCCCTCCCACGGAGGCCAAGCCCGCTCGCTTGGGAAAACAAGGCCCCCTCCTCGACTTCTCGATAGTGGGCCGGCGAGCAAGGGCTAGCGCTGCACCGTCGACGTTGGAGGCATTCTTTTGTTGGTCTGATGAAGAAGACTGACGATGGCCTTGGCGCCCCTTACTCAGTTCAGGTCCAACTGGCTTGTCGACCCGTCCACGGGCAGCTACACGGCGTCCATCCCCTCCCCGACAGGAATCCCTGCCGACCCGGAACTGACAGCACACGGCGTCGACCAAGCCAAGGAGCTGGGCGCCCACCTGATGACCGTCGAGCCTTCAATCGAGGCCGTCTACTCCAGCCCCTACTACCGCTGCCTGCAAACCATCACGCCTTTCGTCGCCCTCAAGCAGGAACGCCTCAACCGCCTCGCGGGACAGGACGTCGGCGCCAACGACGCCGAGGCTGTCACCATCCGCCCCGAGCATGGACTCAGTGAGTGGTATGGTGCTGCACCCTTTGAGCATCCGACCCCGGCCTCGTCCAACGTGCTGAAGTCCATGTTTCCTCACCTCGATACCACGTACCAGAGTGCAGTCTTTCCTGCCCGCAACGGCGAGACCATCGCTCAATTGCATGACCGTATTGCGGCCGCAGTCCAGGCCATCATTGAGCAATGCGACGCCGAGGGCAAGCGCGCCGTCGTCTTGTGCTCGCACGCTGCCTCCATCATTGCCCTCGGACGAGTGCTTACCGGCGTCATGCCCGACAGCGTCGATGTGGAGGACTTCCGAGCCTTTACCTGCGGCTTGAGCGTGTACCGGAGGAGATCGCATTCTTCTTCGGCACAGACTTCAGGAATCCAAGGTAGGATGCGAATCCTTACGTCATCGGCTTACTCTGCGGGCCTCAGATTGACTGACAACGGGGACCAACAGGGCCGGATCCGGACACCAGCTCATGGAAAAACGGTCGAGGAGTTGGAGGTGGGTGGATTTGCGAGCTCAACAGTGACTGCAGCTTCTTGAGCGGAGGAGAAGAGAGGGGATGGTAAGATTGAATTCCCGCCTCCCACCCGCGCGCGCACCCGCACACTGATTTCACCAATAACGCCCCCCAGCCAAGCCCTTCCTCACCCTTGCTGCCACCATTGCAATGCGGAACACACAAGGCCGCTGGGGAGGGGCTGCCCACCCCCCCCCCCCCTTTGTTCCTTCTTCTTTGCCCGCTCGCACCGCCGCCGCCCGAGAGGGTCGAGACGCTGTGCTGTGTTTGGATGGAAGCTGACACACCAAACCATATATAGGAGGTTCTCGGGAGATGAGTCCTTTTCCACGCCCGAAAACTCGTCGCAGGCGGCCGACGCTGGAGTAGCACTCGGTGTGGTGGTGGAAGGAAAAGTGAAACCCGACAAGGTGTCTTCTTCTCCAAGAGCTGCAGGTCATTATCGTCTCTAGGAAAGCGGATTTATTGATCGGGTGGCGACGTCCTTCGTCATTTGCATTTGCTTTTTCCCTCTCCATTCTCCCGAGGCCAATTCCTCGACCTCAGCTCAAAGGGTCAAAATGGGTCGAGGGGGCCTTTTGGGGGCTGCGACAAGTCCTGCTTCTCCGACCTGGCCAGAGACTGATCCGCACCACCCGTATCATTGCGGCCGATACACGATGACAGCTAATGCCGGATAGACTTGTCTAGCTGCTGCGGGATGCATCATTTGCATATCTGTGGCGTAGCCTTGGTAGCATAGAATCTGCGAGCCAGTTTACCACAGCGGCTAGCCCCGAATCCCTGACAGAAGAACCCCTGTCGTTTTCATCCCACATCTGCCACACCATTTCATCGCTCCCATCATTCAACCTCAACTGCTCAACCTCCATTGACTGACTGTCATCCGATATACTCTGGATATGCGCCCGAAGACTGGGATTGAAACAGTACCTTCGCGTCTCCGCCATCCGAACTTTCCCCAGCCAGATTGGCTCGTTGAGCTGAAGAACCTAATCTCATAAAGGCAGTCTCTAGCGTTCAATGTCTATCCTGCGTCATAAGCACATGCAAGACGATTGGCGTGTTTGTTGTACCTTGAGTCTCGCCCGCTGCCGTGTCCTAGCTGGCTCGATCCCTTGACGGCTTGGATCTCGGGAGGGCTCTGCGATGGGGCTCGCTGACGAAACCTCGACCATCGGCTGGGTTTTGATCATAGCGCAGATCCGTCCTTTTTTTTTTCTTTTTTTTTTTCCCTCCCCCCTTGCACCCGCTGTCACCTCCGCAGCCCCGACTGTCGGCGGGACCATGCCTGCCCCCCTCAGGGAGTGGATATTCGCATACAGGACAATGGCCAACAACGGAATGAAGGGTTGGATTTGGTATTACGCCTTGCTGAAGAAGACAGCCTTTGCATGCCTATGCCGTGGATGTGCCCGCAAAGCAATCTATCTCTCCCAGAGTGGGAAACCGAGTCATGACTGCGACCGCGCTTTGATGAAGACGACAACAACGACTGGCAGGCGGGCTCATTTGATTGCCTGCCGGTTTCAACCTTGATCCATCGCTTTGCTTTGGACGAGACTCATCCCCGAAGATTTGATCTAGCAGCAACGCGGGGTTCGATCGGGGGCGATGCATCTTCCGAACCGGCCAGCTGGTGTCTTTCCCGAGACCCTAGCATCGTCTTCGGATACCTGTCTCGATGCCGGCCTCCCTAGCGGTGTAGGCTCGCATTGCCTGATTCAGCCGTTCGACGAAGAGCGTTCCTGTCGAACCGTGAGATTTACACGGGGCGTGCTACCAGTGGCCACGCTATATTCCGTCTCGCAATTACGCAACATGGTCGATTCGCCAAGCTGCAAGTCTGTGGCAGCTCATGATGATCCTACATAGGTCAAAAGAGCGGTGGACCAAGGCAGTCACGCGTCGGAAGGAGATGGAGGGGGTTGGGAAGGGCTCACCGTCCTTCTTATGAGAGGCTCTGCCATGGGACAGGCCTCGAGCGATGGCAGCCTTTGACTAACGCGCATGTGCTTTCACCCAGCTGCAGAAGACGGGCGATTGCGGAGCGCGGGCCTGTGACACGTCTGGCAGTCGATGACATACAGACTCCAATGCACGACATGGCGGGAGGCGATGGCAAACTATGGACTCCTTCTTAATCGGGCGGCATGCCTTAGTCTATCATGGCCCTAACCCGGCTGAGGAGCCTATCGGTTTCGTATCTTTGATGAGAGCGTTGGTCTTGCGAGATCCATGGCTAGGTTCCAAAAGAAAACGTAAGAAAAGTAACGACGACGGCTGGCCATACGTACGCAGGGCGTGATATTTGAATTGAAGTGGTATTGTTGCCCGCAACACAGGCCGCTCACTATGTAACGGGAGCATCTGCAGAGAGCAGGATTGGGCAACCCAGGAGGGCTCCCGGCCGACGCGAAGAAAGTCTGAAAGGCTCCTTGAGATAGCTCAGCTTCACCTTGGGCTTGTTTGTATGAAGCAAAAGGCGATGGCATCAGCAGACGACCTCGTGGGCTCACGTTCCGTCAACTTGGCGTCTCTGCCCGTTCTGGGCCGGCGAGTGGCGTCGAGGCATCCTGCGCGGGGGCGGGGGACCAACATTGCCAGATAAGCGGCAAGCACCCATTCAGTCCAGCGCCGACTAAAGATGGTGCTTATCGAAAGGACATGCAACAACAATGGCGTATGCGCGCGCGCGCGTGTGTCTGATGCGTTGGGCTGCTCGTGTTGCAGAAGGGGGAGCGAGACGATCAAGGCGGTCGATTCCAGAGTTTGTGAAAACAACAGCAACGCAACAATGTCGACGACAATGGCTGAGGGTGGTCTAAAGAGAACCAAGAATTTGCCGGGGTCTGAAATGGATAGTCTGGGGCTTCAAAGTTTTTCTACCCATGGCGACCGCTGCCTGGCTTGGCCGGAAGTTCGCGAGAGCGACAAAAGCCAAGTGGAAAAGAAACGCCCGTACTACATCGTGGCGAAACCCCCCTGCATCTCAAACTTGGTCAGCATCGTCGCGTGGGTTTGATAAAGGGAGGGAGATGGCTAATATTAACAGCGCGCTTGAATGAAAGTCTAGTGAAGAGTCAGTCCAGCCAAGACGAGACAGGGAAGGCGAGCACCCTCTGGCTGCGGAATAAGAAACATGGGGTGCTCGTTGGTTGGCCAGACGCTGAATATGGCTGGTAACGGGCTCACAGACGAATGGCCAGGGCAGGCCAGGCCAGGGCAGGGGGCAGGCCGCATGCTAACACAAAGTCGATTGACCGTTATGGCATTGTGCTGGACATGGGCTTTTACCTAGTCTGGTCCGGATCGCAGTGGCTTTTCTCCACCTGGAAGGCTTTTGAGACCGACAACCTCCTCGCCTGTCGCCGTCTTTTTACACCGGGTAGTCAGCGAAATCTGCGGCGGCGGCGATGTGTTCCTTATTCCTCCCCTCTCGGACCATGGATGAAGATCTAGATGGGCTCATCTGAGCCACGCCCACTTGTGCATGCTATTGATACCGACACACCTCCCCCGGTGCGTTCTCTCACACCTACCCTGGTCAATACCAACCTGACCGTACCCAATCTTGCCAACTTCCTGACTCTCACTCACCCTCTCTCTCTTGAGCCAGGCTTTGGCAACCCTCTTCAGTCGGTCCCCGCAAGCCCGCAAGCGGAGTGAACGGGTGGGCGGTCGAGACTACCTATCTACCTAGACACCACGGCGGCCCCACAAACCGTCTTCCCTGACCCTAGACGACGGCGGTAAGGCGGCTGCACTCAACGACTACCGCGTGGCCGTCCACTGGCGGCCTTCCATCGAACCCTCTCCTCTCCCCCCCCTCTCACCAGCGGGTACCGATGTCTGTCGCTCCTAAATCAAAAATGCATCTCAGACAACAAGCTGAGATGCTACGAGGGACATTTCCTGCGAGATTCGGGGGCGGGTACATGTGTGTCTGTGTGAGTGGGGGGCAGGCGGCCAGTAAAGATGCCTGTCCTGCCCGTTCTGCACCAGAGAATCACACCGACCTTGACTTAACATTATGTAGTGTTGCTGCCGAGGCAGTTTACCATGCCGCAAACACACGAGAGAAGACACGAAGGAATACGCGGGAGCGTCAGGACCTGGCATCGAGGTTACCAAACAGCGACGACAATGGCCATGCCATGTCGACGACAATCGGAGCAAACGCCAATGCTTGGGTTGTCCAAGGGGGAGCAACTGGGCCAGGGCAGCTATTATTATTACAGCTACCAGAATCTCGCAAAGAGAATGCTCCAACCGAGTCCTGCCTATCGTCTTCGAGTCAGTTTGGGGAGGGGCGGGGGGGGGGGAGGACTCATGAGGTGATCCAATCGCAGCCTCGTGTTAGTCCAACAGCAAATGAGGCTTCGGGTCACACAAAGCAAAGCGGACATGCCATGCCTGGCCGTGCCTTGCCCCCAAGTATGCCCAAGATCACAATCCCTCTTACACCCCACTTATGTCCAGACACATACGCACACTCTCTCGCTTTCTCGGTCTTGCAAAGCCCCTTGGCCGGGTGGGCATTGAGCGTGTGTGTACGGATACGTATGTATGTGTGTGTGGGTGGGTGGATGGGTGGGTGTGGGTATCCGTCTCCACCATGTATACCCACACCACCAGTGTCCCGATTGAGGTCGTTCGTCACTCGTCTCTGCTACGTCCGGAAGACAGTGGAACTCACAGCAAGGCCCCCGGGAGACTACGACCTCACGCACCAGTTGTGACGCGCAGCTACGATCTAAGACTAGCGCCTCTGGAGGAGAATATCGACTGTGCAGCATGTCCCGAATACTACTTGCACCCACCCACCATAATCACCTTCTCATTCTCACACTGACACCCATTGCACCCAGGGCCTGCCTGCACTACAGACCGAACTATCCCCTTCATTACTCTGTATGCACCGTCGTCTCGACCATTGGGCGACCTCATTTCGAAGGCCGGATAATCCAACTTGCTCGGCTCCCTCCCTTGCGAACTGGCGAGCTTCTCGACCCTGCCCGCCTGCGGGCGCCACACCTTCGATGCCTCGCGCCTCTCTGCCGTCTCAGAGCATCTCATCAGCCATCCGTCTTGCATGCCCGACCAATGCTTCGTCATTCCCAAACAGACCATGACCTTGTTTGCTGCATATCCCAATTCATTGGCGGTGGCGTGAGGTTGGTTGGCATCGAGGGCGTGTGTGTGTGAGAGTGCGTGTGTGGTTTTCCATGTATGGAAATAGCCACTTGCACAATTGGATGAAAAGAAGCGCACGCATAGGGTGAGAGAGAGAGAGAGAGAGAGCGCCCATCCTTCAAAGGTCTCTCCCCCATATGACGAACCAGGATCAGGGCCCTGGAGGAGGGGCACCCGGCGCCAGCCCATACTAGACAGATTGGGCGACCTGCAGGAGATACATGCCATGGATCTACACATTTGGCTGCGACTGCACATAGCAAGCCTTAGCACCGAAGAAAATAAGAAACGACCTCTCGCTGTCAGAATGCCACCAGGCGGAGCCTGATCTCCCTGGCCCTTACTTGGAGCTATAGTGTAGCCGCAAACCTAGCCTGCCTTTCTCTCACTCCCTCTCTCTCACTCTCTCACCCTCTCACTCCCTCACTCCCTCTCTCTCTCTCTCTCTCTCTCTCACTCTCACCCTCGATCACTCTCGAACACCCCCCCACCTCCTGGGCCACGACCAGGGTCCCGGCTCGTTGCTTTCCCGACTGGGTTGTACAACCAGCCAGGCCGTGAAAAGAGATATAACAGAGACAGAGATCCATCGCGGACGGGAGCTTAATAGTCAGGGTCTGACCCGTTGTCGATGACTCGTCTCGTATCTCTTCACTCCCCGATTAACATACACCTGTCTTCGCCCCTCCCGCAACAAAAACATCTGCCCTCTGCAACAGTTCTTCATCGATAGGAAAGAGATCTCGGCAGGTGTCCGGCATCATCTGTGCCCTCTTTCGGCTTGGAAGACGTTCCAATCTGGCCAAAACGTCTCTCACTCCTCGCTTCAGACCGTCCTCGACTTTCCACCTTGCCTACCTGCAACGCCAACATCAGACAACCGACATGTTCTTTAGCTTACAAGAACACCAACAGCACGGCATGGACCGCCTACCGCCACCCATGGGCTACAACCAGGCCCGCAACGACGAGGTGCCGAGAGTGCTTCCCAGCCTCTCGTCATTCACCTTTGACGACAGGATGGATGTGGACAGCCGCAGCAACAGCATCAGCAGCAACATCAACAACAACGACCGGAAGCCCGGCAAGCGTCACGATGTGGAGGTGGCAACAACACTCGCCTCCATGGCCTCCTTCAACATCAAGTCGCCGACACTCCCCTCACCCACCCAGAGCTTCACCTCGATCAGGTCAGACGGTAGGCCACATCTAACCAAGACCGTATTGGATGAAGAGCGACGCGAAGCTTACGACAGCGCCCCAGGCATGACGAGATCAACAAACTCCCAATACTCCTCGCCTGAACCCAGGTCACCAGACCTCTCATCCGTCAACACCCAGCTGTCCTTTTCCAAGGACGGCAGCGGCGGCAGCACAGCATCTGTCATTACGCTCCCGCGCCTGCGTGAGCTGGACCTCCGGCCCCTCGAGCCCGAGTTCATCCCCAGTCCGAGTTTCCTTCCTCCGTCCTCCTCCTCCTCCATCTCAGGGGCGACAGGGCCGCGGCGGAGCAGCCTGGAATCCATCAGCACCTCGTCCTTCACGGAGCCCAGGCTCGAACTCGCCTCCCCGCCGGCCTACCGAATCCCAATGCCCCCAATGGCGTACCCGGACGTCCCTTCCCCGACCCCTGGTGTCTCCCACCACCACCACCACCACCACCATCACCATTCCTCCTCTCGTCCTCACCACTCCCACTCTCTCACATCCCCCCGCCGCCTCCAGCACAGGCTGCCAGTGACGGCCCTCCGGACTCCCAACGGCGCCTGCAGCCCGTCCCGTCGGCCCCGCCGCTCCCCCACGGGGTCCCGGTGCAACGTGAAGTACACGATCCAGCAGGTCGACTTCATCGACTACTTCCGCGTCGACCACCACCTTTCCTGGAAGGAGGTCGAGGCCAAGTACGCCGCCGTGTTCCCCGAGGACGCCGCAAAGGGCCACAAGCGCGGCCCTCAGGGCCTGCAAGGCGTCTACTACCGCAAGAACAAGCAGATCCCCGTCACGGACCCCAACAACCTGCTCGTGTTCGACGAGGACGACAACCCCAAGACGTTCCAGTGCGACGTCCGCGAGCAGGGCAAGAAGATGAACAACTCGATCGGCCTGCTGGGCATGCACCCTGAGCGCGCAATCACCTACCCGTGGGTCTCGGAAGAGCACAAGAGGCAGTATGAGAAGCTTGGTGAGCCCCCCCTCCCTTTCCCCCCTATACACCTTCCCAGGGGACGAGCAATGGCTAACAGAGACGCCAGGCCGCGCAAGGCAAGCCCAGCTCGACGCCGCCGAGGCGCGGAAAAAGAGGAGACGGGCCATCCAGAACAGCCGTCTCTGAGATTCTCTCTCATCTTCCCCTTTTCTGTTTAAGCATCATGTCTTTCTTCTTTCTCTTCTTTTCCATGTCTCGGTTCACTTCTTCCCATGATATCCAAACTTACTCTTTCCCCCTCCGCCCCCCCTTTTTTTTCTCTTCTGAATTTGTCCTTTCTTTTTCTTCTTTTTTTTTCTTTTTTCTTTCTATGCGAGTTCTTTATACTTCGCTGGTCAGAGGGGAGTTATTCGGCCATACACATACTACATTTCAAAGGCCAACGGGGATTTACAGGGAGCTCCGGCTGGGGAGTGGGAAAAAAACTCGGGGATTACACAAGAAAAAAGAAAACCCACATCCCCATTAGCATTTGTCTAACGTGTAAATCACACAATCAAGAGAGAGCGCGCGCGAGAGAGAGAGAGAGAGAGAGAGAGAGAGAGAGAGAGAGAGAGAGAGAGAGAGAAGAACACCCCTACCCTGCAACAACACTTCCCATCAAAGCCCCCCCTTGCCCCAAAAAAGAAAAAAAAAAGGATGGAAGGTCAACCAAAAAGCATCACAGTGTGTGTGTTTCCGAGGAGCCGCCCCCCCCATCCGTGTACGATGTCCAAGAGACGAGAAAACGTTTGTTTCTCGCAGCGCCCGGGAGTCGCTTCTATTCGAAGGAGGGCAGGAGAACCTAGGCTGGCGAGCAAACAGAGGGCCCGGGTCCATGAGGGAGGGGACAAGCAAACAAGAGGGGGATGACCTCCAAGAATGGTCTTGTCTTCTTGGCCCCCTTCTCTTTCTCTCTCTCTCTGTCTGTCCGTGTTTCTCTTTTCTCTTTCGTCTTTCGTCACGGGGCTTCAATGTGTGCTCCTTTTTTCCCTTCCTTCTTTCTCTCTCTATCCCTTCTATCCCGTGAGGTCACACACTCCTGATGGGTTTGGGAAGGGGGTTCAGGGAGTTTTCGGGACACGCCGACGGGAAATAGACGCATTTACGAATTGGATTTCGATACGTTAGGGGGAGAAGGGAGGGGTGAGCATGGCAACCGGGCAATGTAGCAGCGTACACGGGGACAAATGCCAATGACGACAAGGAGTTGAAAACATTTATTTACTTTTATTTTTATTTTTTTTTACAGACCTCCTTCCCCCCTTTGCCCCCCTCCTACTAGGGACAAGGGAGGAGGGGTGGTCAGGAGGCAAATACCTACAAACGGGAAGGGGGGGAAAAACAACAACCACAAAAAAACACACGGGATACCAACGGCGCGTGGTGTGGGGATGGGATTT
The DNA here is from genome assembly GCF_030913465.1 of Colletotrichum navitas. NCBI lineage: Eukaryota > Fungi > Ascomycota > Sordariomycetes > Glomerellales > Glomerellaceae > Colletotrichum > Colletotrichum navitas. The sequence continues at coordinate 39,810 of NW_026850550.1, read as the reverse complement.
GACAGTCACCAACAATGACGTTGCTATTGACTCCTCCCCCTCCCCAACCCCGTCGTTTGTTCACGTGGTGTCTGTCTTCCAGGGCCAATGATATACGACAGCGTTTTATCTATTTAGAAATGGGTTATGATCAGGGACACAAGGTCGGGCGGAAGTGGAGGAAAGGGGGGGGGGGGGCGTGGGGGGCGTGGTTTGGGTTTGGGTTTGGGTTCGGCATGGTGATAATGATGATGATGATGATGGAGGCGACCAAAGCCTCCCCGGGCCCGGGGGGCTAGTATTACTTAGGATACCAATCAACCAGTTGAACAATCCATGCGGGCAGCTGCCATTCTCGAACGTGCGTCTGCCGGATCCGGATTTTTCCAAGTGACGGGCGCCGTCGTCGCACAGAAACCGTTCGGGCCATCGGGCCTTGTACGTCAAGGCAAACCGCTTGTTTGGGACCCGGGGAGGGGGGAAGGGTTCAGACAGGCGCTGGTGACGGATTACCACTTGGATCTCTCTCTTTTGTGCGTCCTTTGTGCCTCGACGCGTAAAAGTCCGGGGAGGTGGGAGCATCGCTAACTTGGTCCAACTGAAACCAGGCGAAGCAGCCTCGTGGTTGAGTGATTGGTAAGGGGGTACAAAAGGGGGGGGGGGGGGGGTTTGTTTCCCCGAGATCACGTTAGGGGAAGAAGGAGAAAAGAACGCAAACAATGTGCCGCGTTGATGTTCTTCTGGTGGTGTACGGACGCTCCTGTATTTGGGGTGGAATTGTCCGTCACCAACTGCAGGGCCGTTATGTTACAGATCCGTGAAGAGATCCTGCAAGCAGGTTGGGAAGGGGGGTCAGCCTGTACCTTATCCGGTCTCCAGGTACTCCGCCCAGCGGTCCAACCCTAGAACTGGTTAGACGGTTTGGGCGGTCTGTTCGACTTGGTCTTGGGAGACCGGTGTGTGTGTGTGTGTGTGTGTGTGTGTGTGTGTGTGTGTGTGGGTAGAAGAGTGTTTGTCGATAATCTCAACCGTACTGATGATAGCGGTCAGGTTGGCTTCTGTCACAGCAGACAGTATGGGGCGAGGACACAAGACTATCGTGCCTCGAGGCTCGGTCTAGACGGGCGATGACAATTACACGGAGATTTGGGGCAGCTGATAGGGGGCAAGCCCTTATGCAACCGAGAGGCCGTAAGGGGGAGGGGGCTATTTCGGGTCGCATTGCTTACAAGTTGTTTTCTCGAAGCAGGAACAGTGAGACATCATCTTGGTCCATTGTTATCGACTTCAAGAGGTCAATGCGAGCATGAAGGGGGGAAGCCTCGGGGTGAAGCGGGTCGAATGTGAGGTGGCGGTGATGAAGAATCTTGGTGGAGGGTCAATATCGGTTTCCTTTTGGCTTCCGTTGCACACGCCCCCCAAGCCGACCACGAACCGGACTGTCGGACCCTAAGTGTTGTTGGTGGCGTAGTTCCCGATCGAGGGGGAAACACGTAGAGAAAGAGGCTTGAACCAGTGCAGAGGTCCATTATGCGGTTGGAAGGGCCTCGGCTGCAGTCGGAACCCTGGAGAAGGGGGCGAGGGTGTTGTTTGCGTGCGTGTTTGCTTGCTGTGCCTTGCTGAACCATGTAGCATCTGGTAATTGGCTATCAATACTGGCCTCACTTATGTGATGGATCCCGTTTCTGGATGTTTTGGCAAGAGAAAGGCCGGGTAGTGACACAGAGGCCTGGCTTGACAGCGTGGTGCATGTTCTCGAAGTTTGGCAGACAGACCTAGAAGACATGAGATGTTTGGGGTCTGGGGGACATGCCCCAAGCCCTTGCACGTATGCTTTGTCCCAGACCTGGGCCCTTTTGACAACCGGTTCCTGCTTGCGATAACAAGGGGGCTTGGTTGGCGAGGATGGTGGACCTTGGCATGTCTGCTTTGAACCTAGAAGGATCCTCGAAATATCCTGCACCAACACGCGACTTCAAGGCGTGTATGTCCGTTGGGAGGGGGTGACGTGCCACAGAATCGACCTTCATCTGTCCAGCTTTCTTATGCTTGAGGAGGACGATGCCTTTGTAATACGTTGGCATCGTCGTCGTCGTCGTCATCGCATGCATGCTTGATCATCGATAAGAACGGGCATGAAAGCCTTCACAAAGGGCCTGCCGTCGCATCGCATTCGGTGCTGACCGTACCCGCCGTCGACGGCCCATCAACGTTCAAACAGCAGTGCTCTCTCGCATTGGACCGTCGGCGGTCGTACAGACACTGCCGCCCCCTTGGGGACCAGGGAGTCGAGACCTTCCGACCTTCAGCATTGTCATGGGGATCTTAGCCTCCAGGGGTTACAGAACGAGGCGCACGACTACCCGCGGGTTCTGTGTCGGTCAATGTGATGAGTGGAGGCGGCTAGAAATGACGAGTCAACTGTTCCATGGCCTTATCGTTGTTGGAAGTGGAAATGCTGTAAGATTCCGGTCAACTGCGGTTAGCTCGAGTGGAGCGTCCATCCAATCTCAACCAGAAAAGAGCGAGTTTTTGAGCCAATGGAGCGTATTCCCTTAGCGCAGTTGCCTCCAACGAAATTAGACCAGAAAAGAGATCATCCCCGGCTTCATTGGTTATTGCCTGCATGCATCTACTAGGCTTGGCCAGCGCGGAAGGGCCGAGAAGGAGGCGGTCCCCACATGACATGTAGCGGCGGCGGCGGGTCAAGTCTTGGTCGATGACAACTGGTGGAAAGTCCAGAACGATCGTTAAAGCATGGAGACCACTGCGGGAGACGAAGGGAATCGCTCGGAAAGTTAAGTATGTATTGTCTTGATAGTGCCGGCTCTCCCATCTATGGACACGTCCGACATCTTTCCTTGCTAGCAAGCCTCGCATTTGTCATGCTGCCGGCTTATTCACGTTCTCGATTCATTGTCATCATATCTCCAAACATGTTCTCGTAATCGTTATGCAAATGGAGACTTGTGCTTCTCCATGGGCTGCAGCCCAAAGATGTCATCAGACTTGATCGGCTTGGTGTCGTCGTCGGAATCGGCGACAACCTCGCCAAAGAGAAAGGCGTTCCGCTCTCTGCTGATGTTTCCTGAGGGTTTCTTCCGGTGTGCGCCTCCGGAGCTCGACTTTGGCATCTGCGGTGGCGACGCGGATTGCGCGGACTGATCCGGCTCAAGCATCCACGAGAAGGACGACTGGGCAAGGGTTGATCGCGTTGGAATCGGCGGCTGAGGTCGTTCCTTCGGCTTCCTCGGAGGGGTCCCCAACTTTGGGCTTGATGTTGTCACTGAAGGATGCTCGGCAGGTTTGTCTGCAGGTGCATCTTGTGTGGTATCCATCGGCTCGGGGAGAGGAGATGTCGAAGCTGGCGACAATATGGCTTTCCCTTGGTCTGCCATGGACAGCGTGGATATGGCACCTGCCACATTTTCGGCGGAAGCAGCGGCCTCCAGGGCGGCCTTGCCGTTTGGGTCGACGTCCATCGAATTTTCTCCTCTCGCTTCTTCAGGTGGCGGACTAGTGAAGCCCTCCAAGTCTGGGACCTCGATCGTTGGGTCTTCTAGGTAAACCTTGACGAACTGGATCTTGGCGGCTGCTACCTCGACGAGCTCCAGGGTCTTAACCTTATCGTCGAGGTTGGATGTGCCCAAAGACCTAAGACTTGCGACCGTCTCGTCCAGCATGTTCGCCAGGAGCTTGTTCCGTTGCTCCAGCGCGGCAATGGCCTGGGTCGCCGAGTCGTCTCCCAGCAGTTGTCTTGCTGTGCGAGGAGTATAGCGTACCTCGTTCAAGCTCTGCATGTTCTTCCTGATGTCACCCATGGCATCGCGTACGGCTTGGTTGATGCCGAGCTTCTCGCCTCGCTCAAGCATGCTTTTTGCGGCGCCCTGGAACAGAGCTTCCACTCCACCCTGCTGCTGGATGAACCTGCTTGCCGAGGGAATCGGCGATTGATTGCCTCTGGTTCGGTTCCTGAAAGAAGAAAATGCCTGGCTTATTGGCGTCGTGGGCCGTGAACTAGCTGCAGACTGTGTTGTGCTTGGCATCTTCCCCGTATATTTCAACAGGAGCGAGACACCCCCGGAGACACTAAGATGCGTTCTCAGGTACATGGCATCGTCTACAAACGTGTGAGGTCCATGAGGGGCATCTGGTGCGGGATATTTGAGTAGTAATTGCAAGCAAACAGAGTAGTCTGCCTCGAGCACTGCAACGAATTAGCCTGGAAAGAGGCAGGAGGAAGTACATGACGAGAACCTACAACTCCAACGAATCCTAAGAAGCATAGCAACACAAATAAGGTCTATCAAGCTTAGGGACGGGTCGACGGCAAAGAGGGTATCCCAAAAGACAAGGAGCTCGTCGAACGGAAACTCGCGGCCGAAAAGAAGGCGGATCCATCGGCTAAGGGGCCAGCTCTGTTAGTACTGGGGCGCAGAGATCTCTGAGGGTTGCAGATGCTTACATCAAGAAAATCTGCGGCAGGATCTCAATATCTTTCAGGTGGTTGGCCAACTCTGGGTCAACCTTGGCCAAGCACACCTCGTGGATGAACTTGCTCTTCTCAACAATGGCCGATGTTTCCACGCGATCCTTGGACACGGATGCCAAGGCCGCCTTTGAAACGGAGTCCTTGACTTCATAAAACGATTTGGCCTTCTCCATGATCTTGGAAAACAACGCAAATGTGTCGTGCTCGATGAAGGACGAGTCCAGCATACCAACCATCGCTTCATCAACCGGCTGTCCGCTGGACGCGATGGCTTCACGATCAAGCGCATCTTGATTGACCACGTATGCTATCGGCGCCAGAAGCTCGTGCATACCCTGGCGATATCCGCCGCTATTAGGGTGCAACTTGCAGTAGACAAACAGCGCGTCAATGATCAATGTCTGCGTCCGGTCTTGGTGGTAGAAAGGTTCATCCGGCAGGCGACGAACATCCTGCGCGATTTCCGCCCTGATGATCTCGTCTTGACGGACAGTGTTCCACGGCGACTGCGGCAAAGTGTGAGCTCAAGGTCGCCAGGCATGGGGGAAATACTCTATGGCACGGACCTTTGGGTCGTCGGTCAGCGGGTCAATGGCTACCTTGGCCAGCTCCTCCGGGTGCTCGATGAACTTTAAGAAATGATCCCGGCGTTGAGAGTAGTAGCTGCGCAGCTCGGAGATCCCATGAAGCCAGTCTGCGGGGTCGACGTCTTGCAGGAGCAGGAAGGCCTGCGAAGCGTAAGTCAGCTCGGCCTTGAGACAGCATCAACGGCCCCGACTTGTCACTGACCTTCCAACACACCGACCTGCAGCCTGTGAGGCATGGGCTCGAAGGCCCGTTGTATCTGACTGCATTCTGTAACTCGGAGAAACTCCTGGCATTCTTTGATGTCTCGGCCCACCGCGTCCTGTGAGTTGGGTTAGTCGGTGGGAAAATGATGTCAGAGGTCGTGGTGATTCGACGCGCACCGCACTTACTGGGCTTCATCGAGGGTTCTCATCGTGCAGCAAGGAGGCCTCGGCTGAGGGAGCCTTTTGGACTGCCAAGACTTACAGAAGCAACCCGGCCTGGCATCCCAGATGGAAAGTCTCAAACTCAAAAGAGCCGCACGCAATGAGACGGGATTAGGTTGGCGATCGATTGGAGTGTAGTGAGTTGAAGGTGGCTGGAGAGGAACTAGGCGCTGGTGGAAGCTCTGGCCAAGTCAAAGTACCACACCTCGTACCCCCTCCCCTGCCTGAGATGAGGCCCCGATGAGGTAAGAGAGACTAGCATAGCAGCAGGCCTGGGACAGCAGGTGATGGAAGGGGAGTCAGCGCAACGGCCAGAGTGGGGCAGAGGGGTACGTTGGAATCAACGACCGCCTGCCCAAAAGACAGTGCCCCGCGCACGATGGGCCACATCACACACAAGGTGGGTAGGTAGTCATGTCACTGCTGGCCAATTTCGTTTCCAGTATGAGGATACTCTATAGCAATCTACCTGTATCGATTATCTCTACCCTAAACCGGTTCCCTCGCGAATATTACCTGAAATCCCCAAGCCGCCAGATTGCCGGGCTTCGACACGTACCAAGGTATTTATCTCGTACTCCTCCTTTCTGGACAACACCATCGTGAAGGTCGTTGCTGCCAAGGGCGGCTCGCGTTAGGAGAACGCTCACAAATACACCCACGTGCTCTCCGTCAACAAAGAAGCGTTGCCAGCTCCGTTCGTCTCATCTGCCATTGTACCCTCCTCGACCCCGACAACACAGACAAAGGATGACCAACAGCGCAGAGCGAGATTGCACATCTAATTTTGTATTCCGTACTCCCTAACTCCGAACCCACCCCCTACTCTTCAAAAGAAGAAGGAAAAAAAAAAAAAAGACCACTTGCTCCATCTTCACCCCGGTATTGAAAGGCCGGCTCAATTTATCACATGATCCAAAGAAAGGAAGAAGAAAACGTCTTGTTGTGTCAAATAGCTCTCTCTAAGCACGCCCGGTTCTGACTCGAACGGGGATCGGACGAGAAGCCGTGCTTTCCAAGATTGCTCTTGAGGGTATCTTGACCAAATTTGCTCCGTGGCCCCGAATAGGCCCCAGCTGCCTCCCAATGCTCATATCCCTTCCTTCCTTCCTCGTCATCACTTCATTTCACTCCTTCAGTCCTCCTCTTCAACCCCCTGGCACCAAGGATGCTCCAGGACTTGGTTGATGTCGTATCTCGCAGTTACATCACGGTCGAGCATACGCCGCACCAGGTCGATGCTCTCGTCGCTCATCGTCCACGGGACGCGCAGGTCTCGGTCCATGATCTCGTCAATGCTGTAGAATGGGTTCTCCTTGTAGATGATGGTGTAGAGCAGGATTCCGAGCGCCCATACGTCTTGCTCCCTACCACCATATGGCTTGCCTGCGAGCACCTCCGGAGCAGCGTAATCTGTGTCATGGTTAGCTCTCGTCACCCCAATACAAGCAAGAACGGGTCGACTCACCAATAGTACCCACGAAGACATCAAAGGGGCCGTTCTTGATATACGCTGCGCTCCCAAAATCGATCAACTTGATGTTGCCCTCGCCGTCCAGGATCACATTCTCATCCTTGATGTCTCTGTGGACTACCAGGGCCTTCGTATGAAGATGGCCAATGGCTTTGGCAACCTGGACGAAGATGCTCCGGCACTCGGCCTCTTCCATGTTGCTCCGTAGTTCAATGTAGTCGAAGAGGTCCATGCCTGGCAGTCCGTGAGGCACCATTTCGATGTAGTAGTTCACGTCATCCTCAAAAAATGATTCCATCTCGACAATGTTCGGATGTCGCAAGTCAGGACGTCGCAGGTAGTCAAGAACGTGGATCTCTAGAGGCACCGTGCCTAGCTTGCGATCCCTCGTCCAAGTGTCGACCAGAATGCGTCGCTTTGTCACGTACTTCAAAACCACCTTCTTTTGCGTCGTCGTGTACCTGGCCAGTTTGACCTGGCCGTAGGCACCCTGACCCATATCCTCTATGATTTGGAAGTCGTCGATCGACTTCTTCTGCTGGGCCGGCTCGACCACTGGTGGTACGGGTGCCTTGTCATGCTTCTTCTCGGCTCGGGGCCCGCCAGTCAGTTTCGCAGCGGCCGTCATGGCGACTTCTTTGAGTTGTTTGGTAAAACCCGACGCAGTCGAGGATGACGACGCTGCTGCAGGCTTGGGCTCGTCGGAATCTGAACTAATCTCGATTGGCGTGTGTGCGGGCGTCTGCCCAGGTGACGGCTGATGCAAGGGAGTCGTCGTTCCAGAGCCAGAAGCTGGCGTCACGCCTAGATTGGCCCGGGAAGCGTGCATGTGCCTGGAATAGGTGATCCAAAGGGCAAACACTATTTCGGAATGAGGAATCAAGAATGAGTCGTCGTGGTTTTCTCCGCCCTTGTCCTCGTCTTCGTCCTCAATGACAGTCTCCTGTATGACCGTGGACTGCTTTGCGCTTCTGACCACTCGCATCTGGACGTCGATTTTGAGCCCCGAGCCGTCCCTGTGTTTACCCGGCAATCCGTCCGGCCTCAGGAAACTAGCTGCAGCATCTGGGCGGTTCTCCCTTAGGCCCAAAATTGCCGAGGCTCGGCGGAAACTGTGCTCCGGCACCACAATCCCGTCCTGCAACTGCACGCCGTCCTCTTCTGTCAAGATATGGAGGACCTTCTCGAAATCGGGAACCAGCGAATCAATGGGCATGCCGTCAGGCTTTTCGTACCCAAACAGCGCACCACAGAAAACCGAGTTGGAGCTCTGAATCTTCAGTGTCTCGGGGTCCACTACAATGATGCCTGCGATATGCGGAAAGCTCGAGACGCGCAGTTCTGTCTTGCCCCGAACTTGCTCGACGGTGCAGGGAATGTTGACTCTGGCTGGGTTCGGGCATGTGAAGAACCTACGTCTGGCAATCTGCGCAAAGTCCACCTCGCCGGTGCGAGGGTCGATGCCTTGTCGAGGAATGCGCGGTATCAGCTTGCCGATATCGACCCCGCTCTGTAGCGATTCGAACCCCCAGATCGGTGCTGTGGCCCCAGAGATCTTCTGGATGATGCCTTCGTCGTCGAGTTCGATCTGTGCCACGTCTTCGTGGATTTCCTCAAGGACCCAAATGAGACCGATCCGCTTCTCCTTGACCCAGAGACTTGCGGAGCCCGTGGCGCCGTTTCGTTTTTGAATGGGAACGACGTCTCCACATAGGAGAACACCCCGGGATCGACTGCTCTGGTGCCGCGAAGTTCCTCTGAGTTTGGGAGGGTTCGGGTCTCCACTATGCACGGTTTGGGCTTTCCGTGCGACTGCTTTCGGTGGCTGCGATCGCGAGTTAGGCTTGCTCAGCAATTGGGCGGTGATTCCACCTCGCCCGCCCAGAAGCGAAGATGTGGAAGGAGTCGGTGGAGATACCGTCGTCTTTGGGATGTCTTCTGCCTCTTTGATGACATCCTCGGGGTCCATCTGCAGGAGTTTCTTTTCCAACCAAGCCCTCCGCTCCTCCTGGACCACCTCCAAGATGCCCATCTTCCGGACCTCTGCCTTGGTGACGCCAAAAACCAGACAGGCAAGATCGTTGGCTGCAATGATCGTCCATGGCGGCTTGGACTCCGTTGTGAAGATGGCCTGCGCTGCCGGGACCCATCTCGTGGAATGCCCATGAACAGCCGGGCCCAGTGCGTTTGGCATGTTTGATGCGGACAAGGGATGTGCCGTTGTGGGGGATGTAACCGCCTCCTGATTTGCCAGGTAAGGTTGCGCCATGGTGTCGATGAGCTGTTGATGAACCGAGACCGGTAGCGTATCCGTCAGTGTCCGCTTCAGGCTGAGTCTCCGGGACGGCGGCGGCGATGTTTTGGTTGTCGTCCCGCTCTCGTTTGTCGGCGTCCTGCTCGAGTTTTCTGATTCGTTGTCGGCCGCGGGTGGTTTCTGTGTCTCATCTTGTGCCGGCTTCTTTGCAGTGTCTGCTCTGGCAGCCGGCGCCTTTGAATGGGTCGTGGTAGGAGACGTACTCGGCGAAGTCAGAGGCTCGGGGCTCGAAGTTCGCGGAACGAAGTTGGCTTCGAACAGATTCTCCCCCGAAACTTGCGGGGGACCTGTCAGAGGGCCGACGAGTGACTGGTCCATGGATGGAAGGTTGCCCGCCCCAACAAGTTGTGCTCTAGCCAACAGGTCTAGCATGTTCTGGGTCTCGACGTCGCCCGTCGCTCGCGCTTGCGCACTTGCCAGTGCAACGTTTGAAGGCGAGACGGACCATCCCATCCTGTCTTTCATAAAGTCTATGGATCGCTTGAGGACGTTCTGCCGGTTATGGATGAATTCTTCGGACTGGTGGGCGAAGGAGAAGGAATGCAATGACTCGGAAGGGAAGCGGGAGAGGTCTTCGGAAAAGTTGGGCGAAGAGGGATGCGAGCTGAAGGGCATGCCGGGAGAGTTCACAAGTAACGTTGTCATGGACGTTGATCTTGACAGGCCGATCGAGGAGCTTCTGGATGTGGGGTTCGAAGGAGCTCGCGACGAGGGCTGTTGTCGGATACGACGCAATCCCGATAGACCAAGGCCGTGATCATGGTCCGTTAGGATTGAGGATCTATGGCTAGAAGAAAACCTGTCAGCTACGATGATGCCTCGAATGACTTTGATCGCCATGTGATGGTTCAACCCGCCACTAAGTGACTGTTTGAATGATGCACTTGCACCCGTGACATACATTTGCTTGCCACCCGGCAACAAACATTAAAAAAGAACAAAAAAACATAGTCATGTATCATTGTCGCCCGCTCTTTCAAATATGCATACTCCGCCTTATACTGCGATTGAATATCCCACTTGGAATCATTCTTTCATCCTTTGCAGGCTCCAATGCGCCCATATAGACGCCGCGCGCGCCCCATCGTCTAAAACCTTGTGTTTCGTTGTCGAGACGGCCATCTTGGCGACGCAGAGCAAAACCCAACCATTGACCAAATGGTCATCGACTCGGCAGCTTTGCCAGATCGGTAGGAGGCATCGGGGAGTATCCAAAGGTGAGACCAACCTTTGCATCGCTTCGCCGCCATCCACAATGGAGCTGGCATCGAAGGAAAAGCGCATTCGGCCAGAGCCAGCGTTGTTATCGGTTGTGACATCGAGATTCCCGGTGCTTCGGTTCTTGGGGAGCTCCAGCTGGGTCGTCGGGGTCCGGCTCCTTCCCCGAGGCTCTTCATGGTGTTTGTCGGTGCCTACAAACCGTGGGAGAGGTCTAGGTCAGAGAGGACGCGGCGATTCGAAACAGGAGGGAAATTGCGTGGCCGGCAAAGACGTACCATTGTTGTGAGGTCCCCCATGCGGCCGTAGCATAATTGGAAAGAAGAATAGCAGTCGATTCGGATAATTGTCCTAGGGAGTAGAATATGCGGGCAGGATGCGGATTCGACGATGCAGGTTCGGGTTCGGCGGGGTCGAGTTGAGGAGCGAAAGGTCGGTCTAGCAGGTATTGAACGGTGGTTCGGCTCTGGTTTGTCTGGGGCGGTCGGCGGCGAGAGGAGAGAACGAATGAGTGGTGCCCGACGATTGGCAGTGCTTGCTGAGAGGTGCAAGGTGTTGTACGACGGTGGCTGTTCCAGCTAAAAGTAATAGGCAATGAGGTACGGAGTACAAAAATGCAAAACACTCCCACAAGAAGCACTACCTCTGTAGGTAAGGCCAGGAGGTATGGGGTGGGAGTCAGAGGGGAGGTAGATCGGGTTCCAATAAGCAAGCAAGGTTTGCCACAAGGATGAGGGTGCGAGTGTTTTGGGGCCGACAAATAGTGTGAGGAAAAAAAAGCACGTTCTGTCCTTTTTTTTTTCTTCTCTCTTTCTTGCTCGTGGACCGTCCTGTACAAACAGACAACAAGAAGGGCGGCGAGGGATCGGGAAGAGAGACAGAGAGTTTGAGGAAGGATTGATGGAATGATCCGACGACAAACAATTCCGAAACTAGCGACGATGGTGGTGGTGGTGGTGGTGGTGGTAGTTGTGGTGGAGGGGAGTGAGAGTGAGGTGGACGTAGGCTCGTTAGCAGCGAGTGGCTAGCAGCAGCAGCAGCAGCAGCAGTAGCAGTAGCAATAACGGCAGCGGTAACGCAACAGCTAAAATCAGACCACAAAGGTCGAAAGAAGCGTCTCGTCGTCCTCTTTTCTTTGGGAGCCGGTTCTTCTGGATCTGGATCTGGTTTTGGTCCTGGCACGGGTCAAGCAAGGCCCAGTCCGGTCCGAGTCGATTCACCGAAGGGCCAGGAAAGGGAACGTGAGTCGTCTCGCCGTCTTGTGCTAGTACCACCTCGGTGCCAGCGCCAATGCCAGGAGAATGCCAATGCCAATGCCAATGCCGATGCCAATGCCAGTCAGTGTCAGTGCCGGCGTCAATGCCGCAACCGGATGTCCTCTAGCTCGCGCTCTCTCTCTATCTCTCTCTCTCTCTCTCGTTCAGTCCACTCCGGTCCGGCCCAGCTACTTCTGTTCTTCTGCTTTCTCACTCGCCCTTTTTTACTCTCTCTGTCTGGGCTGCGCCGTTGACAAGCGCGAGTGTCGAGAGTCAGGGAAACAAACAGGGCCAAGCAAGGCGAGTGGCTAGTCTTACACCTGGCAACTTACCACCACGTGCGCCTGGCCTCGTGAGAGGATCGTCTGCCGTAATCGTCCAAAGATGGGCTAAGACTGGCTTGAGTAGTGACAGAAACCTGGAGGCAGGGAGGAGGGCGGCTTTAGTCTCTGGTAGTTAGTGCACACACAGCACGGTGTTAGCGCAGGTGCTTGTCCGTAATGTAGGTAGCGACGGAGGAGACCTCGGGAGCTGGGAAGTGGCTCCCTTGTCAAACCCAAACAGCAATGCAGAAGCTGGGGGTTAGCAGCGGGCGTCAGGTCACGGATGGTGCGGGGGGGACGGCGGCGACGACGACGGCGGTGTGTTGGTGACGTGACGAGGAAGATGGAGACAGCACAAGCTCAATGTCACCTTTGGGGCTCTGAGAGAGATACGAATCTCGCTCTGTGGACGTCGATGGTTGGTGAAGTAAGGGAAAGGAGAGGAGAGGAGAGGAGAGGGGAGGAGAGAAAAGAGGAGGGGAAGATGGCAGTAGTGGACGAAGAGGGGAACAATTCCAAGAAAGAAAGGGTAAAAAAAAAAAGTCCACTCTGCTGGCTTCTCTGGTGATCGAAAATTTTGAGATGCATCTGTCCACAGCTTCGGATTATTACCAGCCAAACATTCTGCATCTGCACATGTGTGTCCCAGTTGCCTCACCAAAACCCTCTCTTCTCCTATCAGGAGGAAACCCCCCGCCCCCCCGAAATTCGCTTCAAGGTACATATACAGGGCGGTCCCTCTTAAGGTCGCACATGCATACACACAGTGATACTCTAACACAGTCGGGAAAACACCCGGAAATTCGCAAGTCGTGCCGATTTCTGCAACTCTAGGTGGGCACACAGCACAAGTTACAGGCTTGACTCGTAGGGCACCGAGGCTATTACAATCACGCTGATTGGAGGGTTTCGCACGCGGCACCGGGGCCTCAGAGAGGGCCGAGGAGGGGAGGAACACGATGGAAGCCCACTGGAGATGCAGTTCCGCGACGGCCGGCCCATCGGTGGAGCCCTCTCGTTGATACTGAGCGGCGGCACCGGCTGTGATATAATACCCCGGGAGGGTTCCACGCTCGAGAAAAGGGGCTGTAGATCCCGGGATGCGTCACAGTGCCGCAGCCACGCCCCGGCGAGTGACATACTGGCCGAGTCCGCCGCTATTCAAGCAGCCATCATCCCTATGCCGGTGCGAGATTCGATCATCACCGCCCAAAGCAAACCTCATCGTTGCGGTGCCGGCTGCCTGCCACACCTGACAGGACGGAACACCGGGCGGAAGCATTCCCGTCGTCCGCCCCATTCGCACACCAACCCCCGACTAGACAGACCCTTGCCGACAACAGCCTTTCCATCAAGACAACGCAGCGCAGTCCTGGCAGGCTGTGGCCTACAAACAAGATGCACAGTCATGACAGCCTCGATGCGCACGACTCGCGCGATACCCTGCTCAGCAGGTTACTACTACTACTACCACTACTACGCGCACGTTGGCCAGCACCGCAAATAGGGGCCCAGTAGTTCACCAAGACTGTCCGTTGGCAGTCAATTTGACGACATGGACGTATGCTTGCCGCTTGCCATCGCACCCCCGCGTCTGGCAGATCTGGTGGCCACGGGAGCATATAGCCGCCATGCTGCTGGTTTCAGAGAGTAAAATAAAACATGCTGTTAACCGTCTTGGCCATGAGCTCGAAGAGGTATGATATTCGCCTAGGTAGTCTCGAACGACGTAGGTGATATTCCCTAATCTTATCGTTGAACTGTTAGAATTTCCGGCACGTGGCTGGAGGTGCCCACATAACTCTTTCGCCCTCGATGTCGAGGCAAGGCGGAAGTTAAAAGATGCATAATGGTGCCCTCAAACACTGCATCGCAATACGTCGAGGCCAACAACCTGCGCCGAATTCAGTAACTGTCTCGATGGTTCACAAAGGACGGCTCTTTGGCACGACGGCTCGAGGATGTTTGAGACAAGTGGATCATGAGATCTCATGACGGACAGGGTCAGGTTGAGATCGTCTTGAAGGAACCACCGTCTTGGACGCGAGGCCGCGATGCGATACTGGGCAGGTCGTTCGGCGTAGAGAGTGTGTACTTGCATGGTATCCGCCAAGACTGGGCGTTTTAAAGGTGTCGCGTGGCTCGTCGCTTGCTACGTCCTTATCTCCCCTACCCGAGTCGGCTGATGTGTGGTCATATATAGGGCCCCGAGCTTCGGCGTGAAAAGCGTCAGCCGATAGGGCCGGTCTGTGTGTGGTAGTACTCAGAAGTGCGCTTGATCAAGAAGGAAAAGGCTGGAATACCAAGAAGCCGCTTGAAAACAGTCGTGTCAAAAATGCCACGTTGGATCTGAATGGAAATCTGCCAAACCGCTGCGGTCTCGAAGATTTCGTGAACCGACATGAGCGCGGCGAAGATGGCCACAGAAATGGACTGGAGGTGGGTTCGATTGTTCCAGGTCTCTCGTCAAGGCGGAGGGCGCTGAGATGGCCCCGCTTAAAATGTCGCATTCGGGTCGATGCTGATGAAAATCGTTTCTGTAGCCAAGAGTCGTTCGGTTGCGGCGTGGGCCAAGGAAGACGGATTGCAATACCGCCAAAGTGCTTTCTTCCGCGAGCCTCGAGGTGTTCAAAGCGGGCTGTATTGAGCTAGTCTGTTTCGTCAGTTTCGGCTGGATGGGGTATTCTTTCCTTTTTTTTCTTCTTCCTTTTCAAGGCGGGTTACCGGCATCATCCTACCTACACCGTAGGAAACTTCGGATGGAAAAGCGCCTGATATATCTGTCGGCGAATCAGGTAGCACCGGTGCAGATACATGGCTAGGTACATATCTCGATAAGACCGAGAGACGGCGCCGAAATCATGCAGGCAGTCAGCAGAAAGACGCAACGGCTACAGTGACGGCGGCTGGCGAGTGATTCTTGGGACAGTCTAATTCCTCGATTGACTGGTGATGCAGATAGTAGCGGGTGGCGGTTCCGGAGTGCAAATCAATACCCACCCAAGTGCGTCGCGGCAAGTCCAAGGGTCCTGCAAAATGCGCTAGCGAGCATTAGGAAGAGACAGAGAGAGAAACGTTGAGGGAACACGCAGGATCCGACATGCAGATCCGATGCTCAGGTCCCTGCTTAGACAGACACACTCTCTTCTGAAGGCGGAGGACCTTGCGGTGAGTGAGCTAGCCGACTGCACGCAGCACAACTCGTCGACGACGTGGCGTGCCTTCCATCGAGGTTCATGGTGGTTTTGTGCAGTTTGCCATGCAGTACAATCCAGCGGTGTCGAAGAGCACGGTGTTTCTGGCGGTTTAGTACCTGACCTTGCATCATTTGACTGATTGCATGGCGGTATCAGGGTCGGTGATGGTCACAAAGAAAGAGAGGACGGTGACTTGGACAAGTGCTCAAGTCAGGTTCCCGCCGGTCTGAGGGTCTTGGAGGGGTGTCAGTCAGCGGCGATCTGACTGGTAGCCAGTAGTGGGGTTCTGATCCTCTAAGGAGACCCATTATTTCCTCTTTAGCCGACGCAACGATTGGTTCCTGACCAAACAGGCAGTCTGCACTCCGGGCAGGCCTCGTCCTTCCACATCCCCCCCCCCCCCCCCCCCCCCCACTCCACCCACCCGCTCTTTCTCGCCGGGCCACGGGCCCCGCATCAGGTGGGTCAAGTGGGAGAGTGAAAGAGGTATGTATCTTGCTGCGTATCGGCCGCCAGTAACGACTTCGCATGTCCTCTTTTGCCTCCCGTTCCCTTGGACAGTTGGGATCGATCTAGGCCGACCAACCATCCTCTGCGGTCGTCCCCTGCGTTGCGGTGGTCGGCGGTGGATCCTGCTTCCAGACTCTTTCAGTCGCTGTGCCACTTTCCAGCTTCAGAAAGGTCTTGGGCTGGGCTGGAAAGGCGGGTAAGACGAAGCTGGCAGCTGCATCCAAGCTTAGCCAGCGGCCACCTCCCCAGAGTCAGAACCCATGCTGTTGTCCCAGGTACACCCTGAGGATTTGGATGCAGAGGCAAGTAAGCCAGGTGTTTGTTTGTACCATCGGGGGCCGTCAGAGTGATGAAGCGACTCGTAAACTACCAAGTAATAGGTGTGAGGGGTGCGGTGAGAGTCGTGCATGACGGGCCGGGATCTATCAGTGCCAGTCGAGAAGAGAGGGAGGGACCCTGTTTCGCCGACCTGGATGGGAGGGGGAGGGGCATGGCGGTGATGGAGGGTGTGAGGGCCGTTTTGTATATCCGGCCCAGAGCGCGTTTTAAGCTTCTGTTGTTGCTTCCCGTACGTACCGTACCGTACCTGTACCCTTCGGCGGTGCGCGAGCGCGGTCGAATTTTGCCAAAAGGTAACCATTGTTTCCCTCTTATGTTTCTCATCCTCCATTTGTTTTCTTCCTCCTCCATTCTCATCCATCTTTACATTCCCGCCTTCTCACTCTTATCTTTCCCGAACTCATTGTCTTCTTGTTGGTTCCCCCCCTCAACTCCCAATATCTTCCCCGACCCTGCTCGTGTGACCTGCCACCAATAACCCAACAGGCCATGATATCTTGAGCTTCGGTGTGCCATGTGCTCCGCCCCAACCCGTAAGGTCCCCTTCTTCCAGCCTTCCAAGGCTCCACCCTCCGCTACCTGCACCGGCTGACCTCCATGATCGATAGCTGGCACCCGTTTTCTTAGCAGATCCTACTCTACAGAACCCCTGTCTACCCCTCCGCTTCTGCCTCCTCCCCCTCCAAAAGATAGAAAGAGCGGGCATTCGAGACAACATCCTCTCCCCGATTATTCGTGCCCTATGCCTCATCCGCTCTTCTAGGGACCTGGTCCGTCTCTCGAGTTGTCTCGAAAGAAAAAAAAAATACTCCCCCGTCTCTCCAACACACGGACTATGAATTAGGACCGTTCGTTCCACTGCCTGTTTCGAGCGCTTTGCCCTCATAAGGCCTCCTCGAGTTTGCTGTTTATCCTGTAGTAGTCCCGGAGCCTTTTGATCCCACTTCAGGTCGGCGTTTTGCACATTTTCTTTGTCCCAAAGCTCGTCGTCGAATCTCCAAAATGACCGACACTACCGAGACCCCCGCAGGGCCTACCACTATGGAGGTGGTTGACGAAGAAGGCCCCGGTCTCTCGACTTCATCTACCAAGACCAAAGGCCGCCACCTTGTGCTCTGTGGCGTGCAACGAATACCCTCCTCACCTTCTCTGTCCAGGACCGGTCGTACGAGATCGCACAGCAGTCCCCAGCGCGGACGCGTGAATGTCTCCTGCGTGAGCTTGGCAGGACCTTCGACCTCCGCAACTTCTTTTGGTGGCGATTCTTACTTCCCTGCCGGAGTGACAGCATCTGGCTACGCCAGCGCCTCGAGCTCGGTTCCAGGAACACCCTCGAGCGAAACCGTCCAATTCGTGGGCATTGACAGCCGTCTGGCTATCCGACGAGTCGACAATGTCTTTCCCATGTCGCAGTCACCAGTGCCTCAGACAGTTGGGCTTCCGTCCGACATGAGGACGACGAGCAGAATCCAAATCGCAAACCCTGAGGTACCCAAGCGTGGCTTCGACTTCTGGGAGAACATGCCTCACGAGATGCGTGTGCAAATATTCTCCTACCTTACACCCAAGGAGCTTGTACGAGCTTCGCGCGTTAGCAAGATGTTCTACAAGATCTGCTTCGACGGGCAGTTGTGGACATGTTTCGATGCTACGGAATTTTACCAGATCATTCCTGCCGAGTCGCTTGCCAGAATCATCGTTGCTGCCGGGCCTTTCATTAAAGACCTAAACCTCAGAGGCTGTGTCCAGGTCGAACACTATAAACGGGCTGAGGTGGTCGTCAAGGCCTGCAAGAACCTGGTCAACGCCACGCTTGAAGGATGTCGCAATTTCCAACGCAATACGCTACACAACCTGCTGAGGAGCAACGACCAGCTCGCCAACCTAAACCTGACTGGGTTGACAGCAGTGACCAACATGTCCTGCAAGATCATCGCCGAGTCGTGCCCGCAGTTGGAGACGTTCAATGTATCGTGGTGCGTGCACATGGACGCACGAGGCATCAAGGCAGTACTCTTGGGGTGTCCCAGACTGAAGGATTTGAGGGCCGGAGAGATTAGGGGCTTCGACAACCTAGAAGTCGCTGATACGATCTACGAGAAGAACAACCTCGAAAGGCTAGTTCTGAGTGGCTGCGCCGAGCTCAACGACCGCGCGCTCAAGATCATGGTACATGGAGAAGACCCCGAGATCGACATCCTTACCGACCTACCCGTCGTCCCCCGAGGAAATGGCGTCACCTCGATCTCAGCCGCTGCTCCCGCCTCACGACCCAGGGGGTGAAGGCTTTAGGATACAACGTCCCCGATCTTGAGGGACTGCGGCTGTCCGGTTGCACCGCGCTCACAGACGCCGCGCTGGAGCCCATATTGGCATCCACCCCACGCCTGACACACCTCGAGATGGAGGACTTGTCAGGTCTCACCAACAGTCTCCTATCAGATCACTTGGCCAAGGCCCCCTGCGCGCGGTGGCTAGAACACCTGTCCATCAGCTATTGCGAGAACCTCGGCGACAGCGGCGTGCTCCCGGTCGTCAAAAACTGCGTCAGCCTCCGAACCATGGAACTCGACAACACCCGCATCAGCGACCTCGTCCTCGCCGAGGCGGCTTACATGGTCAACAACCGCTCCCAAAGCACCGCGGCGAAGCCAAAACCGCGGGTCGGCCTGCACATGGTTGTCTACGACTGCCAAAACGTCACCTGGACCGGCATCCGCGAGGTCCTCTTCCGCAACGCCCAGACGAAACCCTCCATGTCCGAGGCTGGCAAGTTTACGTACTCAGCCGAGGCTGTCAGTCTCAAGTGCTTCTACAAGTTCCAGATGACTGTCGACGAGCATATGAAGCGCGTACTCCGGGGCGACCTCGCCGCCGCCAACCGCCTCGAACGCCGGTGGGCAGACTACATGCAGGCCACCGAGGAGGCAGGGACCGCCGGAGCCGGCTACCGTCGTCGCAGGCGCAGGGCTCGCGAGGCGCAGATTCTGCATGCCGACGAGGAGGAGGGTGGTAACGGTGGTCGCCGGCGGGGTCGGACCGTTGGGTCCTGTACCGTCATGTGATGCGGTAGACTCACTCTTTAGGAAGCCGTCGGAAGCTTCAGGAGAGATGCATCTAGCTTCTTTTTCTTCTTTTCTTCTTTTTTTAGACACTTTTTTTCTTCTTGGTTTTTTATTTTTACTTTATTTTATTCTAGCTGTGTCGATTTATATTTACATAGGGGCGTTCGGTGCAACCTACATTTTGGTTGCTAGACTGGGGATGCATTGCCATTTCTCTCCGTTCGTTAACGGATGAGCTCAGGCGTCTCGCATCAGGACTGGCGTCACTTCATTGAGCCTCTCTTATTTGCTGCTGCTTTTTTGTCATTCTTCAGAAGAAGAACTCCATGCTTTTTTCTTTCTTTTCTTTCTTCCCCTTTCTTCCTATACGGTGTTCTGGGAGATCGGGCTTGATCATTGGCCAAACGAGACGGGCACTTCTGCGCTGGATTAGAGGGTTTCCCTCTATGACTTGCGAAGGGAAGACAGATTGCAAGGCATTTGCGCCTTGGAGGGTGGTATCATGTACTTATCCTAGAACTTTTGGGTGGTGCTGCAGCTGTTTGAATGGCACACATCACATTTTCCGTATAGGCCAACGGTCCCATAATCTTGCGTGAAAAAGAAATGCCTAATCACACCCACACCTGATGGATTGAGATTCCGTCTTTGCCACAGGGAGCAGGCTACTTCTGTCATACAAACCGTGTGCAGCCCAAAGATACCAAGTAGGTACACTCCATCGGCTCAGTGCGCGCCGTGCTGGCGGATATACCGACGGATCTTTTCCTGGAAGACGTCGTCCTCGTCGCGCCTCTCGTCGCCCTCCATGACGTACATGTCCTCGCCTTCGTCCTCGTCCAGGTCGCGGGCGTCGAACTCCTCCTCGTCCGAGGCGTTGGCGTTGCGGAAGAGGTAGGCGTGGCGGTCGTACTCGTCCTCGGAGTCGACCTCATCCTCGGGGTAATCCGCCGTGTAGTGGTTCTCGGCTGCGGCCGCGCGTCAGTATACGGAGAGCTCTGGGTCGACCCCTTTAAGACAATGGGGGTGGGAGGGGGAGGGGAGATTGAAACTGGGAGAGAGACTTACCGTTTTCGTCTTCTTCGTCATCGTCGTCCGAGTCGTCGTCCTCGTTGCCGTAGAACAGCTCCAAGTCCTCCTGCGTATCGAACCTCAGCACGCCAATCTGCTCGGGCGGGATCTCGGCCAACGCGGTCTTTGAGGGCGCCAGCTCGTACACCTCGATGACGTAGTCGTCGTCGCTGCTCTCCTCGTCACCGCCGCTCGCCTCGGCCATCTCTTCGTCGCCGCGGCCGCTGCCGTCGAGCTCCCTCGCCAGCTCGGGGTGCCGCTGGGCGAAGCGCTTGGCCGGTGCCTTGGGCTTGAAGCGGGACGGCGACGCGGCGCCGGCGGCTGCCGGCGCCGCGGGCGGTTGCTCCATCGACTTCAGGTTCAGCCCGATCTCGTGCAAGACCCACTGGTCCATGTCGGCGGCGATCTTGTCCAGGTCCTGGGTGGGCGCGACGCTGGGCATGGGCTTGCGCTCCGCGTCGACGTTGGGCGCCGCGGGCCGGGGCGGGCGTTTCGCGAGGGGCTTCTTGGGCGCCGGCTTATCCTCATCCTTGACGCCGACGTCCGCGGATGCGAGAGCGGCGCCCTTCTTGTCCGCGTCGAGCTTGTCGAGCGCCCTCCGCGCGCTCTTCTTCTTCCCCCGCTCCACGAAGACAGCGGTGCCGTAGCGGCCCCGTTTCGTGACGCCGCCGCCAGCCTTCAATATCGTGCTGCCGCTGGGGGAGCTCATAGCTGACCTGGACATGTGGAATCGTCTCGGCTCGACGGCGGGGTTCGTTGGCCGCTGTGGCCCCGCGGCGGTTGACGTCGTTGGCGCCTGCCCGGCGGGCGCCGCGTTCGCTGCGGACGGCACATCGCTCGACAACGCGGAGGGGATGCTCGATGTTGGGGGCCGGCGGGAGCTGGAGATTTCGTCTCCGGGCTTGGATGACTGGATAACGGGCTTGGAGTGGGCGGCGGCGGCGGCGGCGGCGGATCTGGCACTGACCTTTGCCAAGCGTCTTTGGTAGACCCAGCTGCTGCCGGCCAAGTGCCTCTTGGATCCTGGCTCAAGCTCTGTCGTCTGTTAGTACGTGTGTGGTCCCCAAAGGAACAGTGAAGAGAGGGAGTCGCACGAAGGTAGGTAACCGGCACATCCTCATCGCCCCGCTTCCGTTTGATGTGGATCAGCTGAGGAGGGGCAGACATGGCGGGCGAAAGAGGCTCAGAAGTTCTTTGGCGCTGGGATACAAAGAGGAGAGAGGGGGTGAGGTATTGAGTTCGTGCTTGCTATTGCCTTGTGGTTCTGAAGAGGGGATTTGCTAGGGAAGTTGGAGCTGCGATCCCTGGTTTGTGGTAGGCTCTGCCACGTCGCAATTCATGCAGTGACGTTGATGGGTGTTTTTTTTTTTTTCTTTCTCTCTCTCGTTTGCGAAATGTGGATTTTTCTGGAAGCCTCCCGCGATTCAACCCAAATGAGACCGGGACCACATGTCGGAGACAACGAAGGTCAGATAAGCCTACCTTATCAAGAGATCACGTCATTGGCCAAGAGCTCCCACCGCCTTTGGCAGAATCGACCACTGTCCGGGGATAGCCCCAGACGGTGGCTTTCACTACCGGACGGGGAACTGGGACGTTGAAGCAGCCCCGCCATACCCGAACCAAAGCTGAGCTTTCCACGTCCATGCAATGCTGTGTCCCGCTGATACTGCAGCCAATTGGAATCCAGGAGCCGTTATTGGGGTATCTGGGCCGTTCTGATCGCTAGATCGTTTGCCCATCGATTTTGGTGGGTAGATTCAAAGGATAAGGCAAGCAAAGGTACGGCTGGGTAGAGCAGACGTTGGAGAGGCATCATGGAGCTTGGCATATCTAGCCACTCAGCGTTTGCCTCAACTGGACAACTAGCTTGCGTAGGTAGGCATTTTGTGACAATGGAAACTGTATTTCAGGGGACCTGCGGCTGACTGAAAGACCGCTTTGGTTCAGAGTCAGGAACTGGGCATTGGCAATTTCTCATTGTGTAGCACAGTGGATGGAAAAGCTGTGCTGGGTGGCCAGCGAAATGTCGGTGTTGAGTGCAGCCTTGGCAAAGCCATTGTGCAATCATACGACATGTGAGGAGATCGGGGGAAAGGGATTGCCTCTCATCATCAGTCGACTATCCATTCCACACAAAGCATGATGGAGGTACACTAGCTGAGGGGTGTCTAGTCCTTTCTTCCACTGGGGCCAAGGATGGTGCTTGATGGCTTGTGCGTCATTGGAAAGTCTCCGATACCTTGGACCGATGAGCCGCCAGGCCCAATGAGTATGTCCCCGCGACCTCCCCTGCCTTCAGCATGCATCAGGGATGATGACGCGCCAGGCATGCCGACACTGAGATGGAGTAAACGACGGCTACGGTGCTGATAACCGCTACTGATGCCCAGGCGCCCCAGTGTGATATGATTTGCAGTATCTCTCGCACCTTGTGCATTGCGTTGGGGAGGTTTCCCGCTAATAAAACTGGTATCAAATCGGGGACGAAGGGAGGTGTCGCAATGCTGCAATTTTGTCTCGTGCCTCACAACAGATACACACGCCTTTTTGGGTTTGTTCGTCCTAGTACGGACGGCATTTGCCAGGCGCGCACCATTGCTGCTATAAACAGCTACCTCCTTATGGTAAAGCAGCGTGCCTTCCCTTGGCCATTCATCAAGGCGTCCAAGTTTGCATCCCGTCAGCTACCTTAGTATACGTACCTGTCCGGCCAAAGATGGCAAGTACCTCGTCCGAGCTTCTTCCTCTCACCCTTCCCAACCTTCGTCTCCTCAATTCCCCAGTCTTCTTTCCCTCTGGAAACTCAAGGAACACTTCCCCCAACGTTTGGTATGTCATGTACCTTAGGTACGGAATAGTCATGCAATGAACCCCCCTCCCCTCCCCTGTGCCACTGCTTCCCTGTTGTGAATTACTGTGCTGTACCTCCCCCCCCACCCAAAACAAGGTCATCGCCTCTCGAACTCTGCTCTCTGAGCTTCTCGCTACTCCGCTCCTAACGGCTTATGTTGCAGTAGCTTCTTCTTCTGCCTCCTCTCTCTTACCTACCTTGCTCTTTCTTCCCCGACAGACCCGGCTTGTTCCCTCAAGCTGTTTCACTCGCACCAACAGATAGCCCGACTCTTCCTCGTCGTGTGAAACACTCAGACGCGGGGACTCCAATCCCGGACTCCTCTCCCCAAGAACTGGTTTGCGTCTCTTGTCTTTTGCTTTTGTCACCACCCCTTTCGACGCCTCTTCCTTTTCCTCCAAAGTTTAAGGTGTCGCTTAGAGACCGCCCCATTCGTCAGAGTGTTTCTCCTTCGACTTCCCAGTCCGTAACCCTCACTGTGGATTCCAAGGGAACGGCTTTCATTTTCTTGTCCCTTCTGTCGAGGCATTCTTTCTCAAGGGTGCTTCTTACCCGTGCTGACTTGAAGTGTGTTAAAAGGAAAGCCACAGAAAGGTCAGCTTTCCTCATCGCTGCTCGCCCGATCGAGTTGGCCGAGTGACAACGGCTTGCTGAGCTTCTTGACATAGGTACCTTGGCGCGGACACCAACATCGACAATGGTTTCCGTATCCATCACGTACAAGAAACCAGGCACGCAGCCTCCCATCTTCGTCGCCGGCTCCTTCTCAGAACCACAATGGCAGCCCCAGGAAATGCAATTCACCACTGAGGACGGCGGAGAACACACCTTTCACAAGGATATTGAGGTGCCGCCCGGCTCGCAGATTCAGTACAAATTTCGAGTTGGTCTAGGTGACTGGTGGGTTCTTAACGAAGACGCCCCTACAGGTAACATTCATCTTTTCTCCTCTTTAGAATGGTCACAGCTAACATGACGGGCCTTGTAGTGACCGACGCATCTGGAAATCGAAACAATATCCTGATAGCTCCGGACGCTGGGGAGGACAAACAGCCGAACGGAGACAACGGCGAAGACTCTGCTAAGACTTCCGAAAGCATGGAGGCCTCGAACGTTGCTACTTCTTCATCAGCCTCTCAGCCCGAGCCCGAGCTCGAGCCCAAGCCCAATGCCATAGGTCATCTCAAGGAAGAAGAACGGCAGCGACTTTCATCAACACCAATCGAGCAAGTCGCAGACACCGCAGCAGAGGTCGCCGACAGCGCCGCGAAGCTTGATGCCGAAGTGGATACGACTCGCCTTGAACCAATCCCCAAAGGCGTGAGTCAGCTGAAGGATGAAGAGCGACAGCGTCTCTCGTCGACGCCCATTGAGCAAGTTGCTAGCGTCGCCGCCGAGGTCGCTGATAGCGCCCAAGCGCTGGATGCTGACAAGGTGGGAACCGCCAAAGAATCAGGCGCCTAGAGACTACGCCCATGGCTAACATTTCAAAAGGATTTCGAACGAAGAGACAATGCGGACGACGGTCCCCCGCCTCTGTTTACTCACGAAGCTCTGGGACCTTATGAACCTTCGGGAAGTGGCGACGAAGATGACGCTTCTAAAGGACTTGATCATCACGGCACCGTAGACTATGACGTCGACAAGTACGATTTGAATGATCCGACGTTGGAACGTTGGCCCTCAAACCGCAGTGGCATCATCGACGCCGTGCGCAAGGTCGAAACCGGACTCAACGAGGATCAGACTAGCTTTCATGGCGCACCCCTATCTCCCGTGATTGGGTCTCGAAAAGCTGGTCTTGATCAGTACTACGAAGAAGCCGTTCTCTCGTCAGGACCTTCAAGCCCGAGTTCTAACAAGAGGCTCGAATTGCCCAGAAAATCCCATGGCTCAATGGTATCGGACAGATCGCTCTTGTCTTTGAGATCAATTGCTGAAGAGGACAAGGAAACGCCGAGTGCCGAGGGAGCCGGCTTCGACGACGACGACGACGATGACGACGACGACGACGGTATGGTGCGGGTGCCGAGCCCCGCGATACGACCAACACCAAGCACCTTGGCATCACCTGCGAGCGACGAGGACGAAGGAGTCGTTATGAAGGGATCCAAGGCCAAGTCTAGGAAGAGTTCGGAGTCAGCGATGTCGGAGTCGCCGCACCTCAATGGCGTGTCCAATGGCAAGCACGTAATGGACGAGTCGCCCAAGGCATCTCCCGCACAGCCAGGTACCCCGGGAGTCGCTGTCAAGACACCCGAGCAAATTGGAGAGTCGAGCAACGCCGAGGACAACAACCAGACAACGTTTGTTGAATTAGGCCCCAACGGTCCGGCCTCGACCACCGGTCGAGATGATGGCCACAAGGGCCAGATCAAGAAGCGCGGAGCTTCATCGGCCGAACGACCCAGCACTCCTGCCTCAATACACAGTGTTACAGACAGTAAGGGTGGCTGGCTACAGGCTTTCTTCCGCGTGCTGTTTGTGGACTGGATCGGTGGTTTGTTCAGCCGAATGTTCGGCAGCCGGAGAAAGGCGTAAGGCTCTCTTCTCCCTCTCTTCCGGTTCGAAAGTCGATCGGTCGCCCATCTTGTTTTCCCCTTTCTTTTGTTCATGTCTTATTCCACACGACATCTGACAGGTTGACTTTTGTCCGTAGGATGCTGGTCACGAGCACGGTCGCCATAGTTGCAGGGGCTGCATGGTGGAAGTTTGCCATGGGCGGCGACTTGAGCTTCGGCAAAACATCACTATGAAGGGGCCACGGAGGGCTGGCATAAGTATTGCAGAGCACTGGAGTTTGCACACTGGCATACCGGCATGGATTGTACAAGTAATGGGGTGGGACGAGCATGGCGAGCATGGTCAGAGGTGTGATGGATTGATTACCTGAAACCTGGGACAGACACTGTGGCGTACCCGGCGGAGGAGGGTTATTGTGTCAAGGAAACATGCAAACAAACACGCACTATTGGACCTGAACAGATTGATATGGCACGGGGAAAATCATGTCTCTCCATTCTTCACGCTTCCTTGCTAGCCCGTGATGAGTGCTGAACTGACAAGAGGCTCATTCACTTGCCTCAAACCACTCTCCAAACAGCACCGGCTCTCTGGGTATCTTTGCCGAGACCGTCGTCTCCCCCACGGTTCATCCTCCTGATCCACTCCGTCTCCCTCTCCACCGCGGCGGCCTCGATCTCCTCCATGACGGCCAGCTCGTCGAGCATGTCCCTCACCAGGCTGCCGCAGCCATCCAGCATGCGCTCCAGGCTCGACGCCTGGGTCTTCCTGCCTCCGCTGGCGTCGTCGTCGTCACCGCTCGCGGCCTCCTCTTCCGCCCCGGCGTACGCCATCTCCCGCAGCTGCGCGTCCCAGCCCTCGAGCTTCCGGACGAGCGCCGCGGCCTCGTCCTTCCAGCGGGCGTCGAGCCCGCCACCGTAGCGGACCTGGGAGTCGGCGTCGAGCAGGGCCGAGGGGTCGCCGGCGTCCTCGGCGCGGGCGCGGGCGGCCTCGAGGTCCGGAAGGGCGGAGGCCCAGCGCTCGAAGGCGCGGACGAGGCGGCTGTGCTTGCCGCCGGGGGCGTCGAGGGACCAGAGGGAGGCGAGGAGGGCATCGAGGCGCTGGATCTTGTCTTCGAGGGTGGCGGCGGCGGCGGCGGCGGCGGTGCCGGGGGCGTGGGGTCCCGAGGGGGGCGACGACCGGCCCCAGCGGCGGAGGGCGGCGACGTTGAGACGCTCGGCGGCGTCGGCTTCGAGGCGGGCGAGGTCGGCGGAGGACTTGGCGAGGTCGGCGTGGCGCGCGGCGAGGGCGGCACGGGCGCTGGCGTGCCAGGCGGCCGTGGTCTGGGGCAGGTCGCGATGCAGGAGGTGCAGCTGGAGGAGCTCGGCCTGCAGGCGGGCCGTCTCGGCGGTGAGGGCGACGTTGGCGGGAAGCTTGGAGGGGGAGGGGGGCGCGAGGTACGTCGCCGTCAGGGGCTTCGGGGCGAGGGACTTGGCGGGGAGTAGTGCTGCTGGAGGGTGTTGAAGGCCGGGCGGAGCGACGCGGTGGTGGTGGCGGCGGCGGCGGCGGCGGCGGCGGTCCTCGGCGGATGAGGACGCGGTGGAGACGCGGTGGGCGAGGCTGGTTGCTGCTGGCGGGTGGGTTTCGGCGGCTGGGCCGGCTTCGCGGGGGCTTTGGGGGCGACTGACGCGCTGGGGGTGCGGGTTGGCCTCGTTGATGTCGTCGTTGAGGTGGTTGTTGCCGAGGAGAGGGAGGATACGGAGGGCTTGGAGGAGAGGCGGTCGGTCGCCGAAGGCGGGCGCGGTCTCGCAGCCGGCGCGGGCGCCGCCGTCGAGGTGGGAGGCGCGCCGTAGAGGGACGTCGGCCGTGCCCTCGCCGGCGCAGGGCCCGCGGACGTCTGGCCGGGCGGCCGCAGGACGGTGCTTCCGTTGAGGGTGGCGACGCTCCTGGCGCGCGCGTGTCCCTTTGTGGGGCCTGACGCCGTTGTGGATGCCGCGCTGGTGGATGTTTTGGAGGCGGCCATGCCTCCCGACGTCGTCGGTCTTGCGGTCGTCGATGATCTCGTCCCGGGTCCGGTGGTGGTAGAGTAGGAGGAGTATTGTCCGAGGTTGCTCGTCGAGGCGTTGGCCGGGTACCGGGTTCGTGTAAGCCCGGGTTCTCTGGTGGAAGACGACCTCGTCAGGCCCGCGAGGGCGCTCGTTCTCGACGGCGGCGCGGATTGGGGCCCAGAGCCGACGGAAGTTGCTGTGCCGGCGGCATCTCGCTGGCGTGTAGGCGCCGTCGGGGCGTTTCGTCGAAAGAGCGTGGATATGGGGTTCGGCTTCTTCTTCACGGCGGCAGCGTCAGTACTGGCCGTCGTGCTGGCGACGCTGGCGCCGGAAACGCTGCGCGTCGTCGGGCGCGGCCGGGGCGCGGGGAGTCTGCTCGGGGAGCCGGGGGGCTGGGCCGAGGCCGTCGTTGTCGCTGCCACTGCGGCGGCGGGGGCTGTTCCGGTCGCGGTCGGGGGCAGGTCTGCCGAGGAGCCCTGCTTCGGCTTCCGCAGCGAGCGGGTGCGAGCCACGGACGAGGACATGATTGGTTTTGGCGGTCACGCGGGTGCCCGACGTCGCCTCTCGCATCGGCGGTCGGGATCCAATTAAGGATGCGGGCCCCCCTTCTCGTTTGGGATGGAATGCCGGCAGATCGGAGATAAATTAAAAGGAAAAAGAAAAGGGTGACAAAAAAAGAAAGCAAGATTCGCCGGATCGTGAGGCAGGTAGATAGGTGGGAGCGGGTCACAATGGGTATGTCAAGGTGAAGCCGAAATGTTGATGTTGACCTCAGGGGCGCATGCGGGTGGTTCTTGCGGTGTGGGGGGGGGGGTTGCTGTGGGACCCGCCCCAGCGGTAGGTTGGCAGTAATTAAGGGTGGGGGACGGGGGGGTTGGTGTTCGGATGGGCAAAACGGGGGACGGTTGGGATCGCTAATCGTAGCAACGTCCTTTACCTATTTACGTCACACAGGGCTGCAGGGCGGAAGTCTTCTCTTCACTTTTTCTCTAGCGCCGGCGCTTGGGTCTTCTCGACTCCCGCTGTCGGCGGGCGGGCTGAGCCGAACGATGACACCCCCCCCCCCCCCCCCCATCTTCTTAACCAGACGCGACGGTGTAATCTCCGGCGCACCCGACATAAAAATCAACATGTCTTAGATTGGGATTGTCGGGCCTTTTTTTTTTTTTGTGCTTTTTTTTTTGTGCTTTTTTCCCCCTCCCCTCTTTGCTTTAGTTTTGCGTCGAGGACCTAACATAGACATTGGGGCAGGCGGCTTCCAATTATTCTTCCATCACCCGGGGGAGGGGGTCTCGGAGCTATTTTCGCGGTACAATGTGATTTGCCATGCATGTCTTGTTGAGACTTCTGGGTATCTATCCAATAGCACATAGTTCGCTCAGGATCTCACAACGGCTGCGTTGCACAAACGAGCTCCTGTCACCCACTCTTTCTCGCGTCGTATTTGGAATCATGTAGTTTATTGGAAGGGCATTCCTACCTATCGTAGTGCCACTTTCCCATCTCTCGTTGTCTAGCTTCGTTTCCGTATGCTCGCCCTCGAGCAAGTAGCATTCCACATCGTACAAAAAAAAAATAACAAATAACAAAAAGAATCATGTGTGCGTGATTTCTCTCTCCGAGGCCACAGAGGGTCCCTACACACAAAACGTGGTATATGGACGGGGAAAAGAAGGGGTATCAACCAACAAACCTCTCTATCTAGTCCCATGATGAAGCAAGCTGTTTTCCCTGATGCATCCGAGGCCGAATTGAACACAAAAAAATGGCCATGTGGTTCCCTTCTCCTATGCCAAAGCAAGCAAGAACGAATTTGCAGAATGGTAATGTCCGTGGTTGAGCCGCAGACTGCTGGGGACTGAGTGCGCCGGGCGTTCTTCCGTCAAACTCTTACGCCTTCTGCACCGCCGGGTCGATGCCTCCAGCTGTGGCAGGGCGCTCCTGCGAGCCGCCGCTATGCGGGTTGGCCTCCAAGTGCGCCATGAGTTTCCCGAGGTCCCTGCGGTTGTTGTTGAAGATCTGCAGACACGAGCCGCACATGCGCACGTAGCAGAACTGGCACTTGTAGCGGTCTTCCGTGTCGGCCTTGCCGCATGTCTGGCAGGTGAGGGCGTAGTTGCGGTTGCGGGTACGGTCCATGGTGCGGTGCTTGACGTAGCAGTCGAACATGCTCTCCTTGAGCGGCAGCGCTTTGATGATGATGCTGGGGCTGGGGGGCTCCTTGCCGTGCATGGGAAAGTAGGCCGCGCGCGGGTCGGCGGGCGGCAGATCCTCAGTCTTAAGCTCGCGATACTGGACGGGTTCCTGCTGGGGACGTTGGTCTCGCGTGGCTAACCGCAGGTCGCCCTGCGTGGGGCCGGGCGCCGGCGCGTGAGGCGCGTAGGGCGGGTACTCGCGGGGTGGTTGTTGCCGTTGGCCCATCTGCTGCTGCTGCTGCTGTTGCTGTTGTTGTTGTTGTTGCTGCTGGATGGAGGTGGAGCGAGGCGATGGCTGGTTCTTCGCTTCGGGACTGACGGGACTGACTGCAAAGTCTTTTGAGATGGTGGGAGGAGCCTCGCTGCTGGTGACGGGCCCGTCCGCTCGAATCTGAGGCAGGCTTTGAGCGGGGTGCAAGTTGCGCGCCCCAACGGCCTTGCGCGGAATCGGCACATTTTGCTCGCTGCTTGCTTGGTCGCGCGCGGGCTCGGGGGACGAAGCGGGCGAGACGGGCGACACGACGCTGTCGACAACAACGTGCGTCTTGACATCCCCCTTGTCGTAGTCGGGGGTCGGCAAGCGCTTGGTCGGCGAGAGGGTGGTGTGGCTATGGGACGCTCCCCGGTTCGCGCCTTCCTGGCCGTCGCGCAGGTGCGAGATCTTTTCCTTCAACTTGGACGCTTCCTGGCCCATGTTGCCCGTCTCTGGGGACTGATTTTGCGAGGCAACGGGTCGAATATTCCTTCCGGGCAAACCCGACGTGGTGCGAGGGGGAAACTGTTGGGATGAAGAGGATACGGCCGAGTTTGGAGATTGCCCGATGTTTGGTTGGGAAGCGGCCGTCGACCCGTGACTGACTGCCAGATGAAGTTGGGGAACCTCCACGTTACGATCGGTCTTTACCGACCTTCTTCTCCACAGTGGTCGCTGCGGCGATGAGGTCGAGTGTGGGCTTGTCGGACTGCTTACAGTCGGGGTCTTGTCCGACTTGGGTGGAGGGGGCGGGCCCTGCCCGTTTCGATATGCCGGGTGAGGCGGCAGGCCCTTGTTTGGTGTGAATTTTTGTGCGCCGTTGCGCTCATTGTCACCAGACGACAATGAGGTGGGCGTCGGGATCTTGACTTCCTTGGTTGCATACTGATTATCAGAGGCATATGTTGGGGTCGAGTCTCTCTGGCTGGTGCTTCCGTCCGGTGACATGATGAGGGATTCGCCCGAGCTCCTCGAATAAGCCGACAGCAGACTGCCGATGGAGTGCCTGTGATCGTCGTCGTCTTCATCGTATTCGGGAACGACTGGTTGGGGCTGAGATGAGGGCGTCTGCGGTTGCTTCGCAACGGGGCGGCGAGTAATCTGGACTGGCGGCAAGGCTTTCGTCTGGAGGGGAGGGAGGGGAGGGAGAGACTGGTTGAGGGCCTGCTGCGGCGGTGGTAACGGCTTGTCCGACATGATGAAGAACTTCTTGGACAGCACGGCAGGGACGGGAGGTATCGAAGAAAGCTGTTTAGACTTGGGAGAAGGATCTTTCTCGGCAGGCGGAGGGGTCGGTAGGGCTTTTGAGAAGCGCGATCTCCCCTTTCTGCTGTGGGAGCGGAGGAAGTCCATGTTGGACAAGGCCCCCGGATGGCCGGTGGAGTGAAGGTTGTTCTTGGGGGTGGATTGCACGCTTCTCCTTCCCCTTAGCTACCTTGCCCGGCTTGCTTGCTTCTACTTGTGGCTCTGGTCCAAGTCGGTTCTCACCAATCGGCTGTGGGGGAATCACCAAGGAGGCCGGGAGTCGAGGAAATCAAGGCACCGAAACTAAGCAAGCGGGCGTGGTGGGACTCGAACAACGTGGGACAGCGGAGGGATGGCGGCAGGATGATTGGAGCGATGAGGTTCTGGCCTTTTGCCACGGCGTTCAGTATCGTAGCATCGCGGTCCTGGAAGCAGCAAGCATCAAGGGTCTTGTGAGATGGGAGAGAGTATCCGCGACATGCACCACAGCAGATGCCTGCAGGATAAGAGGTGGTGGTAGGGAGGCGCAAGGCAAGGATGAGAGGGAGGGGAGGGGAGTGTAGGAGAATAAACCGGACAGGCGTGTGCGGGAGCCGCGTTTGGTTGGATAGCAAGGGGGTGGGTTTGAAGGGGTGTCAACAGAAAAGACTGACTGACTGACTGGTTGACTTACTGGCTGTGTGCCGCGAGAGAGATGGATGGACAGACAAGACGAAGAAGCCCGCGATGGACCAAGGTTTGAACGTTGGATATTTTTGCCCTTTTCTTGGGATGGAAGACGGTTAATTACTATGTAGACAAGGATGACATCGGTGTGGGTGGTTTAGAGCAAAAGTACCTTTTTGCATGATGCCGGCCTCTCCCTCATAAATAGGTAGCTTACGTAGGTAGGTAGGTAGGTAGGTAGGTATGTAGTAGTAGGTATGTATGTATGTGTAGGGAGGTATCGGCGTCGCTACCGCGGATGAGGATTTGCATCCCATGTGTTCCTAGGTACTTCTATATCTAGTTTATGTGGGTAGGTACCTGTGGCCATGTACGTCAACCGCTCTGCTAGCGGGCTTTCATGCTTTTGGCTCACTACAGTGCGTCGTGGACGTATGCTGCGCTGTCTTTTTTAGCGTCTTGCTTCACTCTGTCTTGAACACCTGCAAAAGTCCGTCATTGGCTCCGTCAGGCTGGAACTGGAACCGGCCCCGCCCATCGGGGGTGGGGTGGGGCGGCTGGGTGCTGCGAGTCGCGACTCCTCCCTCCCACATTTGCATCGGCGACCCCCTGCAATAACAGCAAGCAGGATTCAGGAACAGGAACTTTCCTGGCCTCGGGTGCTGGGGTTGTCGACGCTGAGATGGGGCTGGGCTGGGCTGTGTTGGCTTCCTATGTAGGTAGTGTGTATGGGACTGATGACGGCTTGTCGGAGGGTTGGTTCTCCGTCGCTGTGCCATTGCCATTCCCCCCCCCCCCCACGGAAGTACCTGTTGAGCCAAATAACCGTGGAATCGACTTTGACAACTCGCCCGGTAGTGGTACTGTTGTAACTGCTGTCAGTCAACGCTGTCGGTTCTTGTATGCACGCATGCACACACCTCGCGGGCTGTGCACAACACAACCAGTCCACCCACTGTCCACTGCCACTGCCACTGCCACTGCCACTGCCACTGCTGCCCCCATCCATCCCATCCTCCAAATCATTCCAACGAAGCACACCTGTCACGTCGTCTCTCCAACAAGTCATCCGATGTCCATCTCTTTTTCCCATGCGGCGGCTCCTGATTCAACTCGATCCGATCTCTCATCTTAGTTCTGCATGCCTCGGCCGTGCTACGTGTGAGACATTAATCAGAAGGACAAGAGACACACCCCTTTAATTTCGTCACATAGCATTCCCATCTTGATTTACCATGGGCTCAAACCTACCTAGGTAGCCCCGTCGGGGCCTCCCGAAAGAAGGATCGAATTGAACTGGCAGGCTCGACGTGCCATCGGGCATGCCTCTCGTCAACATGAACACTTTCCAAAGTTGCATAATCACAGTATAGCAGCATCCACTAAGCGCCCTGCTTAATGCAGACGATGCAGACGATGCAGACACCCGGCACCGCCAACCATTATTGAGCAGCAGCCCGAACCAACCACTCTCGGCCGAATCTTCACTCCGACCGTCAACTTTGTTTGCCGTTTATGCCTCCGCCGTGCCGCGTCATGAGATGAGGGCTCCAGGACCACCCTGGGCATGTCTTTGTTTGTCTTCATGGCTTTTCTGATGGCCGACGGGCATGGTCTATCATTATACCCGGGATACTAGCCTAGCTAGCATTGGAGGCCTGGCCAAAGCATCGTCTCCTAGCACCGACACGGGAACTACGGAATGCCCCGTTGTAGACTTGGAGATGGGCCAGCTCCGGCTCCAGCAGTCACCAATTGACGCCTGCGAACCGTCACATCCAAGCTGAAAAAGAGAGACCGCCAGCCCAAACACCTTTCGACGCGGCATAGCTCCATGTCTGTCGCTCGCTCTGTTCTGTGTCTTGCAGCTGCGTTGCCGCGCTAACACGACACGCCTGGTAGGATTAGACCACCGCTTCTCCCATTGCACTGCACTATACGCCCTGACTGACACGTTTTCATCTTCTAGACCTGTTTTGACAGCTGGCCAGCGCTCGCCCGTTCCCGCCACCATTCATGCCGCTCCAGCGCCCCAAACCAGCCACGGCGGGCGAATACCGATCTGCGCCAGGGAAGCCAACCAGGCCCCACGACTGTTAGGACACAGATGGAGTCGCATCTCACCTTCCCATCCCGGTCCGGCATCAGACGTACAAGGGGGTCATCCCTTGCGGCTCACTTAGCCCAGAAGCCGGCCTGCCCGCGCTCTCCCTGACCAGGAATCCTGTTGGTAAAGACGACCCGAACTCGTCTCTTGGAACCGGCAGACCAGTCCCGATGGGCTTGCCATGCAATCGATCCCTCTGAGAGCAAACCGGCACCAGTCCAGTCACTGAAGTAGCAGTGCTACCGGTATGGTGGTTTGTTGCGGAGCCAGCCCAACTACCTAGCTAAAAGACCTCAGCCAGCTGCCAAGAGGGGCGAGCGCGTCTCTGAGCAGGGGCTTCGCGGCTCGCATGAACCACGGATTTGAGTCTCTTATGGCGTTCGAGTCTCACAATCAGGCCGCCAGGTGGCCCATGCAGGCCACATCAGACTGAGAGGGGGCGCTGCGCTCCTAGGTACCCCTGCCTCCTTTGCCTGCCCCCTTGGAAAGGTGAAGCTGATGATGACGAAAGGTCGCTTCCCGTCTCGCAGGCGCACAAAGTTGGGACGACATACTACTACTGGTACTACTCCTCGTACCGGGTCAGTGCATCGTGGCCACAAACTGCGATGATACAACATAAGTTGCACTCTCTCGTCAGTTGCCCAAAACCTCGGCGAAGAGACGAAGAGGCGGTTTGTCGTGATGAGTCGCACCATTCGTGCACGAGAAGCGGCGACGCCTGCGCCGTGCTGTTTCACCTCTCAGAGGGCGGAGGTCCATTCGGACAGAATGAAGCTACCATTTGATAGAGGACCGCCTTCCGGATAACTGGTATGCTGAGGGTGCAGCCCGAAAGTCCCGACGGGAGGGGGATTGCGTCGCGGAGACTACCTGAATCAACATTAAGATGACTTTTGGGGCTCTCATTGTGGGAGGATGGAGCGGCAATGCGACGGTCTGTTTCACACTGACAGGATTTTCTATGTAAGACGGGCTGCGATCCGCTTTTATTCCGCATCCAATTCTTCTCGTCAACCGGGAGGGCTCTTTTCTCCCCGGTCGCTCGTGTCATCCGTTTCCGCTACGTACTCGGGTTATTCTGTCAACCAGTTAACCGATCCGGTTGACGAGGTGACGGGTCAGTTGAAGAACACGGATGCTTCGGGGAGGTTCGGTCAAAGCCCGCGCAAGATGCAGAGTTTGTCTAGAGCGGGTTGCCAAGCTTATTTGACTTCTGGCGCCGTTGCAGTCCACTCAAGGTGCATGCTCACGTGCTGGCCCGCCGGAATGGCGTTCGCCGCGATAACGGATGGGACCGGCTTATCGCGGGCAAGTGTCCGATGATGGTGCCGACAGAAACGGGGCTTTACTGTATGCAGGAGGGCGGGTTATCAATCCTCGTCAGCGAGGATGCGAAAGTCGGAGAGAAATGGCAGGGCGACGACTTGAAAAGGACCCGGTCCGCAATCGGGCACTCGGTGTTGTGCATATCTCTGCACCGAGAAGGCATCGGGAACCCTGCGATTTGATTCTCGACACTCGGACGCTCCTTTGAAGCCCCTCCCCGCTCCCCTCTTCCGCGACCATGACTGGCTCCGCTGACGGCACCTCCGTCCCGACGGAGACGTCGCCGCTGCTACCCAACTCCGACTCGGGGGTGGTCAATGACAACGGCCCCCTCGAGAACCGCCCGGTCAACGGCGTCCCGGCCGTGGCCCAAGATGCCAACGACAACCGGGACGGTAATCCCGAGATGGCCAAGAAGATGCACATCCTCCTTCCGGCCGTCGGTATTGGCGTAGGCCCCCTCCCTCCCCCGTCCCCTTGTACCCGACGAAAACAAACTTTCGTGCTCGACCGGTCGCTCACCGGGATCTCCCTAGATCTACCTCTGTGCCGTCGATCAGCTGCTCACCGTCGCAACCTACGCCAAGATCGGCAGCGAGCTGCACGCCCTGCAGAACACGAGCTGGCTCGCGACAGCGTGAGTACATCGCTTCGGCGCCCCCTCCCCCCCGCGCCTCGCTGACACGCCACGACAGCTACTACATCACGCTGACCAGCTTCCAACCCCTCTACGGCAAGCTTAGCGACATCTTCGGCCGCAAAGAGTGCCTCCTCTTCGCCTACGTCATCTTCGGCCTCGGCTCTCTCGGCTGCGGCCTCGCCCAGTCCTTTGCCCAGCTCTGCGTCGCCCGCGCCGTCGCCGGCATCGGCGGCGGCGGCATGAACAGCGTCGTCGCCATCCTCCTCAGCGACATCGTGCCCCTCCGCGACCGCGGCGTCTGGCAGGGCTACCTCAACATCATCTTCGCCGCCGGCACCTCCACCGGCGCGCCCCTCGGCGGCCTGCTCGCCGACACGGTCGGCTGGCGCTGGTCCTTCGCCGGTCAGGTCCCGCTGTGCGCCCTCGCCTTCCTCGCCGTCTACCTCGTGCTCGACCTCCCGCGGGCCGACCACGCCCGCTGGCGCGACAAGGTCCGCCGCATCGACTTCCTCGGCGCCGCGACCCTCGTCGCGGCCGTCGTCGCCCTGCTCGTCGGCCTCGACTCGGGCTCCAACAACGGGTGGTCGAGCCGGGCCACCGTCGCGGGGCTGGCCTCGGCCCCGGTCCTCTTCGCCGTCTTCGTGCTGGTCGAGATGCGCGTCGCCTCGCACCCGTTCGCGCCGGGCCACATCATCTTCGACCGGTCGCTGTTCGCGTGCTACCTGGCCAACTTCTTCGGCATCGCCGGCCACATCGCCTCCATCTTCTTCCTCCCGCTCTTCTTCCAGGCCGTGCGGGGCGCGTCGGCGACGCAGGCGGGCGCGGCGCTGGTGCCGGCCATGGTCGCCTCCGTCACGGCGAGCGTGAGCGCCGGCGTGTGGATGAAGCGCAGCGGCCGCTACTACACCCTCACGGTGCTGGCGTACGGGCTGATGGTGCTCGCCGTCGCGCCGACGGTGGCGGCCCTCGGCGCTGGCTCGTCGGCCGGCGTCGTCGGCAGCATGGCGCTGCTCGCGCTCGGCGGCGGCGCGGGCATCACGACGACGCTGGTGGCGCTGCTGTCCAACGCGGCGGTGCAGGACACGGCGGTCGTCGTGGCGTGCTCGTACCTGTTCCGGTCGCTGGGGTCGAGCATCGGCATCAGCGTGTGCTCGGCTGTGCTGCAGCAGGTGCTGCGGACCCAGCTCGCGGCGCGGCTGAGCGACGGCGACGAGGCCCGCCGCGTCGAGGAGAGGGTGCGCGAGAGCCTCGACTACATCCGCGAGCTGCCGCCGGCCGTCGCCGCCGAGGTGAGGGCGAGCTACCAGGTCGCCACGCTGGGTGCCATGGTCCCCGTGGCGCTGTTGCTGGTGCTCGCTTTCGCGTCGACCTTTTTCATTCGAGAGAAGGCCTTGGGCAAGTAGACCCGGGGGGCGGGGTTTATGTTGCGCCATAGTACAGACTGCGTAAGATTCTTTCCAAGTGGTGTAAATCATCAACGTATATGCATTTGTGTGTGCGTGGCAGCGTCTGCTGTAGCCATCTGGGAGAGGGAACGGCTTGGCATCTCGGGATGGTGACTAGGACCGCATTGGAAGAGCCAAGCCGAAAGGGGGTAACGAGAGCATCTAGGAAGCGGACTCCCTGTCGATGCCAGTTAGCTGAACGTCAGTTGTAAAAAAGAATGAACAATGTTCTAGTCTTTTAACGCGGTCCCCCTTTCCTCTCTTCTAGAGAAAGCACGAGTTCATGTCGCCTTACTGCTGCTTTAAAAAGGGCACATGCTCGAGATGGTCTCTTTATCACATTACTCGGTAGTATTTTCTGTTGTTGGAGTCCGTCGGGCCTTCGCCCGACCTCACAAACGTAAGAGGTGGGCAAGAGTTCGTGCTCCAGGGCTGGGGCCATGCCTTTCCTGAGCGGACTTCCGGACACTCGTTGGACGAATTCGGGCTCATCGCAGTGCACGTCATCCCCTCATTTCCGGATTTCGGGGTGTGTCCGTCGTCCGTATGGTAAACGGCACTTGAGTTAAGCAACACTCCATCCCGTGGCCCCGGATCGCTGTATGGCGACCTGGTCCTCGATCTCGGTGGCTCCTTGTCGGAAAAGGCGCCCTGTCCGTTGACCAACCAGAGTTCTGCGACGAATAAGTGTATCTTTCTTCCAACAGGACAGACGACAGAGTCAAAGAGTCATTCATTGCGGCCGCTGATCTGCTTGGCATGGCGCTATTGGAAAAGCAGCTGTTGGATCAAACTTGGCTGTTGGAAGGGCCACAAGCGGCGCAGGAAATGGACAATTGGGCCCCCCTCCCCCCCGCGTCCCAGACCGACACACTGGTTTGCCCTCTTAAGACATGGCGTGTTTATGGATAAGGACATCATTCTAGGTGGGTCTTGACGACAGTGACTTGGCATGACGGGCCTGGTACGCCTGCAACTGAGGCGAAGTTGAAGACCTATTTCAGCCTGCCTTGAGCCGCCCTTTGGACAAGGAAACATGCTAAGAGCGGTGTATAACTTGATATTCAATGCGATTACAGATTGGTTCTTCGAGGGCGTCGCCAACGCCACAGGGCTTGCTGTCACATGTGGTGTAACCATGTGGAGGCGGGGTCATGCCGGAGAGCCGGTACCCCACCGAGGCGCCCAACTCGCCATCTCCATCTCCCTAGCTCACCTTAACATAGTAGCGGCACTTTTTAGGGGGCTGCGGAAAACGAGACCTACATCTACAAAATGGCTACGTAGCCAATGAGGCGCCGTTGGTTGTCAGTTTAACCTGTGAGGAACTAAGACCCCACCCTACAACTCAGACCACCCCCTAAGTCAGACTATACAAAAAAATTATTATTTTAGCCTAATAGTCACTATTTATTAATTATATAGATTAACCTATATAAATACTAAACTATCTATATTATAAAGAGGGATTTACCTTTACTTTTTTTTTTACTGCCTCTGCCTCTGCTATTACTTTTTTTACCTTAGCTAGTACCTTTACTGCCTTAATTACTGCCTTCTTAGCCTCCTCCTTAGCTTACTCCTTAGCTACCTTTTTTTTTACTATAATAATACTCTCTATAGTAGTAAAGTAAGTATTTAAATTAATAGTAACTTTACCTTTTTTATACTTCTTTATATAGTTTAGCTAGGCCTTAAGTAACTATATCCTTTTACTGTTCTTTACTAGTGTAGTGTTTATATTATTAAGCTACTTTTTTACCTTTATAAAAAGTAGTCTTTAAGTATTATAATCTTATTTATTATTTTCCCTTTAAGGATCCTATAGACTCTAATACCTCCTTAAGTCTTTTAACCTTTAAGAGGTTTTAATAGTAAACTATTAAAGTATACTAGGCTTAGTAGAGAAGCTAGGATCCTATATTAAAGCCTTTAGGTTATTAGTATTATTATCTAGGTTAATAAATTTACTTATAAAAGGCTAAGCTATATTTATAGGCTATAACTTTATTATTAACTAGCCTACTTAAATATTTTTCTTTATAAAGGTCTTTCTTAATACTTTAAAATAATAGTAAAGAAAGTTCTATTTCTTAATTAAAGTACTACTTAGGTTTATAAATACCTCTAAGACTTTTCTCTAATAGGCTTACTTTAAAAAAAAAAAAACTAAAATATTAAAAAGTTAAGTAATATAGTTAATATAAAGTAGTAAGTAAAGTAAATAAATATTCTATTAAAAGTATTCTTATATAAAGTTATTAGATATATAACT